>NC_064771.1:23667378-24381544 GCF_011397635.1 Epinephelus fuscoguttatus
ATTGTTTTGTTGTTTTGTTTTGAGTTATAATGGAGTCATATTTGTCACCATTGTTAAATGTTGCTGCTGTTCCCAGCTTCATATGAGTAGGGGAAAACTCTGCTAGCTGCTAGCCGCTAGACTAATTTATGCACATTAAATGTGTTAGGCTTGTGTTAATAATGTTAGCATGATGTATTTGTGGGTGTTATGGCTGTTGGAATACACAGACAGCCATCAGTATGGAAAACATAGCAAAGCAAAAGACAATTGGGTTGTCTGTAAAGCTTGTGACTTGTTATGTTTTATGTGTGTTTTAGGTGTGTTAGTTGAATCAGTCAAACTTTACTGCCCTTCACACAAACTCAAAACAGTGGCAGAGAAACGTCACCACCGGCTAGCGTTCAGAGGTATAATTGCAGAGCGACATATACACACCACTGCGCAACACACAACTATAAACCTGAAGGCTGTAACTGGCTACTATTTATCCATCTCTTGTTTACTTTTTCCATTGATTCATCAGTAATTTAGTCTATAAAATGTCAGACAACAGCAAAAAAATGACCATCACAATTTCTCTGCACCCAAAGCTACACATTTAAATAACTGTTTTTGTCAGATCAACAGTTCTAAACTCAAAGATGGTCAATTTCAGGTTGTACCAAAGATAAAGGGTCATTTTCATGTTTGTTTCACCTCAGTATTTTTACTTCTCCTAATCAAAGTGATGTGCCACTGAGGGAGAACACAGGGGAGATTAGAGAGGGAGAGAGAGACAGACAGACAGGGAAAGGTAGATGAAGAAGAAAGTGGAGAGGGTACTCAACTGTGGGGTTTGAGGCGGGAGGGGTCACGTTGTTTGATCAGCAGACAGGAGGGGAGGTTGAAAAGCCCTTGATGCTGATAGTGGGCAGCGGTTTAAACCCCCGGAGTGATTGACACTTTTGCCACTCCGCTGTAGGCTGAGTGAGTGGGGGTGGAGGGGTGCGCACACAGAGAGGCCTGTTCCTGGCTTTACATTTGCATCCTCTGCCCGTGGGTGGTTGTGTTAATAATATGGCAACTGGGAAGATTAATTGTGGACAAGCAGCAGGATTACGAGGGTCTTTGTGGGAGCAAAGGGAGCACTGGGTGGGAAAGGCCTGTGATCTGTGAGGCTGAGAGGAAATTAGTCAGGGCAGGCTGGAGCTGCCTTTTAACAGCGTACCTAAGGAAATGAAAGCCTTGTGCAAAGAGGATATTGAAATAAGTAGGCAGAAAATTGTTGACATTCTTGAGAGGCCAATATTGTTAATATTCATTGTGCTAATGTGGACGCACAAAGAAGAAGAAAGCATTGTGAAGGGAAAACATTTTCTGATTTCAACTTAAGGACTCACTAAAGAAGACACTACACTCTCTGAGTCTTTTATTTTCTTAGATTAGAAAACATAATGTGGCTCCTCTCACATTATCAGCACAAAAATGCGGAAATTAGGCTCAGTTCCTGTCTAGAAGCCAATTTAGAAAAATAACAACACAACAAAGGTGGCTTCAGTCCCCTGCAGCTGTGTCTCCTTTTCTGCTGAAGACAGAAATTAAGGAGCAGGGCAGGGGTCTCATGCCACCTGTTGGATTGTCTTCACATAGCAGCACAAACTCACACAGGTACTCATCTGCTTCCTGACCCTCATCTGACCCTGTCCTCACTAAGAAACACATGATTTATTTTATGCTAATCTAACACTCTGCATGCACTACTTTCCCATAATAGACCGTCTACAGAGAGCATCTTATCTAATAGGTTTTAAGGGACTCAAGTGTTTTAGCAGTATGGAGATAACTGTGTGCTGTTAAAGAAGCACGGAGCCCCTAATGGCACAAACAGTTCGGTCCCAACTTCAAAGAGCCTTAAATGTCAATTTCCACCGCACACAAGAGAATTCTCACTTTGCAACCTGCACGCCTTCATCGATGTTTGGCTGCTTTGCTCGTGGCTTTCCCATCAGTAATCATTTAAAAAAAATAGGTAAGCATCTGGACATTCAGGCCTCTTAATTAAAATACTGGTGTTTTTCCAATGTAAGAGAAATCATGAAAAATGGCCTGTCATGGCGAGTTTCTGAAACCAGATGACAAAGCTGGACGGCTGGCGGGGGAGTTTCCAAACAGAAACACTAGGCTTAATAGTTGTTAATTGAATTTAATTGTTCAAAGCAAAACCGTGATGCTCAAACAGCACGCTTTAAACATTCAGTAATTTATAGGCAGATTGCTATTACCTGGATATTCTTGATTAATTTCAGACATATTGAGCAATCTCCAGTCAGGAAAATGATCTACAGCTTCATTTCTTTCACTGCAAGTGTGCTTGATGAGGGAAAAACAATTTACAGGAAAACAAATGTGCTCTTTTAAGGTCCAGTGTTTAGAATTTGAGGGGCAAAAATGGAATATAATATAATAAGTATGTTTTCTTTAGTGTGTAATCACCTGAAAATAACAATCGTTGCGTTTTCCTTACCATAGAATGAGCCATTTATATCTACATAAGGAGCAGGTTCTTATCCAAGAAGATGACCATGTTTCACCACCATGTTTCTGCAGCAGCCCAGAACAGATAAACCAAACACTGGCTCTGAATGGGGCCACTGGCATTTTTTGCGTTAGTTAGAAGCTCCTCTGTTGCTGCTTTAGCTGCTTTATTTAGTGTTTTTACTGGTTTAAATCATCGGGTCTGTTTGTTTTGGAGAGGAAGAGACCTCTGTGCTTTATTTGGCTCCTGGTAAAAACCTCCTAAACGTCTGAATCTGAAATTATCAGAGTAAATAGGTGAGCACACATTAGCAGGTGCTAGCAGCTCGTCTCTGAAATGACAAACTAAGTCGGAGAAACACTGATTTGTAACTTGAAACCTATTCAGTGTTTTTACCCGTTTTAAATCACCTGGTCTGTTTGTTTTTGAGAGGAAGAGACCTCTGCGGTTGTTTTTCGATGAATCTTGTGAGTTGTAATGGAACCGAATTTTGTAACATTACCTTTGTTAAATGTTGCTGTTGTCCCTGGTTTTATATGAGAAGAGGAAAAGTCTGCTAGCCGCTAGGCTAATTTATATAATGTAAAATGCCATAGGCCTGTGCTAAAAATTTTAGCATGTTGTATTTGTGTGGAAAATGTGTCCAGATAAATCAATCAATCAATCAATCAATTTTATTTATAAAGCCCAATATCACAAATCACAATTTGCCTCACAGGGCTTTACAGCATACGACATCCCTCTGTCCTTAAGACCCTCACAGCGTTTGTCTGTGAAGGGTGTGAGTTACAGTGAAGCCAATTCGTGTTCTTGTGTTTGAAATTGTCTCCATTAAGCCATATTTAATGTGTGTTTAAAGTGTG
Organism: Epinephelus fuscoguttatus; assembly: GCF_011397635.1. Lineage (NCBI taxonomy): Eukaryota > Metazoa > Chordata > Actinopteri > Perciformes > Serranidae > Epinephelus > Epinephelus fuscoguttatus. The sequence goes on from NC_064771.1 coordinate 23,670,739, forward strand.
TCTTGGCTGTGTTTTGAATCAACTAAAGTTTACAGCACAGTTTACCAGTGTTTTGGAAGTGTAACTGCAGAGTAACACAAACACGCCACTGGTGTAGACTCAGCATAGAGCTGACGCACAAGTATAAATGGCGCTTAAGTCTTACACACTGTTCCTTTAATAACAATATACTGAGTGCAGTGGCATGAAAATTCAAGATGTGATGTTGCAGTGTACTCCAGTCCACCTATGAGCATTACCAGACTTCCCGCATCACTCGCCAGTATCTGGAAAGATATACAGTTGCAAATGTGTGTGTGACATGATGTGCTTTGAAATAAATTCCTAATACACTGAGCCTTTGTGATTTGTGGTCTCAGAGCTGAGCATCTGAGATGTAGTCTTGTATTTCAAGTATGTTTTTAGTTGTGCCAAGATGTTGCACCACTCATTATTTTCCTCGGATTTTCTGAAGCACCATCGTTTATCAGGGAGATTTATTGGCAGATGGACTTCCAGATGTTTTGAGTATCTTTTGCAGCGAGAGAGAGAGAGAGAGAGACAGTATGTTTTAAAAGTTAGACCACAACAGTGCTGTAGACATTTTTCATTTTTAAGAAGAAACACATGCGCAGGATTAAATTTGAATACACTGTGTGTTATCCAGATACTTTTTCCTAATTAAGCTAAATCCAAAAACTTCAGTTGATGCTTCACAGCGGCTGGCCACCAGTAAGAGTTTACAGTCTTCTCGCTTTCCATCAAAATAACAAAGCTGTTTTCTTCACAAAAGAGACAAACTGAAAAGGTTCCTTTGTTGCTTTAAAAACTCAGTTCACCCAAATTACAAAAACAAACACATTTTTAAAGACAATGGTTTTTAACCAGTGGTGGACAAAGTACACAACTCTGCCTGAGTCAAAATATAGATACTCCCGGTTTAATATTACTCCACTACAATCGAGAGTTGCTGAGTAAAATTATTACTGGAGTTAAAGTACTGGTGTGCTTGCTTTCAATACGACTTAAGTCACAATACATTCCCCCCCCCCCCCACACACACACACACACACACACAGATCCACAAACAGTCATTTGACCAATGTAGCACAAAAACTGTAACTACTACAAGCACCGACAACTTTGTTTGAAAGATTCATCTGGAATCAAGCAAATGTTTACTTGACATGCTTTCTGAGATTGGTAAACAAAACAAACATTTAAAACAACATGAATTTCATTTCATTCTTCATCTCACAAACTTCAAACATGGACTTGAGGTATGGCCGTGGGGGATCTGGTGAGGAATCTTCATCTCCATTGGCTGCCGTAGTCATAGTAAGACCACATAACCAAATACAACCACCTGCTGATAACCTCTCCTCTCCCTGTCTCTACCAATGAGGTGGGCAATCTGAGAAGTGCATGTGCAAGGTAGATGTACAAGAACACCACTTCGACAAACAAACCACACGCAGCTGCATGCACACAGTTTACAGACTGATGCATTTTAGAAAAGTTAAAAGTCATCTGCTAACTTAAAAGCAAATGTAACAAGTAATGAGAGCCTTCATAGAAATGCAGTGGAGTCAAAAGTGCAATGTTTGTCTTTCAAATGTAGTGGAGTCAAAAGTAATAGGTTTCCAAAAAAAAAAAAAAAAAAAATCTCAAGTAAAGTACAGATACTCAATTTCAATCACATTTCCTTTTTAACGATTTTCTGAAATTTTGGATAAAATGTACGATACATTTTGATGGAAACACAACTTATGTCTCTTCCAGAAATCATGACCCATTTACTCAAGATAATCCACAGACCTTACTGTGAGCAGTTTCATGTAGGAACTATTTTCTTCATGCCAAACTACAGGCACCAGCTGTATCACTGCACAGAAGGAAGCCTGAATCTACTCATGGATGAGAGGCTTATGCTTGTAACGGCACGGGATGTAAACTTTAATAGCATCCCCCTCAACTGAGCTATTAAATTAGCTAGCTCAGTGGTGCTATGTGAGCTAGTAGTAGATCCAAGCCTTCTTCTTAGCGGCGGGTGTAGTTCAGTTGAAAGAAAATAGTTCCTACATGAAACTGCTCACAACAAGGTGTGTGGATTATCTTGAGTAACCAGGTCATGATTTCTGGAAGGAGACATTGCTGTTGAGGTTTTCAAAAGTATTTTATGGCTCTTTGAGCACCACAAGCTGAGTGCTATCTAGTTTTATTATATTTGAGAGAACGCAGACATCTTTACAGCCGATATCTCCAACGCTCGGCAACTCAGACCAAAACAATCTAGACTGATAAATAGCACTACAGCTAAAAGGACAAATATGTATTTCTGATTTTGGGGGATTTAACTGTCCGCAAAGGAGGCAATAAAACCAAAAATATGATCTCTCCCTTAACCTAACCAAGTACAGGCAAGTAAGAAATATCAATTTTTTCAAGGTGTATCTTACTTGACATTTCACTGAGACTCTACTGAGTCATGGGAGTTACAGCGTACCGCCTGCTACATCATACATTATGCAGATTTAACTCCTCAAATTAACCTTTATAGTCAACTCTCTGAAATGATTTCGATTTCAGTAAGTTTCCATTAGTGCACAGATGACAGCTATTTAAGAACTGGGAAGTTAAATAGTGCTGTACTACAGTAATAGAGTTGAGACCAGTTGTAAAAATAGTCATATTCATGGGAATAAATGAATGCATATTATATTAATACATCTCTGAAGCTATGAATCACTGCAAATAAGTGGGGGGAAACCCATCTTTGTGCCTGGCACTATTAAACCAAAGTTAACATCTGACCTCTGGGTCTGCTCACAAATCGCAGCTACTCCATACAGCACCGATCACGACCCCTGTGATGAAATTATAAAGCTGCAGGACGGAAACTGGAAGGGAACAGATGCACTGTATCACTTGACTCGGTTATTTTTTTGCCTGTTATTCTGCGAGGTTGATTAGATTTTTCAAGTTTGAGCGAGTTGGCTTTAAAAAATAATGCATCACTGTTTGGAGGTAAACGGCTGCTTTGAAGGAGGCAGCACAAGGATTTAGTCATTTAAGAAGAAAAACAGAAACAATCGTTTGTGTCTGGCGACACTGAAATAACCTTGGGAGCGGAGATAAGAAGCCACGGGGCCACTTTTGTTGTCACTAACGAAATGTGACATTTGGGCATTAGAGCTGTTTCAAGTCAGCGTGCATAAGAAATTTGTATTTGAACAACTGGCTCTTTCCATCTCGTGCCTCGTGAACAAGCAGGAACAGGTTTGGCCTGGTGCTTGTAGTGGATGTATCCATAAATTATCATCAGAGAGCTGGCTGCTGTTATTGTGCAGCTTCGCCCTCCTCGCATTGAGTTTCAGCTCATGCTCCACTCCTCTCTCCCCTCATATCTCAGCTGCGACTTTGTCATGCAGCCAAGCACGTAATATGCTCTGAGCTCTGTATCATGTCCAATTATAATTAGCTTTGTCAGGCCTGAGCCCTACAACCCTCATGCAGATAATATGATAATATGTCTTCATAACCAAGTGACCTTACATGTGCAATATTTCTCTCCTTCTTAAGATTGCGTGTCAATAAAGTAATGGAGTCTGGGCGGTGGTGGCAGGGGAAGATTTAGATGATTGGGCTCTCAGGTGCAGTGATGTATAACCGTTATTATTCTACCTGTCGGAGTTGTATACACAGCTGGGCGCAGCATGGCGGTGGCTAGGGAGAGAGCTAGGCTTTCAAGGGAGGCCTTTGTTAATAAGCCTTTAATCCTTCGTTAAAGCCCGCCGCTGAGGGACACTTTCTCATTTTCACTCTGTACACAGAGAGTTTGAGCTGAAATAACGAGTTTTATTATGAAAGGGTTGCAGTGTCATAGATGTGATATTAATGATACCAGTCCCATTGATTATTGTGGATGTCAATGAGTGACGACTGGAGCAGAAAAGTGAGCTTGTTGGTCAATCAGTTAGTCATTCGACTGAAAATTATTGGACAGCATTTGATTATCTTGTATTTCCTAGGGTTTTTTGGGGGAGTTGTCAATAGGCAAAAGTGGAATGTAACTAGGTACCTGTGTTTAGGTACAGATTTAAGGTACTTGTACTTGTAATTTTTCTGTTCTGTAACTTTATACTTTGACTCCACTACATCTCAGAGGTAAATATTGTACTTTTTATTCTACTACATTTGTCCGACAGCTTTAGTTATTTTGCAGAAGACAGTTTATTTTCCCTTCATGTCCAGTGTAAGCATGTATATCCAGATGTGTTGATATTAAATGTTTGTGATGAACTGAAGGATATAGTATTCCTTTATGTGTTTAGAAAAATCTCCATAAACTCTTTAAAAACCCTCTTGGATCAGCTGGAAAATGCATGGTCACAAAGATGAAAACAGCTCTTATTCTGACACCATAAAAAGTTGTCTATTTAAGGCCCGGAAAGACCAAACTGACTTTAGAGAACTAATTGTGACAAAGGCCCCCCCCTGATGTGTTGCCTGATGTTGCCATGTGTCGGCCAAAAAAGTTGAACATGAACACTTCAAAGACTACAGCCAATGGTCAACTAGCACGTATATTCTGCACCTGCGTAAGAGGAAATAACTCTCCACATCAGCAGACGTAATCCTAATTCAAGGAGGGAAACCAGGAAACTGTCTTGATGCTAGTTAGCCAGTTAGCACACCAACAACACAATCCAGTGTCGAATGAACTGAACATATTTACCGTGCGCCAGTCAATACACAAGCCATCACAAAACTTTTCTGCTAAAGATCTCAATGGCTAAAGAAAAATAATCTTTACAGTATGTAACAAGTTTATTTTGCTCTCACTCCCTCTTGACTTTAGCTATTTGTTTACTTTCCTCACTTCCATTTCTCTTCGCGTGCGATGAGCTGAACTGCCTATCAGTGCCTATCAGTCCTCTAGCAATGGGAAGAACTCTCGCCTATTTTTAGTGGGTTTTCCTGTGTTTAAAAAACCCACATACACACGCTAATTTTGGTGGAAAAGGGGTATTATTGAATGAAATGTCCTCTTTGCCTCACCTGATATTAGGACATTTTTGCACTCAAAAACTGTTGCAAATTTAATTTTAAATTATGTAAAAAGTTGACCCAAATACTTAACTACATTTATAAGTAGAGACTTTGGATTCCCTCTCAGTTTCATCCCCACAGATTATGATGGGGAGGGGAGTTCAATCATGGTTTTTATAATTTTAAGGGGGACTTAAAAAATTAAGCTTCTTGTTTAAGTCATTCATAAATTTAAAAGTGCCAAATATTCCCTGGCACCAGCTACTCAAATTAAACTTTTGCTTTTATGAGTTGTTTATCATGATATAAATGATCTATCTTTGAGGGTTTGGACTGTTCAGGGACAAAATTCATCACATCACCTTGAGCTCTGGGAACTTGTGATAGGCATTAATATTTTTCTTTAGCCTATATTTTTTGACATTTTATACATATAATCAAAAATGGGTCCAAAATATAGCGTAATTAATAATGACAACAATCATTTGTTGCAGCCATGAAGCTTTAATACTGGTGAGCACGTCTTTGTCATGAGTAATTTGCACTGGTGATCTGCTTCCAGCTCATGGGCCATGACGTGTGCAGCCATGCAGACGTTTTTGCATTTTGGGTAGTAGCAGAGGTGAGCTAAAACACCAAACACATCGACATATATGTAATAGCTGTAAGATTCCAGTGCACTGCAGCATCTCACCCCGTGGATGATAGAAACAACTGGACAAGAGAGGCTGTTTTAGAGAAAGACGACAGTGATTTCCTGACAGGCTGGGGTTTCACTAACACTGACGCAACGTAATGAGGGAGCCAGAGGTGAGGCCTATCTCAGCACGTCTGAGTGGATTTCCCTGAGTGATTGATGTGTTCCAGTCAAATGAAGCAGTGGGCTGAGTGATATGACACTTGTCTCGCTGTGACACACGTGTTCGCAGCTAACGGTTATTGGTGTTGATGGGCCCCACTCCACTCAGCCAGCCAGGCACAGTTATTTTGATCCCTTGTTCTTTTATTTCTGTCCCCCCTCTTCCCTGTTTTCTGTCTCCTTGCCACATCAAATCAGAGTTTAGAGACGGAGGCAGGACCCTCAGGTACTAGCATATTAAGCATCAGGAGCTGAGACGAGATGAAAGTAATAATGGGGACCAGACAGCCGGGTGGGCATCTAACATCTCAGGTAGGAAGTGACATTTGGGATTTTTCTGGTAAGAGGGACCCATGGCAGAGCTTATATAGCTTCAAAATACATAACTGTCTATGTTGTCAAATTGTCAGGTAGAAGTTAGTTTCTTATTTTTATTTAGCAGTGGATTTTGGTATGTTTGGCTAAGGAAGGCTTATATTTTTCTGTTTGTGAAAGCTGCCTTGTCAGGGTTGTGTTTAGTGCTATGAACTAGGGATGCAGCGAATTACTATTTTCATCATTAATGAATCCTCCCTGTTATTTTGCATTATTTAATTGTTGTGTGTGACAAAATAAATAATGACAAATGCCCATTAAGAATTGAAAATTAAGGTGACGTCTGCTGTTTAATTATTTAGCCTAAACAACAGAAACTAATCACACAGATTGACTTTACAGTGACATAGAGCAAAGCTGCTAATATTTACATCAGAGGCAGGAACTAGCATTATTTTAGCCACACTAGCGGCATGCTACGGGATGGCAATGACAGTTGATCAGTAACTCCATGGATTGCCACAAAATCCTGTTTAGACATTCAGGCTTCAGCTTTATTGTCATTATAAAATACAGGATTGCACAATGAAATGCAGCCATAACCCTTTCATACTACACACACAGAAAATTTGTTGCAAGCATTTTCAAACATTTTAAATTAGAACAGAATAAAACAATAAAATAGACAATAAATAAACAGATAGAACACAGTGTATAAAAGTATTTTTGAAGGAAAGAATAAAAGGACTGAATTATGACCACAACTAATAGCATACCCAGCAGCTGTACTTTGTGTTCAGTGAAATGTTGCATGCTAGCATTTTAAACAAAGATAATGGTAAACATTGAAGTCCAAATGAAACGTTATTTGTAGCAGGCCCACAGGAATAGCACTGGGCTTTGAAGCCAATTTTCAAAGTGGCCAGTCAATGGAATTACAAACGTCACATGATGCCCTTGGGTCCACAAAGACTTTTTCCCATTGACTTACATGACAAAAGAGACCTCTGTAAGTCAGCGGATGCATTTTTGTGAGCCTCTCAACCCCTGCGAAATGACTCATTTCACTTTTAGAATTTGATCCATTCAGTCCGATAACATTTGGAAGTCCAGAAAAGTCGCAAGATTGAATCATTGTATCCCCATAGTTAGGGGAGCGCGAAAACTGGGAGTAGCCAGCTTGGGCAGTAGAATGCGCCTGCTCTATGGGCCACACAGTGTGGAAGCAGTTCCGCTAAACTGTGTAATTTTTTACGTGGGTTAAACTTTTTTGGCTCCATATGCCACTGAGCCACTTTTAGAAATGAATGGAGCCCCATCTCCAACACTGTATCCAGTCTCTTTATACATCCATGATTCTGAGAGTATCTAGCTGGACGAGATTTGATATTGGAAGGACTTGATTTGCTTATTAAAAAGTGTGTGTGTCGTAATGAATATGGAGATGTGACAGCATACACTGGCAGGATAGCTATCGATTTTCTCAAGTAAATAAAATCTAGCCAGCAGGCCCATAACCACGGTATTGTAAGGAAAATGACTGTGTTTAAGATGCCAAACATTTGAAGACACATCAACATACAGTGCTGTTGCTAGCTAGCTAACCAGCTCGTTATGGCTTAAAGTTGCAGGTTGATCGATGGGTGGATGTCATGACATTATTGGCTGAAACTGGTTGATGCTAGCTTATGTAAGCACACGTCATATTTTATTAGACAGCAAGAAAATATTTTAATTTTTTTTTGGTCTATATTGTTTAACAGGTGCACAGTATGACCAAGGGTATAATCTAAAGGCATTAAAAGGCACCTGCAAAACATCAGCACGTTAGCATTCTGACGTTAGCATTTAGCTCAAAGTACAGCTGCGCCTAAGTACAGCTGCACAGAGTTGCAAGCATGACTGTAGACTTTTGGTCCTGTGTCTTAATAGCAGACTTGAAACAATTAATGTATTAAGGAGGTGGTTGTCGGTTCATTTTTCATTAATAAACTGATAAATTGACTAATCATTTCAGCGCTCCTGTAAACTGACAGCTGGTGTTAATTTTACATGAGCTTATTCCACTGTAGACACATTTTGATAACAATAACGGCCTCCATTAATTACATCAACAGGTTTAACATCCAATAAACATTAACACCCAATAGAGCTTTATCAGTTAATTGATTTATTGTATAATTCTATGCAAGAACTGGTGTGGAAACAAGTTTAAAGGCATCTTTCCAGGCCCTTATCTTGCTGTCGTGACTCGAAACATTTCTGACACCAGATGCTCTTTCTTTCATTTCAGCACCCATGAATCAAACAGCGATACACTCTAATGGTCTAATGACTAGTAATTGGATTAAAGTGATTCCAGATTGATCAGCATCTGATTCTGAAATTACTGTAGCCTTAGCGTGAGCTCAGTAAAGTCTGTTTAGTCAGTTTTTTTTTCTCCCTATCCCTGGTAGATGTGGGCGACAGTTCCAGTGGTCACAAGATGGTCGCCATCAAACACTATCCGCTTCTGGTCTCTGTGACAGCTCTCATTATTGGAGGCCACCGAATAGTTACCAACTGATAAAAGCATATCACACCGCGGAGGAAATTGAATTCTGGAGGACATAAATTCTGACTGCGAGAGTTCATAGTCAGAAGCTAATTTAAGGAAGATTAAATTAATTTCAGTGACATCCATTCTATCTTGACGAAGTCGGTACATAACATAATGTAGCTCTGTTGCCTTGAGATAAGAGGATAGTCATTTTAGACTGGGCACAGCAGTAGCTGAGGATCAAGCCCTAATCCCATTGCTGCAACCTTTTTTACAGAACGTCATGGAGGATACAGAGTGTCTGACAACCATTATTCAGTAAGGGGATTTTAAAAGTCTTTCAGTTTAGTGTGATAATTTAATTGACTGCTGACCCAAAGCCTCAGGACACAACTTGCCTTCATACACAGCCAGCTCAGCTTTCACAGTCATATTTCTTATTTTGTATCACATCAGAACCAGATGGCAATTTATTATTTTTCAAGAAATCAAGTCATGCAATATCTCCCTAGCTGGGGCCTTAACTTTGCATCGTACATCTTCTTTTGTTGCAGAGAAAAAGATTCATGAATAAGTTGAATGAATTATGATCAGATCATGAGTTGCATGTTTGGTTTGAAGCTGTGTTAATTGATTTATTTGGCCATTTAGGGCAGAAAAGTTCAACAACAAGCTTGACAGAAACATAGCTCTTACATATTGTCACCTAATGGAGAGCAGAAATCCTGACATCACAAACGTGGTTTAACTCATCCATTTACTCCATGGAGGTATTTCTTTAAGGGGGAACACATGATGTAACATTTCCAACATGTTATTTCCATGGCCTAGGAAAGTTCAGTCAATATTTGTGAACATGAGCTACTCTCTTAAAGCCAGAAACCAGATAAGTATTAAGCTTGTAATGTCATGGAGCTGCTACATAGACAATGGATGGGAGACCGATTCTGTGGACCCACGGAATGTTTGTTATCCTTTTTACACCCAAATTAGCTTTATTCTGTTTTAGTGGTCTCAATTCTGACACAGATAATGTACCCATATAGACGTAATCACAGTGTTTCTTTACAATACATTTTGGGTAGAAAATTCCAGCGTCATGTACATAAAACAAAATGGCACTGAACAAAGACTGCCTCAGTTGGTCAATATAACGAATAATCAATATCAGTTTAAGTTTACACGATATCTAGATTATTACTAACCACTCTATCTTGCTGTCAGACAAGCCCCTCCAAAAGGGAACTGGAGCTGTTACCTCAGAGCCACGAGATTCCACTGACAATTACAGTAATTTTACTTTGCAGAACACGGGAGTTGCTGGTCTAACACTGCTTCGATCAATTAGTATGTAAGATGAAAAAAATTTAAATATTCTAAATATGGTGTAGACTCATGGGCCGTACACATGCCGCGTCTTAAACTACCTGGAAAACATAAGGTCTGGCATTGGGTGCTAATCTTGTGCCTTTTCTGTGCCAGCTTTCAAGAGTGTGGCAGCAGGTTGTGTCTGAGGTTGCTAAGCAATCTCAACCTCACCAGAAATCCTGAGTGCAGAGCTGATCTTTGTGTTTGTGGGTCTATTGTCCATGGGACAGATGAAAAGCTCGGGCAGCTCTGCACTTAAATGATCAACTTCCTCTCCATATTTACCACAGACTGATATTTATGGAAGAAGGGAAAGATATCTGCCGGCTGTGATTGGTTGGTCCTTATCATATCACATGACATGCTGTGTGTGCCGCTGCGTTCAAAAAAGTTGATCTCAGTTTATCTCATGGCGCAGCTGTCATACCTTGAAATCAGACATTTGGGAGTGCGTGTGTGCCACGATGGTGTCACTGCCGTTTTATCACGCCTGCCATGCTTCTACATTGAAAACAATGAATTTGAAGGTGCAAAGGTGGGTCTTTCTGGTGGCTAAAGTATGTTTTCCTGCCGCCTTCATCTACTGCAGTATATTGTTTAGCTTCTGTGCTGGTAAAATTGGTTTATCAAAGATGCGAGCAAAGCAGCACAGTTCATAAAAATAAGCAAGTAGAAACGTCAGATAGATCGGACCATAGATCTGTCTGACTTTATTTTATACATCTGACTATTTATATGTATCTATATATCTGCCTGTTTAACTATGTATCTTTAAATGTGACAGCTACAACTCAAAATGACAACAAAAATAAACAAGTTAGCCGATTTCAAGAATCTCCGCAATTGAAATCAATTGTCAGTTGTCTACTTGAAAGTAATTGTTGTTGTTAGCACAGCGCTACAGTGATTCAATACTCAGAACATTCCCCAGGGTGCTCTCAGTGTCAATCATAACATCTTTTCCAATTCATTGTCTGTGGAGCAGTTCCACACTTCATACTTAATGACAAATTTGAGTTTTAGCACTCTAGCTTTTGGATTTGGGAGAGGTGTCCCTGTTAACCAATATTTTTTGACTGCCTTAGACCATAGAAATAACATCTTGACAGAGTGAACCACACAAAGGGTTGTTGAGTATATGGCATGAGTTGAGTATTAGGCTTGATTTAAAGTATTTTGCATTATTGTGAGTGGGATTTTGAATCAGTTTCTGGATGTTCCTACCTAACTTTGGTTTTAACAGTTGCCTATTTACCACTACGTCCATTATTTTATACAGTCTATGCTATTTACACATCCAACAGGAAGCAACATTATCATTCATTTGAAGTTGTTTGTGTGACAAAAATTATATTAGTATTTATGGCCCTGTGCTGGAGATAGCTGTGGCTGCAGGCATTATGTTTTTGGGTTGTCCATCTGTCTGGCCATATTCTCGTGAAAGTAACATGTCAAAAACACCTTGAGAGAATTTCCTTAAATTTGGCACAACGTCTTGTTACTGAAACTTTACTGGTTTTCGAAGGCATCCAACTGTGAAGTAGTAATTCTAGTTTCACAATTGCTCTGTTTTGGTACACTTAGATATACCATGTACATACACTTGGCTCTTAAGCTACTAGATGCTCACTCTGTGTATGTACTGCTTGGTGCTGGGCGGGCAGGGAGCGTAAGTTTATTGTTTGCTGAAAACTGCCTGCCTGCTGGAAATAAGGATAATGAGAGTGGTGAGTCTTTACCATACAGTTAATGTGCTGTAGAATCAAGATAATGAGCTGGAGTTGGAGGTGATAATTCTCTGTAGTTTTGAAACTGTGTGTGACCCCTTTCGCATAACATGTTTTTTTCATTTGTTGATAATATCATTATTGGAGTTTTAAATATGTGCATACTCTGTTTTTTTTTAAATGCTGGAGCTCTTTTAGCTTATCAAAAGTCATTACAAATCTTTAATTCCAATCTTCCAACATAATCACTCTCAGTCTTGCACTGAAACCTGTTTACAACATTAAATCTCTTGTATGTTACTGTTCATAGGATCTAGTTTGCCATCATACTTCTGCTGTGTGAAATATGGCCTTTTCTCTCAAGACAGAGTCCTTGTGGTTGAGCTGTCTAAATGGCTAATGAATTACAGATGAACATCGACGCAAATGAATCTCCCAGAAGTCCCTGGGTAATATGGCAACCATTTAAAACTTTAATCAATAACCCTGAAGTTGAAAGCGTGCAGGCGCTGCACTTGTTTGGTCACAATAAACAGAACGCAGACTGCAGACTGCTCTAAATCATGGTGACAAGCACAGTCATGCTAAATCACTGGAAGTGAAAAATAAATGTCTGCATAACTTTATCAGCTGTGTCTCCATGTTTCCTTTGGGAGTGGGAGGATATCAGCAACAACAACAGTGGAAATTAATGATTTATCGTCTAAACTAATACTTCAGTCCACTCTTATTGGTTGTTTTGGGTATTTAAATATATACTATATGCAAATATTGAGCAAGCAAAAGTAACATGACATTAATAGTTATGCACTTGAAATAACTAATTGTCATGTAGTTTAATTTTGCATTTTAAAGTAATGTTTTACCTTATGTCAACACTGTGTTATAGCTGCTAAGACTTCACCACCATTATGTGACAGTGATTTCATTTAGATCATCAAATAGGTCAAATCATGGACTGTAGTCATATTTCAAACACTGTATACTGATAAAAATGAGTAACATTTTAACAGATCAGGAATTATGTTACAGTACATATTTTTAAACTATGGCTGAATACTTATATTTATCATTGTCAAGGGTAAAATATTCTTAAAAATCTTTGTTGTCATTTCAGCTAAATCAGCTCATGTGTTTTGGTACTGTATTGTTTGCTCGGCACTACACTGCTGAAGTTGTGAGTGATGATTTAAAGCCTCCCTATACTTCAAAATATGTTTTTCTTCTGTTTATGTCCCATAAAATGTCCGACCTTGACTGTTCTGACTTGTATCAGTGCAAAATATGTCACTAGAGAGGTGTTTTCACATTCCTACTGAAGGAGGCAATGTCTGTGCACTTCCCTAAAATCTAAGATTCAAATGCCAAGCAATATTAGGTATATCACTAATGCGAAAGCCAAACACTGTCTAATACAGGAAACCCATATTAAACGGGGAACCAACTTCGACACAACACCAGCAAAGACACCTGAAACCTTTACCACAGAGTGGGCTTGTCAGTACAGAGAGCAGAGTTAGCATTAGCATAGTGAAAGTTTGACAGCAAATATGGTAGAGTGTGCAGTTTTTGGAAATAAACCAGACCCTGGAGCTTCCCTCCACCATCTACCAAAAACTGTAGCAGATGCCACTTAATGAGGTGTAAACCCCTGCCAGTTAGCATACAAGCTAACAAACAACATATATAAAAGATGCTAACCACACTTACCATTCAGATATGTCTGCCAGTCTCCCAGACTCCTCATCTAATAGCACAAGTATTCTTACATACTTTTAAATCTGTCTGGAGAGGGTCTTTAAGTGTAATTGTGTTTTGAATAGATTTCTGTACACTATTATAACCCTGGTTGATTCTGCAGTTTAACTTAGTAAGACAGTGGAAAGCTAGCTTTGATGCTAAAGCTACTTACAGACCGCCGGACATTAAACACTCTTAAAACCACCTACATGATGAGTGTTCCCCCAAAAAAGCGAAGCGTTTTTAAAAGTGACTACTGCGGCTACTGTTAACGACTGAGATGACAGGCAGGTGCTTAGTTGAACACTGGCAGAGTTGAACGCTAGCTTGTAGCTGCAAACTATAGCAAGAGAACAGAAAACACTAAAATAACCAAAGATTTCTACATATTTTGACAATTAACCAGTCATCTGCAGTTTTGTGGAAAGGTTTTTTCCCTCTGGTTGTCCTTATATGTTGGTAGTGCCATAATACTCTGGTAGGGTGACCATATTTTGATTTCCAAAAAAGAGGACACTCGACCGGCCACGACATAGCCTACTTAAATGATACTTGCAGTTTACTCAAAGATGCCTTATAATTTTAATATATTTAAAATTTATATGTATGGATAGAAAATTCAGTTATATTACAAAATAATATCTCTCAAAGACAGAAATTCATATAGGCCCCAATAGTATGGGGTGCCGTTTGTAAAGTGTCTCACGCTGAAAATAACATCAACATTTTGCCACATTTAGCTTCAAACAATGTTTAAAAAAGTATTGTGATTTTTTTAACGTCACCTTTTACCACATTTACAGCAATATTTGTTAACTTAGAAATATATTAAATAGTTAAATCTAAATATTAAATGTGGAACCTAAATGTTAAATGTTAAATCTAAATGCTAAATCTAAATCTAAATCTAAATGTTAAATCTAAATATTAAATCTAAATCTAAATCTAAATGTTAAATGATAAATCTAAATATTAAATCTAAATCTAAATGCTAAATCTAAATCTAAATGTTAAATCTAAATCTAAATCTAAATGTTAAATGATAAATCTAAATATTAAATCTAAATCTAAATGCTAAATCTAAATCTAAATCTAAATATTAAATCTAAATCTAAATGCTAAATCTAAATCTAAATATTAAATCTAAATCTAAATGTTAAATCTAAATGTTTTGGGTGAAACTAAATATTTAGCTAATATGCAAATTCACACTGCCGGTCACCGGAAGTACCAAAATAAAAGCTCGAGATGGTCAGACTGTTTATAGAATCAAATAACGAATTAAAACCAACTTATCGGGGGAAATGGACACTTGAACATACATTAGCGTGATAATAACTACCTAAAATAACAAGAAACGTGTTTGGAGAAATTTTATTTGACGTGTACTTTGAGTTGTTAGTGTCCCTTCGGAGGGATTAACAACCTAAACTAAGCTAACAACCGTCAGTTCTTAGCCCCGTTAGCAATGTCTGTAATGACTCATTAACTCTTAAACGGTCCGTGAAAAAAATATTTTTTTCCAGCGGATGTCTTAGTTACAGCATGATTGAGCTAGCAAAGCAGTTTTGTGTTGCGATGTGTGGTATTTATTCAGTTTTGGGAAATCACGATGTCTATAAAGCACCAGTGGCCGCAGCAGCAGCAAAGCTATCAGGACGTCATCTGTTAAATGTCTCCCGTTGTCGGATACGACATGAAACTACTCCAGTTAGCTCAATCATGTTGTAACTAAGACATCCGCTGGAAAAAATATTTTCTTCACGGACCGTTTAGAGTTAGTGAGTCATTACAGACACCGCTAACGGGGCTAACAGCTAACAGTTAGCCCCGCTAATCTACGATAACCATGTTATTAATTTCAGACCGTGATAGTAATGTTTGTTCAGTCATAGTGTTTATAGGCTTTACAAACACCAGATTAGTCTAAACGGTGATACAGTGACGTGAAAAACGTGAGATGTGCATATATATATGTTGCTAAACTCCAGCGCTGGTTTTCTACCCGGAAGTATTTGTAAACAACAAGGTGATTCCCTCAGAAGGGACACTAACAGCTCAAAGTACACATCAAATAAAATTTCTCCAAACACGTTTCTTGTTATTTTAGGTAGTTATTATCACGCTAATGTATGTTCAAGTGTCCATTTCCCCCGATAAGTTGGTTTTAATTCGTTATTTGATTCTATAAACAGTCTGACCATCTCGAGCTTTTATTTTGGTACTTCCGGTGACCGGCAATGTGAATTTGCATATTAGCTAAATATTTAGTTTCACCCAAAACATTTAGATTTAGATTTAGATTTAATATTTAGATTTAGATTTAGCATTTAGATTTAGATTTAATATTTAGATTTAACATTTAGATTTAGATTTAGATTTAGCATTTAGATTTAGATTTAATATTTAGATTTAACATTTAACATTTAGGTGCCACATTTAATATTTAGATTTAACTATTTAATATATTTCTAAGTTAACAAATATTGCTGTAAATGTGGTAAAAGGTGACGTTAAAAAAATCACAATACTTTTTTAAACATTGTTTGAAGCTAAATGTGGCAAAATGTTGATGTTATTTTCAGCGTGAGACACTTTACAAACGGCACCCCATACAATAGAGGACACATACACACACTAGAGTGTGGCGATCTGAGCCCGACGGTACCCAACGGGTCGGGCCGGTTTGGTCAAAAATGTAGTTATAAATTGCATTCGGGCTCGGGTTGGATTCGGTCAGCTTTCAGTGAAAATGTAGTGTAAAAATAAATAAAATCCTATTGTCTGTCCTGTTTATTGCTTGGGCACTGTTATTTACGTGACAACACCTGAACATAACACACACAGACACACATTGGCTGTTTGTTTCTACCCCTCTCCTTGCTGGAAGTCGCGGACCTCCAGCCGCCCGCCTCCGCCTTGATTATTAAATGCTGAAAATAATATAAAAGAGGGAGACAGGTTTTTCCTATTTTATCTTACTTTGTTTTATGTCTCCCTCTCCTCTCGCTGGAAGCCTCGGACCTCCTGCCTCCCGCTCCCGTCTCAAACACGGAGGTCTCCCTCTCCGCAGCTGAGCACCCACGGCGCACGCCCGGCCTGTTAAATAGCCTGTAACCACTGTGTGACACAAACTCAGTGCTTTGGTCATTAAATAATGTCGGGCTCGGTTTGGGTTCGGACAGAAATATGCGGCCCGTGCCGCACTCTAACACACACACACACACACACACACACACACACACACACACACACACACACAAACACAAACACACG
This sequence comes from Epinephelus fuscoguttatus, assembly GCF_011397635.1. Classification (NCBI taxonomy): domain Eukaryota; kingdom Metazoa; phylum Chordata; class Actinopteri; order Perciformes; family Serranidae; genus Epinephelus; species Epinephelus fuscoguttatus. The sequence goes on from NC_064771.1 coordinate 23,687,594, forward strand.
GAAAACCGGACATTATCATCAGTTTATAAAAAAAAAAAAACCCCGGACGCTCCGGACGGGATGTGAAAAGTGGACATGTCCGGGCAAAAGGGGACGTTTGGTCAGCCTATACTCTGGGTACTCAGACACCAACATTATTATCTCGTCTTCTTTCTGCTTCCAAGTGGTGTACTATTCAACTAGCCACAGCCAGGCAGGAACTGCCAGACATTCAACACCGTGAACTCAGCAAGGCAAAGCAAAATCTGTGAGTTCATTTTGGTGGCAAATGCTTCATACCCCCCTATCTCCTATTTGAAACTGCTTTGCCTCTGCTGCCTTCCCTTCATTGAAATGACTGAAGGTGGCAAGTTACCGCACAGTATGTGTCACATCCTTTGACTGTGTCATCCCTTGACACAATAATGACCCTGAAAGGCTAAAAGTAGTATGAAAGTGATCATTAAATTCACTGTGATCTTCGTCTTCCTGACACATTGACAGGTGTCTTTGTTTTTTCTGCCAGGAATTAATGGATAGTATATCTGATCTATGTGTGTATGAGTTCATTATGTCTCATATTTCATAAACAGGGTTTGGTTAGAATGTAGGATCAAAATATACACTGCTCTTGTGTTCCACATACAGTATATGTATAGTGCCCAAATTGCTTCTGTGTTACCATGCTAATGCCTCTTTAATTGTCTGCAGATGCCCATAAATGTCAGACAAGTGCACTCTTCTCTTCGTGACACAATAACATTTTCTCACCCTCCTCCTCATCTTCCTTGTTCCCATGCATTTGGCCATGATCCTCCTCTCCACCTCAGACAGATGATGTGTAGATGCAAGCTCTGCCTTTCCCTCATCCATCTCTTCCTCCCACTATCCCCTTTCCTGCACTCCATCTTTCAGAACTGTAACCTACGGTCGCCAGCTGTGCAGGGAGCCCCAGAGTGTATTTACGGCGAGCTGCACTTTATCACACACAGCTGCACAGCTGCCAACTTTACTCGGGGCGTTCTCCAGCCTCCCTGCCTCTGGCCACATTTTTTCTGTGTGTGTGTGTGCCGGTGAGATCCTGCACCACTGCTGCATGCTCCTTTTTCCCCAGCTGCTGCCCTGCTGGAGAAGGTGGGGTGAACTGTTAATGGCCTGTAGAGTACAAACAGCGATGCCCAGCCACTGCCACTGGGCAGGCTTACAGCACACCCTCCAGTAAAAACACTAAACTAAAACAAATTCAGAGTTTTACCAAGTAAATAATTCTTGTCATGCAAGGTTTAACAGTGCTCTTTTTGTCTTCCAACTTTCCCCAATGCAGTGATGTATCTATTGCTGGTGATTCTCTCTGCTGGCCCCTTGTTGATATTTTGATACAGCATTAAAATATCTCCTCCATGTCTGGCCCGGTAACCGCATAAATCTGTCCTGAGACTGCAGGGGGCCTGGTGATGAGCTGCCTCCTTCCCCGCCGACCTCTTGTCCCCGGGCGGACAGAGTGGAATACATTCCCCCTTCTCCCTCTTATAGGGTCCCCAGTGTCCTCACAGCCTATCAGGACGGAGAGATCTCCACCCCCCCTTCCCCCTTCTTAGCATATCAGGAGCCGTACATCTTCCGCTGGTGCAGAGCTTTATGCAAGGTGACAGCTCCTCACACTTCAGTGTTCAGATCACCTCAAGTAGCTCAGATATCGGAAAAAATGAGCACACTTCCCACCACGGTGACCAAATGTAGATTGACTGAGGGTATCCGCAGGCCGCGGCACCCCTATCCTCCTGTCCTGACAGAACAGGCCTGCTGGTAACTCTCTACATAAGAGAGAGTGGAGTCTGGAGACACATCAGAGGGGAAAGCTGGCTTCAGACAGAAGCGGGGTGGGGGTGGTGGTGGTGGAGGTTGTGGTGGTGGAGGGGAGCGAACACTTTGAAGCCATTGGAGGTGATGTCAAGTTTGCTTAGACTCAAGGATGGTGTTTGAATATGCTGGCCACTAATATGGCACCAGTATCTCTGTCCTCATCTCTGTTTTCTGTCACTATGTACAATCTGGGCTCGTCTCCTCGGCTCCTGACAATGTCCTTTCACATCATGTTATTGCACACTCGGAGCTGCAGTCAGCAAGCCGTCACTCAGCTTCTTTGTCTGAAAGTCAGGGCCCGTTTTCGCCGTTAATGCACTCGGTGCCTGTATAAAAGTGACGGGGAATACGCTATCTGCTTTCCCATCAGGAAATCATTGGCAGTGGAACTGGAATATCATTCACCGCTTGTGTTATTTACACCCGGATGTATCTACATTCTCCAGGATCTGACAAGTGGCATTTGGTGTGCGGAGATTTAAGTCGACGACCTAACCTGCTGCTCAGGAGGTCTCTCTATGCACAAGAATCCAGGCTTTTTTCCAAATATCTATAATGTATACATCAGCGCAAAACACCCATACAATTTTCCTGCCCCGGGCAAAAACCCACTCATCCACCAATTTTTCCTGAGCATGTAAATATATTTAATTCCCCCTGGGTTTGTTGTTTTTGGTGTGTTTGCGTAAGGTCAGCTCACCCTGAAACCGTGCTGGAGAGAAGCCTAAAAAATAATCCAGCATTTTACATGTCTTCTAATTGCAAAGTTTATGTTAAAGTCACGGCTCAGCAGCATACTCTGCTCAGCCAGTGATCCCTTTAAAGAGTACTCAATCTGTCTGTCTAGACATTGTCCTGAGGCAGAAACATATTTTGAAGGTCAGACTCAAAAAATTGTTCATATCCTGTGTTTTTGTGAAGTTAAACAGAGCAGCTTTAGATCACTAGTAATGGATTTCTTTCATGTATATTATGTATGTAGTAAAAAATGAGTTTTAATTAAAAGTAGTGTCATTTTTGTTCATGCAGAGCACCATCCTTGCTTTTGCCTCATACAGTGTACAGTATCTACCACCTCAAAAGCAAAACGTGATGAAAGCCGTGGTTTAACAAAAAGGTCAGGTTTTCATTTGTTGAATTTCCACCATTTTTGAGTTCATCCATTCAGCTATTCACAGAGGATAAAATCAGCCATCACTTCATGGCCACAGAGCAATCAGACACAGCCCTCCAGTGTCTTCAGCTGACTCTTCTGGCCCTGTCAAGTCCTCCTTCAATCTGGGAGTCTGAGCAGTCGCGTGGAGGTTGACATGATTGCCTTTAAGCAGCCCCTCTTAGCCAGTGACACACAGCTGCAGCCAGGCACCTCTTCTGACAGTAAGAGCACCATGATGGATTGCCTTGCCAAAACTGCTGATCAAAGAAGGTCAAAGTTCAGGTGTGTGTCTGGCTGCACGAGGCATGTGCAATCACCAGAGATGGCTTTTCCTCAAACATCCGAGCGTAAGGCTGAATTTTTATTTCGCTGATAGCTGAGTGATTGAGCTGCAGAGTAATAATGTCATCAATTATTGGGATTTTATCAGATATTAAAAAAACAGCTAAAAAGCTCATGTGTCAAGAATATTTGAGTTTATCGATCGAGAGGGTTCAACAGAACCTCAGAATCATAATAAAGTACAAGCTTCATTCTTGACACTCTGCCAATATTGCAGCAAATACTGCTTACTCTTTGACCAGTATTCATGTGCTCATTAATACACACAAAATGCCATCTTTGGGCTACAGAAGCGCTCTGCTGAAAAGAGCAGACGTTTAAAAGTTTTTGACATGTGTCGCACTACCATTGAGACACTGCCACTGACGTGGGTGGAGATGACAGCGTCCCAGCCATTGAAGATGGCTCTGGGACATACCAAGTTTGGTATGTGTCAGCTCTCATTGTTGTCAGGATACATCCTAAGTGAAGTTGGAATATGTAAACAGTGTCATTAAAAAGGGATTTCATAGGAAACATTTTTGAGTGGAGAGACAGGAGAATGTTTTTGATGTTTGCCCTCACTCTCCTCAAAACATTTAGATGGGTGAAATAATCCAGATAGTAAAGAATAGACTATATTATCCAGTATGCGTTAGTCATTTGGAGTGCATTTATTCTTACGTATACAGTATATTTGCGTAAGGGACTGTGTTATGCAGACAATATAACCCAGTCGGCAGAAGAAAATGTTGGCATTGTACGTTTCTGCAAACCATGCATTTGTACATTTTGCACAGTGAAGTAGTATATGAGCTGACTTTTTAATTGGGAGATGGAGGGGATGGTGAATGACATGACACCTGGGCGAGGTGCCTGCCAAACAAACAACAAAACAGCTTGTGATTTAGGAAGTCACTCCCAAACCTGGATGTTTTGTGGCAAGTCATTGCTGTGTTTCCACCGAAAAGTGATTGTTTTTTACTAAGCTATGGATTGTCCCCCCCAAACTGGGTATTTTAAGCCCAAACATGATGACAACCAAGAGGTTTTTGTGCCTAAACCTAACCACGTTAGGTACAGCGTTGTTGCAATGTTAAGTTTCATCATATCCACCACATAATAATGTGCAAACGTAACATATCTGTAGTTTGCAGAAACGTACAATGCCAACTTTTTTCTGGGGACTGGATTGGACAATAAGTAATTCATATAAAGTACATCGTCCAGGTTGGAAATCAAAAGTGTTTATAGCTGTTCCATATGGCTACAGTCAAAGGCAGAGTGAAAAGCTGGTCAACATAGAGAAGAGGGGGAAGACATGATATTAAGGATATACAAGGATAACAGCACTCATTACACTTGGTTTTGCACACAAAAAGTGTTTCATACTTGTGTAGAAAACCAAAAAAGACAACTAAAGAGAGAAGTTCACATCTTGGCTCCCGTCTCCTCCCTGTGCAGGTAGCAAATTGCCAGGTGAGGTGATTGAGAATGTTTGCTTGTTAGCTTGTCAGTTCCTAAAGAATTGTCAAGAATTTTTCAGACATAGCCTGCCCCAATCTGATGTCAGAAAGGTGTGGTAGGGGGGCTTTTCTGAAGCTGTTCAACCATCCCACAAGCAGTTCTTATGAAGCATACTGGTGCCTTCAATATAAAATGTGTCGATTCCCGTGTGTCTCATTGCGAGGTATTACACATGATGCAATAAGGGATTTCACAATCTGGGTCTTGTATCCTCTAAGATAACTTGAGTCAGGAGGAAATGAAGCAGAGTCAAGCATCCCTATCTAAAAATCCTGGCTGGAGTGGGAGACTTTTGCGGTTGAGGTGACTAAGGGGTCTTATTTCTGGGCCAGATTCACATTAGTGACATTTATCATTGAGAGGGAAGATGGTATAATTAGCTTGTCAGTCTACTTTAGGCTGAGCTGGCGCTCTTTGTGAAGAAGAATGGACTGCGAGCCCAAGGAGCTGACAGCCAGTCGATAATGTGGCAATTAATGTCATAAATAATTCTAAAGCCAATTATATTTAAATGGACCTCACCCTCTAAAACAGCACTTTATTTCCTATCACTTTATGATGTGTTCTGTATCAAACAGCAGAAGTGGATTTTCTTTTTTTTTTTATCTCTACATATGGCCAACATATGGCAAAGCCATAATGTGAGGCATAAAAATCAGAAGGGCATTGCAGGAGATTTATTTGTTGATTTAGTTTGCTGTTGACTTATGAATGTCTTCCTTATTGCTGAAGCATCACCTGCGGTAAAAGGCAAATACAAAGTGTAAAACCACTTTTAATCAAAATTATATTGCCTCCATGTTGCTAGCTGTATAAAACGTCTTTGGCTCTTAAAGAATGTGAGTAATTTAATGGCAGTAGTGGTTAAATATATCAAATGCTCCCTCCGGCCTTGGGAGGGTCAAGCCCACTGTGATATATAGAGAAGACTGTGATGGCTGAAGGTCGTGTCAGCTTCTTCTGCATAATGCATGAATCCTGTAACTCTCTCTGACTCCAATCTTCTGAACCTGAACCTTGGGATGAAAATTTTACTAAGTAAATCAGCGAGCATGCTGGCATTTCTATTAACCTCCAGTGTGGAACTGACACAAACATGAATCACAGTAAATAATATCTTGCAAATTGTAAATCATGTTTACAACTTGGGCTGAGAAGTGATGTTATTGGATGGTGCCATCTGTTTGCTGTTTGTTACTGCTAATTTCTCTGCACAGAGGCAAAAGAGAGGGTGTTTTTAATGTGCAAAATTACAATTTAGCATAACAAATATGGCACTGATTGCTGATGCTGAACCAAATTGCATTTACCGCAAGCATTTATTCCTTAAACCAACCCACAAACTACATCTTAACAACATCCACAGATGGTATTTTGTTTTATGTTATATCAAAGTAGCAATATTCCATTATTATGCAGGTTGTATTTGGTTTTTGATGAGTGGTATTTCCCACTTCACAGATGAAAATAGCCAAGAGCTTTGATTTATGCATGCATGGAGTGAAACAAAAGAAAAGGAAATGTTGACCTTTACAGGGAACATAAAGGGTCAGTGCGGCAACTGTGCCTTACGGGCAAATTGCCTCCCAGTGCCGGCGATCTGTCCTTACAGCTGGGATGAAATTCTTATCTAGTGCCATTTGTTTTCTGTTTCAATAGTAGAAATGACGAGAGACACAGTGTTTCTCTCTGTGTGTACAGGTCACCTCGCAACAGCTATTTAAAAAAAAAAACAGGAACAAATGAAGCTGCAGTGACGGAAATGTTAACAGCAAAGTTTTCCTCATTTTAAATCACATTCAGAGAAATATTCAGCGCCGAGAATCTTTACTTTGTTTCAGACACTGCGTGCAAGTCTGCTAGCTCTCCTGCCCTCCTTCATTTCTGTATCAAAGGGTAAACTAATGCAAAATGTATATGGCCCTTGGCACAAAAGATGGTGGTGCGGCTCGGTACAGGAAGATCTGTGTGCTAAAAGCTTGAAACATCTGTGTAAACACATGGCCTTTTTCCAACCATGTAGTCAATGTTCTCATAGCCTTAAGATAGATGTCCAAGGCAATATACCTTGCCCCGGGGCCATGCTGGAATGGCTTTGAACATCTGAAAAACCTTGAGCTTCAAGCAATATCCACTTTCAATATTCCAGCTTGACAGCAAAGCAGAGAAGAATTCAACCTATGGCTTTTATTTGACTCTTTGTTGTTCTAAGCGTTGGATCGATCGCAGCAGTGCAGAGTGGAAATGTTTTGGAAATGATGAGAATACAGAACTTTTAATGATGCAGTGATGTATTATGGTTGTTTTTCGCCAGATTATTTTCAGATTTAAGGGCTTTTTTATATAACAATGTTGGGAAAGGCAGGGACAAACACAACAAAAAGAGAGGACCTTCTGCCTTTGTTGTTGTTCTTTAATTCTGTTAATAGCCCAAGGTAAAGATTTATCTGCTCTTGTCAATTTACCTCAGCCTCAATATAAAGCACCAAGGTCACTTTTTCCTTGCCTGGCCCACAGGATTAAATTGTCATGTCACTCTAATAGGCAGCACAGGGAATCATTAGTCCAGCTCAGCTGCCTGACTGATAGGCATTTCAGTCCAATCATGGGAGTGTGCCGCCACAGGCCAGCCAGTATTGACACTGTGTCAGGACTGAGAGGGGACGCCTTAATCAGCCAGGACACTCTCAACATTGATTTGACAAGCTGTCGTAATGACCCCCTTGTTTTGGTAAAGGATCACTGTTTATCCAGGCTGGCATTGATGCACTTGGAGTGCTGCATTGTCATGGAAACTATTATCACCAGCCAAGCCTGTGCAGCTGGACAAGAGCTGTGCTCGGAGGGGAGCATGGATTTGTGTGTATGCATGCACAGCCCAGTGTGACTGGTAACTACATATAATAACGGTTTGAAGAGAGGTCACTTAACAAATGTTAATCCTTTTGGATTTATGAGTTCCATGGGTGAGAATATAGTTCTACACACCACTACAGATCTGTTGAACATCATTCAGTGATCCCTGAAACATCAGCAGACTAAGAGTATCTAATACTCATGTTGAATATGTTATCTCCTCCCCAAATGTTGATATTGGAGCATTATCTGTAGGTACTCTTTTATTACAGCTTTTATGACTGGTGATTAATTCATTCCTGCCATCAGCTCACGGCTCACCACGCTAGCTATAGTACCAGCTGTTTAAGGCTAATGTGTAGCTAACATAACATGCTAAGTAACTAACTCTTAATTTATTGTTGGGTTTAACCGTCATGCTTATTAATCTTTTTGCTTCTACTCTGGATTAAATACTGTTTTATTATTCTTATAAAGAAGTTAGACCTCTGAGGAGTGAGAGTGCTGTATCACACTGTGGGGTTTCATTATGCAATAATGGCCCACTCGCTGCTCATTGTCCCTTACCTGTGTTATGACTTTTTGTGACATTTTAATGGTGTATTAAATATAGAAAGACTTTTTTCTTACCTTTTTATATATATATATATATATATATATATATATATATATGTATGTATATATATATATATATATTTATATATATATATATATATATATATATATATATACCTATATATATATTTATGTATGTATATATATATATATATATATATGTATATATATATATATATATATATGTATGTATGTATGTATGTATATATATATATATATATATATATATATGTATATATATATATATATATATGTACTGTGACTTTTTATGGCTTACTGTCTTTTTGGCACACCTGACATGACATTTTTATCGCATACTATACTGGGACATTTTTTTGGCATACTATTCTATAACTTTTTTTTTTCACACACTAAGCAACAACTTTTTTTTTTACGGCATACTGTACTTTGACTTTTTTATGACTTTTTATGCCATACTATACTCTGACTTTTTTATGGCATTTCTTTTGACATAATGTACTATATATATTTTTTTGGCATACTATACGATGACTTTTTGACATGCTACAATATGACATTGTTATGGCATACTGGACTGAATTTTTTTGTAAGACATACTATACCATGAAGTTTTTGTGGCATACTATTCAATTCAATTCAATTTTATTTATACAGCCCAATATCACAAATCACAATTTGCCTCACAGGGCTTTACAGCATACGACATCCCTCTGTCCTTATGACCCTCACAGCGGATAAGGAAAAACTCCCCAAAAAAACCCTTTAACGGGGAAAAAAAAACAGTAGAAACCTCAGGAAGAGCAACTGAGGAGGGATCCCTCTTCCAGGACGGACAGACGTGCAATAGATGTCGTACAGAACAGATCAGCATAATAAATTAACAGTAATCCGTATGACACAATGAGACAGAGAGAGAGAGAGAGAGAGAGAGAGAGAGAGCGAGAGATGCAGGTAATGACAGTAGCTTACAACAACATTATTGAAAGTAATAATATTATAGTTATACTTCTGGCTACTGTGGTACAATATGTTGAAAGTATGTATTAATATCTGGCAGTATACATATGTGACAATAGTCGTGTATAGTAACAGTAGAAGTATGACTAATGACTAATGATGGCAGCAGCAGCAGGAGGCATCTGGCAGGACCACGGCAGCAGCACAACCACACACTTCACGCTGTCCAGGCACCGCTGCGATATGAGTTAATCTGAGAGACAGTGGAGCACAAAGGCTCCGGAGAAGAAGCCGAGTTAGTGACATCCAGAATGGCCGAGTTAGCAAGATGCAGTAATAGAATAAGAGAGAGAGAGAGAGAGAGAGAGAGAGAGAGAAGGTGCCCGGTGTATTATAGGGGGGTCCTCCGGCAGACTAGGCCTAAGTCAGCCTAACTAGGGGCTGGTACAGGGCAAGCCTGAGCCAGCCCTAACTATAAGCTTTATCAAAGAGGAAAGTCTTAAGTCTAGTCTTAAATGTGGAGACGGTGTCTGCCTCCCGGACCGTAACAGGAAGATGATTCCACAGGAGAGGATCCTGATAGCTGAAGGCTCTGGCTCCTGATCTACTTTTGGAGACTTTAGGGACCACGAGTATCCCTGCATTCTCAGAGCGCAGTGTTCTGGTGGGATAATATGGCACTATGAGCTCTCTAAGATATGACGGAGCCTGACGATTTAGAGCTTTATAAGTTAACAGTAGGATTTTAAATTCAATTCTGGATTTTACAGGGAGCCAGTGCAGAGAAGCGAAAACAGGAGAAATATGATCTCGTTTCTTAGTTCCTGTTAGTACACGTGCTGCTGCATTCTGAATTAGCTGGAGAGTTTTTAAGGACTTACTAGAGCTACCTGATAACAGAGAGTTACAGTAATCCAGCCTAGAGGTAACAAAAGCATGGACCAATTTTTCTGCATCTTTTCGGGTCAGGATAGGCCTAATTTTCGCAATATTACGCAGATGAAAAAATGCAGTCCGTGAGGTTTGTATTGTATCTATTGTATGCCCTTTTTTATGACATACTATACTATGAAGTTTTTTTCAATGAACTATACTTTGACATTTTTGTGACATAGTATTCTATGCCTTTTTTATGATGTACTATACTATGACCTTTGAATGGCATACTATGACTTTTTTTTTCAACATACTATACTATGACTTTTTTAATGACTTTTTTATGACATACTATGACCGTTTTATGATATACTATATGGCATACTTTACTATGACTTTTTTTTCAACATACTATACTATGGCTCTCTATGGCATTACTATGACTTTTGTTTTTTTTTCAACATACTATACTATGACTTTCTATGACATACTTTACTATGACTTTTTTTTTCAACATACTATACTTTGACTTTCTATGGCATACTTTACTATGACTTTTTTTAAGACATACTGTACTATGACCTTTTTATGACATTTATACTATGACAAGTTTTTGCCATACTTTACTATGACATTTTTATTCAATTTTGAATGACATACTGTACAATGACATTTTTATGCAATTTTGAGCGACATACTATACTATCAATCAATTCAATCAATTTTATTTATAAAGCCCAATATCACAAATCACAATTTGCCTCACAGGGCTTTACAGCATACGACATCCTACGACATACTATGACTATTCAAGTATGAAAGACATACTATACTATGACATTTTTAGGCAATTTTGAAGGACATACTATATTATGACAATTTTAGCGAATTTTCAAAGCCATACTGCACTATGACATTTTTATGCAATTTTGAGCGACATACTATACTATGACAATTTTAGCAAATTTTCAAAGCCATACTACACTATGACATTTTTATGCAGTTTTGAGCGACATGTATACTATGACATTTTTGTGCAATTTTTGAGGACATACCATACTATGATATTTTAATGCAATTTTGAAGGACATACTATACTATGCTGTTTTTATTCAGTTTTGAACAACATACTATACTGTGACAATTTTATATAATTTGAATCAGATAATGTACTATGATATTTTTATTCAGTTTTGAACAACATACTATACTATAACATTTTTATGCAATTTTGAGCAACATGTTGTACTATGACAATTTTATATAATTTTGAATCAGATAATGTACTATGATATTTGTATTCAGTTTTGAACTACATACTATACTATGACATTTTTATACAATTTTGGACGACATACTATACTATGACAATTTTTTGCACTTTTGAAAGACATACTATACTATGACATTTTTATTCAATTTTGAATGAAATACTATACAATGACATTTTTTTGCAATGTTGAAAGACATAATATACTATGACATTGTTATGCAATTTTGAACGACATACTATACTATAACATTTTCAGGCAATTTTGAACAATATACTATACTATGACGTTTTTATTCAATTTTGAGCGACATACTATACTATGACATTTTTATTCAGTTTTGAATGACATACTATACTATGACAGTTTTATTCAATTTTGAACGACATACTATACTATGACAGTTTTATTCAGTTTTGAACAACATATTATACTATGACATTTTTATGCAATTTTGAACGACATACTATATTATGACATTTTATTCAATTTTGAACTACATACTATACTATGACATTTTTATACAATTTTGAACGACATACTATACGATGACAATTTTTTGCACTTTTGAAAGACATACTATACTATGACATTTTTATTCAATTTTGAATGAAATACTATACAATGACATTTTTTTGCAATGTTGAAAGACATAATATACTATGACATTGTTATGCAATTTTGAACGACATACTATACTATAACATTTTTAGGCAATTTTGAACAATATACTATACTATGACGTTTTTATTCAATTTTGAGCGACATACTATACTATGACATTTTTATTCAGTTTTGAATGACATACTATACTATGACAGTTTTATTCAATTTTGAACGACATACTATACTATGACAGTTTTATTCAGTTTTGAACAACATATTATACTATGACATTTTTATGCAATTTTGAACGACATACTATATTATGACATTTTATTCAATTTTGAACGACATACTATACTATGACATTTTTATTCAGTTTTGAACGACATACTGTACTATGACATTGTTATGCAATTTTTAGCGGCATACTATGACCTTTTTATTCAATTTTGAACGACATACCATAGTATGACATTTTTATGCAATTTTGAATGACATACTATACTATGACATTTTTATGCAATTTTGAGGGACATACTTTGCTATGAAATTTTTATTTAATTTTGAACAACATTCTACACTATGATTTTATTCAATTTTGAGCAACATATTATACTACATTTCTATGCAATTCTGAATGACATACTATACTATGACCTTTTTATGGCATTTCCTTCTTTGTTTTTCCCAAGTTGCAAGTTAATATCACCAAGCTAGAATATGTGTAGTAATCACTGTGATTTATTCAGTCAATGAGATTATTTCTCTTTGTACAACTGACACTCTAAGTCTCACTTTTTTTAGTCTTTTTGATTTTTTTATGTGACATTGGTTAATTAATAATTAGCTTTAATTACTGAGACAACTGATCATAATTTGACTGGGCACATTTATAAATATGCTTAGGATATATTCTTTACTAAAAGTCTATTAAATCAGTACAGATTTTCTTATAGTTGATACAGTAATCAGGTGTGATAGTGTGATGGCTACACGTGTTTGTTTACTGAGAAGGTGACACCACTGCTGGCGGGAGGATCAGGGAAATCAGCGGCCTCTGTGCAAGGTGTTAAACTGTAAATATTATTGGCATGCTGATGGTCTCCCACAGCGCCATGGTGTGTAAAATCGTTAACAGGCAACATGATGGGCCTTCTCCATCCCCAAGGTGAGAATGTGGAGAGCGTTTTTATCAGCCATTATCCAGAGGGTGCCCCGAGGTGTCTAGTGTCACATGATCAGTCTGGCAATCACAGAGTACTTTATGTCATCATCAAAGAAGAAGGCTGCATATATACATAGTCTCTCTTTGATATTTAGATGTGTAAAATGTGTTTTAGTAACATTTTCTGTGCTGAGCCTCATGTCCAAACATTCAGGTACATCAGCTTCCTAGAAACATCTGAGAAAATAAATCCCACAACATCATGTAGAACACAATACATCAGCTTTTAATTTGTGAAAATACAAAATGAAATCATGTACAATTTATGTACAAGCCTATTTGTACAAGACAATAAACTGTATTAATTATTGGGTATTATGACATAGTCAGAAATATCAACTTAGCACTGTCATTGTATCCACAAGTCAATGTGCTAAAAAGAAATTCACAGAAATAATACAAACTAGACTGCAATGCTGAATGTCTCTCAACCCCACAGGTACTGTCAAACAAGAACACACTAGAAAGAAATATTTTACATTAAGCTTTACAGATTTCTTTGAAGAGTACATAAAATGAATCAGGTTCTGCTGTTGACGATGGATCAATGAAAAATAGTTTTAAGACTTCAAATTATTTACTACAGTTCTAGTTATCTCCAGGCAAGTACCACCTCATATCAAGAAATAAAAAGACTTGTTTTAAAAAGAATGGTCTTTGAGCAAAGAGGAAAGTACATTTCTCAGTCTCACAGCAAAAGCAAACTTTGCTTAAATTCAGCTAAACTAGAAGCCTCTTTTCGCAGCAGTGGGTCTTCTGGAGTCCTCCGTTGGCTTCAGCACTGCCTGGCACATTACTGGCACTGAGGGTTGGATGGTTTGGATGTTCTCTGTGCCAGTAAAAATGTCACAACCTCTCTCTGTTCACATTCAACATGAGTCCGCTGTGGAATAAGCTTGCGTCGTTGTTTCTTTTAACTTTTTTTCCCCCTTTATTGATTGTGAAGTAAAGTGACAACAGTGCCAATATAGTTTGTAATTTAAATAAGACAAGACAAGATTAATAAACCACACTTAACTCTGCGTTCTGGACTCATGCGTGTACAAAACGAAACAAATGATCTGTGCTTCATTGGATGTGTTTGTTTTATGAATACGTCAGATATGTAATGGACAGAAAAGAATCTATCCGAACACTTAAATAGCCAAAATAACTTTTTTATGATAGAGCTGTTTATTGTGTATCTACAAAACAAAACATGTCTGATTATGGCATTAAGATTGGTCATGGAGTACATGTAAGTGCGTAATGGCCTCCAAGACAATCCTGTGTCAGGCAGTGCTTACAGCCAAAGGAGGACTTACATATGCCCACTTTATGCGATATGTGGCTTTTACATTCAACTATAGACTTATCATAATGAGCCATGCTATACCACAGCATTTAGCTTTGCTGTTTATTGTGTCTTAAGTAAATGAGTATCTCTGATATCATGAACTGTGTGAGACTTTTGGATATATTCTAATGTCAACAACAAAACAGCTCTATCATATTTGGCTATTTAAAAAAAAAGAACAGAAGAAAAGAATAATATTCCTTACATTTTACCCCTGGAGAAATTCTGCAGTTCCTTAAAAGCTTTACTTAAAATGATTTCTGGGGTTTTGGACATTGCAACCGTACAGCAACATTAAAACAGTTATAACAAACGACTCAAAAAGGCAAAGATAAGACAAATATAAATGGATAGAGATAAGGCTGGAGCCAAATGCCATTTACACATGGACGCTGGCCGTCTTAACTGTCACAAATGTTGTGAATTAGCTCCAAATGGCAAAGGAATCACTGAGAGTCAGTCACTAACAATGCCATTGTGGTGGGATCGCAGCTGGATGTAAAATACACATTTTAACATACTGTACAGAGTAACTCTGCAACACTGGGTAAAGTAAATGCAGTAGTAGTAGTAGTTGTTCATCAACAGCTAAAAAGGCAACTTTTACAATTGCAAAACTTGATCCAGTTATAGTAATCACCTCTTTTTAGTAGCGGCAGTCTTTTTTTAAATTGCCGTTCTCCTTCAAGTGACCCTCATTCCCCAAAATGGAACAAAAAAGTCATGGAGTCTGGTCACAACTAAAGATTCGCTGTGCAAACTAACAGTTGAGTGGCTGCAACGTTTGACTATGATTGTCTTCATGTATTTTACATGTATGATCCTAAATCTGCCTGTAAGGTAAGCGTGCTGCAGAGGTGAATGAGGAAAGCAGTTTGTGTCCGTCTCATCTCATGTCGATTGATTTATGTTTGCAGATGAGAAGATAACCCGAATCCCAGTCTGACACCTACACGATGAGTCTTCTGGGAGCGTCCAGGTGTCAGCGCGGGTCCGGAGCTCAGCACTCGTCTTCTGCTTCTCTGATGGGTGGGATCAAGCTGCTTGTGGATTTACACTGACTGACTTGGTTGATGGCGAGCGTATTCACAGGCTTGATCTGTATGGTCCTCAGCTGAGTATTTTCTGGCTCATCTGTAAACCATGTCTTTTCTGAGAAGGAGCCAAAATCATATAGAGACAAAGAGGAGGGACATCAGACAGTTAATTCTACAGGAACGTTAATCACAGTTTCAGTGTTTGTTTTTCAAGTGCACACAGAGCATAGGGAGGACATTGTATATTTAAAAAAAATACTCCTTTAAATGATTTCATGGAAAGAAATTCTGACATGATTAAAAAAAATCCCCAAGATGATTTTTTTTTTTTTTTTATAATGGCAGGTAAGTGTCGTTCAGTGTCCCAGTTTTAACCTTATAGGTTACTCACCTCATGGCCAAAAATGCTTCATTTATATAAACCATACTGTCACTGAAGCATGCTGTTTTGTTGGGTTAGCCAACTCATTCTCACTCCCAACTCGTCAAATAGCAACGCTTGATCTGTGGCTCCAGTGTCAGTTTTTAGAAGCTCAGGGACAGCGTGTACGTCTACACTTCTTACATGCATTATGTCGCTTCAAAATAAACTTCATTTCTAGGTTAGGCAACAAAAGCACGTGGTTAGGCTAAGAAAAAACATCAATGTTTGGCTTAAAATAGGTATGTCTGTAATTTAACGTCATGTCACCAGCGTAGGATGCGACACATACTCGCACACTGCCTTATTAAAATAACTCAATTGACTTTGAGTTTGACACAGGGGTGAGTGCTGCCAGAGAGCACTGGAACAAAGCTCCGCCACTTTTCTCCAAGTGGGGAAAAGAAGTATTTGCAGTTTGCACAATTCATTTACGTTTTTTTTTTTTTTTTTTTTTTTAATCGCTTGAAGATCCAATAATCACTAAAGTTTTTGTCATGCAAGAGAGACAATGAAAACAAATGGAATAGTCAAAGTTGTCATATAGGCAGTTAAGTCATGTTTATTAATTCATAACGTCAACTCATGTATTGAGTAACATGCAAGAAGACATTCCACCTTAAAATTCATCAGCAACTGTCTGCGGTAGCCTCTCAACAGCATGGTAAATTGAATCATATTTTGCTCAGTCTGTAGTTAGCTGTAACTGGTAAAAATGAAGGGCAGCGAAACATCAATTTATTGTTATATTTGACTAATATAGGTAAAATTGCCACTGTAAATGGCACGTGTTGTGAAGTTTCACAACAAAACAAGAAAACGCATCGGAATCAGGTTTCTGTGCGCAACGTTTGTTTTCGTATGATGCATTTACAAAAAAACCAACTGTGTGTGAAGGCCTTAAGAACAGTAGTTACACTGCCTAACTTTTGCAAGGAGCCACAACTTATCCATGCATGTCATAGGTGCACTTTTGTACTTAAACAAATAGCAATCATAAGTGCTTTATTGTAGGCAACTGGACTTGCTTGCATTTCTTGAAAACGTTTCACGCCCCATCCAAGAAGCTTCTTCAGTTCTAAATGACTGGTGCAGAGTCGCAGGCTTTAAACTCTGTGTGGGTGTGAACCCTTACAGAGTCGTTGGGGTCGCATGTGAGCTCTTAGCTTCAGAGTTATTAAGGTCACATGTGAGTCGTTGACCTACCCTGCCATCATATGTGTCGTTAGGGTCAGATGGGACCAGATGTAAATGGGTGTGAGGTCATCTAGGGAGGGAACCCAAGACTACATTGTACGTGGGTGATCAGTGGTGTCATAGGCCACCTCCTCTGTTTAAAGATGGTCGTACCAGTTTGACGTAGATGGCCTCTTTCAGGCCTCTACCAAACCATCTTTTTTCCCTGGCCAGGATGAGCACATTGTTGTCCTTGAAAGAGTGTCCCTTCTCCTTTAGATGTAAATGTAGATGACTTTTACATGTAAAAGTCTTGGATGAGAGGCGAAACGTCTTCAAGAAATGCAAGCAAGTCCACTTGCCTACGATATAGCACTTATGATTACCATGAGCTGGATGACTGAGAATCTCCCCTTGTTTTACACTGGACACAAACAGCAGCCTCCTGAGTAAAAGTCTGAAATGTATTTGACCCATCCACCTCACCTCCCACCCACTTTATGTGGACTTTCTCGCACATTATACAATGTAAGTTGCTCAGAGTGTCAAAAAAATGCCACTGTCAGCTGTGTCTCATACTGTCACTGAAGGGTGCCTTGTTGCGCCAGTATCTGACACAGAGGGCCACTGATCGAGTGTCAGAATTTGACGAGTTGGGAGTGAGACGGGGTTGGGTCAGCAGACATGCAGGTCACCAGTTAAAACAATCTGTTTTCATACTTCATCATACCAAATTAGAAGTTAATAGTTTCAAGGGTTTTATCTTTTTGAGGGGCTTCAGGCTTGTGGCTTGATGCAGCTTTCTTTTCTTATAGGAGAAAATGGATAGTCTGGCATAACGTATCGCTGGTGATTCATCCACTTGGCAATGCCCAACAGTCATGCATTTTCATCAACATGACTTAAGGCAGTGTTGCTGCAGTACATTAACACATATGCCAGGAGATACACGTTGCCAATAATACAACATCAAACACCACTTGATACAGAATAAAGTGAAGTAGCATCAAACCATTCAGTTGCAATCACACATTCTACAGTCAGACCTACAGCAAAATGTACTGCACAGGTCATAACCATGCCGTCCTGATGCAGTCGTTTGGAAACACTAAACTACTTGGCTTTCATTCAGAGGGCAAAATGTCGGCAAGGACATGACCATGTTCAATGCATTATTTAACATCATGCATAATCATTCACTTCCATACCTTGGCCCACTCTACTCATCCTTGTTGCACTTTGAGAAAAAGAAAGTAGTACACTAAATGTAAGCTAAATGGGAAATTCTAGGATGACCATTAATAACAGAGACTGCACAACATAATGATCAGAGGTATAGAAACAGCAGATGCTCTCATTACACATGGATGTGGGGTAGGTTAAACAGAAGGGGGGGGGGGGGGAGCAACAGCTCAACGAAAAATAATGAAAAACAGAACATGTATCATGTCAGAAAATCTTTTAGTGCCATTACTGTGCATTGAGCCACTGTAGCAGGTGTCAAGCAGCCATGTTGTATCCATGCCTGTTGCCAAAGCAATTGGAGGGATGTCGTCCATGTTTTAGATGTAATCAAGAACTCCAGTGAGCAGCATGCAGCTAACCAACCAAGTGTGTTGCATAATTTGATCAGCACAAACAAGCAACTTCATGTAGAAATAAATGCACTTCTGTAACATTTGCAACGTATATGTATGTGCAGCTGAACATGTTTTCATTTCATATAGGAACAAATTACTAACCATAGCAAGCTTGAAGTGCTCACTCAGCAGCTGTGAAAATGTAATGTGCTCGTTCATTTTTTTGAATTAACAATCAAAGAATATTTGAATATTTTGTCATAGCAACAATATTTTAGAAAGTACCTGGAGAATGCATACCTCCACAGATTCTGTGAAATCCTCGTAATGTGTCAGTAGTAGAAACCATTTAGTATTTGTAATCAAAATACAGACAGAGATTAACAATAATACTTAATAACAATAGCAGTCACATTTTTTACTGCATGGGAAAATGAAATGGCCATATAATTTAATGATGTTCCTACACTGCCAGCCATAGTCAAAATGCTCTCTTTTCTGGAGTTACCCAAGATTAGAGGTGCCAGGTGGGTTTGGGAGTACTCATGAACCTCTGCGAGAACTGCTGTGTTTTTGTAATTTTGTCCATCAGTGAAAGGGTTGCCTCCATATGACTGCGTTCAAAGATAAAAACTCAGGCTTCTCTTTGTGTGTTTGTCTGTACAGAAAACAGAAGTTTGGAATTTCTAGCCTTTTTGGAGTCTCTGGTTCGGGTGCTATAGACGCCACCAACTGAAGATCATATTTTTGCTGGAGGACTTCACAGCTGAGGTAAGAAACCTGGAGGTGGTTATTGGGAACGTCCAAACCCAGGTAGTACTTTGTTGTTGAAATTCTGTGCTTGTCATAAACAGTCCTTAACAAAACTTGTGAGTGGTGGGCACATGGTTCCAAAACATCTTAGATGAAAGATAGATGATCAACTTTAAAGCCGTATTATCCAGTCGGGTGCTGTATGTCTTAGATGTTGAGGTGAAGAGAGAAGCCAAGCTGTCACTTGGTCACTAGCTGGTGGTGAGGGTTGTGAGGTGGAGGTTGGGAGCTGCCAGAAACAGCTGGTAAACCTGTACCAGAGTAATGGTGAACTTTGTACACCAGGCTTTAGTTCCTTTCCACACAGTCTGACTAGAAAAATGTTTCCTCCATCCTGTGAGAGGTTGAAGGCCATGTCCAAAGCCTCAGTTGCAAAAACGTCTCTCTTTAGAGTCATGGCTAGAATGTCATTGGTGCTTAAAAAGTATTCAAAGTTGATTAGTCAATTTTGTGACAATAAAGGCCCCTAAAAAGGATTGGAGAGTTTTGACTGCCGTTTTATGAGGTATTAAATTTTGTAGAATGTTTTAAATATATATTTTTCTTAAGAGGTTTTATGCTAAAGTTTGTGTGAATCTAATCATTGCATAGGCCAGAGTGGGATTTTCTTTTTTTAAAGGCATACTACAGTGACATACTATAGTATGTATTTTTATGACATTTTTAAGACATTGTTAATAGTATACTATAATTTGACTTTTTTATGACATTCTATACTTAGACAAGAGATTTCACATTTTGAAGGTCGGTGTCTAAAAGAAAGAGTGAAATCCTCTAAGAAACAAAGTGAAACTGTGTGATCCAATTATTCTGCATGTTAGACGACTGCTTGGAGTGACTGAGGTCATGGGTTTGATCCTTATCAAGGGCAAGTGAAGTTTGCAGGCCAGTTTCCATTCAGAGAAAATATGTGCGAGGGTTCTTGGTGATGTGTTGGGGTTGTCTGTGGAAATAAGTTGCCAGTGGCCCAGAGTCTGGGCTGGAGTCCTGCCTGTTGCTGGTGGATGAAGCATTCCAAACACTCCTGCTGTAGCAGGGTCAGGGGGGCTATGTCTTTTATGACGTACTCCACGATATTTTTTTCGTGACATTTTGTAACATTTTTTATGATGTGCTATTCAATTGCCATTTAGCATAATGAGAACTTATGTACGACTTTGAATGCAGGACTGCTACTTGTAAGTTGCAGCACGGAATTTTTAAACTGCTGTATCAGTAGTTGTACTCAAAGATTGGAGTACTTGTTCTATCACTGGTAAATTCCAGTGTTTGAATTACACACTAGCTTTTGGGGGAGCCCTGTTTTTTAGGGGTGGGTAGTACTCTACAGTACACATGCTTGCGCATGCATGAACAAGCTCATCTACGTTGGGAAGCGTGACACGGGAACTTAACTTGGGTGTTAAGGAGCTGCAGTGTTTATTCATGGACAAACTGAAATCTACACTGTACATTTACTATCAGTTACAACTTAACTGCCAATTTCTCAAATCACCAGTCATCATCACTCACATTTGACTGGCACACACTTGCTGTGCCATGGGCTATTCCCTCAGACGAAATTGACATGAGATAGTGAAGTCAATACAGTAATACGTGGATGTGTGTGCACATTTTTTTTTTTTTTACTGATTATTGGTTAGAGTTCAGTGAATTTCAACTGTCAATTAACATATACGTTTTACGGCCAATGGTGTTGCTTTTATACAGCACTTACAGCATGTCTTGCTGCTCAGCCTTTTCTCTGTCCACCAAAATGGCAGATGGCCTTACTTAAACACACCACTGCCAAGAATTTATCCACATTTGGCAGTTAGCTGGTGCTAAATTCAGACCCTTGCTGTGTCTGAATTTCGATCATAAGTTCAGCTTGTTCTGCACTAGGCTCGGCCAAGGATCAGGCATGCTATGAATTTTGTTTGCGGTTTTCATGGAAATACAGGTGCAGCTGAGGAATGGAGATCTTCCTGTGCAGTGAATTCAGGGCTAAGCATCTGCCTTTTTGCTGATGATGCAGTTCTGTTTGCTTCCATGAACCATGACCTGGGCAGTGAAATTGTGTGGTTGCTTATTATCCAGTCCTTAGTAAAAATATAATTACTGGTAGTCCACCAAATAAGAATAACCATGTTGTTAGATAGCCAAAGTGTCACTGAAACAGCTTGACAACAAGTTTAACAAAATAACACTGAAATGTGACATTCACTTGTAAACACAATGTAATCATAACGGTTGTGTAACTTTATTAATAACTGTGACATTTTCTACTTGCAAATATCTTGACATAATTAATACTCCATGGCGGCAAATAACATTTAAGTGTAGCATCTGAATGTTAATGGAAATCAAAAGGCATTAAGAGGAGATGATGTTCAGTATTTCATAGACATACTGTGAACTTTTAAAGACATATAATTTAAAGTGCAGTTCAAGTACAATGAGGTTCAGCTTTAATTTAAACAAAACAAACAAGTTTCATCAGAGTAAAACTTGGAATGTTATAAGATGGATACACTCACTGACCTTCATCACAGGGGTGACAGTTATTAACACACACAAGAGAGCACAGTCTTTAGTAAAACTTAAGGTCTGGAAATGTTTGCCAATTCCTACTCTGAGGGTACATATCCTGTTGGCCAAAATCCTCCATATAAAAATACTTTTGCTTTCAGGGCCCTTCACATTTTAAAGTAGACAATACCATCTCAAACTGGGAGAGTTTTCTTGTTAGGAGTTAGCCCTGTGTGTGCAGGTAAGAGCACTGCAGGAGAATCAGCACTGACATTTAAGCCTGTCACGATAATTACGTTCTCAAGTCATCGTACGATACACGGACATGACCCGATATTGCCCATTGAGTGTCCAGACATCTTTGTTTGCATAAAAATGTGACATTTTAGCCAGCATGGTGCCAGAATTAACAGCAGGGTTACCAAACATTGCTTTGACACAGCGAGTCTCTCTTTTCTCCAAACCCACTTACTTGCGCAAGTTCGAAGAAAAATAAGACGACACAGTGCAGCTTACCGTCAGCCTGCAGCTGCACTTTTGAGGTGGAAGAGGCACAGAACTGACAGCTGTTAGCTTGCGTAACCCTGGCAGCGAGTCAAAAAGTCTGTCGTTTGTAGTTTTACCCTCCAACAATTTCATCCACCACCCCATAAAACCACAAACCAACCGCTGGGCTCACAGGCTATCAATCCCTGGCAGCACACCAGTGATACTATGGAGGTAACTGCATTGTTTCTGAAGCTTCACTAAGCTTGTCTATTAGCCGCGAGAGGCATCGCTTGTTTTTGTAAAGTCTGGAACTGAGTAAATCTGGGCTACTTCAATGGGTCCATGTCATTGGTTCGACAGCCCATTGGTTCGACTGTCCGCGGTGCTGAACGGCTCGCAGCGGGCATATGGTGCGCCGCGACCGGCTTGACGCGGAGCAGGCTCACGGCTTATGTGTTTGTCACTTTCTTTTTCATTTTAACCCACACCATGATCTTTTCCTGACCCTAACCAAGTGTTTTTTGTGCCTAAACCTAACCAGACCTTAACCACAGGGCATCATGATGATTTCGGAACGGACTTCGGAACAATGAGTTTAATATGGTCGGAACAATGGGCTGTCGAACCAATGGGCAGTTCCTGCTTCAATAAATGTAGTACAATCTCATATAGTATTTTGTTGGGTATATTAACAAGTGTTAAAATTCCATTTCCAATGTCTGAATATTCTTAATAACTAAAAGTTCATCTAACTCGAAATGACAATAATATAATTTATTGCAATTATTTTTGAGACATGTATCGTCCATCAAAAGTAGTTATCGTGACAGGCCTGCTGACATTTTTAAGAATGAAAAACTAAACTAGGTAAATCTGAATAAAGCAAATTATCATTTACAATATATTCAATAAAACATGGATCATAACACCAACAGAATTTAGCCTGGATGTAAAAACAATCTACAAAGCCCTTTGGTTAGGTGTCTCAAAGTTCACTAAAAACAAAATGTTCCATCTTGCTTTTGACTGCAAAGGGGTTTTTGGATAGATGTCTAAAATAAAACTTAACGAATATGTTACATCATGACAAAATGTCAAGGAAAGAAAAAAAACATTATCCAGCTACTAAAGAGTGACAGATTTACTTACAGCCCTGGTAAAAGTTTACTGTAGTCCTTGGCATATAAAATGTACAAGTATGGAAAGACTGAGAACCACAGTAACAACCAATGGATGGAAAGACTCTTCAAAAAAGCTTACTGTTTGGCTGCCCCCAGGAAACACAGAAGCCCTTTGTGGTTGCCCACTTTCCCCTATGCCATGGGGCACACCACACTGTTCTGTACTGCATGGGGTTGTTGAATGCTAGACATACAAGTAACACACACATACACACTCCAAGACAAACATACACACATCGACACCCAGACACATTACAGTCTGTTTGCAAAAGGACACACAGGATAGTAACTGTTGGCAGGCACTGTTCACGGACATAGACAGTCAGAGAGCTTTAGAGGGGCACATACTTTTGTTTGTCTCGTGAGTCCCTGCTTTTGGCGCGGTTGGTGCGGTTGGTGGTTGGGATAGAGTGGACGGAGGAGCTCTTTTTGCTGGAGGAATGGGACGAATGGGAAGAGTGGGAGAGGCTGGTTCGAGACTGGCCCGCATTGTGGTCAAACTGCATCAGGCAGAATATCAGGTCTGAGGGCACCAGCTCAAACGCATATGGTGGATTGGTTATGACGTACCTAGAGAAGAGAGGGAAGGCCAGTTATAAATTTCAGTATAGGTTTGAACAAAGGCTTTTTTGTGACTGTTGTTACTAAATACAAGGACGCATTAGGTCCGTACTCACCGTTTGGTACATTGGCTTTGTGCATTTAGATGTGCGTCTCGTAACCGATAGATGCCAAAGCACAACATGTTGTATGTTTTCAGGGCTTTACAAAACAGGTCACCATAACAGCCACCATCCTGCAAGACAGTGACAAAAAACATAAAGATACATCGTACGAATCCTTAACATTGACTAAATACACCTCTAACATAAAAAATGAGTCCCGAACTGATCATTGTTTAACTGGTACCTGTCATTGTAAGCCATGTGCAAACTCTTCTGATATTCTGAAGGCTTGTGCACACTAGCATTCAAAACATTAAAAAAAATTCTGCAGTCAGCTGATTCACTCACTGGGCAAAGAGAAATCCGTGTTATAGCCAAAATACATGGGGCACAGACACGACTGTCATGTAGGTGGGGCAGAGTATTTTTTATTTTTACCAGCTACATAGAATACTTTTTTTTTTAAAAAGATATTTCTTAGGGCTTTTTTTGCCTTTAATTGACCTCTCACTAAGCCCCGCTCCTTGTGATGGTTTGACAAGCTTTCGTTCAGTAGGCTATATCTTAAGTAGCTAGCTAGCTAACCCTGCACTTAACAGGGTTTGATTTTGGTTTTGGAACATAGAAGAAATGTATATCTTTTTCAAACCTCTCCAGGTAATGAGTATCATTGGCCAGAATCGAGCCCACGCCTGCTGCGGCATGGACAGAGCCTTTGTACATGGGGTGCCTACTTTACCAGGTGAGCTAATGGGTGCCGCAACATAGAATGCGTCTTTGTAGTTCGTGGTTGTGTGCCAGCTTACCAGTGTGGGGTGAAACGTGTTACTGTAAACACATTACCTTTGTCAGTAATGCAGTAATGTTACACGTTACTGTTCTTAATTTGGTAATCACATTAAAGTTACTAATCAATTTTGTTGTTACTTGTATAACATAAGTTCTTCAATTATCTGCATAATGAGCAAATAGAAAAAATAATCAAACATGCTGACAACAGCAATGCCGTGTCTGAAAAATGATTTGAGGATCTCCTCCTCATGAAGTACAGTAACCACTGTTTTAGTAATAATGCGTCAAATACGATGGACTAGTCTACTATAAAGATATGGTTTGACGTGCGAGCGACTCAAGTGAGTTTGTTTGGCCTGTTAAATGCAGTCCATATACCATTTAAACATATTTTTTTCTGTCATCATCTGGTGGTGTTAGGAAGACTCATCTCATATACCTTATTAGGGCCCATTGATATATTTTTCAGCCAAAACATTAAAACCACAGGCTGGTGAAGTGAATGACATTGAGCATTTTGTTACACTGCTGGGAAACCTTGGGTCCTGATATTTATGTGGATGCCACTTGGCAGGCTCCACTAAACTAAACACCACTGCAGATCAAGTACCCCCCCCCCCTCCCCCGAAGAAGTATTTGTGCGCTGGTACCCCCAATGCACAGTGGGACCTCATTGGGTCAGACTTGGCTCTGACCTGTCAAGGCATGGACACAGGACCGCTGGGGGTGATCTGTGGTGTCTGGCACCAGGGCGCTGGCGTTGGGGTACAAGCACATCCCATTGATGTTTGATCATCCAGTTGTTTTAATGTTTTAGCTGGTCAGTGTTCTTGAATAAACTAATAACTAAATACAGAAAGTTAGCTAGCTTGATTAGCTTTGTTTACCTCTTTAATAATCCTGAGAACAAGCTGCCAGAGTGTTAAGGAGTTATCAGCTTAACATATAACAGTGCTCTGAACTCTGGAGCTCTTGCTCTGGTACTGTCACTTTACCTTTATGTACATTTACTACTGTTTGATTCTGTGTATACAAATACATTCATTATTTATCATTATGCATATATATTTACAACATTCCTGTTTACATTTTATTCATTTTGCAATTACTGTCCACCACAAATATGTATAATTTACCTTAAAAAAAAAAAAAAAGGTAAAAATCCTTTTTTCAGTTTTAAATTGTATAAAATGTATCTCTATGGTCATAATGTATGAATATGATAAACTTATTTGAGGATGACTGGATTGGATTAAAACTCTGGGTTTCGCTGTCACAGAACACACCTATTTTTGGACATACAATCCCTGTTACTCATCTCAGCTCTGAATCACAGCCGTCCCTGTTAGTCTGAATCTTTTCACCGAAGTCAGCTCCCACAACACAAGCAGACAAAGATGTGCTTAGCCCTTGGGTGACAAGACCAGTCACTTACCCCGAGGTCGGCGAAGGGCCCGTCGTACAAGGCCAGCTGTGCCACGCGACACCTGTCCCTGTTCGCCAGTGTCTGTGGCGTGCTGTAGCCGCCCCGTAACGCATTCTCCTCTGCCAGCAGCCCCTCCAGCTCCGGCGTCGCCCCGCCTGTTACCAACGTCCGGATCAAGGTGAGGATATTATCATTGAAGTATGTCTAAAGGAATGAAGGTAGAGAGGGGGTGAGTCCTTCAGCAAACGCCACTAAAGTCACAACTGAAGCTTCTCAAAGTGCCAGCCGGGCCGAACGGTGCTATCTAACCCTGCCCTGTTGTGTCACATTGCTCTGCACACTGGGAGAAAAGACAGGAGAATCCAATTACTGCAGGTTAGTCTCACTCCCATCAGACACAGGAAGTCCATGTACACACTCATGCTGTCCAGGCATTTCTTACAGCTAAATAATTATGTGAAAAAGTCAGTTTTACAAACTGCATGTTCAGCCTACACATTCCTCAGTGGCGTTACTATCTTTATAATTCCAACCAGTTACTGCTTTGTTGATTTTAACAAGGGCAAATGTCTGCACCGCAGTCTCTTGTCTCCCCCTGCTTGTACAGCACAGTGACATCTCCCTCAGCTGCTGACAGCACTATTGACTGAGATGATGGATGAGGGCTGTCCATTAGGTAGCATTACCTTTGTCTACATTGAGGCGCACTTGAAGGCAGCTTTGTTCTAACCTCAGTCAAACTGAAAGGCAGACAAGTGAAGCCATCATACCTAGAACAAGTTCCAGTCTTGTCAGCCATTGTTTTAACATGAGCATAGAGTTCCTACACTTTTGGGGAGGCTGATATCAAAACTCAAGATTTCTTTACATATATCAGATCACTGACAGATATTACAGACTGTTTCACTGCACTAAAACGTCTGGGTTCCTACGCAGTATGGAGAAGTACAGAATTTGATTTTCGCATTTTCCAGGTCTGGGTTAGTATGTAAAAATATTTGTGTTTTTGAAAATATAAAATTCTGAATTTCTAAAAATAAACTGATCATACAAGCAGATTGTTTATCATGGTGTTTGGAGCAGCCAAAATGTTTACCACTGTGAGAGAGTTGGGCCTGAGCGAACATGATGTGGTTGAAAGCAAGACAAAATGTAGTTTGCGTTCACTCACACCTGAACTTAAACTCTCACTGTATGCCCATATGCAGAGCTGCCTCTACACCTGTACGTCACAGCCTGCAAAACTGCTCCACTCCAGTGTGTAATACCTCAAATCCAGAAGTCAACGACCAAATTAGTTTCAAATAAATGCAGTAATATATGCATGGCATTACAAATAGTGATGTACATATCAGAAAAGTGAGGAAACCATACCTTTGTGAATAAACATGGCAGCACAGATAGTTCTATTTTATAAAAATTAACAAAAAATATGGGGGAACACTACTATGATATTTTCTATCCGATATATTAAGGGGAAATAACATGAGTATAGGTAGCCATGGTTAGTTTACTTCCTCTTTGGGCAGAGATGAACTCGTCTGGGTTTGGTGTTAAATGATTTGTATGAGCTACAGAACCTACCTACAATATTCCAATCTTCTGGTAATTATTTGGCAACCTAATAGCATACATAGTCAATATGTGGCAAACATGTTAACAGGTGGATTTTAAAAAAAAAAAATCTAGCTATTTTCACTGGATGTCAGATATGGTCTGAAAAATCTACTGAAATTTGAGTCTGGAGAAGTGTGTTATTTTGAAATGGAAAATATGTAAGAACCATGATCTCTACCATGAAATAATATTGTCTGAATTCTGAATTAAATCTGACTTACAGCACTCATTAAAGAATCCAGCACACTGACGGCGAAGGCTGTCCCACAGGCAAAAGGCTGAGTGAGGTATAACTCTGTGTCAGGGTCGTCATCATCATCTTGATCCAGGAACTGAACGTTGGAGTCATTCACTGTGGAAATAAACATGGAAATTTCACTTATTTAAAATTCTTCATGTTCATTTTCTGCACCACAGACCAGACCTCATGGAATTATTTTGTGATTAAAAAAAAGCATGGATTGTGTGCTTAAGCATTCACCAGGCAAATACTTAATTCATGTGAAGAGGAGGACACAGAAGTACAGTGGTTGTGCACAACAGTCAGAAGCTGCAGATATGGACTGTATTAGAAATCTGTGTATGGTTCAACAAATTCTCTTCAACTCCTTTCAGAATTTGGACAAAACTGTAGATTCTTTTAAGCGAGTGAAATGAAACCATGTCTGGTATTTGCGTTCGGCCTTGTGGCCGACTTGCCTCTGCCACATTCCATATCCAGGCCATGCACACTCATGACACCATGCATATTGTCAAAGCTTCAGGCCTTGATCCAAAGTCCTCCTGAAGTCAGTATCAGAAACACCAATATGCCATTGTTTGTCTTGTAAATCCAAGACAGAACTTCCAATTACTTGTTCTTGCATGTCAAAACAAATGAAAGTATCTCATTGCCCCAGAACCTTCTTTGAAGATGTCTCTGAGCACAAAAACACATGCAGTAGCTGGAAGAAAGTAATGATGTAAAATTTAGTTTGAGAACTGCTACTTCTGTGAGGACAGAAATAAATGTCAGTCATATCGACAGGGCTGAGATGAAAGAGGGGCACGGGCCAGAGAATGTGATCCGACAGAAGATGCTATGAAAACAGCCACAAGGACTTCTGAGGGATCAAAGGCCTTGTAATTCTTAGAAAAATAAAAGGGAAAAATTTTGCTTTGAGATAAGGGGCCAAAACAAGACAGGCAATTTCAACCAGAACCAAGGGTAAAATGTGCTCAAAGTGATGCCATGGGAATGGACTGAGCCTCTTGTGCAGCGAGAGAAATCAAAAGAAAGCTGATATGGAGGCAGCAGCAGTTACAACACTGCAGCACAGGACAGAGGCACTTCTTACCCAGCTCAGTTATCATTTGTATGCTGGTCCCACTGCTTTTATCCTGACTGAATGAAATCACAGGCGGTTTTTTGCCTGGCTTTGCTAATGGTGCTAGACAAGTGTTGAGGAAAAACAGTTACTGAAGCATGTCAACAAAGGACAAAAAAAACATATATACTCCACTTATTGTACAGTTAATCAAGTGTTGACAGCCTCTTATTGCAGACATTGTGCTTTCAGATCTGTTTACAACTATGTAAATAAAAAAAACATGCAACAGTAGAGGTAACATATCAATCAGCTGACACAAATATGCAGCAGCAAGCATACCTAGCTCTGTTATGATGGGAATATTTGCTCCAGTTGTGACAGAAGTCTGCCGCACTAATCCATGGACTGGGCTGTTTTCAGGAGACGATCTATCCATCCCTGGGGGTGTAAAGCCTAAATGAACACACACATAACATAAAGCACATCTGTTAATGCAATATTCAATACTTCATCAGAGGTTAGAAACACGCAACATATACTCACACAACTGTTTGTATGATATCTAACATATTAGTGCCCTAAGAATGGTGCTGTTCCATCACTTACCTAACATTACATTATGTGGCTTAGGTTTAGGCAAGTATTGTTACGTAAGTTAGATTAAGGCTAGTAAATTTACCCAGGTTATGTTTCGGCAAGTTACGTAGATTAAGTTTGCTAAGTAAAAATACATAGCTTAGGTTAAGGAAAAAAGACATGATTGGAATTAGGCACATTATGTACTAATGTGAAGTTACTTACTTAAGGTTTTGTAGGTTAGGTTTATACGAGTAAAGTTTCGTAGATTAGGTTTAGGCAAGTAAAGTTACGTAGGTTAGGTTTAGGAAAAAAATATGGTTGGACGCACATTACGTACTAATGGGAAGTTACGTACTCAAGGTAAAGTTACGTAGGTTAAGTTTAGGCAAGTTAAGTTACGTAGGTTAGGTTTGGGGAAAAAACATGGTTGGGTATGGTCATATTACATACTAATGAGAAGTTACGTACTCAGGGTAAAGTTACGTAGGTTAAGTTTAGGTAAGTAAATAGAAATAGCTTAGGTTTAGGAAAATAATATGGTTAGGCATGGTCACATTACGTACTAACATGTAGTTACGTTCTTACGGTAATGTTACGTAGGTTAGATTTAGGCAACGAAAAATACATAGCTTAGGTTTAGGGGGGAAAAAATAGTTGGGTGTGGTCACATTACATACTAATGTGATGTTACATAAAGTAATCTAACGTAGGTTAAGTTTTGGTAAGTATAGTTCCTTAGGTGAGATTTGGGAAAGTAAAGTTAAAAAGGCTAGCTTTAGGAAAAGAAACATGGTTGGCAATAGTCACATTATATTCTTACTGTTAAGTTACAAACTTGACCTAAAAATATGTAGATTAGGTTCAGGAACACAAACATGGTTGGACGTCGTCACTTTACATACTTAATGTAAAATTACATACTTAAAGTTACGTCGGTTAGGTAAGGCAAGTAAATTAATATTGGTTACGTCTATTAAAGTAAAGTCATGTAGTTTAGGTGCAGGAAAGGATCGTGGCTGGGCGTGGTCACATTACATTCTAACATTAAGTTATATACTTAACATAGTTACATAAGTTAGGTTTAGGAAAAGCATCATGGTTGGCACATTACATACTAATGTAAAGTCACGTACTCAACATTAAGTTAGTGGGTTAGGTTTAGGAAAAGAGACATGGTAATGGCATACCTTAAAATAACTTAGAGTTTACTTGGTGTCACACAGGACACAAACACAGGTTTCCTGGGGAACAGTCCTGTGTTTGCACCCATCCACCATCCCAACCTGCCTTGTTACACGGACTATCACGCTTCATACTACATGCTTCTTCACTTCCATCAGCGCATTGGTCACGTGATCGCAGCTTTACGGATTACATGGCTTTTACATGAATTACTGGTTCGTGATTATATAGGTTATATGCAAATTCTGGGGTGTTACTCTTCGTAGGTACACATACAAACAGTGCATGAGAACAGCCTGCAAACATCAATACTTCATCAGAGGCTACAAACAGGCATATCAGCAGAACTAATACACTGGGGCTATTTCATCCATTCACTGCCACTGCTAAAGCATAAAGTTGCTGAGTGCGATGTTACCGTATTCTTGACAAGGTCCAATATTAGTCTATATATAATAGATGTGACATACTGCTCATTTTGTTTCCCGTAGATTGTGTGTGCATGGAGATGGAAAGCTTTTACACACACACATAAAAAAAACCATGTACAGTATGGAGCCATGAAATAGAAAATAAGTGACGCAAGATTGAATTCAAATTGACTTGACATTCCTTGCTTTCCTCAGACTGACAAGTAAGCACATTAAATCAGTGATGCTGTATGTATTATACATAGGCCGTGTTTTGACATCCATCACTTTGTGCTGACTAAGGCGAATGTGAGGTCATACATGTATTAGAGAAATAATGAAATTGGCAGGATATTTTCTCCCTCCCTCCTCAGGTCAAAAGGTTTCTAAAAGCATTTCTCTCAATGCCAAAGAATGACCATTATTGAAGGCCGTCTCAAGCTGAGTGCTTCAGTGTAACATGCAGTATTCATAAATTATAAACATATTAGTTTTCCAAAGTAGGCTTGTATACTAGGAAAAAAAAATGTGTGAGCCAGGTAAGGCTTTTGTGCCAACGCTGTGCTTGTTGCCACCAATTAGTCTTGTGAAGAAACCAGTTGTTACAGTAACCTGAGGAATAGTCAGTTGGGTTTACTGTCAAACGAAGTGACACCAGGTCAGCCAGGCAGCATCCAGTGAGCGATATTCTCTGTGCCAGGGCCCTGTCCCTTCCAGGCGGTGCAGTGAACTATGATAGGGCGCTCCTTACCTTGGGAATTAGCCTGCAAGACCCCGATGCTGTCGTCAAACAGCATGGATTTGATGTTGAGTGACGCCAAGATGCATTCTTTGTCCTGCAGTGATGCGTCGTCAATATTGTTCTGATTGGCTGACAGAATGACACACATGTCGCAGAGGTTGATGTTGACAGCCCTCAGATCTGCCCGACTCAACGGTGTGCCCTTTGAGAGGGAGTGAAGGAGAGAATTTGTTATCTCACCTGTGTGACACCAAGAGGTAAATGAAAACTTGGCAACTTTCAAATTGCTGTTTTCTTCCTTGAGCTTTATGTCAACCGTGTCTCCTAAAAAACACTTTTTATACACTACTAAATCACTAAATTATGTTTTGGAGGAAACTTAATTGATACTTAAAGTGTTTTCCAATCCAGATGCTGAATAGTCATGGTTGTGGTGGATGATTTAACGTCTTCACATCCTGCGTCCCACATGTTTTTTAGGCGACTGAAACAGCTGGTTGAAGTTATCCTATAGAGGATTTCCCTAAAAAGCGGTGTATTGAGTTATATAAAGTAATCCCTCTCAATCATCACTTACGACCCACTACAAGCGTGTGGTGGTGTATTTATCTGCAGAGACTCTGCCCTCTGCCTGTATTGTAGTATTTTGCTGTGGTTGGGATGTTTCTGGGAACAGCACGCAGGTGATGGAGCAGCAAAGCTAGGATTTTAACTTATGCTGCCGATACTGTTTACAAACAGAAGTTGACAATTCATGAAGTGTATATCTTTAAGGAAAGATCATGGTTTTCATCAAATACTGAAGTTGTCCAGTCTTGTGCTTCAAGGCAGCTTTGGGGAAAAAAAAAAAAAAAGCCAAAACCATAATCTTTTCCTACTTAAATGGAATCCTTTTAGTTGCTTTTAAAGCATAATCACAACATGCCTTAGCTTCCAGGAGCGAATATTTTAAAGACCCACTCTAGTAAAAATTAAGTTTTTAACCTTGTTCACATGTCCATATGGAGTGTTTTATTTGCTTCAAGACATATCACAGGGCTGAGCAAGATATCGATAATAAATCTATATTGTGATATGAGATTAGATATTGTCTTTGATTTTGGACATGGTTATGTCTTAAGTTGTCTTTTTCTGTTTTTAAAGGATGCATTACAGTAAAGTAAAACAATTTTCTGAACCTACCAGGCTGTACTAGCTGTTTTATTATTTGCCTTTACCCACTGAGCCATTACATCCACATTACTGATGACTATTTATCAAAAATCTCATTATGTAAATACTTTGTGAAAGCATCAACAGTCAATCCTACAATTTTGTTGCATTATCAATAGTGAGGTATTTGGTCAAAAATATTATGATTGGATTTTCAGGGGCAACTGTTAGCATCTGTTTAACGGCATGGTTGTGGATGTTAGCTGCTGCTGCTGCCGTGCTGGGTAGCTCGAGCTTACTGGGCAGAAACTGAATTGACCATTTGCTAGGAGGATAGTGGCTCTGGAGATGGCGTTGACAGAAAGTCTGAGATGTTTCCATGCCAAGTTATTTCAGTCAATACCTTAAAAGGTATCGAGTTTCGATACCCAGCCCTGCATCTAAGCTTTTTTTTTTTTTCAATACAAAAAAAAAAAAAAAAAAGATTCTATGTAATTTTACTGAACAGCTTTAAGATTTTAGGGGGTCAATCAGTGTGAATGGGATAAAAAAAAAAAAGAATAAAATACATTTTGCTTTTAACATTTTGACCGGTTGATGGCTCTAGAGGAAAAGTTAAGGGATCACTGGAATAATTATAATTCATCCTGATGGGGACATCAATGTGTGGATCAAATTTTCTATCAAATCATCCAACAGCTTGCGAGATATTTTACTGAAAAACACAAATGTCAACATCATGGTGTCGCTACAGGAAAAGTCAGGGGATCGCCAAAGTCATCAAGATACAGTGTTTGGATAACATAAACGTCTGTACAAAATATCACGGCAATCCATCAAATTTCAGTCTGGGCCAAAGCTTTAAGTCTGCTACAGAACATATTTACCAAAGCAAATTAGCTGCATATGAAAGTCATTTTTAGGAGACGGGATTGTTAATTTTGTCGTACCGGTTGCAGTAGATGAATATATGAAATATATGGTTATTTTGTTGTACTCACAGGTAAAATGGAGACCTTTGGGAAATTGTGGAGAGTCTCCCACTCCCGCTTCAGATACTCAAGTGAGCCGACAAACACAATGTGCTTTAGCTCATGGTAGTGAAAGTTGCTCGCTCTTAGAGGCATGACGAAGTTTCGGAGTCCGATCAATGCTGATTTCACATCTCCAAATATGCACACGACCACGTGACCGCTCAGAACAGTCATGGCTGCCTCACTCCGGGTCTGAGAGAGAGAGAGAGAGAGAGAGAGAGAGAGAGAGAGAACAAAGGTTTAAAAAATAAATAAATAAAAAGCTTTATGACATAAATGTGGCACAAACT
The DNA here is from genome assembly GCF_011397635.1 of Epinephelus fuscoguttatus. Lineage (NCBI taxonomy): Eukaryota > Metazoa > Chordata > Actinopteri > Perciformes > Serranidae > Epinephelus > Epinephelus fuscoguttatus. Next base: position 23,722,571 of record NC_064771.1, read on the forward strand.
GCCTTCTCTAGCAAATGTACTGCTTTCTCTTCTTTCAGTTACCTACTCACCCAGTAAAATATATCATGCAGTTCATGACTGCAATAGACTATGAAGGTAATTTGAAAAATAGCATATGTATTAGTACAAGAAACGTTCTATGTACATGGACCCCATATAGCAAATGACATGTCAAACACCTCATTACAGAGTGTTTAAGTGCCCTGTCAACCTCTGATGGTGCTTTGTGACATGACACATCTGTCACCGGGGAGAAAGAGTGTCAGGGACAAATGACGTGTGCTGAGTAAAAGAGCAGAACCCACCAAGATGACCTTCTCAATGTCTTTGGACGGGCACCAGTGAAACATCCCCGTGGAGTCGTATTTCTTTACGTTCTCGTCCATGCTCTCAATCTGCTCGTTCCCCGGGATGAGGAGTGGGTCGTGTCTAATCAAACAAAAAGACGAGGGAGGGAATGAAAGAACATCATCAGACACTGTAAATGTGGATTAAATTAACTTGTTATTGGCATTTGACTAATGAATCTAAATTATAACATGATTAACCTGACTATAAATCACAGGTAGACAAAAATAATATTTTTAATATAGCACATTTCAAAACAAATTAAGGTGTATAAATGAAGATTTAAAAAATATCAAGATTACAAGTGATGATAGTAAAATCAGTCAATTAAAAGTGCAAAAATGAAAAGAAATAAATTGAAGTAAAGAAATTAAAATGACACTGACTAATAGTAAGAATCATATTTTACTTTCTAAATTGTCACAAACATTCATCAGCAGACCATCAGAAAATGTAGGGATCTCAAGACAAAGCCAAAAAAAGTAGCTTCATCCTTTTTCCCCTCTTTGCTCATTCCTGTCAGAGGCCATCTGCACAAATGCCAACAAAACTGCCATGTCATCAAGCAGAGTGACATCAGCAGCGGCAGCCAGGCGGAAGGAGATGGCAGCAACACGCTGCGTTGACTGGCATGAGCACGGAGATGCAATTACGCCCCCTTACTGCATACAGCTTTTGACGTAGTGTGCTGCGTGGTAAAAGCTTTAACAGACCAGACTTTAAATATTTCAGCATATTTGCCCACTCATATTTGCTGTTCGAAGTGAAGGGTATTAATGTTTAAACAGAGCATCAGAACTACATAAACTAATTTCACCGAGCGCAGCAGTGAGCCTCATCCTACCACTGACCACTAAAGTGGTCGCCCGACATGAGTCCCTGCTGTTGCACCGTGCCTGTTCTGGTCAGAGTGATATGAGCTTTTGACAGAGTTTCTAAAGGGAAGGTTGTAAGATACCCTCGTGTTCATCGCTCCTCTCTCTCAAGCACCCGACACAAAAAAAAACATATAGTGTATTTGAAACACAAAAATAACCTGGTATTAAGTTATTGCCTTAAAGGAACAGTTCACCCCCAATTAAAAAAATGTATTTTTTCTTTTACCTGTAGTGCTGTTTATCAGTCTAGATTGTTTTAGTGAGGTGCCAAGTGTTGGAGATATCAGCCGTAGAGATGTCTGCCTTCTGTCCAACATAATGGAACTACATGGCACTCAGTTTGTGGTGCTTAAAGCACCTAAAAATCAATCCAATTTAAAAACTCAACAGTCTCTTTTGAGAAATGATGACTCTTTACTCAAGATAATCCACAGACCTTGTTGTGAGCAGTTTCATGTAGAAACTGTTTTCTTTCTATCAAACTACACCAGCCGCCTGTATCAGTGCTCAAGAGGATGCATGCATCTACTGCTCGCTCACCTAGCACCACTGAGCTAGCTAACATCAAAGACAGAAAGTTTTGGGTACACTCGGATGGTTGGCGGCTGATTTACCATCGAACATTTTTGCATAGTAAGCATTTATTTATGGTCTTTTATGAAGAACTTTTTCAATAATTGCAGAATTGTAATTTTTGACCTTTACACCCTCAGCATAATGAATCAAACATGCACATGTTCTATGAAAGCGCGCCACCTATTGAGTCTTTCAGCAAGTGCAGACCTGATTTCTCTGCACATGTGTTGTACCACAATGACATGACACGAGAGGATGCTGTGACTCCTCCTCTTTTTAACCTCACTGGCTAACAACAGCTCAGCTGAGGAGGACGCCATTAATGTTTACATTTCACGCTGTCATGAGCACGAGCCTCTTGTTCATTAGTAGATGCATGCTTTTAATTTCAATTTTGTAATTACAGTTTGCTTGGAATCATTAATTTGGAAAACATAATTGTGCAAAAAGATAAAATACGATCACTTCATCACAACATGATTACACCAGAAGTTGATATTCCTGTATTATTATTTCCAATTCACCTCTTCTGTATGTCTTTAGACTGCTGGAGGAAACACACACACACAAAAGCAGCCGATGCAGTCGAACACCATCAGCTACAGTAGCAACAATGCTAACTACGGAGGCCGTGTGCTGCCCAACACAATTCCCTCTGCACTAAATTGACTTTGTCAGATTCAGATCACAGTCGAAGATGTTATTGTCTAAAACTCAGACAGAAGCCTCCTGTCTCTGTCCGAAACCTTTTAAATACTTCAGGTCTTCTCTCCTTAAGAAGAGCATCTCTTTAATCCATGCGAGTACCTTAAAAGAATGCTGCTCTAAGTAACATGTTAAGTATGCATGAAAGTGTCAGTTGAAACTACCATCCCTCAGGCTCCAGCAGACTGAAGCCAAAAAAGCCCGCCTTGGGCTTATATACCCCTAGGCAAGTCCTGGATGTCCTCTAAAGAATGGAAGTGTAGACGGAGAAGGAAACGCTGCTTTCTACCTCTCAGAATCACATCTGTCAAAGCATTTTAATTGAAAGGACACAAAGTGTGCACAATAAATTCTGTGGGTGAAGCTTTGTAAAATATTATTTCTAAAATGTGAGGGTAAAAACTGGAGCAGGAGAAATGTCACCATGTTTCTTTCTATCAATGTTGCTGAAAGATTACAGTTACTTTAAATATTGTTTCAAGTGTTAGTTTATGATTCATTGTCCATAAAATGTTAAACATTTGTGAGAATAACCTATAAAAATTTCTCAGAGCTCAAGGTGGCATCTTCAAAATGCTGTCCCAAACCCAGACATTCAATTTAGAGAGATATAAAACTGAAAAAAGCAGTTTGATAAATGACGTTGTTGTTAATACATCTTCAATAAATCAACAAATCAATAAACTAAGCACTATTTATTATGTTCTATAACTCCCACTGTGCACTACATCATCTGCTTCTGCCAGAGTCTGAAATGTAAGTTCTAATAAGAGTGAAAGCATTTAGTGGTTTTACACCCAGGCTAAATATTTCATCAGAAGTCGAATGTTTCACCACTCACTCAGTGGAGCCGCTGTCACTTCAGTTTGTCCTTGTGGAAGATGACTGGTGAGGCAGAGCTCTGCCAGGATAGCTATCGCTCACTGTCAGCCGTGACGGCCTGTCACTATCCTGCACTGCCAATTGCCTCAGCCATCCTGTAGCAGACATGACGTGTATGTCACGGCACGGTCCGATGTGACCGAATGCGTTGTGACATCCCACAATTAGATGTGTCTTATGACCCATCAAGGAGCCTGTGGAAATGGTGTTAATTTCAGTGAGGTCGTCATTGCTAAGTTCCAGACAGGACGCGTTAGTTTGCTGATACATCTGGAAACTGGAGACAGTTCTGCTTCAGCAGATGATCGCTTCCTTCCTTTGTGCACTCTCTTTTCATTACACAGAGCAGAGGCGTCTGCGAGTGTCTTTTCCGCACTTCTAAACATCCAAAATGATCAGCAGCATAATTCACGACTTTAGTGGTAAGATGACACGTTTGACAAGACTTCACACGTCATGACCGCGAAACATAAAGCCAGGTGTCTCCTGGAGGAGCGTAATGACAGCTCACAGAGACACAAAGTAGAAGCTAAACATGCATATTATGTAAATTTTCTATTTCGGCATCGCTGCACTACTAGCTGACTGTGTACAAGTAGTGAGGGCAGGCAAAGTCTTTGAAAATCCTCCCCATCATGCAAACTGACAAAGGCTTGCTCTTCAAAACCCACAGCCAATCTGTTGATCATTACTTATTTACAAAGGCCTTGAGACCGCAGGTCCTGTAAAAACACATTTGATATAGTATACACCCAGATGTTTTTTTCTCGGCTTGTTGCAATGAAGTATCCCTTAGGCTACTGCAGTGAATCCCTCTCCAGTGTGGAGGCAGCAGACGAGATGAAATAACACATCCACCTGTACCGTGCGGTGTATTAACATGGCAAGTAGATGGATTGGTTTGGTGGGCTGATATTTAGCTGATGGCTATAGCATTAGAAAAGCCTGGTTTTGTTACCCAAGAGGCTGGAAATCACCCGGAGCGATTCAACTTTGACACCACTTTGAACCAAATCAAACAATCAAACAAGGGCAAACGCCCACCTGAAAAAACAGAGGCCATGGATCAAAAGGAGAATGCTAAATTATGCATATAAAAACACTTCTTTTATATATAACACCAAGTCACTTTTATAACGACTGTACTATGTTATGATCTCATAGTGTTAAACAATACAGACATTTGTGGATTTAATTTCTGAATGTCAAATGAACAGGAGCCATATTAGCAATGGGAACATAAAGTCATCTGTCAGTTTTAATTCAGTTTCATCTGTACAATTCCACTTTGTATACGTCAGGCTGCAGGACTTCCCTGTTGCCTTGCTTCCTTGTAACATGGCACTTAATGACAATGACTATTACTATTATCATCCCCGTAATGGCTTCTTGTTGAATAACAGTGTTATCTCCAGTCAAAATCAATAAGCGCCGATTTAATTTCACGGGACAAGATAAAAGCAAGGTAGCATTTGAATTCGCCTTTCATTGTGATGATACATATCATCTGTGGCCTTACGTGCTGAAAAGAGCTCAGAGGGATCCAACAATAGATGAATAGCCTTGGGCTATCTATCCTTTAGAGCCCCTCTGACTGGCTGGCGTTGTCATTAGTGCCAGGCCTGTTTAAGAGCTGTAGTCTGTGGGTGTCACATGAAGCCTTGTGGCATAGAGCCCTTCTGCAGGTCTGACATCTCTGCTATTACGTAAACATTTTCTTTACGATGTTTTCTATAATATTTACTGTTGAAATTTGAGTTTAAAACATCAGAAGACGTTGGCAGGTATTTGGTTTTTACACACAAAAAGGCACCCTAAAGCTGCTGATGTCAATATTTTTGGATAAACAGTAAATCAAATGACTATAGATGTTTTTACACGGAGATCCTGCAATTCTGCCGCAACAAAGATCCTTCATTACGCCTGCTTTGCATTTTTACACAGAACCAAACAACGCCGGCGGCATGCTGCCCCAGTGTGTGATTTTAAATGTCCTGGAAACAAAAGAGGCAAACAGGCGTGATGTACAACACGACAGCCTCAGCCTCTAGTTTGACATGTAAGTGTTGGGCAGCGCTTTCGAAACAATAACAATGGCATGACATGGCAAAAACATAATTTCCAGTCCTTGTTAAATAGCAGCTGATCTTGTCCTCTGCTTGGAGGGTAAGAAGCTGCCAGAACTCACTGTCTCTCCAATTTGCAGACATTTTCGGTTGATGTTCAACTTCAAGTTAGCTGCTAACTGCTGCTAGCTGTCTGTTAAATCTCCCATTGGTGGGAAACACATAACACATGGTCAAAATGTCACACCTGTCCTGACCTGCCAGCTCACTTTTTTTAATACAGATTTGGCGCTTTTACTACCTCTGCTGCTAACTTAAAGAACGATTGTACCTTTTATACAGAACAGCAAATAACAGCACAACATTCCTGCCATCATTGTTTTGTTTTTGTAAGTACTATAACTTCACTGTTTTGGTTCACACTCACTGCTCACATCAACCTCATTTCCCGCCACAGCAGGCAGCAGTTACCAGAAAAAAACAGTCTAAAAAAAAAACAACTGTAGGCTATTCGCACAGCACCAAACAGCAGACAGCCAACAACAGCAACTAGCCCATCTCGAAACCCATCAGCTAAAAGCTCTGGGGCAACAGCCAGTATTTCGGGAGATATGGTGTAGCAAGCGGAGGTAGCAAGTCTTTTTCTTCCATGTGCAGCGAAATCAAAGTCAGACGATAGCCAATGCGTTCTAACTTTTTTGCTTTCCACACAGACTGTTTACCTGCAAGCAACCAAAGCCTGATCAATACTACTCGGACTACAAACCGAAACCAGGACGCTTCCAGTACCGAAATCGTGTACTGTTGCCTACAGATTCTGCACACATAGGCAGATATCTGCTGTAGAGATGAGCGACTAGCTTGTAAACATCACAGAGCATTTTGCAGCCAATAAAGAGCCAAATATTTTTTCTCAGAAGTTTGTGGAGACCAAAGCTAGAGCTAAAAGGAGAGTGAATATTGGACTCATATTCACTGAGGGAACAGAAACACAACTCACAACACAACATATGCTAATGTTGCTTCTTGTTTGGTGAATGTAGGTTTATATAACCAACTGTTTGTTCCACAAAACACATTTCACCATAACAACTTTAGAAAATAAACATATATCAGGATTGTGTAAATCTGGTTATTGGAGAATTTTAATGAAATGTACTGAGTTTTATATTTTCCAGTTGAAGATTAGGAAAAATAAATGTATGGTAACAACACAAAGAAAGACAAAGCAGTAACGCCATTGTTGTCCTACCTCATTATCTTGGGTGAGGAGTTTGGAGAATTTCTCATGCCTCCGTTACGTTGCTTTTTTTTAGGCGACAACGCAGACTGTTGGTCCTCTTCAACTGCAACAAAAGGCACTAGTAAGAGCAAGGGAATAATCAGAAGACAAGCAAAATCCAAAACTCAGTGACAACAACAAAAATAGAACAACACAGCACAACTTGAGATCAGTGAATTCAAAGAGATAAAACGGTTACAGAGACACAGAGTGGAAAGAGAGGTTGGGTGAACAAGATGGAGTGGACAGGACACTTTAACTCGTGTGCGACGGAAAACAGTCCAATGTTTGCGTGATGACGACAGCACACACGTTAGCACATTGTTGCATGGTTGTGTATGAAGATGCAAACATGCAATAGTGCCATCATCAACCATCATGCCAACTGCTAAATCTGTGAGGTTTTATTCACCACGCACTGATCTAGAGAACTGCAGTAATCCAGATAATGTAGTACCACAATTACCTCAGTGGGATACTTTAATGTCTCAGTACCTTGTTAGTACAAATTTCCTCAGTTCTAGACTTGGACAGCTCTTCTTTCCACCATGCTAATAATTTACATTCTCATTTAATTAAGGTAATACCCCATGAACATCATGCATCCAACACTATAAATAAAGGTACTTATGTGCCAATACTGAATCCAGTCTGGATTGCTGGTCTTTCTTCATCTTGGGAGTGACGCCCTTGGCTCATATAATTATGTTGGTCCTCGTGCCAGAGTGATTTATGTACAGCTGAGATGCCCCTCGGACATTGTCTCTACCGCTCCACAAAACTGCACTGAGCTCTTCACAGGGAACGAATTACAAGTTTCACCCTGGAGTAAAGTAATCAGGCAAATATTTTCACAAGCTGAAGAACACAGCTCTGCTCTGTGGCAGGCGCTGGTAAAATAAACACGAGCAGCAAGAAAAGTGTTTTGGCTAATCGCGTTTTAACAGCCATCGTTAATAATAGTGGGAATAGCTTGGAAAATATGTTGACTAATGACGGTTTAACAACAGAGAAATTAAAAGCGATTTCATCTAAATGGAGATCATGCTCCTCTGCAGATGAACACAGGATTTCAGGCCCTGCTACAATGTCTGAGAGTGACACTGTAATGGAAAATGTAGAGTTACGGGGGGCTTCCAGTGGAGAGGGATGCTCCAACACACTGGCCCTTCACATCTTGCTTGGCCTGTTCAATATTTAATGTTTCACAGCTGACAGCTGCACACACTGGGTCATTAGTAAGGAATGCTACACATGCAACCACTCCAGCCTGGCAAGCACATGCTTTGGTTGTGCTGTTGTTGAGTTCAGGCCTGCCAAACACGCCGGGGGAGGGGAGGGGGGCTTACAGTGCCTGTGACTGAGCGTGGCGTTATTGGAGTGACTGGGATGGTATCTGTATTTCACCGGAAGGCTGCGTGCCCGCTGGAGCCGGCTTGCCTCTTCTGCCACCCCTGGTAGCCGGCCCACCTGGCCCAGGTCCCCGGAGCCCATGAAGCTCAGTCTCAGAGCGGAGGGCTCAGCGGGGGGCAGCAGGCTTCCCTTGCGGTTGTTTACCAGAGGGACCGACACGATTCTGCTACGGGGCCCCCTACAGACCTCGCTGGCTGAGTTGTGGTTCAGTTTAGCTGACTTGTACTGATAAGGCGGTGACTGGGTTAGGGGACCGTCGTTTACTGCTAAATGAAGAGGAGTCAAAATCAGGATCTATAAAATGCAAAGTTAATGGAGTCTGCTTTTTTTTAAAGGGTCAGTTTAGCCAATTCACACAAAAACACATTTTCCCTCCTGACCTCTAGTGTTATCTACCCATGGCATGGCTTTGGTTTTATGAGCACGATTTCTTCCTCCATCCAACTACGATGGAGGTGAATAAAATTTAGTTTGTGGTGCTGACTGCATTGAAACATTACATTTAAATAGTCCTTAGGCCTCACACAGGTTTCACTGGAGCTACTCTCTGCTAAAGTAATAGTTACTATGAAAACTGTTCACAGTATCTTCTGTAGATTATCCAGAGTGACACTGAGCCTCTTTCATTAGTATGTGCATAAAAATGTTTTTACTCTGGACACAAAATCAGTGTGCAGGCAAAATTACTGTCAGAATCATGTCATGCACACACCGGCTAATTTTGTTCTGACCGCTCTACGTATGTATCATTCTAAGGTGAAAGGCATTTGTCTGACATTGCCATTAGCATACTACCACAGCCCCATCTCTCTATATAAGCAAATACATTTGCCTGGAGGTGTATCATGGAGAAACTGGTGCTGTTGTCAGGCCAGGCCACTGACTGGCAACAGCACCGCTGAATTGTCTGATGGCTGCAAACATCTTGGGTGGCCGCTTGGCGGAGATCTGAACTCAACTTAGTGCACTTTTGTAGTTCCACAGTGTGATTGCTTTAGTCAAATTTATGGCCATCATTACAGATGCCGTCATCACCACTGCAAATGTCTGATTTCAATCTTGTTGCGAGTAAAATTTCAGGGAACATGGTGCAAGTGGTACAAGTTAAAGGACTTTTTGTTTTTAAATCGAATAATAAATAACCACCCAAATGTTTCACTTTGTTTGTTTCCTTCGTGCCAATTATGTTTATTCCTTTGTCATGTTGTAGATTATATAGCAGCTGTATATTTTAACTATTACGGTAATTGATGAAGATGAAAGGCTGTCAGTTTCATAGTTATTAATAAATCTGGCCAATGTTTTAGTAAACTAACAGTTTTAAATATTGTCTGTTAGACCCTTTTTATGTACTTAATGCATTTAGTTAGAAGGTGTGTGTTAACATTTTCTAAGACAGCTGAGCCGCCATTTGTGTGTACGCATGGTCTGAGGCAGTTGTAAATTTGTTTCCAGAGTACGAACAAATTCAGGTGAAAAAATTTGTACGCACAATATAAGATGATTTGAGGCCCAATTTTTTGCAAAGATATTCATTCTTTTAAAATCAGATTTTTGTTTTGATGTTATGAGCACCACAAACATAATTCAATTCAGTGCTGCTTGGAGACATAAATCTCAGGGGCAGATATTTCAAAACATGGGTGCATAAATCTGAAACAATCTTCATAGCTAGACACCACAGGACACAGAATGCCTGCTTTGTGATTTGGGTGAATGAACCCTTTAATTCTTGGCATTAACCATGAGATAGGATTTGATTCAAGCTGACTTCAATAAGACCTGCAGTGTGTATGTTAATAAAACATCTTGTGACTCTTATCATAATTAAAGCATAATCACTGGTTTTTGGGGGTAATTCTTTCTGGCACAAGAATGCTAATAGCTGAATAATTAAAAAACCTCATTTTTATTAAACACCACTTAACCACTTGGTATAGCCACCAAATGAAATGTTGGATTTGACATTTGCTGTGATATTTATAATAAACATGAATTAATAAATATGCTTTCAGGTGTTCCAGTGATTGTTATGCCATAAGAACAAGGAGGTGACAGTGTGAATTAAACACCACTAGCTGCTTTTTGCAGTTCACGTCTGATGAGGGGGGGATGAATTCTGTATCCACTCGGCTATTTGAAAATGTGCGAGCTCCTCTGGTGTTATTACAGAGGTAAAACTGCTCAAGATAACATGATAAAACAGACACACAAAAAAGAAGCAGATAAAAAGTGTCCCCCTTACTCCAAAAAAAATGGCTCGGAGCTAAAACTGGAGAATAGAGATGATTATTTCAACAGTCAGCTGTCGAGCAGATTATCCTCCCTGCTCCAGACCTCCACTATTCATCTGCCCCATGTCAAACATGCACAGCACTTCTCCAAGACAACACATTGTGGCAGATCTGCTGCCTATCACAGATCCTGCTGAAGTGGACGACCCACATGGTTCACACTCCTCGACTGGCTGGATAAGAACTGAGGAAACATCACACTAACTCTCATGTATTACAGTTTTCTCCTGCTGTCTGTTCTCTGAAAATAAATCTCCATTATAAACTCCTGCACACATTTACTTTAAATGTTTTAATGCTGTGTTTTTAGACGCACTCTGGGTTTATTCCCCCCCACCCACAGTGAAGCAGCAGCACCATCTACTGCTGAGCTGTAACTGATACCCAACACAAACCACTCAGACACACTCGCCCAGTGCTTTGCGCGTAAAATATACTGATGGATGATGATAGACTGGACAGAGCGATGAGCAGCAAACAGCGAGACACAGCCGAGTTAGAGACAGTTCACGTGGTGAAATGAACGAGTGGAGGGGGGTTAGAGACAAATGACAAAACAGAGAGAGAATGGAAATCAAAACTTACTTGATTTGATATATCCATTATAGCTATTTTTAGCTGAGAAAAAAAATGCAGAGACAGATGAGAGGTTACAGGGGAGAACAGGTTGTAATGAAAGCAAATTATAAATGACAGCTGAGGGCCGACAGATTTCTCTTGAAGGCACGTTTAATAAGCAGAGTGGTGCCTTGAAGACAACAGAGACAAAGCGATGAAAAATAAAACACGGGTCAGTTAGGAGAATGATTTTTCAGCAGTGTGGTCAGTGAGATTAAACTGTGGATCACTGTCAGTGTTTAGAGGCGGTCACCTGCTGGATGTGAACAGTTGTGTTTGAGGTGGGACAGTGAGCACTGGCAATTCAAAGACGACTAGATGTTGAGGTTAAAATTGGTTAAGAAAACAGACCTTTTTTACACTGAAATTAAGGGTATCTGTCAGGGTGCACCATGAAATTCTGGGCTGATATTTTTGTTTGAGTTTATTTTGTTTTTGTTTTTTGTCCCCCCTTTTTGTTCCAGGGAAACAAAGAAATCTTCATTATGGAAAAATAACTTTCAGTCATTCAGTCCTTCGTTACAAACTCAATCATGCACGTTTTTAAAACAACTTTTTGTGCAACCTGTGACATGAAAAACACCATTGGAAAAACTGCTTCAAAAGTGTTTTTACTACATATAATATGCCATAATTCCCTCTCTAATATCTATTTAAAATCGCTGTAAAAACATCAACAAATTTCCCCTTCAAACAACTGCATGTATTCAAGTTTCTCACCAAAAGCTTATTTTTACAAAATGTCACTTGAACACATCATAATATACTTTTGCTCAATTCTCATTTTTACAGAACAGAGCTTGAACACATCTTAATGTAACTCAACTCAAGCTCCATGAGCTGTTAGTTTCCTGCCACCAGCTGCTAACAGCTAATGCTAGCTCTCCTCCTGCTATTTCAACACACATTCTCTGTTCAGGGGAAAAACAGGCTGCGTCCCCTGACGTATCGATAGTGACTTTACTATAACCTTTTGTCACAAAGGCATCCCGAAGAAGATCTGTGTTCATCTCAAACATGTTTTCTATTGTCTCTGGGATAACAGGATGTTGCTAGTCTCGAGCTCTGCCTTTTAGCCTGCACCAAATGAATGTGTCACAACAGAAAACATCGGCCAATGCCATCTGTAAATGTCATCTCATAGCTGAAACTGTGATGTCAGTCAATAAGGGGAATACTGGCCGATACCGATGTTTGGCCAAATCAGTGCATCTCTAGTATCTGCCGATTATTTTCTCAATAAATAATTAATCATTTGGTCTATAAAATGCCAGTAAAAAGTACAAAATAATGCTTGTTACAATTTCCAAGAGCCCAAGTGGATGTTTAAATAGGTTGTTTGGTCCAATCAACGATTAAAACCCCTAAAACTATTGATTTACTTTTATAAAACGAAGCTGAAGCAACCACAAAAAAAAAAGAAAACCACTTGGGATTGTCTCGTATTTTTGCTTGAAAGCTAAAATCAATTATAAATAACTTTTGCAGATTATGTTGATTGAGTTAGATTTGATACAACTGTCATTTAAGCAGAATGAAAAGACTGTTTTAATGAGATGCAGATCCAAAGCACAGCACACATTAAAATATAGTTTAGCCTTAATGTCTGAAAGTGGAAACCAAATTTAACCTTGTTTTAACTGTCTAGATGTCTTTTGACATGAAAATCATCCATGTTTTCTACACAGACCTGCTTTAACATTTAGTCAGGAGGTAAGCATGTAGCAAGACTTACAATATGTGACAATACTGCATGTGTTCTTGTCCATAAGTCTATAGTATTGTGTTTATTTTTTCTCCTCTTTCCCAAAAGCTGTTTCCCATTCCTCTGCACTGCCTGACACAACCTGCACGGATGCATGGAACTTTCTGTGAGTCACATTTTGGAGCCCTGAGTCCCACACATGCTCATTAGTACCTTATTTCAACCCCTTGCTTACAATAAAGGTCATGCATTGAGCTTAAGGCAGGACAGTGACAGCAATGTTCAAACAGGGACCTTGCTGGTCCTGGCATCTGTCGCCTGCAATCGGAGGGCGCGAGCAGAGTCACAGGACTAACAGGCTAGCATCTGTCCCACAACGAGAGAGGAGGAGAGGGGCGGGGGCACTCAGCTGCCTGGTGGTTAGGAACTGTCAGGCTGAGTTTCATGACAACCGGTAGCACTCCAAAAATGAAAATGCAAACATAATTTCCACGTCAGGCCCTATAAGGCCTCGCTCCGCGCGTCTCCCGCACCGTGTCGACAGCAACTCCGGAGCTCGGCTCGAGCCCAGCTAGCCGGGCGATGCTCACAGCACACAACCCTGGAAGACATGTCGAGGGGTGGAAATGCCCAGAGACGTTCAAGTATACACAGAAACGGTCTTTGATCAAGAGACATTCACTAAGACTGCATGACAGTCTGCAATGTTTTCCAGCAAATTGTATCAACGCTCTGCAAACTCAGACACATTCTTCATGCCTTCTGCGATACATCAGTACAATTTAACATGCCCCCTGGCTTTAAAGGGGAATCACACTTGAGTTAAGAATTTATATGCAGCTCAATTCAGCTCAGGCTGGTTCACTAAAATCCAATACGATCCAGCACCATTCTACTGTCTTCTATTCCACTGTATTCTCATCTTATTGTACAATTCAATCAATATCATGAGACTAAGATCTCTCTGAAAACTACAAACTACAATCCAGAGCTCCTCTGTTTGCCCTGGTTTGTGTACTGCATATGTTTTGGAGATTTTCCCCTTAGTGGTTGTTCAAGCTTATGATCTTAATTTAATAAAACCAGTACATTAACCTCAATATGTACAGCTACCCTCAGAAAATCCCTTCAGGCGCTCTCATGCACGCCTTTTATTTCTTTTTAATTAATTGTCGGTGGCGTTTATACATACAAATATCTCAAATCCTGTCCTGTTCACCCATTTCTGCAGGGTACAGCAGGGAAATATGTGGATTAAGTGAATGTTATTTGGGTTATTCTTAAAAAGATTAAGTTACCCTCTCCAGTGACATCATTCTAGCACTCCTACCAAAACAAATAACTTCGAGATATGCATGGGAATTCTCAACCATGATTCCCAAGTTCGAGTGTGCATCGAGAGATTTGTGGCGGGGATGCACAGCTGTACATTTTTCATGGCTTTTTATGTCTTGTAAATATGTTGGCGAGGTCACTGGAGGGGGAAGCACACTGTCTTTCAGGGGAGAATTAGTTTTCACACTCTGCAAAAAATTTGTGACCGTTGAGTTAATTGAAACTACAGGTCAATTTGAATTCACATTCTCTGACAAAACACCAGCAAAACAGTACACTGGCATGCTTCACAACAGCTAAAAGTCACCTCCAAAAGTAGCAACACAGGGGGAAGAACACGAGCTGACTGGAAATCATAAACACTAAAGCGACATCTATATCCATGACAGTGACGACACAGCTGCTAGAGCTAGACACAGACACGCTGCACGGTTAACACAGTGCATGTTACAGACACTGAAGAGTACATGTCATGGCGACAACTTACAGGCACGTAAAGTGGCCGAGCAATCATTAACAGAGACAGCAGAGAGTGGGATGTCGCGTTGAGGGGAGTCCATGTTACAACGCACATTAACCGGCATGCAAGAGCAGTCCCGCTCTGAGCGGCCGCAATCAAAACAACATGCCAGTCTCATTTTCTTGTAGGCGGGCGTCTTGGCTACAGTCACGGGTTCAGACGAGAGGAGAGGAAGAGCAGGTTAATGTAGAGGGTCGTTCTGGAGGAAGAGTGGACAAAGGCAAGACAGGGCACAGAGGAAGGCTGCTGCTGGGATGCACAAGATAAACTTTGTCTTGACAGCGTGCAAATGTCACATTAGGATTTTTTTCCACTCTTTGTGGTTTGTACAGTTTGGGTCATTTCTGGAGCTAGTTATGAAAATACCATGAGGTCCTGAAGTCATGTGGTTTTGGGGTAAGAATTGGACATGAGTGGGGATGAAGGGGGAAGAGCGGAGGTCATCAGCAGCAGGAGAGACAGTTCCCACGAGTTCCCTCTTGACTTCCTGACGTCACCCCGACCCCTCACCTCACAGCCAAGTCTCCAGAATTAAATATTGGCATTGTATGCCTCTGCAAACCACAGATATGTTACCATTGTATGCTGCATACGTATGACGTAGTTCAGATAACATGTAAACAAGATGAGTCAAGAAATAGACTGCTGTTTAAGACCAACAAAAGCTGGTGTTTTTCACTGAGTGTTTGGGACATTTCAAGACATGTTTCTAGTGACACAAGCGGTGTTTTGTAACTCAAGTTCGGGATGTCTCTAGCCGTGTTTGTAGCCACAGATGTGATTGTTTGTTTAACAAGAGGTTGGGGCATTTTCAGGCATGTTTGTTATGACAGATATAGGTAATTTTAACTAGAGTTCAGGTCATTTCCATTTGTGTTTATAGCAACAGAAGCACTTGTTATTTTTATTAGAGTTGGGACATTTCCAGCAGTGTTTGTAGCTACAAAAATGGGCCAGCCGCATTTATAGTGACAAAAGTGAGTGTTTTCTAATCAGTTTTTCTCATTAGACATTTTCTGCCATGTTTGTATCAACCACACTGGGTAATTTAAGAAAAATATTGATGATTCTTTCTAACCCTAATCAAGTGGTTTTTGTGCCTAAACCTAACTACACTCGAACCAAAGTGTCACAACATAAAATTGAAATGTAAAGAGACAGAGTTTCAGCATATCTGGTACAGGATACATACAAATGTAACATATCTGGCATTAACAGAAACATACAATGGCAACACTTATTCTGGCAACTGGGTTAGAGCCAGCCCAACATGACGTCTGGAGGCTTAGGTCCACTGTGTGCTGGGACATGGTTTGAGCAGGTGTTATAAGTTTACAACTTATAACAAAATAATTGTACTGGTTTCTAGTTGAAACTAACAGAAATGTCTCCAACAAAAGGTCAAAATGAAGTGACAAGTGTTTCTGGACTTGAATAGATATTTAAGTGGACCCTAAATTCACTTGATGTTCTCGAGTAGCACATATCCCCATGACATCTGTGCTATTTGTTCCCAAACATCCCTGACATCAGAGGTGCTGGGAGAGACTGTGCAGTCACCTCAGTGAATGATAATGTTCCTCATGTCTCATCCTGGTGAATTTCTAGCTCTGCTCTTCTTGCAGGGATGTTGTGTTTTTAAAAACAAAAAGGTCTGTGGGGACATCTGGTGGTGATGTTGAGTATTACTGCCTCAAGCAGGCATGGCTTAAATGTTAGTGCTCTGTTAAAAACACTCTGGGGATGCTGCAACAACTTTTTTTCCTCTAATAACAAAAGCATGGATGTGTATTTTAGGTATAACCTGCTCACATGTTCATCCCTGAAATACTATTATCAATTTTTAAGTTTGATCACGTTGACTAAATGTTTTCCTCGACCTGACAGCGATGTGCACATGACAACGGGGGAGGATCCAGGCAGCATCAACCATTGTACATGCAACATTTACAGTACATTCAAACAGGCTGCTTCAATCGGGGGGTTGCAGGCTGTGTTTTCAGAGGAATGAATCCACATTACTCACAATATATCACTATAATTTTAAGGAAAGTGTGTCAAGTTCCCAAGCAGCAGGAAGAGAATACATCACATGTTAAGATTAGGTGCTAGTTGTAGACGTTAACATGAGACAAACTATATTAAGTACAAGTGAAAAGGCAACAACGTGGCACATGGTGTATTTTAAAGTCTAGAAACACACGATCCATCCAGGTACCTGTGGTGTTAACAGTCTCTCTGAATGCCTGTTAACATCACAAAGTTATCAATGAACTGGAGCAGCGCAGACATCTATCATAAAAAAAGAAAACATAGCAAACATCCACACAGGCAAACAGACAAAATGCACATTTAGACTGTATTCACAGGTGGTTTGAGAGGAGTTAACTATATCTGTGTATCTGAACAACAAAACAATACAAAACTAAATGGTACTTAAGGAATCAGTTCACCAAAAATACACACACAAAAGCAGTTCTCAAATTAGAAAAACCTCTGCACAGAAAAACAAAACCACATGCAGGGATAAGATACCAGGGGACAGCTGTGTTCTGTAATTTGGGTGAACTGACTCGTTAATGAAGGCAGGTATTTACGTCACACTGACGCCCAAAAGTGTAGTTTTACGAGGGAAACTTGGAGCGCGCCTGTTTGTTTTGGCTGCAGAAAGAGATCAGGTAACCTCTCTTCAGTTACAAGAAAAGTTACAAGAAAGTAAATAATTAATGTAAAGACTAATTGATTTGGACACGCTGGCTATGTAGGTCAGGTAAATACACCATCACACCACCAGACTGACGCTAACTCAGCGGGGTGAGGAATCGTTACTGAAGTCAAATAATGTTTTTACATGCAGTCACTTACATTTCTTGCATCCACATTTCTTTATCCTTTTAGGATCGGTGATGTCATCGTGGCAGGCTTTACAGTAAAACAGTGCCCTGTGGAGGAAAAACAACAACAAACATGCTGAAATGAAGTATTTACAACGAGTGTATTTCCACTGCATCGACAGCAAGTAGTTTTAGTTTGAACAAAACTTTAAGTACAATATGAAGGGATAAAGAAAAACTGTTAAATGCCTTTTATCAGGAAAGAATCAGGTTGAGTAAAGATATTTAAAGCTGGAGTCTGGAACTTTTACATCGCCTCTCTGGCACAAAAATGTGCACTGATTAGTCGCGTCAGATAAGGTTCGGGGCTGTGGGGGGAAAACATCTTTTTCTTTCTGAAACTGAGCACTCTGCCCTTAATTTGTTTGATTTTTAAAATGCAAATCCAACATATAGATATTGCATATCGATTGATTGATAATTATTATCTCCCGTTTCTTCTGCCGTAGCCTGGTGGCTTTTGTCCAATAACCAACCTAGGGGGCGGGGGTTAAGGAGCTGTGAGTGTCACTGTCAATGAGGTCAGAGTGAAGAAAACTTGAGAAGATGGAGGTGGTGTGGTGATCATTAAGTTGAAGTTAACCAAAGGTGAATATGAGGTGGTACCTCATGATGGGAAGTCAGGAGTATGGCTACATTTTCAATTGGTTGTCAACTTGGAAAATGACAGGGAGGCAGGTAGAGAAGGAGACGGAGCAGCCAGACTTGGGGCTGGGCTCTCTGTCCTTCCTCCCACCCAGAGGATGGAGCTTCTCTGGTGGGGAAATACAGTGTGGAGTCGGTGATGAACCGACCTGGTTCCTTTTCTGTTGGGACAGCCAGTGTGTCCTTGGCATTAGAAGCTGATGAGTGTTGGGGCGTCGGTGGCTTGGTGGGTGGAGCAGGCGCCCCATGTGCAGGGCTGTTGCCACGGTGGCCTGGGGTCAACTCTGGCCTGTGACCCTTTGCTGCATGTCCATACCCCTCTCTCTCTATCCTCCCTTCATGCTTAACTGTCCTATCTATAAAGGCAAAATGCCCAGAAAAATATCTTTAAAAAAAAAACAAAAAAACAAAGAAGCTGACTAGTGTTTTTTGGGGGGTCAGGCTTGGGCTCAGTGCTGCAGTGTAGGTGCTGTGACATCACCCACTGGTTTATGGACTCCCATTTTGAAGCCTTGAGTTCAGCATTTTGGCCATTACCACTTTGGGTTTTTTAAGCCATGTGTGACCATATTTGGATGAGAGTGTGCCGCTGTGGAGGAGTGAGGGGTGGATCTGACTGAGGAATCTATCAGCAGACAGCCTGTCACTCAAAACAGCCCTGCCCTTAAATGTGTGTAACTTTGGGCCTTAATAAAATGTAAAAGTGTGAGTTACAAAAAAAACACACCCCCTGTACAGTTGTTATAAGGTTGAAATTAGCTGTAGAGCCCAAAACTGTTATTTTGTACCAGGCTGTAAACATGTTTATTTCTGCTGTAAAGTTGGTGTCTATGGAGATTGACTCATTGGAGCCACCCTCAAGTGACCATGCAGGGAACCGCAAACCCTGTTGTCATCTCATCCTTCCTCTTAATGCTAATTGTCTTTTTTATCTAGAGTTTCTACTCCAAAAATGTTTCTCTGACACTTCTTGGGATTTCCATCATAACCTCCACCATACCCCTAACTGTTGCTATGTTGCATGGTCTCTTTCCACACAAAAAAAGCAGTGCCAAACAGAAAAAAGACAACAAAAATGAAACAAATCTCATGTACAATAAACACTGAATCCTTCCCCCCTTTTCATTCTGGCTGTTTAACATGAAACGCATCACGTCCAGTGAGCATGCCTGGGAAAGTCACCACAGACAGCCAACACAAAACTCCACTATACTAAGAAATTCAGAAAACCTTCTCTGGCGGCAAAAGACTTAATCAGAATTGTGTAAACTAATTTAGCAAGGGCTTAAATGTAACAGTAGTTTATTAATATGTAAAAGTCCTGAACTCCAGCTTTAATCGTGGATTCTCAAAAACAAGTCAGGTAAGTATTTTAGGGATTTGTTATTACATGAGGTGATAGTAGTGTGTCAAAAGTTGGGTGAGTAGTCTTGTAGAAGCTCATTACAAATTTAAAAATGACAACTTACTAGCTAACAACCAGCTTGTATCATATTAAGATATCCAGCATATTGCACGAATTGCATGAAATGCACCGTGATTTTTGTTTTTAACCCTACATTTAATAATTCAACTGAAAGACGATGTAAAGATATACTGTATAACCTGATGGCTGATGCAACAGAGTAGAGAAAACAGCATGATGAAGTCGCTGTCAGAGTAGTTTTACTTTCAGACACCATTTAATCTCAGCTCCCATTCATTACCTCTTTACTTCTTTGGCATCGCTGGCGATGAAGAAGCCAAGTGTCCCCTCCTGCATTTTCACGTGGTTTCCAGGGTTTATCAGGGTGCTGCGAGGATTTATACACCAAAGATGTCACAGCGGAAAGTTATATATATATCACAGAATTTGCAAGGCTTTGCACTAATCACTGGCAGTGGCACATGTTGGCAGGATTAGTTTTCGCAACTCATTTGGCTCGATAGCCTCTGTTTATTAAATTAAGTTGATGAAAGCAGATAGCTGTGACACTTCAAACGATATAAAATGAGCAGTGCATTAGAGAAACCACTATAAAAAGCTTCAGCTGTGTTTAAAGAGGCCGACTGCCACCTTTCCCCACTCATTTGTCGGGATGTTATCAGACATGCCTGTGATGTCAGTGAACAAACCAATTCAGACACCAATTTAGCACATTTTGTAAAGCAGCTTGTGTTTGCAGTCAAACAGAAAAGCTGATTCAAAGTAGCTTCATCACTGAAACCAAATACTGACACAGCAAACACACCTGCGCATTTAAGTTTTTGCATCCATGAATTTTAATGACTTCAACAATCCGCTGTGAGCACATCCACTTACCTGCACTCCCTTTGATCAGACTTGTACTCTATCGCTATCAGCAGCAGCTTTAGCTTCACATAGCAGAGTCTGCAAAGACAGTAACAAAATAATTAGACCTCATGCACGCTAAATATTTGTAGCTCTCTGTAAATCGTCTAGCTCTCACTGCCACCTGTTTCTGCTAAGAGGTCTGATTATATTTCTTGCGTACCGCACACTTGTCGTCTTTTTGGAATCATCTTCTTTGAGTCTTCAACTTAGAAATCCAGTTGAAAATATTATAATTGTAATTATAATATTTAAATATGGTCATTCAAGGATTATGGAGAGAATTTAATGTGATGGTAGCCAGAGTGGCAACATTTGCTTTTTTAAGACCCATTATCTTGAGTTCACAATTACCAGTTATTACCTTTACTATTATATTCATCATGTAGTCAATGAAAGAATAAATAAAACAAGGTGTTAAATTCATAGAAACAAAGAATACTTAATTTGTCATACAAATGATGATTCGGGGAGTGAAGAATTCCCTAAAGGTGAAACATTATCTCATCATTCAGTACGTTTGCATGCACAGTTCAGTCGGGCTATGGTTATAGCTCAACTAGGCCATTAAACTGGATTACTGTCCTTGTCCCAGTACACAAGCACGGGAGGGGAATCGATTAACTGACCAAAGTATGTCCGACTCTGCTATGATAGGTGGTGATATGCCCCCTCTCAGCTTGCTAGTACTGGACCTTTTTGTGTTTGGTCTATTGCGTCACAGACCAAACAATCGACAAACAAGTTAGTCAAGGTTTTAAGATTTCAAAGCTCCTATAAGTACAAGGATGAATGAGTTGGTTGGTTCTTGTCATAGGTATTCTAATATTTCTACATGTTACTCTGTATCCTTTATGTTTTTTATTGTGTGGTTGTTTGAAAATAACTTTTTGTGTGCTGCTGTCTTGGCCAGGTCTCCCTTGTAAGAGAGATTGATGATGTCAGTGAGATTCACCTGGTTAAATATGGGTTAAATAAAATAAAATAAAATAAAAGGTTGGCTAGTGGCAAACTGGTACCATGTTAGACAACTTTACAGCTCTGTACATTTCGTACATACTGTACTCTTTACTTCTTATACAGATGAGATACACACTATCCCTTGAGGTTATGGTGTTATGTTGTTACCGGCTTCTTCTTCTGTTACTGATTTAATGATATTTGACTTCTGGGTCAAAGCCCGGGGCGGAAACTGAAGAGCATGCGGAACATCCGATCGACTGTATACATGCAGGAGTAATTGGACTCTCAATCGCATCATCCGGGTGTGTTAGTCCGACTTTGAGAAATTCGATTTAGTACAATATCAGTCAGAAGTAAGTACAGTGTTAGTCAGGCTAACACAATAATTGATTTTCTCTAAAGTCATGTAAACGTACTGAACGACTTCCACACATACTGCACATACCTTCATCCTGTTACTACTGACTCTTTATATAAAAATGTAAAGACTCAATTTTCAGTGTACTTACTCGCAAATAACAGGGAAGGACATGCCCACAAAGGCACTGGACAGGTACTCTGTGTACATCTCATTGGCTACTCCTTCTAGGTAATACTTCTGCCACGTGTCCTCCTCAATCTGCAACAAAGATTCAGCACAAAATACACAAAGCTTGTTCCATCACAGAAAGAACTGAACACAACAAACAAAACAATGCAACTTT
Organism: Epinephelus fuscoguttatus; assembly: GCF_011397635.1. NCBI lineage: Eukaryota > Metazoa > Chordata > Actinopteri > Perciformes > Serranidae > Epinephelus > Epinephelus fuscoguttatus. The sequence continues at coordinate 23,744,731 of NC_064771.1, forward strand.
TAGTTGTTGGGTTTTTTTTTTTTTTGCAAGTTGATCCCCACCCACTCACCAGATGCTGCACATGGGCCTCATCTGGGATAATCATTATTATCTATTCAAACTATGTTTATGGCCAACTTTGCCTCTGAACTTAATCCAGTGAGCACAGATGGGTGGATCTTAGCTGGGGCTACCTTGATAAAGGACCTCATGGAGAAAAGGTTGGCTAGCATGGTGGAGAGGCCCTGAGCCAGGCAGCTCTGAGCGATGAAGCCCAGCTTCAGCTCCGCAAGGCAAATAGCATCATCTCCCTCCTTCCAGTTCCAGCTCGGGATGTTCAAAAGGTGGGCCTGAAGGGAGGAAACAAAAGGTGCATGCTAGTTTCACAGAACTACAGACTGTAGAGAAACACTTCTTTCAACATGTTACCAAGACAAACAAAAGATTAAATCTTTCCTACCTAAATTACATCAGTGCAAACCAAAGTACAAATCCAAACATAAATATCCTTATAAAATGCAACAATACAGCAAAGACAAACATCAGTTAATGACTCAAGTAAAAGCAACATTACACCAACCTTATTGTGATACTGCAACATCTGAGTGATAATTCTGATCTTCGGATGGTAGTTCTTGATCGATATTACTCTGATAGATGACAGAGGGGACAAAACAAAATCAGACCTGGACATGTTTATATCATTCATAAACATTAAAGCTCCTTACAGCTGAAAAACATTTTCATAATGTGTTTTATGCAAATGAACAGAGACTGTGTGTAGTGTTACAGATTCATGTTTTCTCTCTGAGTTCTTGATAAGTGTCCAAAGGGAAAGTGAGCACCAGGACTTTGTTCACAGAGAGTCTGTGAGCTTTCAGTGAGAGCCAGCTCGACACGCTCTCTTTCACTCCTAATTTAAGACCAGGAAGAAGTGGGAACAATATCAAACTCTGGCATTCACTTTCGGGAGTATGATCATACGGTAACATTTTAAATGTCCTATTGTATCCTGACTTCCAAATATCTGTCTGTAGTCTAGATTACTGAATATTTTTATAAAGCACCTATGATGTCTTAATGAAAGTCTGACCTCTTAGAGCTGAATATTTGAAGGAATATTTCAACTACAAAATTATAATTTTCATATCAATTACCCACCTCATGCTGCATTAAATTTGTAAAGAAACTCTGCTCAATGAAATACACAAGTACAGTTCAAATGCATGCATCGGCACAGGCAGTGTACTCATCCCTGTTTGAGACTATTAAATAGTAAGGTTTGGGGGAATATGTATTTGTTAGGAAGGCTCTGAGCACACAACTGGATAAATGAGACTTTTACTGCACGAGATGTGAGAGTTTGTAACAGATGTATTGATATACTTTGCTGGTGTAAAATACGGCCCTCTTTTACTGCAGTTTATCAATTATTTTCTCTGTTTTTGGATTCTTCGTTCACTGTAGAGACATGCGGAAAAAAATAACGTTTTCTTCACAAATTCAACAGGGCTGTCACCTGAAAGTCAGAGATTCAAATCATCAGTCAGAGACCTATCAGTCGACTGAGACTTCTGGGGAAGTTTTGGTCCTCAGATTTTGCTACGGAGTGAGCACTCCTGACTTTCACAATACTCTTTGGTACAGACACCTGTGGACAGGATGTAGTGGCAAAGAGGGAGAGAGACTGCACTGTGAGGCTCTGAAATAACATCACCTTCTCTGTTCTGCTTAGAAGTGGTGAATTTACAGCTCGCAGCAGCTTATAACGACAGAGTCTCTGGCTTTAGTTTGATATCTAATGTCAGAAAAAATGTTCTCCGATACTTCGTTGGCGCAGTTAGCTTGTTTACTATATTAAGCGAATGCCGCTGTCACACTGAAGGCCCCACTGAGCCCGTTCAAATCCTAAAAGTTATACTAGAAAATTTCCCAAGAAATTTTGATGGTGCCTGTGACCACCACAGTATGTACTGCCTACTACAAGTGCTGCATACTACATGTACATATATGAATTGGCTCTCTCTTTGCCTGGAAGCTCACTGAGCCAAATGTGTAAGTGTGAGTGATTTCACTGTCATATTTCTGTGTCCAGCACAAATTTTCCTGCATTTTGAGGTATAAGTTGTGTATGTAGAGAGAAAATTGTGGCAGTGAGAGCAATTTCTTCAGAAATTTTTAAGATCTCCTAGCTCCTGCTCACTCTAGCGATGATGTAACCACTCTAGCTCTCTCCCATAGACACCAATTAAACAATCTGAAAGGTCTGAAAAACATCATGAAATGTAAACTGTGATTTTTTGAAAATCATACTAGATATCAAAATGCCGACTTAGTCCAATAAAGTTGAGAGTCTTGTGAGCCGTTTAAAGTTTGAATCATTTTTCTATGTTAAAGTGTGGCGATTTGGTGTGGCCTTGAAGAGGGAGGATTTTACGCTGATTTCTGGATGATCTCCAATCACTTTGAATGGGAAATTTTACACACGTTTTTTTATGAATTTTGTAAAACCCCCTAGAAGAATGTCTGAGAAATCTCATAGCACACTATTCCTGAATTATATGCACATTTTTATGTATTTTTTGGGTATACACTGGCAACACTGCGAGATAAGCCTCGCGGCAAAATTTTAGTATGGAAGAGGAATTAGAAGAAGTAGTATGAGGAATAGTAATAGGTTGTGCCTGTGTTGCACAGGAGGCACCCCTAATAAAAAAATAAAAAACAACTTATCGTTAAAAATTTGTATCAAACAGCCACATCTGATTCGACTGACATAATTCTGAGTTGAGTACAGCCCTAGAATTCAATGTAGCACAAAATGAGAAATTGGTATTCAAATAATTATTCAGTGGGTGAAATATTTCTTTAAACCCTCAATATAATTCTCAATGGAGCTTTTGTGCTGTATTAATGAGTGCATCTTATGAGGAAACAGTTCTTCCAGGATCTAAAGTTCCTGAAACCCATTAAAATGACTAATTTCTCATCCGAATTTGTCCTGGATTTTTTTTTTTTTTTTTTTAATCAATTTCAGTTCTTCCACTCCAAAACCATGTACGTTTCTCAGAAGCTACAATGCACGGTGGAAAAAAGTAAATCTTGGAGAGTGTGCTTTGGTTTACCTCATGATGTTGGATGCATCCTCAGCATCGGGGTCAGCACAGTATTTGTTGGCTAAAATCAAGCAGGCATCAGCTGATTCAATCTGGAAACAGAAAACAGTCAGTTAGCTGAGGTTATAGGCGTCATACCAGAGATAGCAAAGTTTCCCTCTGAGCCATAAAGGAGGAGGAAGTCTCATCTTTCAGTTACCTTGACTCTGGCCAGGTCGTGTGGGTTCAGGACAGACCCTTGGTAAAACTCCACCTGAGTGAAGTGACGCTTGAACAAGGCTTCCAGCTCAAGATTAGGGGAAATACTGAGAGAGAAACAGAGAGTCTTAAATCTAACAAGGAAGACTGTTTCTCCTCAAGAGATGATTTGTTTTGTGCTAAATGTTTTGTACTTACTTATGGAGAAAAACAATTTCTACATTGACATCATCCCTGTCCTTGTGTAGGAAGTCTTTTAGAAAGTTGGACACACTCTCAAGTGTTATATGACCACAGACCACGATGTGCCTGCAAAACGAGGTGCAGAATCACAATGAAACTAAAATGTAGTCAAAATAAAAGTCAACAAAACACATGCACACACACACTCACTCACACACACACTGTGTTGTTTCATCTTCATCCTGGAATGAAAAGGTAAATCTGAGATGAGAGGGGCGTAATGGAAAAGTAATCAGGACTGTTTGTATTTAGGTGATTGATTCGTACGGGAGGGAGGTTTGATGTTCCTGTCGTGACCAGTGAGGACTGGATGTGTGGGTCAGAGAGCACTGTGGATTTCAGTATCAGATTATAAAGGATCAGAGTTTACTTAGATGGAGATTATCAAATCAGCACACTCGATTCCCACATATCACAGATCGTTTATGTAAGTAACCCAGTTTAGATTTATTCCTATATGTCTGATACAGTTTCATTTATCAAGTATTTAGAAAATTATTTTCTGATTTTTTTCTCAGGTAAACATTTTGTTTCATCTCACTGTACTGCACTGATGGCTTTAAAAGAGCTGTAAACGACATTCAGAGTATATCTGTGATTCAGAGTCTGAGCCAGGATTGTCTGCACATGGTTCTCATCGGAATCAGCTGAATAGACGGCTGGGACATAGATATATAATAATAACTTAATGCCAGACCCAAAGATGGCGCCTATTCAGTTCAGTGGAATTGCTCCCGTGGCGCATACACCAAAAAAAGTTCCTAGCTTCAAGGTTTACTTTCATGGTATATGTGGCCCACTGACTATGTGCAGTAGTGTTTCCGACAGCTGGCTGCACTGAGAGTTCCAGTGCGGTTCACAGACTTTACCCTGTGATGACATCATCAATTTCTAAATCACTTTTCTAGACTTAAGGAAAAGTTTTACAGATATAAAATCTACATGGAGTCATAATTGACCTTGTTTGTAGGTCAAGGTGTCCTGACAACAGTTTTACAGATGTTTCTTTTAAAATGGTGGTCCGTGAGAAAATGCAATACTGCAACATTGTGCGTGGCCACTGGGAAAAAAATTAAAGCAAGGCTCAGCTGTGTTCCTGGGGTTTGAGCTAGCAGCTAACAATGCTCAAACAATGCTAACAACAGCAACAGAGCTAACAGTGTTAACCATAGATGTATTAAGAGACTGGGATACAGCACTGGCAGAAGGGCTCCATTCATTCCTATGAAAGTTGCTCAGTGGCAGATGAAGCCACAATCACTTTATTTCCACTGTATGAAATTACCTGGATGATTAGCACTGTTTACGCATCACTGGGCCCATAGAGCAGGCGCACTAGGGACTTACTTTCGCCGAGCACAGCAAGGCGGTCAACTTCCACTGGCCAAGCAGCTGACTTCCAGTTAAGTGCTCCACTAACTTGAACAAGGTTAAAATAATTATCTTGTGGCTCTTAAAGACTTTCAGAATGTTATCGAAGTCATTTCGCAGGGGCTGTGGCACTAAAAAAAAATGTATCCACTGATTTAAAGACGTCTCTTTCCTAAAGTAAGTGTATGAGAAAAGGTCTTTTTGGGCCCAATGGTGACAGACCCTGGAAATTGCAGTACCACTGTTGGTAGGAAAATTGGTTTCAAAACCAGGCGCACTTCCTGACTCACCTGGTGTTAATCTGTGGGGACACTGAGGGTGGGCGTTACATTTTCAGGATGATGCTGTCTCCATTATCATTGGTAACCAGCCTATCAGCGCATAGCGTGGGCAATTAGCTAGCCAGTTGGAGACACTCCCTGGATCTGACATGGACCACAGCAAGGAACCCAGAAGCTGAGATTACAGCCCACACAAAGGGAGTTCAGTCTCTGCTCAGGATGCCATCACTAGTGGTTTGCTATATTAATGTTCTGAACGTCATATGCAGCTCCTTTAATGTGCAATAAATGCATCAGTGTCTTTGTTATTTTGAACTACCTGTTTGGCTACTTTGTAAAGGAAAATAGTGAAGAGGATGCTGCGTCTATTACAGTAATGATGCTAATGTAACAAGCAAGTAGACATAAAGAAGAAGTCAGAAGGAAATAGAAAAATAATGATGCGTTAATATTTCAATGTAATGAGCCAGAATTAAAATCATACAGGAATTGAAACTATATCCAAAGATTTTCTAAATTACTAAAAACTGTTGGTGAAATGTAGCTACAATGTCAGCTGTTATGTTAAGCTACTGTGTCTACAAGATGTTTGTGTGAGTATTTCTACCAAATACAAACAATTTAACTATTGATATGTCTCAAGTTTGAGGATAAATGTTCAATTCACCAATAATCAGAAAATTAGACAACATAATGAATACAAAATTGTACAAGATACACAAAAAAAATGATTTAATAATAAACAAAGGAAGCAAAGACCTGATTTAAGAAAGTGTCCCAAACCAGGTCTGACTTCCTCCAAACTAAGTGAACGAGCAGTACCAAAGTAGAGTACCAAAAGCATGCAACAAGAAGCCATAATTTGTTTGGAGGCATCCAGCAGAATCTCTTAATCTTTAGAAACAGCTGCAGAGCTCGGGACACCAAAGTGTAAATGTTAAAAGAGTCGTTTGACATTTTGGAAAATGCACTTCTTTTTAACAAGAGTTAGATGACAAGATTGATACACTCTCAATCTTATCATCTAACTTTTTAACTATTCCTGTTAACTCAAGATAAATCTTATTTAGTCCTGAGGGTGTAGGTCAGACTGAAGATAAAGGCCAAGAATGTTCAGAAGCAAAGCGTGAAAAATAGGCAAGCAGAGCAGCACAAGTTTTTCCAGAGCAGAAAAACACAGTTCCAAAAATCAGCATGAAGCAAGCAATGACATACAGGATTGGATGTATAAGTCTGTCAGTTTGATTAAATAAATAAATAAATACTGAACAAGTGTTTACCTGAACAAGTGGAAGTGTTAAGTTTATCATTTTAACATGGCTTTATTGCAGTATTGAAGCCTGTGTGTTTAAATGTAATTATTACCTCAGCAAAGGAGGTTATGTTTTTGGCGCAGTTGGTTTATTTGTTGGCAGGATAACAGAAAAACTACCAGCCCAATTTTTATGCTAAGGATGAACCCATAAATCTGAATCATGAGGCAGATACACAAACTGTTTTTCACTTTCATCAACATTGCGAGATAGGGCATGTGGCCTAGCTTGCTCCTCTAGTTTTATATATTTTATCATAAATTCACCGCACTGGTATGAATACGCCATTAGAAAATATAACCATTAGAGAAAATATATATTTATAACTATATTTATACTATACTGAGTAGAGTTGATTAGTGAGAGGTATTAGTACGGCTTTCTATCAATCTTTATTTTCCTTTGATGAGATATTTGCTTTATTTAATTTAATCTTTTTTGGCAATTTGTCGAATATACCAATGAGTTAAGGTGGGTGAGCAGGGAGTTGAGTGAACAACATAAAATTGTATGAATGACTGCAAACACTTGAAGAACAATCACAGATTTGGCACAAATGTACACCGACAATAAGCAGCATAAATCAAAAATAAGACACCACAAGACATGTCAGATTTTCTCTCAATGTATCACAGCAGAATAAAGATATAATCAGCTGTGATACATCTGTGATGTTGGGTGTTGGGGGAGATCAAACCTGTCTACCTGTCATATCTAACCACGATAAAGTAGACACAGTATAATAGGAGATGCTGTTTTAATAACTGAAGTTATGTCATATGACACAGGGTGTTTAAAACATATTTCTGGTTATATAAACAAATTGTTACACATCCCTGCTCAATGTATAGAAATCTGATGTAACCATGGCAACAATTATCAAGTCAAAAAGTGAGACTATGTAACATGTAAAAAAAGACACAACAAATCCCTCCTCCTACAAATTAAGTTCAGTTCATGAGCAATAAAATTTAACCTTGCTCATTTATTTTCAGTATTTTCTTCTTTCCAATACAGAGATTTATATCACAGGGATAGGTCAGAGAGAAAATCCAACATGTGCCATTTTAAGCATGACGATAATACATGTTCATGAATACACTGAAAAAACATCTGTCTTGTTGAGTCATTTTTGTCTGTTTTTGAGCTCTCAGTCATTTTTTTCTGAAAACAAGTGAAAAAAATCCGTCTGGGAGTAAAGCAACTTCAAAGAACTTCCAATAAAATTACTTTTTAAAAAGAATTTTCCTAAATGGTAAACATACTGAAAATAAGTTGATTTGAGACGGTCCTCCAAAATACGACCACATAGGTTTATTGTACACAAACCTTTTATGACCCATTATTACTTTTATTGTGAGGCGGCGACCTCTAGTGGCTGTAGTGATTAAGACGCGAGCATAGGAGGAAGTCAGGTGACAGAGTACAAGGCCCGGTTCACACTGGATGCGCAAATGCCACAAAGTGCACCTATTTTACCCTGGAGCGCTGCTTGCTTGCTTTCGGCGCCCATGTTAACCGATTAGGCACCAGGTGTCCTGGCCAGCCTGCGATCTGCAGTGATACATCGGTGTCTGGTCTTTTTTCTGTGAGCCGCAAGCCAAACTGGCTAGATAACATTCTGATAATCTATTTTGAACACTATAAAGGACATATTAGTCATGATATACATTATCTGACTATGACAAATGACAGAATATATATACCATGCTCCACATATCTGTCATTTGTGTCTAAACAGAGAGCAAGAGAGATGAGCAGACACACATTCAGACAATCACACACAGAGAAACACAAGCAGACAGAGTGTTTCCCCGTCCAGTGTGAATCCAGCGTAAAGAGTGACAGAGTCAATGTCGGGCGGAGGCTGGGGTGGATGGATGGTACAAACTAACACAGGACTTTCACCTAGGAGGCAGCTGTTTGTGTCTAATGTGACACCAAAAGTCAGCACTGATTTATTTTAACTACTGAACGTGAAAACGTACTCATCTTAACCCAAACCAAGACATTAGTAGTTTGGTGCAACTGTGACCATTTCACAATGTTAATCATGTGTTTAAAACTGCCACTTTTAACTGTCATTGAGCTATTCTGACATTCAGGTACTAGGATGTGTTGATTTCCTGCCCTAATTGGCCCTAATTTAGGAAACACTCCTAGAGGCAGAGTCCTGCATCTGGTCGAGTACACACAGGTACCCGGCAGGTGACCCACAACAAAAAGGTGATTTGTGAGTGGTATTTAGTATTAATTTTATTTCCGGTATGAAAAAATAATAATATTGTTGCATATTATGCAGGTTGGATTGCGGGTTTTGCGTAAGAAATATATTTTAACATAAACTGAGAAGAATAATTTCCTGTTTTAACTTTTTAATCCTCTGACTGCTGACTTTGTGTGTCGGCTTTGTCTTCTGCGCCAGCTGAAATACGACAGTCGCTTTAATCATGCATGTAATATGTGGAGATGTGCTGCACATTATCATTAGATTAGATAATATCTAAGTTTCACATGTATGAAATGTCCAAATATGATAACTTGAAATGTGCTGTCTAACTAAATTATTTGAACAGTGCATGGTGGTTATAGGATTTGCAGTTTCGGATTTGGATGCGGATCTGTCTGTGGGTCAGGTAAGGTTGCGGCACCTCTGATTGGAGGGTGGAAACAGAGGGTTAGAGGACTTCCTGGTTAAATGTAATTAAAAACAGGTCAGAACAAAACAACAGCACTACAAGATTTTTTCACCTTTTTTAAGAAAATAAAACTAAGAATTCAATAATAGACAAAATAACTTGACAGATTTTTTTTTGCAGTGTAAAAGCAGACGTTCATTCATGACAAGCAGCAATGACAGCTTGCACACATAAAAAAGCAGCAGCAGTATCGTACAATCAATTACACATTAATCATGGCCAAGTTCTTCAGTCACAGTGTGACTTTAGTGCTAATTGAGATCATTACATCTCAAATTACAGTTTCATGATGTCTATTTAAGCAAAATTCAGGCACTGTCACCTCTTTATGAGAGGGCAAATTGAGTCACACAAAACCACACCATTAATAGTTTGCTGTTTTCTTTCATTGGACTTACTTTCTGCCTCTGGTCGAGTTATAACTCCCTCCATATTTCTTCCGATTAAGGATGAGAGCAGCAATTTCTGGCACGTAGCGAGCAAACATGGCCTACATGCATGAAAAAGAAAAAGAAAAGGGCATGCAGAGAAGGTTCTACTGCGGCGGAGGCAGTAGAGCCCCCTTGAATACTTACTTTCTCCCATTAACCGCACTATAGGAACCACCATATTTCTTGCGGTTTCCTATTAACTCTATGATTTCAGGGACGTAGCTCGCAAACATGGCCTAAGGAGAAGATAGGAGACAGAAGAAAAGACTAAAAAAAAGACAGGCAAAGAAGAGCAGGTCCTCTAGTTTTAAAGAACTCCATCTACAGTGTGTGCAGCAGGAGTATTAGTGTTTATTTGACAGGAAAAAAGGAGAAAGAAATATAATAAAAATTTCATTCAAATTAGTCTGAATGTAAAGTTATGTCACAGTTACATTCCAAATGTCAAGAAAAGAATGAAAATGAAAAAGGAAATTGTAAGGCCAATATTTTCGGATATTGGAAGAATAAAGGAGAAAAATGACGGCTGATGAGCGGTATGTCAATCTGTGATAGAAAAATAGAAATTACAAAAATTAAGAAAAAGCCTTATGTGCCATGTTTTGTCCAACAAACACAAATGTTAGGTTGATTTGGATAGCGCAGCCAAATGGATGGCAGACATTAACTTAACGACCTGAAGAACTTCGCTGGCTTCAGTTTGGGAGTCACTGTGATGACTTTAATTTAAAATATTATTTTACACATGAAGAATTTTGTGCAAAACAGGCACAACTGCAGATTTTGCAGGAACGATAACTAAAAAGTTGCTTGCAACTTTTTCATTATAGTTTACATTCACATGTTTCTGTGTCATTTTGCTGTTTTTGCAGTTTGTATTTGCTTTTTGCCGGTGTGTTTATGAGCAAAAACCTATCCTATGTTAGTTTATTTAAAGACTTCTACAAAATACTTGCAAGCACATTTACAAAAAAGGATCCTTAAACCCTTTACTTTCTTTAATTTCCCCTTTAAATTTTTTTTAAGTCTAAGCTGTCTGACAGTAAGATATATATGTGGTAATCATGTTGTTCCAGGTCTTCATTTGTACTGTATGATATTTACACTGATGTTAATGTCCAAACCTAAAACTCCAAAATTTGTTATGGCTGCTGTGTGTCATCACATGGAAATATCTTTTGCATATTTCAAACACAGTTCCCTCATATGTAGCCAGACATAATTGGTATTACAATTCTGTGGGTTTAAACAGAGTTTGTTAGCCCAACATGACTTTCTTAAATTAAAGACTATAGTCTTCTCTTGCCCGAGAGATAATATTAGATTCATTTGAGTCTGACACTTAATTGAAAGTTAACTTTGGCTTTAAGAGGACATATAAAATGTCACTTAAACCCTTTTTATTGTCAACTCTGGAAGCCCAGGTCCACCAGCATGATAGAAAAATAAGATTCTCTCAGTCATTATAATGAGAAACATTCTGGAAATAATGACTTAGTATCTCAAAATGAAAAAAAAAAATCTGCAAAATAATGTCTTAGCATTGTTTCATTGTTATGTAATATCAAGGGCACATTCACACATCCACAAAATTAACTTTGGCGAATATTCGCCTCCCATTTACTTCCATTTAATGCAAACAGAGGGGTGACTAAAACACTAGCTTCTGGTAGCAGAGCAAATTTGCATCTCCACATCGCATGGAGTTTAACTTTGGTTAAAGCCTCAAACAATAGCAAAGAAGTACGTGTGGAGGAGACTATTGCCGTGTCTAACTAAGCAATATTTAAATATTGTTCGATATTGGCCATAAAAAGTGCAAACTTCCTCACGAGAGATTCTGAGAGGCTGGCAGTGAGTCGAGAGACAGCATGGAATGTAAGAAAATAGAATATGTACCAATGATATCATATTTTGCTGTATTTATTAGCAAGAATGAAAGAAAAAATGAATGTATTAGCGAGATAGCTATCATTAGCTAGCAAGCTAGCTTTTCCTGTGCATCACACCTGGCACTGCCCACATTCAGCATCACTATGGTCACTCAACTGCATTCGCTTAAGTGTGATGTACCCACGGTCAATATTTTAAATTTCTCATTATTTTGAAAGTCATTATTTTGAGTTAAGTTTCTTGTTATAATGACTTACAGGATTTTTTTTTTCACTGCATTGTCGGAAATGGGTTTCCATACGGCTCACCCCATATTAAAGTGAGTCACCATGCTCTTTAATACACTTCTGAATAACACTTACGGCCAAGGTCACAGTGTCCTCTAAATGATCTTTATCTGCGCTCTTTATCAGGAAACACAGATCTGTAGCAAATCCCAGGAAGAGTGTTTTCTATAACATTCACATCATTATGTTACTGAATCTTCGCTTCATGCATATGCATGCATATTTGTGCAGAAAGCGAGATAATGTCGCTGCATCCATCAGGCTGGGCTATAGTAAATCATCACTGTGTCATTGTGTTTGTTGGAAAGAGGGAGGGGGAGGCAGGAGGGTGGAGCCACCTGAAACCGCAGTATTTTTACAGTTCATAACAGATACAAAAAAATCTAAAATATTCTACGTCATATAGGAATTAATCAAAAACAGAACAAAACTTCAGCATTATACCTGAATAAATGCTGCCATACTGTGGACAACTCATACAATACGTGACATGCAACATACTGTGGTGAAGTGGTGAGCCACAAAAACACCATCAGTGTAAACAACGGGTGAAGGGTGTCCTGAGTTGAGAGCGTCCCGGCGTTTGTTAACACCTGGCGGAGTGTGATGATTGGTTGCATGGAGGATTTTAAGCAGGAGTAAGTAATGAGAGGGATTTTTACCAAACCACCAAGGATGAAGAAGACCATAAACAGGCGGCCCAGGGTGGTTTTGGCATAAACGTCTCCATAGCCAACAGTGGACATAGTAACCATGAGTAAGTAGACACATTCCCAGTAGGAAAGTGCCTGGGAATTTTGGAAGTTTTCCCAAGGATCCCCTGAGTTCTCCACCTGGAACAGAGGTCAAGATTTGTACAACAACCAGGAAAACACACAGAAGAAGTTTGACAATGTAATAAAAAATATGCACTAATAATATAACCAGCATGCTTTCCCCTTAAAGGTTCTGTATGTAACTTTTAGAAAATCCTTGTTATTAGTGACACTTCTCTCTGAGGTCGTTATGTTAATTTCAGTCAGCATCCTGTGGTCGGCGCTCCAGTGCTTGCATAAAGGAACACCTCGGCATTGGCCAAAACAGTGACAAACACGAGACTGTGTAGTGTAATGTACTGATTTACTGAAGACATATACTGTACCTTTTAGTTGACCTTTAAAAGATATGTGTTGAAGCAATATAATCTGTGCAACTGACAAATTACACATATTTCATGTATTCTTATGACACACACACTCACTGAGCACTTAAGCATTGTGGTGGAGAAGTACCTAGGACTCACTGTGAATCATTTCTAAAAATAGCATGAGGATGGGTTCAGAAAACACTAGTGGAAAATTAGGGGAATTACAGCTTGTCCTGAGAATGACCCTAGTAAGAGGAGGCGGTCTTAGATCTAGGAAAAACATTACTCAGCAGAAATATGACACCATTATGGTGGGAAAAAAGTGACTCAGCAGAGGTGGGATATCGTTACGATCAGAGCCAAGTGGGAAGGATTAAGGGAAAGAGATGACTCAGCAGAAATTCTACGATAAAAGAGCGAGCGCAAACAAAGAAACTTCAGTCTCGCTCCGGAGCTTGACTCATTGAGTTGTGATTTGTTTGTTGCCTGCGAGCTCATTAAACTCTGTTGCATCTGATTCTACGTTTCTCCAGTGATTTTTTGACCTCTGAGTATTTGAGTTTTTGATATCTAATGGAAGACAAAGAAAGTCCGTTTGGGAGGGGAAGAGCGAGGTCGCGAGCTTTCTGGCACGGCTCGAGACCTTGACTTTTTTGCTTCTACATAATTTGGCGAGCCAGCGTAGGAGGACGAGGAGGTCAGATCCTAAGATCGGGGGCGCTTGGCTGCACATCAGACGTACAGGTGGCCACCAGATGAGGTAAGCAGAGCCTTTTTTCTGCCTAAACCGGGTGCGTCTGAGGTGCAGTTGGGGGCCACTCAGGTCGGAGGTATTTGACAAATTCCTCTCCTAAAAGAACCTAAAATGTGATGTAAAAATTACTAACTAATAACACAACATTGGAACATAGCTGATATATTGCTGGAGACAACTGAATCTAGTGCAACACAGTGTGTGTGTGTGTGTGTGTGTGTGTGTGTGTGTGTGTGTGTGTGTGTGTGTGGAAGTTAGAGAGATAAACATGGAGAGTGAATGTGGGAGTGAGTGAGTGAGTGTGTGTATGTGTGTGTGGAATGTGGGGGAGTGAGCTAGAGAAACCAAGCAGGCAAAAGAAAGAGTGAATGTGTGTGTGCTGAATGTACGGTAATAAATGTAGTGAGGAATGTAGTAAGAGTAAAGTATTTAAAGTATTAAGAGTATTTAAAGTACAATAAGAGAAGAAAAGAGTACTCAAAAGCACATACGTGGATACCGCTGCCGGAACTTGCCAACACTCCCTTTAGCCTGTAGGGGCGGGGGTGTTGATGCCAGCCGGCAGGCTGCGCGGGCGGAGTGCTGGTAGTAAATTCGCGGATACCGCTGTTGGCTTGCCTAGTACACCCTGAGTGGGTGTGTCTAGGGAGACATCAGGTCTGCATAGGCGATTTACTCTAAAGAGATTAAAGGCCTAAAAGCTTCTGTGGATACCGCTGTTTTGAGGAAAGTGACCTCCCAGCCAAAAGGAGAGAGTCACCGTAGACAGAACAGGTCTGAACGGACAGATAGCTGATAACGTTGCAACCAGAGAAAACGAGAAAAAAGACAAAAAATAAGTCAAAAAAGTTAAACAGATCGATCAAAAGTGTAAAAATTGTAAAAATCTAACTGTAAGCTATAAAGTTCTTGTACATATATTGTAGTATATCTAGAAGTAAGTTGTAGTAAACACAATATAATCTATTCAAAGTAATGCATGAAGCGTTGTATAAAGTGTTGTAAATACAGTAAAGTGTTAAATAAAATGTAACTGTAAAAGACTGACAAATCATTGGGAGACTGACTTAACAGATAGTACAAAGGGAGGGGGTGAGGAATGCAGCCAGCAGAGTGAGGAACACAGCCAACAGAAGTGGGCTTATGCAAAAAGCAAAGCTTTGTTAAAATTTGATATTTTGGTTCTGACCTATTGGGTTAAAGGTCATTACAAAGAAAAGAAAAAAAGACATTTTGGGGCCTGAATGTTTTATCATAATCTGGTATCTGTGTTTGTTTTATGTGATTTGTTTCAAAGTTTTGTTACATGAGGTAGTTATTAACAGTGTCTCAGTGAAACAAAACCAGACAAGGGTAACCTAACGGTGTCAACAAATTGTCTGGGGACTGGAAACCTAACGGTGCCAACGAAAAGTCCACGTTTCACTGATTGAACCAGTTGCTCGGGTGAACTCCATACAAACTGGTTGGCTGTTAAGGGAGAATAAAAATAAATATCTGTTACTTTAATTTAATCTTATAGATAAATAAAATAAGTTATAAGTATAGTTTCATAAATAAATAGAATAAGTAATAAAATTATAAATAAAATAAGTTATAAGTATAGTTTTATAATAAATAAAATAAGTAATAAAATAAAGGAATAAGAAGTTGAGATCAAGCTGTTAAGAGCTGGGTGGAAGAAGGTGACAGCAGTAGTGATGAAAATTGGGCTGAGCAACATTGTGTGACTGATGGCATAGTAGATACCAGAGGCATAAAGAACACATTTCGGGTTAGAAAGAACCTACATAGACAACGAGGGTGAGAAGCAGTGGCAAGGCAGGCAAGACATTTGCTAAAACTTTGGATAGTTAATAAATTTACCAACTGAAACAAGTGAAGGCGAATTTCAGGTATACAGTGGGACGATTTTAAATAATTTGTGGACTCCCCGCTCTTTAGATCCACTGCTGCAATATTTGTGTGATGGTTATAAAAACAGACCTGTAGCTTCACTTCCTCTGAACCAGGTAATATTTCAAGATTTAGAGAACAGAGTGGAATTTAATCCAAGATTGCAGATTGTTGTCGTGCCTAGAAAAGCTAATTTGGGAGGAGATTGGTCACATAAATTAGAACATAACCTCTGAAGAAAAATAATACAAAACTGCCTTCACAGTAGGGAAATTACTAGCACTGATACATACAAAAGAAACAGACGAGCAACCACAAAATTCCCAGAGTGAGTAAAGTTAAACAAGGCTTCATGGGAGCCAACCAAGGACAGATGGAAAAAGGGTTTCTGACACCTATAGAGATAGTGATGACATAACACCCAGGTAGGAGAAACTGAATCCAACGCTGTGTGACTAAATGGCACAAAAGAACATCTAAAAATAGGAAAAAGAAAAAGAAAAAATCGTTGGCCTAAAGATGGAACCTTCAACCTGGCATGTTGCGACAAGGTGGATACAGAACTAAGACACACTGAGGCAAAAGACACTAAGGCGAGTTATAAGAAAAAGAACAAAAGGGTTAAAATAAAAAAAAGGGAGGTATTGGGGTGGTTTAGACAGACAGGGGGTAGGAAGCAAATGGTGCAAGTAGAGTACTGTAAGCATCCACAGGACCCACAGGACTCACAACCACCGCAAATGGTGCAAGCAGAGCGCAGCAAGGACACACAGGACCCCCAGGCACCGACGGATGTGACACCCACAGCCCCACCCCCGCATCACCACCACCATATCCACAAGACATATCACCATCAGAGACGGCACAATACCCACTACGCTCAGTAGGGAGGCAAGAGCAGCAACAACAATGGAAGGCCAAGTGGAGGAAGGTTCACAGTGACCTTGGCCAGGGATACAAAGACCGAGCAGATGAAAGAAGACGCTCCCCACACCGCAGAACACTGACAATGCAATGCCTCACATTACCACTACTGTTATCCACAATGAGCAGGTGGAAACAACGATAGCCAGAGGCCCCGAAGGGCAGGGTCGAGGCGAACCTAGGGAGGACCAGCAGGCTGAGGAGGATGGAGAAGGGGACCGAACCTTCCTCCAGGACCCCAGCCACCACAACGGCAAACCTATCAGCGAGCCGCACCTATCAGCAATCAGGCTCCCAGGAAATGAATACAGGATTTCCAGGAGTGAATCCTGCAGCGCCTAACAAGCTGTGCTGGGGTTGTTACCAGCCCGGCCCCAGCGCAAGGAGTGTCCGGTCAACCCATGGGAAGGTCCAGCAGAAAACTGGCTGAAAACGAGACAGGGTGCCCATGATAGGGTTGCCCGGAGAAGCCTGAAGGGGAAGTAATGTCACCAGTCATTTCATTACAGCCACACAACGAACCAACTATACCTGTTGTCATCCACGAACAAGCATATTCCTGTATGGTGGACACAGGGGCTACATATGGAAACACAAAAAAAAAAAAAAGACTCTATACACCCCCTCTCTAAGTCATCCATCAAGACCATAGGCTTCTCTGGGAAATCACAAGTCATACCAATGACAGAGCCTGTTTCAATGCTCATCACTGGTAAAGTCATCTTTGCACCCTACTCTACTCAACTCATACGCCAGTGAACCTTCTAGGCAGAGATATATTGTGCCCTCTCAAAACTAAGATCATGAGTACTCAAGATGGACTATATTTAGACTTCTCTGACAACCCCCCACAAAGCATGATGCCACAGCTGCCCGGGAACACCACAGAGACATCACAGGCGTCAGGTCTACTGGCTCCAACTGACATCAGAAGAGTCTCACCTCAAACAGACATGGACTCAGTGGGAACCATGGGTCAGGTTACATTTTGATACAACACATACTCCCAATCTGCCACTGCATTGCACGCTCATGTATGACGCGGACCAGACTCATGTACATTGTAAAGAATGCAGGGACACAGTGCAAAAAATAAATAAATAAATAAATAAATAAAAATAAAATAAAAAAGAAAATAAAAACCATGCCTGATCATTAGTGAAGACATGTATTCAGTACCTCAAGGTGTGGCGGCAGCCATCTGCCTCCCAGAAGAATTAGCAGGATGGTCACAGGTGCCAAATTCTGCACCACGTTACATTGATGATAGCAGAAAGTTATGAGTCTCATCATCTGGGCCCAATGGTCAGGCGTGCACTGCAGGTGCGAGAGTGGTTACCCACCAAGAACAAATACATCCACATTTCAGATGACAAACAATACATCAGAATCTCAACTAAGACAGGTGATGAAACAGTCGCAGACAAGGTACATGTAGATGGTACTACTCCCACACAGACAGCAGTCACAGAAGAACACGCACAATTGTTGAGTAAAGTTCCACCACATCTATGGACAGCACATAAAACTGATGTAGGTTTTCTTAATTGTAAAATTTATGGTGTGTGTCTGTGAATGATCTGTCTACCTATGTTTAAAATTTAGTTTTTTTTTCTTTGTATACAGGTCTCTCTAGAAAAAGAGATCCTGGTCTCAGTGTGGCATCTGTTTAAAGGATTAAATAAAATATATAAATAATTCTAGGGGGCCGAAAGATGATCAACAGAAATAAAACTGACAAAAAAACTGTTTCTGTTGCACAAAGTTCTTTTTTCAGACTTTTCTTCTAATTTCTTATTGGATCATTTTGTTTCTTCGGGACTCTTCAACTTAACCAAAAAACTTTTTAAAAAAAAATAAATAAATAAAAATCACTCTTCACCTATTGAAACCTGAGCAAACTGGCTTGGTTTCTTTCAGTGACATGGGAAAGATGCAAGAGGCAATGAGCAACACAAGACAAAATTACCCCAGAAAATTAGCAAGAAATTATTAAAAAGAGAAAATTAAAAACAAGAAAATTTAAGAAAAGAAGGAAGAAAAAAGAAAGAAAGGAAAAAAGAAAATAAAGTTAAAAAGAAACAAATAAACAAAGAAGTGATCTGGAAAACAAGCTTAAAAATGATAATAATTCTGTAACATAATTTTAAATATATCATAATTATAGTTTTATAGGCTATATATAGTTTTGCCTGGCTTTTTTCTTATTTTCCTAGCTTTTTTAAAAAGTTATTATTATTTTTTTGCAATGTGTAGAACGTTTCTTACCAAGTTGCTCACTGCCTTTTCCCCCATGTATTTGAAAGATATTGCACCAATGTGCGCAGGGTTCAAAGGTTCAAATACTTGCAATAGGCGTCTGAAAGCAGCACAGGGAAAGTGATGTCGCTCCTTGTTTCCAAGGGTAAAGTTGAACTAGTTGCAACTGGGAGACCCACAGTACAGTATATATGAGGTGACGAGGGCTCGCAAATAGACATTGCTTTGATTTAAAGGGGTCACAAGTTAAAAAGGCCAAACATGCAAAAATGTGATATTCGTCTGCAGTCTAATGAATAAACATTCAGGTGGAGCTTCTCTTTAAAGGAAATTTTGGAACTCGACTGCATATAAACACAACAAACTAATGACTGTCTCAAAATTGTGTCATTTTTTTCCCTTTCATCAAATTACAGTTCTTTTCAGTAAAATCCTTAAAAAATGATTAAAAGATTACAGACCTACAGGATGGAGTCGTGAGCCTCAAGTTAGGAATGGCAGCTTTTGCATTTGAGAAAATTTAGTGTCAGGGGACAGTTTAATACAGAAAGCTCAGGAGTTGAAATCTGCAACATGTGGCCACTAACTGAATGAATATCATATCTGGTAGTGTATTGTTCTGTTTACCTTACAATATTTAAAGGAGTTGCACTGGATTATTTTCACTGTCAGAGATAAATGTGCTGTTTGCATTTCAGGTCAGAATTTCAGCTTCAAAGTTCAGACTTTGCAGTAAAAACTTGTTGTTGTGTTTATTGGCTGCTGCATGAAACCATTTTCTATGCAACATCCAAAATGTGTGTCATGCTCGCACTCACATGCATCAATGTTAGCATGAGTAAATTAGCACATACTGTGTGAATATGTGCAAATATGTCCTGACAGGGCACCCGATGAAATATGGAGCTTTGATGAGAAGATAGAGCTGGACAGCTGCGAGCAGATGCTGCTGAGCAGGTTATGACCTCATCACCTGTTTAACCTCAGTTAAACTAAACGGTAAGTCAGTCACTAATCCTCCACGACCAACTGCTCACTGACCATATTGACTGGGATTAACAGAGATTTTTTTCTGCTGGAATTACATCTGATTATATTTTATATTCTGTATATTTTTTGTGGCTCAACAAAAATCTTTTCAGATTTGGATCTATAATCTAATATTCGGTCAGCTATGAGCATGAATGCTTTTTGTATTTGCTGCTCACAGTCTGGCAGGAAGTGCTGCGTTTTGGTTTGTGTGAAAAACAGAAAATAGAAGAACTGCAGAGTGTGTGCGTGTGTGTATGGCAGAGCAGACAACAAAAAGAGCAACACCTACACACACACTAACAGCATGGTAACAGTAACAACAGTAACAACAGAATCGCAGTAATGCTCGCTCTCTTTGACTCAGGAATTCTGGGAAATGCAGCCAAAACAATCATCAGCACCAAAACTAACACTTAGTTTGTTTTTAAATGTCACAGATTACAACTTTAAGGGCAAAATCTGATTACAGTTTAGAGGTAGGTTTCTACAAAACATATTATTGGCCGTAATATCAGTACTGTACAGAAAATATCCTAATGTCATATGAATATACAGCTTTGATGTAGGGCTTTTTTCTTCACTGTGGAGCTATTGAATTGTCAAGCATATACACTGGATTGATTTACATTACCTAAATGCATTTTAAGTGTGCACTGTACAGCTGTGTCAAGTGGGGAAAACAGAAATATTGGGACTCAGTATCGGCAGATACTCCATATCAAATGACTCGGCTCGAGATCAGGGGCAAAAACTTGATGGGGACATCCCTAAAAATAACTGATGGGTTGGTCTAGCCTTCATAACATCTATGACAACGTTTTAGCAAGCAAAAATAAAACCAGCATCACACCAAGCAGCTGAATTCTCCCTCAACTAACAACTCTTCTCATAACTGCGATTTAAGTGACTGCAAAATCTTTGAACCCAAAACATCACTGACACACCAAACAAAATGTAGTTGCAGTATATTGTACTAGTTCAGTGTAGAGCTGCGCAATTAATCAAATTGTTATTAAATCACAATATGGCCAAATGCTAATCCAAACTGCAGGAGCCGCAATTTTTTTGTCACAACATACCACTGTAAATTAGCACTGTGGTACTACAGAGATGCCCCAGCCTACATATCATACCCCAGACATAAGGAAGGGTGATTGTTCTGTACAGACCCCAACAAAAATGACATTATCATCACTTTTACATCACTTTTTTTAAGTAAAAATATAAAGACAAGAATAGCATTCTGGCTCAAATTGCAACTCATATCACATCCCAATAACTGTCAAAATATGACCCTTTTTTTGCATATCATGCAGCCCTTGTTCAGTGTCATTTACACAGTATTTTCCTCATATTTTGTTCAGCGTGTGGATTGATCTGAACACATCGTTCCATCGACACAGACCTAACAGATGCTCTGCAGGAGAGGAGGGGTCTGAGGGATTAATTTGTGACTTTTTTTTTTTTTTTAAACAACAGCAGGGTATCTATGTAGGAAAGTGAAGGACGGGCTTTATCAGAGAAGAATTAAAAGCAACAAATAGCACTAAAGCGGAGCAACAGCCAGTGTGCGTGACAATGGATTTTCAAAAGTTGAAAATAGGATACAAAAAAGCACTAGTTAAAAATTCTGCACAACATCATCACACAATAACTCAGAGACTGACATAATGATAAATGTGAGCGCAGGAGAGAAAATCAGAAATAATAAGTTATTAATTTGAGCTTGATTAAAAGCACCTACAGCAATAAAATGGCCAATAAAAATGTATTATTCCTCACAAACAAACAACTGTCAGCATAATGCAACTAACGACATGGACACCCTGTACTGCTGTTGAAAATCAAGATGACACTGTCATACTCTCATATGTCCACTAGATGGCACCAGCTACCAGCACTAGCTTGTTCTACTTTTGTTTTCACACTGAAAGTCACAGTACATCAGCCCAGGGAAAAAACACAGGCACGTTATGCAACTGTACCTATCAAGCTGTCATTCTGACTCTGAAGTTTCACTGCTGGGGTTGAGGTTTGTTCCTCAGCTGACAGGAGAAGAAAAAGCAGCTATAAAAACCTGTCATGCAGCAAAATAAAAACATCCCCATTAATCCTGTAATTCCTCACAGACCTCTCCGAGTGATGAGCTTCACACATTTAGCAGATTGACTTCTATTCTAGCGCTTGAGCCCCAAACAAAGCCTATTACCTCTTTTTTTTTTTTAATCCATTCGTATACTTTTCCATCACAGCGTGATTCATTCGAGTGTTATTACAGGTGTGCTGGAGAGCTCTGCAGCAGAGGTGAAGGGCGTGTGAATGACACCAGCAGCACAATGCCCCCTGCCCACAACACATGGCCGAAGACACAGATTACATTTCCATTTAAATCGACTTGCCTAGATGCAAGTTTAAATGGCACACCAGATGACAGCCATACAATATTTGATAGTGTTGTCACGCAAACAAGCATTAGTTTGACGAGTAAAGCTTGTAAAGCTTCTGAGTCACCATGCTTTTCAGTTTTCATGCTGTGCTGTAGCAGAGGTTTTAATTTGATGCAGTGTTTCCACGGTAATAGTGACGATCACTCGAACTCCTCATGCACGTCATGCAAAAGTTCATGTCATGACAAAATTATCAAACTTATATGGCTAATGTTGCAGGTGTGCCGATGTCAAAGACCACAAAATACAAAGAGCTTCTGATTTTGCAGCTCTAGTGACATGCTGAAATTATGTGGTGCATTCACTGACAGCTGCTAGACTCGTTAAATCCACTGGGCGGCAGCACAGGCTCCTGGGAAATACAAGCCCAAAGATCCACTGTGATGCACGGCCTGTTTATAGGCCTGTGTGAGCGTCCTTACCGAGCCAGCTCCTGTTCAGGTACACCGACACAAACACCGGAGGAACCGTGAAGAAGTCCACCACCGAGTTCACCTCCAACCAGAACCACAGCTTGTCATTGGCAGCAATGAACTGGTGAAAATTAGGAGTTAAAGATGAGATTCACTGTGCACGGGTACACATACAAGAGTGTAAGTAACCAACACTTCTTCCATCTAAACTGACAGTGTTAAAGATTTAGGGGGATATAGTGGCATCTAGCGGTGAGGACTGCAGATTGCAAACAGTTGAAACTTCTCCCGCTTAGAATTTCTTCAGTGTTCATTGTCCAGGAGGTTTTTACCTCTCCAATTCAAGCTGGTGTTTGGTCTGTCCATTATGGACTACTGTACGAACATGGCAGTACAACATGGCAATCTCCTTGGACAAGATCCCGCTCCATATGTAGATATTAACAGCTCATTCTAAGGTAACAGAAACACAACTGTTCTCATTTTAGGTATTTATACACAAAAGAAAACATACCTATTATTCATTCATTCATTCATTTTCCTAAACTGTTTATCCTGTTAGGGGTTGCGGCGGGGGGGCTGGAGCCTATCCCAGCTGACATTGGGCGAGAGACGGGGTACACCCTGGACAGGTCACCAGACTATCACAGGGCTGACACATAGAGACGGACAACCATTCACGCTCACATTCACACCTACCGACAATTTAGAGTGTTTTCACATGTAGTCCTTTTTAAATGAACAACAACAGTTACAGGCCAACATGGTTTCGTCTGTTTTTTCAAGCGTCCCAGTGCAACAGCATGTGATCTAGAGGGCTAAATACAACTGCAAAGAGCAAAGCGAACCTTGGAGTGCTTTGTGTCCACAAGGCACAGGTTAAGTGACCCACACAGCGGGCTTGAAGTGAACCAAACTCATACCTGAGTTCACTTCACTTCAGAGGGGTCTGAGTTCTCTTGGAGTGTTCACATAGAGGGCTGAAAAGGACCATGTGTGGAAACACCAATGGAGTCACCACTTAATCTACATGTCTTTGGACTATGGGAGGACGGATTACCTGCAGAAAACACAAGATGACATGGGGAGAACAAGCAAACTCCGCACAGTCGGGCTTCCCCCACCCCCAGCGTTTAAACCCCCCACTGTGACGCCTATACTTATTATATCACATCCCATTTCTGCCAATAGATCCCCCTAAGTCTTCCACACTGGACCTTTAAAATGATGGCAACTTCAGCTTTACTTACACGGAGGCCGAAGTACAGCAAGAAGAAAACGTTGAACGCCATGTCAATCTGCAACGTGAAGTCTTTGTAGAAGTTCTGACAGGACTCGATCGGACTATCAGAAAGAGAGAAACACAGAATGTTAATGTCTTACAAATGCTGCCACTCAGGTGAGGAAAGGGTTGGTAAAATGCAAATATATCAACAGTATAAAAAA
This sequence comes from Epinephelus fuscoguttatus, assembly GCF_011397635.1. Lineage (NCBI taxonomy): Eukaryota > Metazoa > Chordata > Actinopteri > Perciformes > Serranidae > Epinephelus > Epinephelus fuscoguttatus. Next base: position 23,768,839 of record NC_064771.1, read on the forward strand.
GCATAAAGATGCATTCTTCTTTTCCTTTTTCCATTTCAAAGATTTCCAAAAGAAGAGGAACTTAAGTGTTGAAAAAAGTGCAATAGTTGGTATTTTCCAATGGTTTTTCTGTAGAGAAAGGACATGCATTAATTGTCACACAAGCAATAACTTGTCGAGATACCTGATTAACCCTTAAATAACTGCAAAACAATCTGTTCAGAATCATGTTCCAGGTGAAAGATTGCATCATGAAAATGGTGCCGTTTTCCTTTAAGGCCTGCATTTCCAATCTCATAAACAACATTTCGGATGAGAAATTAAAGTCAAACCATGATGGAAATGCAGAGCCAAGGCAGTAGTTTAAGGGTTAAAGATGCATGCAGGGTTCATGTCTTCTTATGAAATCAGGCAGCCATAGCAAATGCTAGCAATGCAGTGAAGTCTCACCCTTAAAAAGCTTGTATCTGGCACTAAGAATTCAAATAAAGAGAAATGATTAACCAAGTGAATGTGACTGTAGGTTAGTAGGACTGTGTAATAAATATATGATGACCTGGAAGTTAAAAGATTTCCTCTCAAAATATTATTCACACCTAAAATGAAAACACAGGTTTACTGGACATTCAAAGTTGAACAAGGCGGTGGAGAAAGACAGTTAGTTTACTTGGTGTACAGCTGTGATGTGGAATAAATGTTTCATTAATGTATATTTTAAACAAATAATTGAGTGACACAAATAAAAATATAACAGATTTTTCTGATGGTTATTTGTATTAGTGATGAAACAATTAGTCGATGAATCAATTAGCTGTTTGTTCAAATAGCAAAATTGTTGTAAATTAATTTTCTGGCAATCATGTAAGGGTCGAACTTCACCTTCAGTTACCAGCCTGTATCTAGGGATGACTAGTGAAGGATGGCTTGAGGATCTCAGGTCATGACTTGGAGCACAGGTAGTCAGAAGCTCAGCTATATATCTGGGGGTTAAACCATGTTGAGCTTTAAAGGTTATTAAAATAATCTTAAAACCAATTCTGAAGTTAACTGGCAACCAGTAGAGGGAGGCAAGGATTGGGGAGATATGTGACGTCCACTTATAGTGCTTGTTTTTGTCACTGACAGGCTCAGATTGTTACTCTAAGTGTCTGACAGCTACCCCTTTGTTATATATTACGATATTTTTTTGTTTGACCAGAAACAGCCCCGAAATTACTATCCCCAAATCCACCAGACTCCATTTAAATTAACAGTAATTCTATCATTATAAAACATCCTTCGTTCGAAATCGACAGAAACAAAGTAAAAGTTACAAAAAACATATTGATTAGTCTTTCTGCTGTTCCAACAATAACCAGCTCTGGTCTGGTTGAAATAAATCCTTAAATCACCCAGTTAGATGTGAAAACTTTGCTGCTTTTTACACCCTAAAATGACTTTTTATTATCAATCAATCAATCAATTTTATTTATACATTATATTGTCTGAATTTAACATCAGGAAATTGGTGCTCATCCAGGTTTTTATGTCTTTAAGGCAATTATGAAGTTTAGTTAATTGATTACTTTCTTCTGGCTTCATAGATAAATACAACTGTGTATCATCCGCATAACAATGGAAATTTACAGAGTGATTTCTAATGATGTTACCTAAAGGAAGCATATATAGAGTAAATAGGATTGGTCCGAGCACAGAACCTTGCGGAACTCCAAAACAAACTTTAGTACCTAAGGATGATTCATTATGAATGTGAACAAACTGAAAACAATCAGATAAATAAGATTTAAACCAGCTTAGTGCAGAACATTTTAGGCCAATTAAGTGATCCAGTCTCTGCAGCAGAATTTGATGGTCAATAGTGTCAAACGCAGCACTAAGATCTAATAAAACAAGTACAGAGACGAGTCCTTTTTCTGAAGCAATCAGAAGGTCATGTATAATTTTAACTAGTGCTGTCTCAGTGCTATGATGCACTCTAAATCCTGACTGAAATTCCTCAAATAAATTATTATCATGGAGAAAATCACACAGCTGGTCTGTGATTACTTTCTCAAGGATCTTTGAAAGAAAGGGAAAAAGAGTAAAATGCTTAGCTATCATTGTTATTACTACATTTTAAAATAATCTTTAAGAATTATTATAATTTTTAAGTACTCATTGTGGGTCATTTTCTTGTTTGTTTGTTTTTAATTTTCTCTTTTCACCAATTTCTTGCCTCATTTTTTTGGGGTCACTTCTTTCCTTGCTCATTGCCTTCTTCCCATGTTCTTAAAAGAAATCAAGCCAATTTGCTTGGTGTTCAAAGGGTTAATAGAGGCTGGTGATTTTTGAGGCTGTTAAACAAAAAGGATCCTACTGTTTAACAAAAAGGTCTATCTCTGTATGGCTCCTTTTCATAATGTTATCAGACACAAAGTAATAACTGAGCCAGTCACTGGAAAAACAACATACTTTTAATGGACATTGATGTACATTGAGGGTGCACAAAGTGGTTATATTATAGCTGCTGCCATCTACAGCACTCTCACTCAATAGTGGAGCAACTTCAAAAATTGTTGTTCATATTAGTCATGTAGACACAAAAACATGGGAAAATAGGGTCCAGGTTAAAAAACACAAAACACTAAAGATACCCTTTAGGTTGTTTATTAAACCAAACATCTGATGGTTGTGACCTCTCATGTTTTTATATCATAGGTTTTATATCATAATTGATTATCTTTAGGTTTTGGTCTGTCAGTAAGACAAAACTAGGCATCACCTTGGACTCTGGGAACTTGTTTTTCACTATTTTATGAGATTTCTTTACACAAAACAATCGATTGATCAAACAGAGCAATCATTTATAGAATTCATAATGAAAATAATCATTAGTTGCAGCCCTAAAGCAGTGGTTCCCAATGTGGGGGTCAGAAAAAGCACTAAATCCACAGTATATTTCTGCAACACAAAGTTGTGTTTGTGTTTCAGTATATTATGATTTTTCTGTTATCTTTGCTTCTCATGTAAATTACTGGATCATTTCACCTCATCAGTCCTTTAAAAGTGACACAAATAAAGGAATCTGATGAGGAAAATCACTCTTTGGCTAATTCTTCAATATTCTTGGACATATGGTACTAAAAGAAGGGCAGCAAATAGATATTGCTTCGTTCTAACAAGGTGAAAAGGTTGGGAGCGAGCCACTTCTCTAAAGCACAGGTTAGTGTGAGTCATGTCCTTCTTGCAGCATGTTAGTGATAAGCAGGTCCCTCTCACACATTTAGTTTGTTGTTAGTCTCCTCTCTGCAGGATCCCTACACTTACATTCACAAGCTCCACTGATGCAGACCACATCACTCAACAGCAACAATCTCCCTTGTGCTGTTTAATACCTCTCGGATTAAAGCAAATTGCTTTTGTAATGTAAAAAAAAAAAAAAAAAAACTCATAAAGTCCCTTTGATAAAACACTGTCCTCCTGGAGCTGGAGTGAGGTAACCGTAAAATACCTCGGGGATTATTCTGAACTGATCTGATGCACAGCGCTGACACTCAGTTCATGATCAGGAGGTCAGGGATGTGATGAGGAAATGTCACATCTTCATCAGCCGTCACATGTCGTCCTGAGTCTAATGGATAAAAATCCTTACCAGCAGACGGTGTATTACTCCAGCTAGGCCATGCTATTTTAACCCTCAAGTGTAAAGTTGACTTATTGTTGCACTGCATTTGGATGCATATAAAGAACCTACTGTAAAAGCTGCTGGATTTCATTGGTCAAACTATGGGTAAAGAAGACGAACTGGTTAATCTTTTGTTTGTACTCTAATTGAAGTTGTCCTCCTTTTGTTGCATCGTCTCATCTCCTCAGCAAGTGTTGCATGTTTGTTTTCTCCTCCTTTATTCGACCCCAGAAGAACATTTAAAATAACTGTTACATTCATGTGTCTTGCATCTGAATAATTTCTCCGAAAACTACAATCAAGACATAGAAAATCACCCGTCTTCTCTCAGGCATCTCTAAGAATAGTCCCAACACGTTGGATAGTTCTGCCCTGATTCACTGTAATGACACGTCAGCCCGGCAAATCCCTGTCATAGCAGGGTGACAGACCATATAGTGTGGAGGCAGGCCTGCTGTGCTAAATAATTGAGTTCAAGTAGACCTGGTTTGGAGGAGGACTGTTATGGATCACAAACTGTCCTTGCCCACGGTCGCTCTGGCGTCTGCCTCTCTCCGTCCCTCATTCGATTCAGATCAAACAGGACTGACCAACTCACATGGAGGGGCCTTCATGCTGTCTGATGGCAACCACACGTGTATGGAGCTACATTTGTTTCTTTATTATTCAATCAAACAGAGTAGGTTTTGCAATCAAAAAAGGATTTGAGAGCAAAAGTATCAACATTGCAATCAAAAAATGTTTTATTGCAAGTAAATAATGATTGATTAAAAAATGCAAATCCTAAAGTTTTGTTTGCGAGTCATTTCTTTTTTGTTTGCAAGTCAAAAAGCCTTGCGAGTAAAAAGTTGAACCTAGTGGGCAGGGCCTAAACTGAAAGCTGTAAGACACGTCTTTAATGGCCAGTCTCAATCGGAATGACAGCCTGCAAAGCATTTTTCTTCTTCTTCTCTCGGTTGGCGGATTGCAAACAATTCAAAGGTTAATACCGCCCCCCAAAAACAATATGGCGGGCTGGCTGGTAACAAACAACTCAAATTACAGTTAAACAGTAAACTAAAATATGTTTCTGATAACATTTTAGGTGAGAAACACAGCAACAGAATCTCTGTACATATCTGATTAGCACTGCTTAGTTTTACCGTCTGATCTCAGATTTTTCAGCCTCCTTTTTTACAATACAGGAAACAGTGTGGTGCCCACTTCCTGTTTACAAATTCTCTTATTACAGCCAAACAGTGCAGTAAAATATGATTCTGAAGACATTTTAGATGAGATTTTGGCAATACAGTAACAGGATCTTGGTTTAGGTTTGATCAACACTGCTGAGTTTTAATGTTCCACTGATCGAAGTTTGGTCTGAGCTTGAAAGGAAGAGAGTGAGGGGCAGGTCCCTCTCTCAATCCAATGTTATCCTCTTTGGGTCTACAATCTGTTGAGCAACAGCCCTAAAGAAAAATCCACTGGATGAGTTATTATATGATACAAAGCTGGTTGAAAGTATCCCTTTAGCACAAGCAGCTGGGCAAGAGTTTTGCCTGATTAAGTCAACAATTAGAAAATCTTTCTTTTAAAGCTTTACCAATTTAAGAATGACAATTCTACAGTTTTCTGGCCTCTTTTATTTCACAGCTATGGTTTACAGCTTACTATAGCATCATGGTTAAAGCTCAGTGCCATTTTCAAACTGTTTTCGAATGCAGCAGGAATCTGTTTTCAGCGGGGAAAAAAATCTGATAAACACAGTGCAAGCTCCCTGATCAGCACCAAATGGCAGACCAATGTTTAGTGAGTGACTAGCTGAGGTAGAAAGTGAGAAAGTGAAGCAGAGACAAAGAGACAGATACTTTTCTCAGGAGTTGGTGGAGACTAAAACAGAGCTTTCACACTTGTGGTTTGGTTCATTTGGTCTGCACCAGAGGTTACAAATGATACCTTGTTGTTCTGGTTCGGTCATGTTGACACTGACTTTTGCAAACAAACCAAAATAGTAAACGTGAAGTTCTACCGACAGACCGGTAACTAACTGATTGGACAGTTGTGGCATTTGATTTCCCCAAATGAGTTCTGACGAAGCAGGATAACAAATTCCAGGAACTGGCGGTTGTTAATGCAGCAGCACTTTAATGCTTCTAAAGTGTTTATATTTATGTTCTCTGGTTTCACAAAGAGCTCATAGAGAAATAACTGATTGTGAGCATTATTATTAGGCTGTTATTAGACTGCAAATCAATTGCATCTTATGAATAATGACTAACAGAGACAAAATGAAAAGAAAGCATCTTGTACAGGAATGATTTGGGGCTAAATACTGTTGGATCACAGGCACACACTCTTTAATGGACTTAATGAGCTGACAAAGTACAAGGAGTCGGATACAATGATGGCAGTTTTCACTGACCTGCATGTGTATTACCATGTTTACATGTATGCACTAGCATAAATAAGCTATGGGATATTTGTGGCCTTTATCAGGATCAATTATGAGATTGCAGACAGATTTCATAATCAGCAGATGGATTCATTGGTTTATCTGTTGCTTATATTCTGCTAAAATCACATATTTGCCATCATGAAATCCAGTGGTTGCTTTGTTTTTTCTCACACTAGAGTTCATTTGGAAGCAGACTTAGACCCATCTTTTCAAGCATTCTCGGTTTGGTTGTTTGGTCCACACCAGGATTTAGGATGCTTTCAGACCTAGAGTTGTCTTGCTTTGGTCCGAATCAGGGACTAATTTTGTTACAAAGTTATATAACTGCCTGGAGATGGTTCGTGTTCTCATGTTAGCATTTACAAGTAGACCAGATAAAATGCCTTGCACGAGAAAGCTGCTCTTGATTGGTCAGAATTTCCATGTGGGAAAAATCCAGGAAGTAAACAAAACGTTGAAGAAGAGTACACTTGCAAGATAAATGCGACACTTTCTAATGTCACAATGGAGGGACAACTATGCAGGTTGATTTTAGCGCTGCTCATCGTGGACTATATTGCTGTCATTGTTCATTTTAGTCAAACCATGCAGTTTGAAAACGAGGCGCGGCTCCAACTAGAAAACAATGTTTTGATGCATTGGATGTGCCGATTGTGCATATTAAGGCAGTACAGGAGGAGGTGCACATTAATAATCCTCCAGGACTGTAACATGCTCATGTTTAACCCAAACAATGTGTCATGTGACTGCAGTTGGTTCACATCCAGGTCGGAACACGTTCTCACCACAAACGAACTGCACCAGAGTTCATTTGTAACCGGATCAAGACACCTCTTCAAGAAGGTCTCGGTCCGGTTGTTTTGGTGGGCATTTGAGTGTGATTGCTGTGTTCACACACATGTTGCTCCTTTTTGTGGCAACTTTTCACCTTTCACCTTTATATGGTAATGATAACGCGTAAAGGTTGTGTTTAAAGAATGCTACTCTGCTTCCAAGTGGCCAAAAAAAATCAGTTTAAGCATTTAAATTAGGTTATCAATCAGAATTTGTACAAAGACTTGTGCTGAGTGGGATATTTCAGATGTGAATAATAAGCTTGCCAGGAAAAAACTATACATGGACACTAGATTTAACTACTGTGACAACTTTAGGAAGATTATAGGCAAGTGTTGTGGCTTGTTGTGAAGTTTTTTTGCCCCCCAGTGGCCAAATTCAAATTAATTTAACTTAAATATCTTAAACAAGAGTCTGATCAAGTATTTAACACCAGCTTTAAATACTCAGTTTGTTGAGTACTCATTGTTGAGGTGCAACACCCAGCTCTACTTTAACATTGATGAAACAAAGAACAGGGTGTCTTACAAAGTACATGGAAGCATAGGGTGAAAAGTAAGACACAGCTCTCTGAAGTAAAACTCCCCTGGGACCTGAGCAGCTTCTTCATCCCAGTGCAGCTCGTAGCTTGAGCTCTCGTCTATGAATCTAAGTGGGTCTTGCTGCGTTGACGTCTCTCTCTGTGTCGCTTCCAGCCAGGTCAGCCTGTCCGTCATATGACAGCCTCAGCAGCCCCGCAGGACTAATTACAGGAAGGGCTGTATCTGTTACAGTCTGCTGCCACTTAGAAGCACGCAAGAGAGCAGCTAACTGGCTGCTCTTTGGCTTTAAGTACTGGGCTTGTTGGACTGACAGGTCGTGAAAAAATACAGTCTGAATAATAGAAAGACCTGGACAAGACTGAATAAAAAGTGAGACAAAGAGCGTTGTAGAGGAATATGAATATAAGTCATCGAACAGGTGCTGCGGCATCATACCTCATTGTGTATTTAACAATGCCCTTTCTTGAGCGTGAAAAGGTTAAAGACAGAGGTTGTAGGTCATCCTTCATCAGGTGAAAAGGTATCAGGCGTCGCTACAAACAAGTTTGGAGAACAGGAGGCCACAGATGGCACTGGTGAGGATGTAACTCTACCTGAGCTTGTCCAGTTAATGAAATGAGATCATGCTCGCAGACCACATCAGAGCAGGCCAAGCCCTCAGCTGTACGCACTCTTATGAAATAACAAATAACCTGCACGCCTGCCTCCAGGACCATGAGCCAGATTACACAAGTTTACAGTCTATTTTCTCCTCTCTGCTTTAACATTACTCCCAGCGGAGCGGAGACTCCCTCTGGGGTTTGATAAAAGCTTTTATCCTGCTGTATTTTGCTCTACTTCTTAATGGCACATCCTGTCCAAACACCACCGAGCTGCTGTAACAGCACACTGTGGTGCACAGAGCTAAAAGGCTCTTCCGCTTCCTCTAGTTCGATGAGCGACGGTGATTGGTTTTCAACAGGAACTTGGGTCCTTCCTGCCTGTTTGAGAGTCTGATCCTTTCATTACAGAGATTAAGCAAATTTCATCTGTGAGCACTGGCTGTGTGTCGGCAGAGATCCCTGGTAAGCTCAGCCATTTACCTGAAAGGGGATTGGATATAAACAGCCAGCGAGTACGTGCTCTCAAATACCATATACAGAGCACAAAGCACTCAATGTAATTAAGGCTAGAAGCACAGTATATGCATTATATGAGGATGTATGAGTTAATGGGCTGAGGTCTCTGAGGCTAATCTAAATCATAAATGTCTGAAATAAATACACGTTTTCATTTAATCTTTAGAAATGAGGCAACATCATTTTAACAGCAGGGTTTTTTGAGACCATAATACAAACAGCATCTGTGGTAAATTTCTATGGTACATTTCTCTGATGAAAAGGCTACTGTAAGATTTGAGCTAAAGGACTCAGAGAATAGGGACAGCTTCAGACAAACACTCAGTATCTCGATCTCTTAAATATCCTGCAGTGAAACAGGTTAAACAGGGTTAACCATGACCTATGCGTTAGAGTAGCATTCATTTTCAGGTTCATACTTGCATTTTGGGTTTCTACTAGCACATGTTTACATGCTTTAATGTAGGGGTGGGCGACACTTATTATACTTGATGCTTGTTCCACACAGGATGTATAAAATGACTATATCACAAACTGATTATAAATTGTGACATACATTTTTTAAGCCATCAAAATGAGACTCGCTATGGCCGTTAAGTTCTCTCGCTCTCTCTGTCTCACAGGTAAACACACACACACACAAAGACTCAAACATGATGAGTCACATGCACCCCCCACACATCCGGACCAATCTCCTGGGCGACAGTGTGTGAGCAGGTGAGGCGTGTGTTTTTGTATCTGCAGGCTCTACATGTTGACCACTTAGTTGTATTTTGCAACCATTAAGAATCAGTGCAACGTGCAAATATTATAAATACATAAACTAGAGAGCTCACATTCAACGGCGCTGCTGTATCAGTTCAAGTTTCTGCAAACTGCTAACAGCTAACTGCTGACCAGAAGCTTCAGTTGTCACATGAAAAACATCAACGCCTCAGGCCCAAAATGAGCCGAGTGCTTACAAATAAAAGCACCGGTGGTTCTACTTTGATTTACTTCATTATAACAATACTTTACCTTTACTGGAACAGTTGTTTATTTAGTATTTTAGTAGTCCACCTAGATAAAAGTAGATTTCAAAACAGAGATTTATTGTGAATCCTGATATAGCCTTAAAATATTGCATTATTATTTACAGGCCATATCGTCCAGCCCTACTTTAACATTCCCAAAACACTTTATTTTCTTCACACTGTCTGTGCTTTAACACACGTATTCACCCTCTGTCCGAACGCTCTGTTTTAGCACCTGTGTCTACAAGCCCCCCTCCTGATAAAGCCCGGTCTGCTTTCATTAGTCAGCGTTTCTCTATCTCTGTGTCTCTGCACTGTTATTGCAGCCGGGGAATGACTGTAACAGAGTATGGCGGCACTTTCTACTGTGAAGAATCACCAATAAAAGCCTCTGAACCAAAACCCTGATATGTTTCAATAGGAATCTGATCATCTGCAACCAAGATTACATGTGTTCCTGATGTTAGCATGTAGCTTCTTAATGTAAACATCCACAGTAGTGTGCCTGGAGCAGATAACTGTAAAAAGAAATCCATCACGAGCTGACGTCATCTTGCAGCCAAAGTGGAAAACACAGTTGGAAACAGAGTATTAAGAGCGAACTAAGGCCTGAGGTTTTTGCTCACAGGGACTTTTACATACATTTACCTCACTATTTGAAACTTTGGCCATGTTTGATATGAACATCCGACATTGTAACATTACATACCGTATTTTTCCAAATAGTAGCCCGGGCGTTTATTTCAGAGAATCGATTTTGACCCCAGGCGTTTAAAAGAACAAGGCGGCTATTTGCTCAAGGCTTTTATGGTTTTTTTTCCACCGACCTGCACCAGGCCATTATTTGGTTACAGTTCCTGTCCAGTATGTTTTTAGTGCAAAAATATTGTATAATGTAGGGGTGAGTTCGTGTACAAAAATCTCTAAACGTTTAGAGTGGGTGATTTTTTTCATGTACACAGGTTTCACAGCTGGGTGGTGCTATTGCTTTATACCAGTAAAGCCCCAATTATCCGAATACCAACCGAACGGGCCATTTAACCAACAGTTACAGGCCACCACACCGAAATATCGCCATTCCGACAGTCCACCATCCCAAATTATGGTCCCTGAGTCCTGACAGTAAGCTATGGCGAGCCTGTAGAAGCTGTATTCCCCATGCATGTCAGCGATTTTCACCGGGGACGCACATGAGTAATTCAGGCTGACATTACCTGTCTTTCAGCGAACTCCTCTGATAATTTTAATTAAAGGCATGGCATATAGGTCCACAGTAACTTATTATTATTATTACTGGGTCTTATAAGGGTGGGCTACAATGAGTACCGGGCCATCAAATCACAGCATCCGCGGTGAGAGGACACGGAATTGTGTGCGCTTTTATGCACGTGGGTCAAGGCGATCACGGATATTTGATGTGGGAAAGATGCAGCCAGATGTAATACCTGTTTTAGATAGATGGCTGTCTGTCCGTCCGTCTGTAGCACGAGTCACGTGCACACTTCACCACCGACCCGTGCGTAAAAGCGCAAACAGTCCCTTGGCCATGAGGCAATCAATGAGGAAATAATCGCCCGGGCGTTTAATCGGACCGGCGTTTAATCCGCAAAATGGGATCAAACCCCCGGCAGCTATTAGTTGCCCAGTGGCTATTTGCCACCGGGCGACTATTTGGAAATATACGGTATATGACAGAAAATAAGGAAAAGCATGATGTGTCCCTTTTAAGTAAACCAAAAAATACTTACTCAGAAGAATCTATGAAGTATATAACAAGGGCTCCGATGCTGAGAGCAAATACGAGCACCACCTGCAAGAAAAGAAAAAAGGGACATTTGATTTAAGTTGTTATGACACTACTAAATCATCCAAAATATAGTTTTACACAAAAACTAGTTCAGCCGGTAGATGTTCAATCTTTGGATGCTTTGAACTCTCTTACAGGAAATGGGAAAAGGAGGACACCAGCTTAATGCATTTGACCTGTTTGGCTAATTTATTCCAAAATTAAAAGGGATGTGGAGCAATTTATTAAAACAAATGGCAACAAGTGTCTGTCCTCTAAACTTTTGATGATGGAAATACTTTTTTAAAGTGCGCTTTTCAAAACCAGGTTACAAAGTGCTTTTAGAGCAGAAAAATAAATTAGTCAAGGTGAACTAAAATAAAAAATTAGCAAATCAAATTTAAAGTAGAAGAATGAAGAATTCAATAAATGCACTGAGACACAGTATGACAAGTGATAAAAAGGGAAGTCTAAGACACAGAGAAACACATTATTAAATTATCTTTTCAGAGCAATTAGTCAGTTAATTAGCCAATCACCAGAAAAGCAATCAACTATTTTGGTAATCAAGTAATTGTCTTTTTGCTTTTCTCTGGTATATATAAATGTAAATTGAATTTATTTAGGATTTAGGACAATCGAATAAAAGAAGACACTTGAAGATGTAAACTCAGACTGTTTTCTGTCATTTTATAGACTAAACAATGAGATAAATTGATCGACAGCTGATAAAGTAACAGTTGCAGCTGTAGTTTTATTCTACAGCTTATTTTCACAGAAGCATAACTATTAAAACAAGCAGTGTGTCAGATTTATGGAAATTTCATGGCATCTAATGGTGAGGACTGCAGATTACAACCGGCTGAAACTTCTCCTGGTAAGAACTGCTTCAGAGTTTATTCTTCAGGAGGTTTTTACAGGGAGCCTAATTATCGACATTGGTCTCTTTCTCTCCAAAACAAATGGAGCAGGTGTTTAAAACCACCAAGTCAGTGTTTTTCAGATGCTGTTTAGCATGTCGGAGATGAGTTGCTAGCCCAGCACATGCTTATGTGTGCTCACCTTTTTTCTCAATTAACGTAAGATTCAGACATTCAGGAGGTTTTTACCAGGAGTCAAATTATCCACAGAGGTCTCTTCCTCTCTAAAACCAATGGACAAGGTGATTTAACCCAGTAAAAACACTGAATAAAGCAGTTTTATGATAAAGAAATCAGTGTTCTTCCAACACTCTCCTCAGAGCCCTCAGAGGGGCTTCTAACTATGCGAAAACATGAATGGCCCTATCTAGAGCCAGTGTTTGCCTTGTCCGTTCTGGACCACTATAGAAACATAGTGGCGATCTCTGTAGATGAGGACCTGCTCCCTATGTAGATATAGACAGCACATAATGAAAACTCAACCATTCTTATTCTCAGGTGACTACACCAAAGAAAACATACTTATTATATTATATTCCTGCCAATAAATCCCCTCAAATTGTACACGCTGAACCTCGTGTGAACGGACAAGAAAATGTAACGAACAGAACAGAAATGTGTTTCCAGGTGTGTAGCAAGTGTTTAATGCCTATTAATGAGCATCGACGGACCTTGATAGAGCTCGTCAGCCTGTTATAATTGTGTTATATAAACCAAAAAGAAAGAGTCACAGTTTGGAACAGCAGTGTCACAAACAGACTCATCAGTTACTGTATATCCAACGTGTAAATAAACACACAAGAGCTCGGCTCAACATGTAAATAAGCAGCGGAAGAGTGGGCGAGGTGACAGAAATGGCTTCAGCTTTCACAGACACAAACAAGGAAGGATGCAGCTGAGCCCGAAGCTTTCGGTGGCCACAGTGGAGCAGCATGATAATAAAAACCAGGGCACTGCTTTGACTCTCTCGCTCTGCCTTTCTGCAGGGGGAGACGGCGCTGAATAAACAGGAGCCTGGAGCGAGAGGAGAGATGTTCAGAGCGGACTGGGAGGCAGGTTGCAGGGTAATAAACATGAGATCGCGAGGTGTTAGTGAACAAAGCAAAGAGTCGTCAGGTGACAGCTCTGACACTGAGACAGCTCAGGTGACACTTAAAACGAATACCACAGGAAATCAGTCTAAACTGTAAATACAAACAGGTAAATGGGAAGGATGAATCAGTTTATCTATATATTTAGAGATCAAACAGAGCTCGAGGTGACAATCGATGTTACCTGTAGGAAGACAACCTGTGTTCTCTCCCGACACAACACCACTGTCACTCAGAATCACTCACTAAAAGTGACTGCTGTCATGTTGTGTTTGTCTAACCACAGAAGAAGGTGGAAGATTATCAGAAATGGAGGGCAAGCGACAAAATATCTGTTATCTAACTACAGCAAACTTTTTACAAAGTAGGCTACAAAATAACTAAACCGTAACAAAGTCCATGAGCTTATACATCTCATATTTTTGCAATGCAACACGTTATATGTGTCTTTTGGGATGGAAGGTGGGGAAAAAAATTGATTTAAGGTTTTTTTTTTTTTTTTAAACCGACTTTAACCATCAATATTTTGATGTCTAAATCAATATAATTCAAATGCGGAGATGGAAAGAAGTTGCTGCTTTTATTGTGGTAATTAATGAGTAACATGACGTCATGTCTGTTGAAGTTAGATGGCAGAAAATGGCTGACGGACACCACTGTGTCTAAGGACACGGACCTTCAGCTGCTTGAATAGCACCTTGATTTCAGCCAGCCCAAGGCAGACTCCCTGTAAGATCAGCAAATTTTCTGTTGCTGCCTTTACACAGATTTGACCCAGCCCTGCTGTGAACCCTGGTTCTGGGATTTGCATTGGCTACATTCAAGTTGCTGTGGCCGCTATAAAAGGTCTTCTGCATGCTATGCTCCCAGTGGATGGTCCCCTAGCAGCAGGGAGTAAGGTGGAGAGACCCCAGGGTGCATGAGCTTGCTACTTCTTGTCTTATTTGGGGTCTGATGAACAAAGAGAGCAAGAGTCGGGCAAGGAGGGGCTGAGCAAATCAATGCACTGCCTGCAGCTCCACAATGGAAACAGATTTCAGTTTTTTGTTTATTTTTTAGCTAGCTAAAACAAGGAAAGAAAATCAGTAAGAGGCTGTAGGTGTTGATACTGCGACAGTCATAAGCAGTTTAAGTTTGCTTCAGAAAGTGTATATTTTTTATTCATTCTATTGCACATATAACGTCCATTTTAGTAAGTAGAGTGTTTTTAATATAGCACATTTTACAGTGTGAGGTCATCAAGTGCTTCACTGGAATAAATATGTTAAGAATCTAGGGCTGGCCCTAATAATCGACCAAACGTCAGTCAACCAGAGAGGTCATTGGTTGGCAAGATTTCATTGGTCACTTAGTCACAGAAAAAAGACAAACATGAAACTCTGTGCCTTGTCAAAATAAATCAAAACCTGTATGACTGGACCATGTGGGAATTTACTTTGAAAGGACAGACACAGGAAGTGGCCACGCTCAGGAGTCGGAGTCAGGTTAATTTCCAGGGCTGATACCTGCGGTTATTCCACAGGCTAGTTAATAACATGTTGGGCAGGAAATCCAAAGTGTGGGATCATTTTGAGAAGGTGAAGGATGAACCCAAGGTGATATGTAAACTCATCTTCACTGGTCATTGGTCAGCTACAAACATGACGTATCATCTGAAACATGGAAGTAGCTACATGCCCATTAGCCACTTAGCACAATCATTACTGCTTTGCCGACAGCGTCATTAACAGGCGGCTCGCTCAGTGTGTGACGTGCACTTGTAGATAAAATATAGGCCTATATTAATGAAGGTTCATTAGTACGGTTTTGTATTTCTCTGTAATGTAGCACAGTGTTAACAGTGTTACTGATACTATTCTTACACATACATCTAGAACTCAAACCATTGTGTTGCCCCGCCCACAATATCTAATCTAATAATCAAATGAATACTGTAAACATGCAGGCAACTAGTCGACTTATGGCCCTATATGACGGTCGACTAGGGAGATTCTTAGTCGGTGGCAGCCCTGTAAGATTCAGATGATAAAACAGTTTATTTAGTGCTTTTCATGGCAGTATGCGATGCTGCTGAAGCTAAATTCAGATAGAGTGTCTGACACGCTTTTACTTAGACGATATTCAGCCTCTAGAATTGTTTAGTTCAACTTCTTTCCATGGTTCAAGGTTAAAAAAATCATAATAAATCACAATATCAAGGAGAGCGAGGGAGATAAGTGTTTCGTCACAGCCCTACTTAGAATAGACCTAATTCTTTAATTGTACATTATTAATTGATATTTAAAACTCAAAAAGCACAGCAGCTCATTAATACTGTTGCAGAATGAGTGTCCTAATTTTCCCTTGTAAAAGTCAGTGCTAATGCAGAGGAGGGCTCGACCCAGAGAGACACACATACGACCAGAAAGGTTTCTGCCAGACAGCAGAACAAATGTTTTACATCCTGAAATACACTACCAGGTTATCTGCGACCCTACCTGGCTTTCATCTATTTAGAAATGACACAATGGCCATGCTGAACAAGAAACCAATGGGCATCCATAATGAATGAGCTCAGCCTAATTCATTTCCATGATGTGAAATTGTATTGTCAACCTGCAACCACTGATGGCTCTGTAATGACAAAAAGCACCCGCATGCATTTTTAATCGACCCTTCCTCTTTGAAAGCCAGGAAATCTCTTTATGCCTCTGACCATCCCAGTTTAGAAACTGGAAACAATGTTGGTGCAACCCTAGAAATGCTAATGCCGCCGGCAGAGGGAGATTCAGTGATGGCAGTAAATAAAACACATGAGCTGCAACAAAGACAGGGGCAATCATGACTGGGTTTGTCAATGAGGTGACAGCAGACGGTGCCAGCATTCATCATTCATCCCAGTCAGCCGATAATGATGCATCACATCTGTATCTTCGGCCACCCTCGGCCATTTGCTGGCAGATGGCTGCAGCTACAAGGAGGTACAGTGAGCTCAGACTCACAGAGAGGAGAGGCCGCTGCTTGATGACCAAGAGAGCTGCCAAGACACACTCGGTCCAATTTGCATCTATTTTTGACAACATTCTCTTAAGCTCTTCATTTAATGATGCTGCGAGTTACAGGGTAAGAAGGAAATCACGCTGCAATAAAAGAAAATGTCAAATGTGTCAAATAAAAATGGAACAATAATCAGTCACTGACAGAAAGGAAATTACTGTCAGTATTTTTATGAAACTTTCAGATTTAAAAAGTCCGTCAAAGTAAGTAAAGTCTTTGGATTCACATCAATGTCAACTCTCAAGTTTGTAAGAGCAAGTCTGAAGTCAAGTCTCAAGTTATATGAAACAAGTCTCAACCAGTGACTGCATAAAAAGATGAATGATGCATCTCCACTTTCTCTCACTGTACAAAAAGAAGCCAAAATATCCACCATAGCCATCTTGCACTACTGACGTCATGTGGAGCCAAAGTCTGCATTTCATAAGTAGTTCCACTTGCCCTCATTCACTTATGCACGCAAAAGCTTACATCGCACGGAGGCCACTTGGAAAGTAGGAGGTGGAGGAGGAGTGGATTTAGTTGGAACGCACCTCACCTCACTTTCAGTCCTAAGTATCATGGATCGACTGCCAGTTGCGGGATTAGCGCTATACTGCTTTTCTTTTTACACATCAGATACCTGTAGACTACTTTCTGTGAGGTGAAG
The DNA here is from genome assembly GCF_011397635.1 of Epinephelus fuscoguttatus. NCBI lineage: Eukaryota > Metazoa > Chordata > Actinopteri > Perciformes > Serranidae > Epinephelus > Epinephelus fuscoguttatus. Next base: position 23,785,905 of record NC_064771.1, read on the forward strand.
GCATCATCTGCGTATAATTGCAATATATCAGCAGACATTTTTAGCTGCATTAGTTTCTGATTTCAAAATTTTGGTTTGTGATCTGTATCATGATTATTATTATATTACTGCCACAGGCTGATGATGATTTTCTTGAGAAAATCTGCTGATAGACAGGTGAATTTATACACCTGTATGTTGACCCATTCATACAGACCTATTAGGAAAACTGAAACTGAAAAGCATGTCCAATTGTCCATGTCTTCTGTGGTGGTGCCCTGCTACTTTGGATGTACTTTCTTGCATCATATGCATAACTGCAATGCACTGTGGGTTATTACAGACCTCTGGAATGACCATTGTTGTTCGTTCACTCCCTCAGCCCTCCGAGAGTCAATCTCACCAAGTTCACTTCAGTTTTTCAGACAGTTGCAACAACACATTTGGTAAATGGACTCCACGTGTATAGTGCTTTTCTTGTCTTCTAACCACTCAAAGTGCTTTTACACTACATGTGACATTCACCCATTCACACGCAGTCACACACTGGTGACCACTGCTCACACACCGATGGAACAGCCATCCGGAGCAATTTGGGATTCAGCATCTTGCCCAAGGATACTTTGACATGCAGACTGGAGGAGCCGGGGATCAAACCCCCGATCTACCAATATGTGGATGACCTGCTCTACGTCTGAGCCACAGCTGCCCCAGTCACTCATATAATGGCGGCAGGGGATTCCCCTGAGGGTAAGGGCCAAGAGGAAGTCAACAAGGGTATGTTGAACGACTATGGAAACGCAGTGAGAGTCTGCACCCACCCATACACCCATTCAACTACTGACGTTGCACCTTTTACAGCATCTAAAAGCTAATTAAAACCAAACTTATCAGAAAAAAACAAACATTGAACAAACATAAGGATAAGAACTTTTTGAAATGACAGAAACCATCTGTGGGAAAAATGTATTTGATGTGTACTTTGAGTTTTTAGTTTGGCCCATGCCCCACCCAGTAACATGGAGGGTGGGCTTTATGCCAATAAAATCTCAAGTCCTTGCGAACACGTCAAAGCCAAGTCTTCCAATGCAAAATGAATTAAAATGAGACAGAATTTGACCATTTTCCTTTCAAGGCAATGTTGATAGCATTTTTTACATGTCTGAAATGAGGTCAAGCCTAAACATTAGGTATTCAAGGTATAAAGCTATGTAATCATTATCCACTGTTTAATTTTTTTTTCTTAATTGCTGCAGGATTTTTTAGATCAAAATTGGGACTGAATTGAAGGTCAAAGTGTCAAGCGTAAGTCCTTCGACGCAAACATAAATATACATGTTGGTGAAGATTCTCAGTCATCCAGGTCATGGTCATCAGTGCATTATTGTGGGCAACTCAGAACTGAAGAGGTCTCTTGGATGCGAGGTGAAACATCTTTAAGAAACTCAAGCAAATCTAGTTGCCTACAATATAGCACTTAGCATAAATATACATACACAAATGACTCAAAGACTTCTTTTGAGATTTGAAAACACTAAGGTCAATACATAAATTAAACTGACTTGACTTTTTCAAGTATCAAATAAAGTCTTAAGGGATTCAAATAAATCATATCTCACAGGGGTCAAGTACAACTTAAGTCCTCCTTTGTTTTTTATTTAAAAAGCCTGACGTAAGTCTGGAAGGTCTAGTGTGTGGGATTTTGTGGCATCTAGCAGTGAGGTTGCAGATCAACTTAAAGTGTAACGTGTGCCAAGCGTGTAGGAGAACTATGGTGGCCGACGCGAAACACTAATGGCTCTATCAACAGCCAGTGTTTTGTACGTTCTTGGCTAATGTAGAAACAACATAGGGGAGTCCATGGAGAAGGACCTGCTCCATATGAAGATATTTGCTCATTCTAAGGTGATGAAAACACACTGATTCTTATTTTCAGGTGATTATACACTAATGAAAACATAGTAATGAATATCATATTCCATTTCTGTCACTATAGCCCCCGAAATCCTACAAAAGGTACCATTAAGTGTACAGCTCTCAACATGAATAAGAGAAAAAAACTAATGTGCAACACAATTGGCACAGACACTGTGAAAATTAGGCTGGCTGAAAAAAAAAAAAATCTGATAAATCTTCAAGTCCAACTGTGAGGTGTTTAAAGATTTAGCTCTGTGTTTGTTAAAACAACAGCAAAAAAGATTTCTCAACATTTTATGACAACATCATTAATCATAAATGTTAAGAGGGAACAATTCTTCTAGGTCCACTTTCACAACAGATGATAATACCACCAAACGATCCTGTTTATACTGCACAGTGTGTCAGGGCCCTGCAGAGTGCACCAGCAGGTCTCAAGCATTCAGAAGTCAACCTACAAACATCAGAGAACCCACTCATGCTCCTCCACTCTTCCTGGAGTGTGACTCACCATCAACCAGCGTGAATAACCTGCCAAAGAAACGGGAACTTCGCCTGGGCAGAAAAATCTCTTTTACCGTGGGGGGCGAGCTCAAAGTCCAGGGCTGTGTCACCTTCACTGATATTTCAGAATAAAGGGATTTTTCTTTCTTTTGTAGTCGGGGAAAGAGACAGCGGCTGTCACAGAGGCAAATGAGCCGCGGATGCTTTTAGTGTGTTAGGAGGGTTAAGTTAATATGACTGTGCAGCAGTGGTGTGGTTAAAGGAATATCTAATGAGGCCTCATTGAGATTCAGGTAGGGTAGAAACATCCTTTATAAAGTCTGCAGTGGGAGGTTGTGTTACTGTGTGAGCTGCTATGCTATCTAAAAACAGGGTTCAGAAGAACCAGGGGTCGGTTTGTTCCATATTCCCTTCAAGCGTGCGGTCACTGTGGGGTCAAAACTCTCATTGGTGGGATGCCAGAGATGTATGTGTGTGGTCAACAGACTGTCTTTGTTTAGATAAACCCTCCGTTTCCCCACGGGTCACATCCAGTTCATGCAGCTCCTACTTTGACTGTGTGCAATTTCAATGTTCACGGGAGCATAAGTCCCTGACCTGGTGTTCCTCATGGGTGGCTGTTTGACCCCCAGCAGCTTCTCCAGCAACACTGCGCTGCTCTCCAAAATATAATGACCTGAGGACAGTCAATGTGAATTCCAGCCCATCTGTCTGTCCTCAAATGCCACATTGATTAATAAAGCATCTTGGACATAATGGCAAACACAGAAATACAAAACAGCACAATAGAGGAGAGAGAAATCAATGTGCCATCCTAAAGCTGAACAGTGCAATTACAGACTGTGATATGAATTGCAGTGTAAGTGGAAATCCCATTTTTCTTTTTCAGAAGCTGAAAACAAGTTTCAAGTGGCATAGTGATCAGAACTCTCAGTTTTAATCGATAGAGACATTTTCTCTGGTGTGAAAATGTATTTGTTCAGGTCGTGAATTTAGGTGTCATTTCACTCTGGAGACACTGGAGACATGTCCCCAGCACTTCTGAAGTGGCGAATCTCGTCACCATTTAGCTTTTAGCTTGCACCAAGAAATGTTAACTAACACCTGAGAACTGTTTAAGAGAGGTTTTTCTGCACAATAAGAAAACATACTATATCATGTACATATAGAAGACACTAAGGTCCATCCATCCATTTTCATCCACTTATCCAGGGCCGGCCCGCGGGGGCAGCAGGCCAAGCCAAGCACCCCCAGACGTCCCTCTCCCCAGCAACACTTTCCAGCTCCTCCTGGGGGACCTCGAGGTGTTCCCAGGCCAGATGACAAATGTAATCCCTCCCGCCTGTTCTGGGTCTGCCCTGGGGCCTCCTACTAGTGGGACATGCTTGAGTGGGAGGCGCCCAGGAGGCGTCCTGATCAGATGCCCCAACCACCTCACCTCACCCCTTTGACGCGAAGGAGCAGCAGCTCTACTCCAAGCTCCCTCCGGATGTCCGAGCTCCTTACCCTAATGGTAATGCAGCCTTTAAAACGAGGAGGGGGGGACCATTTATGCCACATCATGATACACTGGTATCCAAAATCTAAGACGATATATAGTCTCATATCTCGGTAACGACATATCTTCATATTTCCCAGCCCCAGTGAAGTGCTGATCAATAACTAACAAATTCTTGACAAAGTTTCTTCTTGTCCAAGTTTTTTTTGTGAACATCATAACACATGAGATATTAAAGTCCACAGGTTTGTAAATTAAAATGAATTAATGTGTCATTAATTTGAATTAGTGCCATGTGCACATTTAAAGAGGTTACAAAGTGACGCAACATGGGTCATGGATGCCAGTGAATTCCTAGACAGAACACAAGATTCACTCCAGGAAATAAACACACAACAACCTTGTAAAATCTGTACATTTACAGGATTCAATACTGTGATTATAAGTTGTTTATACTGTCTGGCTATTTTTTGGATCAGCTGTGAGTCACCCTGCAATGATACAAATCATCACACTCATGAACTTGACCACAGAATCATTTAATTGCATGTATTTTATCCATATCTTGTTTTAATGCTTGTGTGGTTTAGAGCAGCTATAAATGTGGATGAGCCTTGAATTGTGAGACACACCTTGGTCATCATGACCGTCCCCACTAACTAGACTTTCTTTACAGCGCTTCCGCTCAGTTTATCCTTCGCCCGGGGTGATAACAGCAAATTAGCACATTTACAACAACAGCCATAAACGTGATCGACTGCAGCCCTGACAAACACGGACTGCGAATGAACATCTGAGACGTTTACTGTTTGTCATTACTGTTGAACTCCTGCTCCTCTGCAGCTGACGGGACATGTGTGATGCAACTTCAGCTCTACAGTCTCAAGCTATTGTTACTGTTTCCATATTTACAGTATTTGCTGCTGAGGCACGGTGATGGATGATGAACTCTGACCTCATTATGACCTTTTAATACTTTGAGGCTCCCAACTGTCTATTTGGAGCACTTAGAGTACACGCACAGTGTTTGTCAGCCCTGAAATAGGGTTGCACAATTATGGCTAAAATAATAATCCTGATTATATTGCTAGATTTCAATCTATCAAAATTATTAGTCACTGCTGATTAGAGGAAACAATTATCTAATGGCTCTTTTTGTGGATCAACCTTGTGGCTATTTTGAACTACAGCAGCAAAATCTTGACGCTGCACTTACAAACATGTTCATATTAGAAATGTCACGCAATAACTTAAAAACTATTCCTGCTGCTGTTTAAGTCAAACCTCAGTCCGCTTTGTGAACGCAGCACCAAAACAAACAAACATATTCATCAGTAAGTCAAACTGTTCAAATACAGATGCAAATTTAAGCTCTAGCTGTAACTTATATGCTTAAAAAATGACAGAATGGGCCTTTAAATTACAGCTGCGTCCACACTCAGCCCAGACCTGCGATCACTGGCTGTGTCTGCGTGCACCCCATGCTTGTGGCGACAGGCAAAAACACAACATGCATACTAATGCGTTCTTGGATGCTGCTCCTGAAGCATGATCTTAGTATAACCTACCCAGCATGTGTTTCATAAGCAGCCCGCAGCCTCATCTGCCTCTACCAGAAATTATGATTAAATGGTCCAAATCACAGCTGTTCTGTGTTCTGTGTCACCCGGGTGTGTTTGACAAGGTCACAGGCGGGAAAGACACACAGACACAGATTAAAGGTCAAAACAAGTACATTTTGAAAAGGGCATCAAAAGTTAACCCTTGACAGCGCAGGAGTTCATTTTGATTATTACTTGTTGTCATAAAAAAAGTGATTGTTACCATGTGCACAGCAATGCTTTAAATGCATATGGTTATCATTTTATTAATGAGGGTAAACAATTACTTAACCGCCTTTTTGTGGATTAAGTTGCCATTCATGTCTGTTCACTTTCTTTTACCTTAACAACATAAAAGGTCATTTGCCATTAACTCCTGAAACAACATATAAGACCATTAAGGATACCAGCGACAGGGGCATGTACCAACTATCAAGAGTTTCAAATACGGAGTTAACTTAGTGAAACGGTCACTGTTCCGCACCAAAACTACATGGTTACGTAAAGGCGAAAAAAAATTCCTTGGTTAGGTTTTAAAAAAAGATCATGGTCTGTGTTAAAATAAGTCAGTTTGTTACGTTACGTTACGTTAAAGCAATAAATCAGTTATTAGCAAAACATTGGAGGCATTTCCAGCTGTAATTGTGCCACCAAAACCAGGTATAAGCAGCTGTTTTCTTCTGCCTTAACATAATCATGTGTTTACCACAACATTGTTGGAACGTAAAGAAACAGAAAGTTTCAACATAACAGCTATAACATGCAAATATTCGATATCTGTGGTTTGCAGAAACATATAATGCCAACATTTATTCTGGCGATTGGGTTGCTGTTGTTCCCCATTTCCCCCAAAGTCAATAAAGTATTTCTGATTTTGTACATGAAGTGAATAAAACATATTACATTTAACAAGTCAACACTGATGTGCTTTCCCACAAGACACAAACAGCGTTCTCCTTGGTCAAAGTCCTGTGTTTGTTTGACCCAGCCATCTACCCTAATCCCCTCCTTACGCGAGGACTTTGTTACTTCTTAGACCAGGTCACCTGACTTCCTTCTGTCCCCCCATCATAAATACCACTAGAATAGAAGTCACCATGTAGCAATTAACGCCAATATGGGTCGTAATAAGCTGCTTGCACAGCAGCTTATTACGACCTATACAACCGTTTTTGGGGAAGGACTGTCTGTTGTTTTGGTATAAATACCCACAACAACGGACGTTCTCATGACATTTACAGGGTCGTCTGCTGCCAGAACTCAAGTGCTTTCTGACCAGAGAGAGCAGTGGTTTGCAACTTTTGGGTCCTGGTCCATTCTGAATGGACCGCAAGTGACTCGTGAACGTGTCAAGTTTGTAAAAAACACACTTTATTTTGAAGTACACTGAATTTCAGGCACCTAGCTTTTACTTTGAAGTGCCATTCCCTGCAGTCGAGTGAGTGACTACCGGACAACTACATGACAGAGACAGCAAACTAACTCAATGACATGGCCAAATGCAAGTATGATGCACAACACGAACTGTGTGGACGCTGAACTTATGACTAAGGGGAAATCTGGACCGTATTGCTAGGCCAGTTGGGAACCACTGGTCTAGTCGATTTACTGAGTTGAGAGGTTGATGCTCTTTCCTGACTATCAAAAAGTGGCAACTTTGTGAGGTGTTAAAATGTTAATATTATGTTTACAGCTTGCTGCTCTACTCCTGAGGGGCCAAAGAAAAAAGTGTAGAAGACTAGCACACTGAGAAAGTGATTGACAGCTGGGACATGTTGCCTTGCAATAGGCAAGACACCTCTTGCTGTGATTGGAATCAGACTGGAGGGTAAAGTCTCGCTGTGTGCCTCATTTTTTAGGTGCTCAGTAATAAAGCCTATACAATGAAAAATGTGTGTTTTTTGTAGATGATTACTTTTTTATGAGTGACATGTAACTTTGATCCATGCTGACATCACTTATTTAGATTAAATTTACAATTTGAGAAAAGAATGATGGGAAAATTGGGCCTGAGAGGCCTGTCTTCATTAATTTTATCAGAGGAGGAAGCTTCATACGCAGGACTATATTGAGATATATGGATACATCAGAACTAAATGAAAAACTTAATCTCAGCTTGGCAGTTAGTGTCACATTACTCATGATCAGATAAGATAACAATCAGATTGCATAATGGGCTGTGTTCACTGACGACAGCAGAAAAAGGATGATAAATATTATATAATCCCCAGACGTGTGGTAAGACAGGAGCTCATCATGTGTCATTCTGATCATGCACAAGCTGTTTATCAATCAAGTGATTCACGACTGAGACTGAAGCTGAAGGACAGCTGGATGGTTCAATGTGTCAGTCTGCAAAACTGCAGGATCAGTGACCCTGCCAGGGGTACTTCTTCATCCTGGTTTATCAAGGACACCAGACTGATCAGTAGGAGAAGAGTGACCATGTTGAACTACAAGGTTGATGGCTCATAACTGGAGGAGGAAAGACAGCACATAAAATCTCCACGAATGGCACTGAACCTAAAAACAAAGACATTAAGTTAATGCTTTATTTTCTTAATTTTCAGTTTTAGCACCAAGTACCGTCTTAAGTGTCAAAACAGCTTAACGTCTTTTTTTTCTACCTACAGTTATGTTGTGTTTCTAATCATCAGTTTGTCAAAGTTCAGAAAACACAAATCAAAGAAGATAATGGCTCTGTCTTACACACAGCAGCACACAGCAACTCTCATTGCAAGTTTTAGACCAACGCAGTTACAATTTTCATGGCCAGCGTCCATGTTGTGTAAGCAGCAAATGTACAAGCACCTGTGTACCCTGTGTACCCATGGGCGTGTAGCACTAAAACCAAGGTGTGGTCAGCCATGTTGCTATTTTAGGGCAGTATTTGTGCCATCGACTGACAAAAATCTGGTCCAAAGGTGCAGTATTTGCCTTCTATTAAAAGGACGTATTATTCAGATTGTAAGATGTGCTCATATAGGCGGGTTCACAATGCTCTTACACTCTGCTTGTTACACACACAGTGATGTGTGGATGGTTGTGGGCAGGTGAAATAATTCATCATTAATGAGGAAAATATTTATTTTATTCTGTACAATGAATGAGCTGCTGTCTGACTACCCATTAAGAAAGATTCTGTGCATTTACGCACAAAATGCAGCATAACCTTGTTGATTTGTTTCAGAAGCTAGAGGCTTAGTTCCGCTGACTAGTTTTCGTCTACAGTTTTTAGTTTTGTTGCTCAAGGGTCCCACGATATTTGCTACACTGGCATTAGTGCTCAAACTGCACTACTCTCAGCAGAAAACCACTCACTTCCCCAATTTGCTGTATCTGCCACGTTATTAGCAGTGCGCCAGGTGCAGGAACACTTGGCTTTTAAAGGAAATGGGAGATAAGACTCGGATTAGCTGAAATTAATCCAAAACACACCCATGATTATTTAAGAGACTAAATACAAACCCTTTACCCCTTGCACCTTAAGGCTCATTTATACTCCCTTTACATATGAACATAGATATATCCATGTCAAATACAGCTGGGTATCACAACTGATTTCCTGAATCCATTTAATTTCGATTCACAGGGTTCCAATTTAATTCAATTTCTGATTTGATGGGGGATATTTCAGTTACAAAACTAATTTTTGCTAGAATGTGAAAGTGATTCTCAGGGAACTAATATTGTTAATTTTTCTACATGTTTACATGTTGCTAAACAGGTGTATTGATAAAGTACAAACTTCTTCATCGTGGAGGTTTTATTACACTTACAGTGACAAGCATAGCTGTCAGCAGCTCAAGTTATTTCCACTTCTCTTTCCACTGCCGCATCTCTACTTTGTGTCTGTGTGTGTCTATGTATGTGTGTAAAAGGACACACAGAGAGCACGAGGAGCAGCTGCTGCAGCACAACACCAAAACATAAAGCAGTAAGCCAACAGTAACTTTGGAGCTTCTCAGTACCACAGTTCTTAATAATTTAGCACAGGGGAGGTTTACTACTGGCGAAATTAATAGACTTAAAGCTTCACGCATCTGTGAGAAAAAGCGTATATTAAAAGATCAAACTCGGATTTTATGAATCGAATCGAAGTCATTCAAATGAAGATTGATATGAATCGAATGAATCGATTATTTTAGCCCTATTTAAAATGTTGCAAACATCACTGTCCTCATACGTCCATGCATCCTTTATGATTGCATAGATACAGCCTAAAGATGGCACTAGAGGGCAGAGTAAAAAGTCCCACAACAACAAACGAGGCAGCATTGTAGATGGCAATAGTCTTGACATTCTGACGCATGAACGGAGAATTCTTTTCACTACATATCATTATATATTACCAACTTGTTCCATTCCACCATTATTTAAATTTCGGTCATATCTCACTTGGACTACACTACACGACCTCCATGATCTCCTCTGTACTGCAACAATTCATCAGTGTCCATAAGCTTTCAGAAAACGTGCATAAATACAGATGAAATGAAGGCAGAGTACAGACAGAAGGCCCCGTCTGTCTCTGTCTCCATATCTAATGTTGACATTAATGAGCCCTTAATTTGCACCCAGACAGAGCATGTGAGCGGAGCGGAGCAGGTGAAAATTTCCGCTCCTCGCTTGCAGACCTGTCACTTTGCGCTGCTCGTCCGCTCAGTTCTGCGCATTCTTCGCTCCATCATAAATTTTATCTCGCTCCACTTGCTCAACATTCCGCTCAAAAAAACTGCGTCGTACTACCCTAACCTGTAATCTTCTATTCACAAATAAAATGGGGTCTGCCCATTTTTCCGACAGCCCATTGGTCCGACATCCCATTGTTCCGACCATATTAAACCCATTGTTCCGAAATCCCGTTGTTCCGAAATCATCATGATGCCCTGTGGTTAAGGTCTGGTTAGGTTTAGGCACAAAAACCACTTGGTTAGGGTCAGGACAAGATCATGGTGTGGGTTAAAATGAAAAAGAAAGTGACAAACACATAAGCCGTGAGCCTGCTCCGCCTCAAGCTTTTCCCAGCTGACCCAGAGCCGGTCGCGGCGCACCACCAAGGCAGAAATGCGCCCACCGGGAGCCTTTCAGCACTGCGGAGAGCTCCCCACACAACCCGGACCCCAGACACTTGTATCTCGACCAGTAGCCTGCTTTTGTTGCGTTGCTGATCCTCTATGCTACACAAATACAGTAATAATCAAATATTGGAACAACGGGATGTCGGACTAATGAGAGGTCGGAACAATGCTACAGCACCAATAAAACATGAGCTTGGTAGATTCTCCGGGGAAGCCCTCTCCCTGCAGTTAGGGACTGTTCTACATGGTACCACTGGCAGGGTGGAAATAAGTCAAAGTGTAGAGGAGACGGACCAGGTTAAGTGGCCGAACTGCGGGGAAGCCCTCTCGCCTCTCCCCGCAGTTAGGGACCGTTCTCCAAGGTACCACTGCTTCTCTTCTCAGTTTCTTTTCTGAAGTACACAGTAAACTCCATAGTTTTGAAAGAAAACAGTGTGGGTGTGCGCAGGTGCAAAGATGCATTCTGGGTGGGGCATGAGCAACCGGAGTGAAATTGGAGCGAGAGATAAGGCTCCACTCCACCTTTTAAAAAAAATAGCCACTCCTCGCTCAACACAAAATCCTCCCGCTCCCCGCTCCACTCCGCTCACATGCTCTGCACCCAGATAATGTACCATTAACTGGCAAAAGTGGGGTTAGACATGCCCTCAATGCACATGAACCATGCACTTTAGACCATGCTCTATAGACTACTTAATGTTTAGCAAGAAGGAATATAAAGCATTAATGTCTTTCCTTTCCAGAAACAAACCACAAAGAAACCACAAACCCCAGAAGATGATTCCCTCTTGCATTAAACCCAACTAGCCTAACATCATTGACAGAGTAACTGAATACCCTTGAAAAACTTCCTCTCACCTTTCTACTGTTATGTGCGGTAGTACTCAGGATTGGTTTCACCTCTGACCACACCCATCAGAGACGCTGAGTGGGGTCAGAGGTAACGCAGACTTCAAACTAATGAAGTCAGTGGAGCTCTGCTTTTCAGCCTGGTGTTTTGTTACTCTCTAGAAAGACAAAAAGACGGGGCGATAAAAAAGTAAAGGCCATTTATCAGAGAAAACATCCTCTAATTATGTTGCCCAATCAAATACCTGCAAGCACATATTCCTGGTAGATTATTTACACTGTGAAGGCCGTTTTTCTGCTGTTTACCTGCCAACTGTTGCTAGGAATAATGAAATAATAAAATCACTATCACTATGTTAACTGTCCTGAGTTGTAAAGTCCTCCCTCACAGTATTATAAACCTCTCTGTAGTGTTTTGGTATCTGATAAACGGAAAAAACGCTGATGCCCATTTCGATGGAATATTCTGAGATTGAGTAAACATTTATTGTGCAGTAATAAAAACAATGTAAATGGCCTCTGGTAATACTCTGTTTGTCTCGTCCACTTGAAGATAGTTTACAGAGTATTTGGATCAGTTCATCGGCGTATGAGTTGAGATTCAGCTGCTCAACTGTTTCACTTTGTCTGAAGATGTTTTACAGATTATCTATAGAGTATATGTGACAATCCATGAACATATCTACATATTCTCAGAAGAATTTAGATGAACTATTCACTCAACTTATGCAGCATATGTTTAGTGAATAGTTCAAGTTATACTCTACAGATAAACATCTAAGATAGATAAACATCCACTATGTTTTAGAATAGATTTTACTGTTTACTTTTAAGGCTCTTTGTGGCGTCTTTGCCTGCTATATCTCCAAACTCTTAGCACCAAAGCAGCTCCTGACTGAAAACAAAAGGAGATAGAGCGTTTGCATTCAGGGCCCCGAGGCTCTGGAACGATCTGCCTGAGGAAATCAGATAAGCAAAAAGTCTCTCTTAAGGCCCTTCTTAAAACATACTTTTATCAGAAAACCTTTCCTGATTTTACTTGAGTTTTGATTTCCTTTAAACTCTGTTTCCCCCCCTTGGTTTTGTTTTTTATCTGTTTTCTTTTGAATCCTGTTGACTTCATGACTTGTGTGTTTTACTTTGCTGCCCTGTGAAGAATGTTGTCAAGACAAAGCGAAACAATCGAATTGTTGAATCTCAACTAATAAGATGCTTTAATGTTACAGATATTCTATGAACTATCTGAAGGTGGACTGTCCAAATAAAGTCTTACCTTGCCAATTCATGACTTTTGTCGCTCTTATCATTATTCGTTGTCCTACCTTAATTTGGGGCATAATCATGCTATAAGTTTTGGAACTACAGTTTGCATAGTCTGGGGGGCTTTGGGGGATGTAAACAGGAAGTACTACATAACGTTCCCATGGAGTCAAATCTTGAGCATGCTGTTTTATTTGGATTTTAGTGGGGCTACCCTCGACTAGTCCTAGTCAACAAATAGTCGTCATTTAGGGCCATTAGTCGACTAGTCGCCCACGTTTATGATATTAATTTAATTTTTAATTTTATACTTTGGGCGGAGCAACACAATGGTCTGAGCGTTGCTGAGCATTGCTGAGCATGGCCACTTCCTGTGGCTGTCCGTTCAAATTAAATTCTCACATGGTCCAGTCATATAGGTTTTGATATATTTTGACAAGGCGCAGCTCCTAACAGAGTTTCACGTTTGTTTGCTTGTTTCTTTCTGCCACTTAGCGACCAATGAAATCTTGTTGACTAATGACCTTTCTGGTTGACTAACTTTTCGTCAACTGTTAGGGGGCCCTAGATTTTAGCCCATGTTTTTTTACATTTCATCATAAAAAGTATGCTGAATTAGCTTGTATTAGTTCCTATATGTGATGCTCCTGGATTATTTTGACACTGAAGGAAATTTAAAAATGTGACAATTCTCAGGCTAATTCTGTAGGGAGCGTCTTTCTCCTTGATTTCTAAGCTGATATTTAGACATTCATTCACAATGAAATATATACTCGTAAACTCAGAGGGTGCGATTCACACAAAGTCTAAATGTAATATGTACATTATGTCTCTCTAAGGAAAAAGAAAGGACTGGAGGAACTGATCAAGGCACCTGATTTGGCCCCATGCTGTTGGACGATGCACAGGGAACCTGGTTTCATATATCTCATCTCTGTTTGATTGAGTTATGAGAGAGAAATGAGTAATATTTTTGACCCAAATTGCAGCAATTGGGCACTAATGGTCTTAAAGTACCTTATCTGCCTGCATGAGCTGTGTGTCGTTCCAGCTGCTGCGGCTCCGACTGCTGAATTGTTCACTGGTTACATTGTGCATGGGGAGACATTAAAGTACAACACTGTATGAACAGAATAGTAATTTTAAAACCTGATTTAATTCAACTCAACAACTCGTCTTTTTCCCTGGAAACCCTTACAGACAGATTGATTGTAATATTCAGGCTTGTACTGCATCATTCAGAATCCTCCCCAGGATGAGTACATTGTGCAGACGGTACAGTATCCTGAGCACGTCCTCATCAGTGGCTTTTCTTTTGTACGTGTGCATCTTTCACACTCAGGAGTAAGACCGGTGGGTTTAAGGGATTTCTCTCTCATCTTGTCAATAAAAGCAGATTATTTCTTTGTCTACCAGGCTTCCTGTGGAGCCGCATGCAGCTGCTTCCTCATCATTAGGGATCACCAACAGCATTACGGCAGCCCCAAAGGGATAGACCTGCTATTCAGAAATAACATCATCACTCCCAAACCTGGATGCATCCTCCTCTACAGCGATTCAATGGCAGAATTTACCTTCAATTGAAAAATGATGTCTTCTCTGACATTTAAGAGACCTTTACTAATAAAAGCCTCTAACCTACGGCCATACAACAACGACCCCCTGATCTGATTTATTTATGGATCTACTGAACAAAACACATTGAATCCAAAAGGCTGCTCTATTAAAGTGGGAACACTATTGTCAAACGTGGTCCTTAAAAGACCCTAAAAACCAAGACGGACAAAAACATATACAGTACAGGCCAAAAGTTTGGACACACCTTCTCATTCAATGCGTTTTCTTTATTTTCATGACTATTTACATTGTAGATTCTCACTGAAGGCATCAAAACTATGAATGAACACATGTGGAGTTATGTACTTAACAAAAAACGGTGAAATAACTGAAAACATGTTTTATATTCTAGTTTCTTCAAAATAGCCACCCTTTGCTCTGATTACTGCTTTGCACACTCTTGGCATTCTCTCCATGAGCTTCAAGAGGTAGTCACCTGAAATGGTTTTCCAGCAGTCTTGAAGGAGTTCCCAGAGGTGTTTAGCACTTGTTGGCCCCTTTGACTTCACTCTGCGGTCCAGCTCACCCCAAACCATCTCGATTGGGTTCAGGTCCGGTGACTGTGGAGGCCAGGTCATCTGCCGCAGCACTCCATCACTCTCCTTCTTGGTCAAATAGCCCTTACACAGCCTGGAGGTGTGTTTGGGGTCATTGTCCTGTTGAAAAATAAATGATCGTCCAACTAAACGCAAACCGGATGGGATGGCATGTCGCTGCAGGATGCTGTGGTAGCCATGCTGGTTCAGTGTGCCTTCAATTTTGAATAAATCCCCAACAGTGTCACCAGCAAAACACCCCCACACCATCACACCTCCTCCTCCATGCTTCACAGTGGGAACCAGGCATGTGGAATCCATCCGTTCACCTTTTCTGCGTCTCACAAAGACACGGCGGTTGGAACCAAAGATCTCAAATTTGGACTCATCAGACCAAAGCACAGATTTCCACTGGTCTAATGTCCATTCCTTGTGTTTCTTGGCCCAAAGAAATCTCTTCTGCTTGTGGCCTCTCCTTAGCAGTGGTTTCCTAGCAGCTATTTGACCATGAAGGCCTGATTCGCGCAGTCTCCTCTTAACAGTTGTTCTAGAGATGGGTCTGCTGCTAGAACTCTGTGTGGCATTCATCTGGTCTCTGATCTGAGCTGCTGTTAACTTGCGATTTCTGAGGCTGGTGACTCGGATGAACTTATCCTCAGAAGCAGAGGTGACTCTTGGTCTTCCTTTCCTGGGTCGGTCCTCATGTGTGCCAGTTTTGTTGTAGCGCTTGATGGTTTTTGCGACTCCACTTGGGGACACATTTAAAGTTTTTGCAATTTTCCGGACTGACCTTCATTTCTTAAAGTAATGATGGCCACTCATTTTTCTTTAGTTAGCTGATTGGTTCTTGCCATAATATGAATTTTAACAGTTGTCCAATAGGGCTGTCGGCTGTGTATTAACCTGACTTCTGCACAACACAACTGATGGTCCCAACCCCATTGATAAAGCAAGAAATTCCACTCATTAACCCTGATAAGGCACACCTGTGAAGTGGAAACCATTTCAGGTGACTACCTCTTGAAGCTCATGGAGAGAATGCCAAGAGTGTGCAAAGCAGTAATCAGAGCAAAGGGTGGCTATTTTGAAGAAACTAGAATATAAAACATGTTTTCAGTTATTTCACCTTTTTTTGTTAAGAACATAACTCCACATGTGTTCATTCATAGTTTTGATGCCTTCAGTGAGAATCTACAATGTAAATAGTCATGAAAATAAAGAAAACGCATTGAATGAGAAGGTGTGTCCAAACTTTTGGCCTGTACTGTATATTACAACATAAAAATCTTTTTAAAATACCATCATGGTAGCGTTTACAACAACAAAATTTGGACCAAAATCAATTATTTCAGTGGAAGCAAAGTAAAATCAACTGCATGCTTTCAGGATCAACTTTTGGTGAAGTCTGACAAGCAAATTTGCGTTACAGCCTAACTGCACATCATCCCAACTGTGCTTATTTGATCTGAGAGAACAGAAAGTCCCAAATGAGTCTTCCTTGACTTTGTCAACTATTAAATAGAGGCTACTTCAATAGAGGAGCTTCTAGCTACATTATTTAGGCACATTCTCACCTACCCAATTGCCAGAAAAAAATCTTACAATCGTATGTCTCTGTTGTATTTGTACGTTATTATGTAGCGGCAAAACATATACAAAAACCACTTGGTTATGGTTAGGAAATGATCATGTTTTGGCTTAAAATGCCTACTGGAAAAGCAAAAAAGCTTTGTCTTGATAAAAAACAACTGCTTTTTGTGTCACTATCACGGTCTCTAAAACCCCCACCAATATTGTCATATTTTGGTTGCAAACAGTGGCTGGCAGCTAGGTAGGCGTCTCCCCTAGGTGACACCCCATCCACCATCCCCTCCACATCTTGATAACAAAGTCCACGTCACTTTAGAAACATGGATATAACACGTGTGACAGTTCCCTGACCTGTTCATTTACTCTGTGTTCTGTTCCTTTAATGCAGCAGGTAGGCTACCTGGTGGGCGGAGTGATTGTCCACGTTGGGAGTACCTGGGCTCGGTGCTCTCAGGCTATAAATACCCCGTAACTCTGGCTGAGACGCTCTCTTTCCCAAATGCATTGTTGTTACTTTCACACTTCCAACACCCTACACTACACACAGCACTCGTGCAGACACACTCCTTCACCACTGATTCTGCTGTTAAACACATGTCATCGTTACTTCAGCTTGTTTTGGGGGTTCTGGGTTTAAAATCTTTCTTTCCATGTAAACAAATTATTTATTATTTTGCCCTCAGACTGCTGCTTCTTCTTATTTTGTCATGGCCATAAAGCCAGGTCGTAACACACGTATTAAGCCTGCAAATGTAACGTATTTCTTGTTTGCAGAAAAGTGCAACACTAAACATTTTCTTATGGCAACTAGGCTGCCCTCCCTGGTCTCACAGCAATGTTCACAAGACCTTACATTTATAAAACAAAGCCTTCATAAGCACTGATTTACTTCCCGTCTTGGCAGGAAAAAGACACACCAAACTACGTGGCTAAGGTCAGGAAACACTGCCTTTATGGTTAAGAGAAACCACAAATGCTGACATTTTTCTGGCCCCCCTTCAGATAAAATTGAGACAACCGCACCCAACCCAACAATCCAACATCACCTCCTTCTAAGTTTTGGAGCTGCAGTCCCAATAATTTAGAGGCTTTGGGGGATGCAAACTGGAAGTATGATATTGCTGTCAAGTCAGTGAGTTAGCTTTAGGCTACAACTTGAGTGCTGTTTTCTTATTTGATTTTTAATATGCCCTCACTTATTATACACCCCTGATTTATACGGTTCATATGAACCGGTGGTTCCCAACCTTTTGTCCTCAAGGGACCTTTTTTTTTTTATCACTGAGAAAACTGACAACTCCTGACTGAGAGACAGTTTTATGGATATTTAATTTTATATTGAACTCATAACAATAACAGTACGGAACAACTGATGAACTTAACATTCATTCATAAAATGCTGAAATATAGGGCTCCTGTATACAAGTTTTATTGCATATTTTAAAATCAAGGAGGCTTCTCAACCCTGTGAAGTTTTGGCGACCCATAGTAGGAGTCCAGACCCCCAGGCTGGTTACCAGTAAAACAATACCTGACACTGTGCATACTTCAAACATTGTTTTAGTAATTACTGAAGGCACTAGAGTGAAGTTAGTGGTATTTCAGTTCCTGATAGCTCATTAGTTTTCATTCCTGCTTGGAGGCACAGAGCCGGCCTAGAACTGCTGCAAAATATCACCACACTGCAGCTATTTGCAGAGGGACCAGGAGCAACGCAACTAGCAGACATCTTCATGGACGTCAGCAGGAGAGACTGATGTTGCACACAGGGGACAAAGCCAGTATGGTAAGTAGAGCTCTCTGAGGCGTATGTATACTTTGAGACACAACATCTGTGCTTCTCTTTATCTCCAAGCACTCCATCACACACGAGTAGTGTCACTTTAAGTACTTAAAAACAATGAGGATGTACCTAAATTTAAAAAGGTAGTCCTACTAGGTTATGTACATTTCCTGAAGTTAAGCTATGTAAATATTACAAGATATTTTTTCTTCATTTTATATATAATCGTTGTGTCACTTGTTGCGAGCATCATCATATTCTCAAACACACATGGTCTGAGAGAGTACGTTAATGACATTATAATTATTAACACGGATTTAGCACTGTTGAAAACAGTGGGTTAAAAATAACTGAAGAACTTTCCTAACAGCTGCTGTCTAAATTACAGTATGTGGCAGCCTGATGCACATTGATTTACGACTTCATATAAATAATAACGTTTCTGAATGTAACGTGCAACTGTGAGAAATCTGGACGATAAAGTCCTATGTTTTTCTTTGTGTAAAAATAATCAGCTTTATTTTTGTTCTGGTGGAGTGAAGGCCACAGAGGAAAATGGCTGTTGTTGTCAGCTATGAGCAGCATACTCCTGAGGATTGAGGTTTGCCTGGGGAAGAGCCTGCAGGGCCTCTGTAGCCACTCACACTTCCTGATTCACTCCTAACCCAAACATCAACAACACACCAAGCTCTAATGAGTGCTGCTCAGTGAACTGGAGTAAAAGGCTCCTGCTGGTTTCTATTGGGAATCTGAAAAAAATGTACAGACTGGAGAACAGGTTCAGGGGTCTGTGAGTGCATGATTAAATGTTAAAACTGTTTACAAAGCTATGCCAGCACAGAACATGGCTGTATTCAAAACCACTTACAATATTAGCAGCACGTACTGATTTGGCCAAAATGTAACATGTCGTATGTGCTGTGCAAACCAAAGCAACATCTACAGTGTGCCAAAAATAGCCGGATGTTGCACTAATTTGGGAAAAGTCTCCAGCATGCATCAGACCAGTCTGGCTCACTGACTGTGTCCCACATTGCAAAGTGCTGTAACAGTCACAACAACTACCATTCACTTTCTTCTAATTTCAACCTGTGTGAGGAGAATGAGTCACAATTGGACCTTCCTAAGTCCCACCACTTTTCACTCTGTGCTCCAATAAGAGTTGAGCAAGCATCACCAAAACCTTCATCATCTTTCCCCTTTGCTGTCACACAAAGAAATGCTACGTGCTAGTTTCATCTGCATTGAAAGGAAAACCAAATTCTGAAAATGTTTTAAAGGCGTGGCTGGGAAACTAGCACTGTCTTCACAGAAACATTACTTTGTTAATATTCTCATCTAAAGTTGTAATGTAATGCCAGCAAAACGCTTGCCAGCTAGCTAGCTGACGTATGGTGCGTACTCCTTATTTCGTAGTAACGTTTACGACCTTAGGACAGATAGAGTGCTCGCTGACACATTTTTAATATGACATGAATTATCATCAGCCAGAAAAGATCAGGGCTAGTGTCACTTTGGTTATATTATTATCCTTGTGCAGTTATGTGCCACCCCGGAGTAACTGTCTAAAGAATATATCCATCTATTGCATACCATAGTCCCCGCTGTCTGCTTCTTGAAGCTGTATTGGTAAATCACATGCAGGAAGGTAATGTTACATTCATAGTCCTGGATACGAGACACAACTCTTTTGTGGAAAACGCGGGATTTACGAGCATGTTTGATGTGATTACGCCCCATTACACTGTTCCTTCAAGAGCTCATTTCAAGCAGACCGTAATGTTTGTTTTAAAACACTTAAAAATAGAAAAAAATAAAATTGATTTCTCTGGCACCTCAGAAACAGAATCTTGTTTTGTTCTTAACTACAAAACAACATATTATATTCTATTAGGAGCTGTTTTGTGTAATATCCTGCTAAGAAGACACCCCAGAAGATGGGTCACGCAAGTAGTCAAAGTCAAAATACATTATACTTTACGTTACGTTCAAAACTTTAAAATACAAGGAAATTTCTTTGGCACTTTTTACTTTTTTTGCTGTATTGAAAACATAATGAACCATGACATCACTGCATCGAATTGACCCGGACCATGAATTTTGTGAACCATTACACCCCTAACTTCCATGCACAACAGCAGGAGAGAAATAAAAAAAGGGGAGTAAAGCCATAAAAGCAGTGACTCAGAGTTCTGCTGAAGAGCCCTGACTCGTGTTGTAGGTACAATGGGGAGGGGGGTTAATTGTAACACTTCAGCAAGACACTCACATCACCTTTAAACTGTTTATACAACATTGTGAAATTGGTGGTGAGCAACCTTTTTCTGTTTGGAAGAAAAATTCATCTCACCGACCCAATTATTGTACTAATAAGGGCATGTTCACCAAGTATGTTTGGAGTCTGAGCCGAGTCTCTCATTCAAACATTTCTTCCTCCTCCCACTGACAAAATATCAAACCCAGCAGCATGAAAGAGGACAAAAAGGTCCTCAGAGTTTATTTGACTTTTATAAACAAAGCCGCTAACTGAGTAACTTCAGCTAAAATTCAAACCAACTGGTTATTCTCTAATTTTCTTTTCAAAAAAATCCTTCCAACATTTAGAGGATGACATTTTCCCAAGTGGTCTGATCTTCAAGACACAGTGGGTAAATAATATACATGCGTATTACTGGCTGCTTTAGTCATATCATGCTGGACTGGAGCTGCTGCGAGCCACTAAAGGCCACTGCAGGAAACAGAAAAGTAAAACAGTGGAAAACGGCAGGCTGTTGCATTGCTGTTCTTTTGTTTTGTGTTGCGGTGCTGAATGGAAAGCTGCCATTTTCCTTACTGCTGTGACTTAAGTGTTTTCATATTCTGAACTATTAAGATATCTCACTGTTTTTCTCACTCACTCGCCGCACGGACTTGGCAAGGCTCCCTCCCTCACTGTGATAAAACAGAGCCGCAGGTTTTGCACCTGCTTTTCTCAGACGTTAAATTTCAGACACCATTTCCCCCGGCACAGCGGTCAGTCTGCAGCAATAAATCAGCTGCAGCAGTTATTTGTATAAATTTGTATTCCCCCATTCCCATATTTCCCACCTCTTAATAAAACAAATAGTATACAAGACCAAACGTGCAGTTTTCAGCTATCTTTTCTTCCAATTTAAACAACCTAAACCTTTGTGTGGTGCTTTGACGATTAAAGACAGAACCTACTTAACTTTTTCACAACCACAAAAAAGGCTACAAATCCTTAATACAAATCTCCCAGTGTGTTTAAATCTACTGACTGTTGTGACTAGGGTTGCAACCATATGAGATTTTCATGCTACAGAAGACCCTTTTAGGGCCGACATCACAATGACATCAGTTTGCTATCTGGAGGCAAAACAGGACTCGCCACCACAGGGCTGTAGGCTACATACGAGTCTTAACATGTTGTCTTATTGTGTTATTAGGAGCCAGAATAGAAGGAGTCATGGCTCAAACTTAAATTTCATCACATACCAGCCGCCACTGCCCGTCAACAAAATGATTAAATGCGATAAGATGAAAGGAGTGGACGGAAGCGATCTTCAAAAATGCTCACATGTGCAGCGCACACTTCATATGAGGTTAGGGAAAAAGTATTTCCTATTGTAGGGATGAATAACGTTATATGTATTAAGGGTTATCATGTCCATCTCATCAGAAACTGGGGAGGTATTAAGAGGAATATGCGATTTCTCTGTAACGCTAACTTTTTAGCGCATTAGCTAATGTTAGCTTCGATAGCAAAACAAACGGGAGGAAACCGTTCAAGTGTCGTCCTCCTTTGTAAGATTGGCATAGTAATCAACCACAAAGCTTCCTGTGACAGCATCCATCCACTGAGTGAGAGCATATGGGTCGGCCGGTCTGGTCCCGTTGGTCGGTGTTTACTTTTTCAAGTAACAGTCACGGTCCCAAAAAGTGAGTGACGTGACATGATGCATTTGTAAATTTAGTGTGGCGCTCCACACTAAAAAGAGAGCCCTGTTGGTCGAAGAAATGGAGCGTTATATTTCTAAATAAATTAACCAACAGTTAAGTAGATAGTAGGGGTTTGGAAAAATTGATACAGGATAGTATCGCAATATTTTTGTGTGGCAATATCGTATCGTCCCACAGTGCCAAGTATCAATTTTTTTAATATATAAATTATTAATATGACAAATACAAATTAAACTTTAGGTTGCCTACTAGAATAATATAATCAATTTCTTTTTCAGTCCACTAAATACATTTTGCTGCAAAATAAATGGCTGAGAGTGAGATGAACAGATCGAAAACTTTATCGTATTAGATTAAAAAAGATGTTGACAAAGTGTTTCCTGTGGGGACATCATTTACAATGTTTGTATTGTGACTTAGGTGTCATGATTATATTGTATCGTGGATCCTCCGGTGATTCCCACCCTTAGTAGATCAGCAATCGTACAATTTTACACAGAAAATTTATTATAAGGAAATTGATCAAAAAAAAATTGCATTTGAAAAAAACAATATTTTTAAATATTTTGTTTAAGGACTCTTTACCTTTTCCCATTAATTTATGTAATGTTAGTGTTCATTTTTGTTTTTTTTTTCCCTGCTGAATGCTTCTGCATTTCAATTTTGGAATGTGAAGTACTTTGGGCTGCATGATATTAGGAAATAAAGTCAGATTGTTATTATTATATCAGCTGTAGTCGTAGTAGAACAGAACTATTAGCGGTATTAGTTTTAGAAGTTTGTATTTCATTAGTGAGGTTAAAACAAAGATCACTTGTCAAAGAATCTACACCCGTATATGCTGTAAGCTGTAGGACAGTAGTTTGATATGCAGCTTCTGACCATTAGCCAGATTGCACAGATATTAAAAAAATAATGGAGGTTAAAACACTTGGACACTGGATCCTCCTTTAAACCCTTGGCAGCTACTCACAAGTGCTCAGTTTGTGTTTCATGTTGTATAGGTTGCACTGTAACTACCCGCGGCCTGAAACCTGATCCTCTGTTTGTTTGACAGCGGTCACTGTATATAGTGAGCGATCTGATCTATGAGCCCTGACGACATCCTCTCTGAGCTGTGAAAACAATACTGTTATCCTTGAACATTTTGGGTCATAGCTGGTGGAACATCTCTCTGTCATGCTCCACTATTTGGGATTAAGTTTTCCTTTTTATATCTCTTTCAGGTGGCAGGATTGATCTAAAAAATCTACTCTCATTAGACCAAAGCGGCATGTTCTGCTCCATTATAAATAAGAGACTTAAATTTACTACAGTTTGCACCATTATACAGATATTAAAATATCCACAATCAAAACATGCAGCGTAGAACCCCAAATCCCACAGTGGCTAAGCCGTGATTTAAGCCATCCTGGAAGCAGCCCAACCACTCTCACAGTGAGGCGTAAAGAGCTTAGGATGGGAGGGGATGGATGTGTCTCCCCCCAGCCTCTCGCTGTCTGTCTCAGCTGAAATACGAGGCTGTAACTCACTCGCTTTCGTGTCTTGAAAACAAGAGAATGAAGCTGACAAATAAGAAAAATGGACACAAAAATTTAATAAAAGAAAATAGATGTTTTGTCTCAAAAAAAAAAAAAAAAAAGAAAGAAATTCACTGATGTCTATCGATGTGCGGAAAGGAGTTTGATTGGAGCAGAAGCGATGACTCACCTCTCTGGCAGCTCTTCAGAGAGGAGGGGTTCTCAACTCTGCCCTGCACTAACAATGGAAATGGAAATTCCCGACATGTGTGAAAATGTAAATCATGTTCTGCATCTGGGACGCTGGACATACTGTAACTGTAGCAGCCACATGTATTTTTAAGGGTGGAGAAGATGCAGAATGTATGAGGTGTAAGTTCAGCAACACGGACATCTACAGTTGGCCGCTGTCGAGAATGTTTCTGGTAGCTCAGATTTTGGAAGTGGGGTTGTGTGAGGTACTTATGCATAATCAGCATCTTATCTACAGTAGATGCCAGTCAGCATGTCCCCAGTTTGGAGAAGCAGGCAGGAGTACTGCCACAGAAGCTAAGCAGTGTACTGCTGTGGACGGGGGCAGCAGCAAAACCTATTTTATTAACCACTTAAAAAAAAAAAAATCAGTATGAGTTTAAGTGGACGCTATATTGAGATTGTTTTCATCACTTTCCCTCACCATCAGAGGGCTCTTTCCGACGTAGAGCTGTATCTATCCTCTCTTCAAAGCCACTCTCATACTCTCTCATACTGTAAACATTACGTTATCAACCAACATTTAATAGATTATTGGCATTTGTGAATCGATGCCAAATCGTCCACGTCTGCATCGTGATGCATCCAATGCCCAGTTCAGACCAAAGATTTGTGACGTGCAACCACTTGCAATGCCCAGTTCTGCAATGTTCTAAAAAACCTGCTGGTTCACACCAATTCAACTAAGTGAGACTGTGTATGATCTCTATGCAACAACTCTCTGTACCTCTGCTCTGATTTCCAGCTTTTCAGGCTTATTTTGTGGCTGAATATAATTTGTAGCTTCTTAAAATATGAATGAGGATAGTGATAGTGAGATACTGGCTACAGGTACATTTGTAACTGTATTCATGATGGACACGCTACATAATATAAGTAAACAGCGCCAAATTAGTCAATGACAAAGTGTATGAGGGGGCATATGCACATACAGCAAACAGCAGCGACCCATCGTCTGACACCAGCACACCGGTGACTTCACTACAAGCCTATAACACAAGGCTGTAGAAACAGGTGACCAGCCTTACGTTCTAAAACCAGCCACCGCCGATTTTACCAGCGGAGTTGCAGGAAAGACCATCAGCCGGCTTGAGTTGAGCTCAGACGGCCAGTTCACACCGCTGCAACTTTTCTTTGCAATGTTCTACAACTAGAGTTTCCTCTCATCGCGTATCATTGGTCTGAACTGGGCTTAACAATCAATTATTTCCCCCACTCGTAATTTGAACTAACCCTTTGAAACACCAAAGCCACACAAAAACACAAAGTAGCTAACGAGATAACGATCAAGGCAGTGGTAGACCAGCAACTCCCATCTTCTGCGAGGTAAAATTACTGTTTTGTCAAAAGGAGTCTGGTGCCTTTGAAGACAGCATAGATGGATATACCAGCTTCAGTTCCCTGACGGTAAGAGCTGGCAAGGTAAAGCAGTGAAAATATTCTAAATATAGCATACAATTAAATGTATATTGATTTTTATAGGTGGCTAAAATACATTATGCTGCTGCTCCCATCCATAGCAGTACATGGTTTAGCTTCTGTGGTGGTACGCCTGCCTGTTTCTCCAAACTGGGGATGTGCTGATTGCCAACTCCTGCAGATAATACACTGACTATGGAGACATATCTCATTCAACCCCACTCCAAAAATCCAAATTATCCCTTAATGCATGAGATTGGATTCATATTCTACAATCCGACACAATTTTGGTTGCAATTAGGCGCACAGACCGAGGGCTGAACTTCAAGTGAACTTTCAAAGTTAGAACTTGTCATGTGACCGGTTTGCAACAACATCTATTAACCTCCATATATTCATTTTTTCTCAGTGGCCGCATTAATTAATTAAACTGAACTCGCCAAAGGAAAGCCTGTTTGATGTAAAGTACCAGCTGAGTTACCTCATTTACACCTCCTTTATGTCTGCCTTCCCTGTGAGAGGAAAGGGAAGATTCTGATGAGTTCTGAAGACTATGTGAGCTCTAATACAGCAGTGGATGCCGGGTCATTGTGAAGCTAATGATTGTTAATGAAATCTGGGGAGCCAAATTCGTGACGGTGGAGGATTTCTTATCATAATACCGCCCATGAATTGGATTTTTGGAGCGGAGGAGGGATGTTATCGCAAATCTCCTCTCCACGGTTTTTCCTGCTCTCTGAATATGACGCTGCTCTAAAAAACTAATTATACTGCGCCGATTGTTTGTGCCAAATGAGATCCTGCTGAAAACGTGGCCGCCAAACATAGAGGAGTTCCAAATTAGAAACACCTTGGGGGGTGGTAATTATCACACCTGATACTTGTTGGTGTCCAAAACACAATCGCGTGATTGCTGCAAGAATTTGGCCCCACGAGCGCAGAGAGTAAAGGATCAAGCAAGCCTCAATCTGTAGACTCTGCAGGCACAGATGGCCACAGGTCAAGACACTCTGGGATAAATATGTCAAAGCAACGCTAAGATTTGTTTTTCTGCTGCACAGAGAGGAAATATTAATGACCTTATAAATCTAGACACACACCATCCAAAGCAAACCAGTAATGAAGGCAGTGTCTTTCTTTGCATTAGAATTAAGAAACCTGTGTGAACTCGGCTCAGATCTTTAAGATTTCTAACAAAAGAATACAAGATTTCTTAAAAGGAGCAGATTGGTTTAAACCAACAGGCTTAACAGGCAAAAGGTACAATACGTTTCCTGCTGCATAAAATCACCAACCACCACAGCTTACAGTAAACAAGGTCCTCTGGGGTCTGAACAGCTCAGAAAATGATTCTGTTCATAGAAAGTGAAGAGAAAAATTGGACTAAAATGCAAATGAGCTGCTAATTATGCACCAGGGTTCATCAAAAACAGTAAGTAACAATAACAGTACGTGAGGTTATGTTTAGGCACAAAAACTACTTGGTTATAGTTAGGGGGGCACAATCATGGCAAAAAAGGCAGCAATGTCTCAGTGAAAAACAAAGATTCTTTGCCTATAAAAAGCCGCTGGAAAAACAGAAACAGGTGGCTACAAAACATCCGCATTTGCTGCCTAAAAAGCTGCTGGAAAAACAGCAACAACCCTCTAAATTGTTGTTTGATGGTCTTGAACATTGCTCTGCAGCTTGGGAAGTGTCTCACCATCCACCATCCCCTCCACCTCCAGATGACAAAGTCAGCTGATATACTACATCAGTTTAAAATGTTGATACGATATATATATATATAAAACCTGCAAATGTAAATATTCGTGGCTTATGGAAACATACAGGGCTGACATTTATTTCTGGCGACTGGGCCCAGGAGAACACCTCACCAAAGTAATTAACCAAAAATCAAAAATAAAAGTATTTTGCTTAACTTATAATTGTGAGGTAAATGTTGACTGCATGATGAAATGGCTATAGAATAATGACACCACAGGTTCCCGTTAAGTCTCACTTTTACTATGCAATTCTGTCGGATGCAGTCTCCCGGGAAAATGAAGACTCAAATTACGGTACGAAGGAAGTACACAACAACTTCTGTTTTCCCTGGTAGCTATCGGTAGCTATCCCCAGTTACTCTATCAATGTTAGTTCTTTGCAGTTATAAGGAAGGATAGAAAAACTGTTTCGTTCCACTTTGGAGGCAATTTGAATTTTTCTTGATTTTAGTGCAAAGAGCTGCAAAATTCACTCTTATTTTTTAAGATATAAACCCTAGTTTCAAGAAAAGTATTGGAAAGACGTTGAGATATTCTTTTCACCCAGTTTCAGAAAAGAAAGTTTATCAAACTCAGTTACAGACAGATATGACTTAATATGTTCTTTGTTTTGACTGAGGACAACAAAAGTTTCACATGGTATCGTGCGTGCAGATCTGATGACAAGTTTGGGGGGGGACACAATCAGTTGTGATTTTTTTTAAATTGCACACGTGCAAATCATGCCCACAGAGCGCTTGAGATTGCCAGCATATTTCACGATTTCATGGAGGCTCATCACCATCACCAAGTCATTCAAAAAGCACTACAAAGAGAATCATATGCTTACCTTTACTGTTTATTTCTCTTAAACAGCTAGTAGTACATGGAACCAGCCATCACCCTCCTTTTCACTGCTTCGCTGTTAGTTAATGCTACTTCTAGTTTCAGGGTCTCAGGCATGTTATGTCCACTCACGTTCTCATCTCTCACCTCTCACGGATTCCCATTTCTCCTCATCATCTTACCTTTCTCCCAGTATATGGGACTACTGTATACATTTGTTCAATTTCAATCATTTAAGCTATTTAGAATTGGGGGGGACAATTTGTGTTTTTCAGAATTTGGGGGGGACATGTCCCCCCCATCCCCCCCGGGATCTGCACCCATGCATGGTATTGTTTACTTCGGCACGGCCCTGACAAAACAGGCCTGGCAGCTGCTGTCACCCGAAAATAGCGGCAGACTTTGAGGCGAGCAGAGAGCCGAGTGACGCTCCCACGATGTTCACTCTGTTGCACTGGGCACAGTGAAAGTAACACACGATCCCGCTGGCACCAGAGTCCACAGGTGGCAAACAGCCTCCTGTCTCTGCCACAAGGCCGCAGGGCATGTTGGCAGAATATCTGTTACATACAACAACACTGACGTCCTCATTTGAAGCCAAGAGTCAACTGGGAATGTCAAGAAAAGGGCACACAGAGTAAATGCTGTTTGAGTCTTTTCATGCTGAGCTGAGCGCTGTGGAAATGTGTGATAATAAAGCAGCACTAAGCTGAATTCTCAGTCATGTAAAGGACAAGTGCTTCCATCACTTCCGAATGGCATTTCGGATATTTCTGCTGCTGCGGTGCCAAAGAAGAGAGCAAGTCCCCGCAAAAGTGTTTACTCTTTCTCTCCCTCCTTTTTTTCACTCTCATCAGACAAAAAGCTTTTCCATGTAGTGGCACAATTGCCGCTGCTTACCGAGCCCCTAAGAGGAGGAGGAGGTGAGTTTGTCCGTCTGATGAAAGTGCCCTTCTGGCCCACCGATAATTTCGTTCAGAGCTCCTTCCTCCCTCAGCGGCTGCTCGCGGGCGACATCAAATCTAGATAGCGGTCAAGACAGAAGATGCTTCCCTCACCCTGTCATCCGATAGGACTTCCTCCACATGTTGACCCCGGTAATCCTAGACCACTCTGAGTCTACAGCACTTGTCATTTGGCAGCTGGTAATGATGAGCTAGAGGTGTGTCCACAGACACCTTTTCACCCATGTTCAACCTGTAAGGGTTCAAGATGGGGCCTCTTCCTCACTGTACTCCACTGCATCCCTGATCCTCCTTCAAGAATTTGGTGTCTTGTGCGTCTTTTTGTAGTCTTGGCACAATTAACCGTACAAATATGGATGAGGACACACACTCACTGAGCCGATCTCTGCCTAAAGGGAGTCTGTTTCAGAAATTTACAAAATTTGTTGGATGCAGCAGTCTCAGACACTGACCAATGATACTACAGACTTTAAAGGGATAGTTTAAATTTTTTGACGCGGGGCTGTGTGAGGTACTTAACAACAGGTTAGCACACCCCCAGTTTGGAGAAGCAGGCAGGAGTACCGCCACAGAAGCTAAGGAATGTACTGCTGGGGACGGGGGCAGCAGCAAAATATACTTTAGCCACCTAAAAGAATCAATAGCAGTTGATCAGTGTATGCTATATTTACTATATTTGCTATATTTTCATCACTTCCCCTTGCCATCAGACAGCCCTTGCTAACGGGAAACTGAACCCGTTATCTTTCTCCAAAGCCACCAGACACCTTTGACAACAAAAAAAAAACAAAAAACAAAAAAAACCTGCAGACATACCAGTGGCTGGTAGCTTTCCAAAGTTACTAACCCCTCAGCAATTTCACTTGCCACAATTTTTTTGGTTGGGAAATTACATTTTATTCAATAAAAGTTGACTATGGTGTGCTACAATTTAAAAATAAAATGAAATTCATACAGATATATTTCTTTTCATTTATTTCATTTATACTCTCTCTGACGCTGTTGTAGCTGACTGGAATTGCACAGGTGGGTGCTTCAGCTGGTTCATTTGTGCCGGCTACTGCGACTGACACAACTGTCAATAAGCCACTGTTATGCTAACCTTGGCAGATGCCACAAACGCTCAACAGCTTCCCTCCAGAACTTGCACTTGTGAACTTTGGTTCAGCATCCACATACTGTGTACTGCATTCCAGAGAGTGCGTCTATAAAGTTTATATGCCACACATCAAAGGGGCTAGTAAAAGTGACTATATTACATGCTACTGCCTAATCCTACCCGCAATTGTCAAGTGGGCGGGTGCTAATGTCAAGCCCTGCTTGTAGAATGTGGGAGTTGCTGGTCTACAGCTGCCTCATTGTTTGGTTTGTTTGTGTTATTGTGTGAATATGGTGTCTCAAAGAGTTGGTTCGGACTCACCAAAGTTAAGGGAAATTTCGGTTTATTTCAACCCATCTCCAATCGTCCTAAATTTGTTGACTAGTGACATAAAAATAATAGTTAGCATGTTAGCTGTTAGCCTAGATACAGCCGGGGCACATAGTAGCATCAGACCTGTTAAAACGTAAGTGAACGGGCATACTTCAAGTGCAAAGTTAGTCCACTAAACAAGCTTTTTTTCCACAAAGACTGCCTCATATCGTTAGGATAAATGTCAGAGAACATATAGAAAAACGTGTTGTCTTACCTTACCGGTGTGGTGCCATGTTTGTTTACCATTTAGCTCTGCTTTCCAAAGCGCGGCCGAAATATTGCGAGAATAAGCAGCGATCTCATACCGTGCCTGAAATCTCGCGAGAACAAGCAGCAGCAGCTGGAAGGCAGAACCGGACAGTAGCCTGAAAAGTTCATTCATTTATTTTATGAAAGATTTATAGAATAATGGCTGACTTTTTGCCAGACTTCAACTTTGTGGAGGAAGAATTTGATTTTGCAGAGTTTGATGGCGGCCTTTATTTATTTGAGCCAGAATACACTGACGAAGAGCTTCGTGAAATTGAAGAACAGAGGAGGAGAGAGAGAGAGAGAGAGGCGCAACAGGTAGAGGACAAGAGAGGAGGAATGGCTGCTGCAAGGCTGCGTGGCTCTGGAGATTGGTGGTGTACCTGTGAATGCTGTGCCCCAGTGCCCACAGAAGACGAATGCCTCTGTTGCAAGGAATGGGACCGGTTGCAGCCTTATTTTCAAGGTCTGGATGTGACCGAGGACCAGACACCTCCACCTGGAGCAGTATCCAGTTAGGCTTTATCTAGAGCTCGCGAGATATATTTCGGCCGCGCTTTGGAGAGCTAGATGGTAAACAAACATGGCAGCACACCAGTAAGGTAAGACAACATGTTTACATGTCGTTTTCCATATGTTCTCTGACATTTATCCTAACGATATGAGGCGGTCTTTGTGGAAAAAAAGCTTGTTTAGTGGACTAACTTTGCACTTGAAGGTTGCCCGTTCACTTACGTTTTAACAGGTCTGACGCTACTATGCACCCCGGCCGTATCTAGGCTAATGGCTAACATGCTAACTATTATTTTTATGTCACTAGTCCTAAACAAATTTAGGACGATAGGAGACAGGTTGAAATACACTGAAATTTCCCTTTAAAAGGGCTATCTGATGGCAAGGTAAAGTGGTGTAAATATTCTAAATATAGCGTACACTTAAACGGACGGTGTTTCTTTAGGTGGCTAAACAGCAGCACTTTGGTTAGCTTCCATGGTGATACTCCTGCCTGCTTCTTCAAACTGGGGGTGTGCTGGCCCGCCATCTACTGTAGGTAATACACTGACTGTGGGTAAGTACCTCATACAACCCCACTTCAAAAAATCCAAACCATCCCTTTAATACATTTAGCACCAAAAAAAAACTTCTTTTCAGAGTCATAACTCAGTCAAACCAAAACCCACAGATGTCATAAACATAATTTAGTAATCAGTAGATCTAAGACCTACAGTGTAAGTGACAGCCGTTTCTCTGATGTTAATTAAGGATAAAACCCCAGAAATCTGTTTGGAAATCCTATTTTAAGAAAGCACACTCTGTAACAGAACATTTTGCCACATAATTATCATGTTAAGATTTTTTCCTCAGGATCAAAGTAATCCTGTTTGGTTTGGTTCTCTGTACATCCATGGTTACGGTGCAAACAGGCCAATGCCGCACGACTTTCCATGGTGCGGATCTGCCATAATTAAATTGTCATATCTGTCAAACCGACTGGGGGAAAAAAAACAGAGCTCATGTGTAGCTCTGCAGCTGACTCATACACATCATGTAAATATCACCCAAACCATGATGGGAGCCTTAGTGCCAAAATATGTCAATCTCAACTGAAAATGGGAAAAAATAACCACAGGAGCAAAAAATAAAAGAAAAAATTGCATTACCAGTACATTTTTTAGCATCCAATCAATGTTTCCTATACTCCAGGAAAACTGAAACTCACCTACACCCACTCTTATGATAATTGCTATGTGTTGAAACCTTTTGGACATGTAGGCAAAAATAAAACTACATTTTTAATTATATAAAAACTTTGCTCAAACAGGTATAGTTACACTCACATGAGAATGATGGCATTTCTAAGTAGCCTAACTTCTCTCAATTGATACATGTGAGTGTGACATTATACTTTAAATAAAAGGAGTGTGAACTGTGGAAAACAATACTAAATAATCGGAGACAACACGTCCACATCACTGAATCTATTCAACCTGTGACTGCGATGAGGGTTAGGGGGCAAAGACTGCAAACAGTAGTGCCAGAGGGCAGCTCTGTGCTTCCATTAATAGAAAACCTTTCTCTGGTCAGAATAATAGCTTTGCGACAACCCAGCCCCCCCTGCGGACCTCTAGAGCCGAGCACACGTGGGCTAAATGTCACTCAGCAGGATCCCATCATTTAAGAGAAATCACATTTTCCCCCGGAATACATGAACGTCTGACTCGCTCCATCACACACTCCCCATCTCACAATTTCTTGACTATTACACTCTCAAGGGAAGTGTGACTGAACAGGAAATAGATGCGTGACATTAGTGGAGACCTGCTGGGTTTCATGGCACAGGTTCAAGCTGCAGCCACCTGTTCAGCCCCCGAAGCGAGCACTGTTTGTTTTGACGTGAGCAAACAATAATGTGATGACAATTTTCATGAATAGGGAGGGTGGTCGTGTGTGATGCAGAAGTGACTGGGGGGGAGGAGAGATGCAATAATGCATAAAGTGACAGATGGGATCCTTCCGTGTCCCCAATCTGGGGGAAACCGTGTCCTTACATCCAGCACGCCGTTGATCTGAATTTAGAGAATAAACACGGTGCCTCGCCTTTTCTGTTTTATTGGAGTGCAGGAGGAGTGGAGCGCCGATCTCCAGCAGATAAATCTTTACAGACTTAAAGGTCATTGGGAAGTGTCCTCCCTGCTAATCAAAAAGCCCTGAAGGCGAGGTTTGATCTTTTACAATCTGCCTGAGATGCGAGGCCAGCCGGGCAAATGAACATCAGGCCTCTGGGCCTTCCACAGGGCAGCCTGCACCTGCTTATCACTCAGCAGTCACAGTCAGAGGTAAACAGCTCAGTGTGCAGCGAAGAGCACGAGTCGTGTCATGCTGCAATTGTTGAAGCTCATAACTAAAAATTCAAAATGTCATCATGAGAAGTGAGAGAACCTTTTGGGGAATAACAGAATACAAGTAACACCGTTATCTATTTAAAATCAATGTAGACTTGGGATAAGAACCAAAGGGTCACCGTGTCAGGACCAAATATGGAGCGTGGACTGAAGAGGTGCCAGTTCACCACCTGGGCACTATCAAGGTGCCCTTCAGCAAGGCACCAAACCCCCAGCTGCTGGGGTCGCCTGTCCAAGGCAGCCCTCTCGCTCTCACATCTCTCCATGTAATGCACGTACAGGTACTGTTTGTGCATGTTTGTGTACACAATTTACATGGGAATAAATCAGGAGCGTGAAAATATTTTCGACTTGAGAGAAAGTACGGTTCATCGGACAAATCACATAGTGTATGTAAACAATGCTGTAACCACTTAAAACATGACGCACCCGGCTGGCCAGGCGTCTCACTCTGCTAACTTCTAACTACAGCAACATTAGCTGCTCTGTCTCAATAATGTTCAGCTGAAGAAAACATGCACGTAGGCTGAAATTCAACCGAGCTGTTCTGTCAAGGGATGCAGCGACTTAATAATAATATTGTAATAATAATGTAATTTGTTAATCTATGAGTAGCTCCGCTAGCTGCTGAGCTGAATTTGACACTTTTGTTAAATGATGTCGCTGTTAATCCACGTTTTATGGCTATTGGGAGAAGTTTGCCTTATTTGGAGTTTTAGGAAAAAGATCACGGTTTGGGTTACAACGAAAACATATCCTCCATAAATTACTTTCTGCCAGAAAGCCCTGAAGGTTAACTTAGTCCCTGTGCTGTTTGATGTGTGTTAATAAAGTCAATTTACAGTAAAAGGTACTGCACTTAAGCAGTAACAATTATTTACATTGTTTATGTGTTGTTTTTATCTTTTATGGACAAAAGCAAAAAAGAAAGGGGTGGCAGCTTCTTCTGTAACTGACTATGTTAAATGGGCAGATGATATCTTCTCATATCGATCGCAGTACCCTGAACCATAATGAATCAAAATCATACTATGACAGACTTTGCAATGTTTGCAAATACAGTATGGTTGTCCAAAAGAATCGATATGCCGGTAATATCGTATTGTGCTGAATCCAATCCAATCCAAAGTAATTAGGACACATTACTTAGTTTGTATGTACATTAAAAAGTGCGTTTTATGGCATGTATTCAGTAATCTGTAGTGGAATACATTTTAAAAGTAACCCTCTTATCCCTGAACATAATCCTCCAACTAAGAAGCTATCTGACGGTAAATGATCAGAAAATGGGGATTGTGTCATGTACTTTAGACATTAACCAGCTTCTTAATCTTAATCACGTGTTGTACTCTAGAGCTAATTGAACAGAAACATTTTACAGAAACATATGATTTATGAATATGTATGTTTAGTTTGGGCCTTTTGGGTTGTGTCATCACCTGAAGTTTTTTCAGGGTTCCACTAGTGATTGCACATGTTTTTTCGAAACCATCTTAACTCTAGTTGCTTGTTGGTCTCACTTATTGTAACTGTCCTGAACTAAAAAGAGCTATACAGGTAATTGTGTCTGTAGAGACACCAACCAATGTGTTTGCCTGAGTCATAACCTACACTGAAATTGCAAAATACTACAGGCAACCTGGAGCTGAGCTTCCTTCAAGCACAATCCATGTCTCAGCTGTCTCAGATTAAGATTTATTCTTTTCTTGACTGCATCCACATCCACATGTGATAATTGAGCAGGTTTAATTGGTAAAATTCATTACAGTCACTTGGGTTCACATGCACCACATGTGTCATGGAAAAGTGGGAAAATAATTTCCAGCTCCCTGTGTGTGGCGAGGTAAAGTTAAAAACCAATCGATTCGACCTGTGCTGAGTTTTACTAATGAAGGCTGCAGGTATAAAACAGGTCAACCTTAATATCCTGGTGTAAAAACATGCTTCAGAATATTTCAAGAGCAAACAGGCTGCCTGCAAACACTGTGTTTTTAAAGAGAGCAACAATGTGGGTGAAGATGTGGGAATAGCAGCTCGACAAACACACAGCTAGATGCATAAAATAACACACACACAGACACAGACACACACACACACACACAGATACAGCCGTTCACTTAAGTCAACCCCTGCTCTTACTGCCTGGTAAAATTCCCTCTCAGATGGCCTGGAAATAGGCTTTAATGTGCCCCCTAAACAGGCTGACATAGAAAACACACATCTGCTGTGTTTAGGTAAGCTGCAGTTGCCATGGTTACAGACGAGCACTCGCTAAACAGTTGTGTGTCAAGCCATCATTGAGACAGGGCACTTGAGCTGCACACGCACATAAACTGAGGGGAGCGTTGGTGGTTCAAAGTGAAAAACAAGGAAACGCAGCTGATGTCACGCTTCTGTTAGCAATATGTTGCTGTCACCATTAACCGGCCCCAACGTCTGCGCTCAGGACTAACTAATAGAAGACGCTGTGGGGGGACAACCTGAGTTCAGCCTGAGTCATCAGAGTTTCATATGACATTTGGAGGAAGATGAAGAAAATGTGCTGTTTTTAGCCCAAATGGAGGAAAAAAACGGGATTTATTCCGTTCTGGTATTAATCACCTTCTTGAAGAAGCTCACGGCTACACACATCATCTCAGAACAACAACCAATGTTTCATGTCACTGGGTTTTAAATGACAACATACGCAGAAAGCAGCAACATTATCATACAGAGCTAACGTACATTTTATGACTAAAGCTCTTGACATGAAGTGTTTGTCACAGTGAGAGACCTTTTAAATAAACCAGTTTTGTTTACAACAACTAGAGCCGGATTTGACGCTTTTCACATCTTCTTAAATCCGTCAAACATCGACTATGTTTACATGCACATAATAGATAATATTACATTTGGATTTTCATTATTAGGCCTTTTACTGAATGCAACATTTTCCTAATACGACATGTGGGGTATGCCATTATTAGTCAGGATTCAGTAGCATTTGTTAGACATGTAAATAACACACTTCAATACATGTTTCAATTAGGGTTTTTACCGCACTTTGCAACACACAGCCTCTTGCCTGTTTACTGTCAGTTCTGTGCGTTGTCATGGCTACGTTGTACACAAATCAATAGCTGCTCGTATGCAAGGCTGGAGCAGTGATGCACACTCTAAAAAAAGGCCCAAATTCCTGCCTAGAATGAGAAACACACCTACTTTAAAACATTATGACAGACTTGGATAGCAAAAGTTTTTTGGATACACTCAACTATCGCAATTCTGACCTTTTCAAGAAGGCGGTTGAAGGAATGAAAGTGTGCCTGAATGATCCAGCAAGTCCGCAACTTGTTTGAAAACTTTGAAAAAATTGTATTTTGACACAGGCGCAAAATAACAACATATTAGGGCATGTTAATTGGAGTATTCATGGCTGCTTTTAAACAGAAATATTAGTGGAATATTCTTTTTTTTGGCCATGTAAACAGTAGTAGTAGTAATATTGTCTTTTTCAGAACAAGAGCAAAAAACAGAATATTTTGTGCATGCACACTAAAGGCTGACATTTTTTTCAGGAGTCCTGTGAGTCAAGGGATTTCTGTGAGTTCCCACAGGATGGGAGTCAATTTCACCATTCATTATGTGACTGGGACGGGGCAGGAGAAAAAGTCCACTGTTCTCGTTGCGATGGAAATCATAATAACAATATTGGACTGCCAATATGAGTCAGTACCTATTAGTTTGATTCTACAGAGCTAAGGGAGTGTACGACTGTTAATATGAGCATGTGTCGTTTTATGTTGAGCATGTCAAATTAAATAGATTGTTTGTTCAGATAATATTATCCCAATCACAATGCTAATTTCCATTAGCACATTAATTGGAATTCCTATTATGTGTTAGCATCGAGCTAACATACTAAGTGCTGGCTATTTGCCACATGGCTGTAGCAGTTACAATCAGAATAAGGTTTAATACGCAGTAGGTTTTGACTTACAATTAATTTGTCTTGCTTTTTGCATAGAATAAATACACATTCAGAGGAAATAAAATTAAAAGCCAAAGCACTGCAACAGTCAAAAACAGTCAACATATAATAGAAATAAAAAGGTACTTCGAAAAATATTATAACCAAACAAATATGAATATAGCTGTTTCAGCTGTTATGTTGGGAGTTATTTCAGTATCAGTATCAGTATTTTGGGCGTCCAGTAGCTCAGTGGGTAGAGCAGCTGCCCCATGTACAAAGGCAATGTCCTTGCAGCAGCAGCTGTGGGTGCAATTCCAGCCGACGACCCTTTGCTTCATGTCATCACCTTCTCTTTTCACCTTTTAAACTTAAATACTGTCCTATCCAATAAACGCAAATACCAAAGAAATAACATTTATTAAAAAAAAAAAAAGAAAAAAAGAATATGCTTAGTTTTTTGTAGAAATATGCAGTTCTGGACCAGGATGGGACAGGAAATTTATCTTCACCCTGTCATGGGATGAGGCAGGACAGGAGTTTGAAAGTCCATTCCCATATCACTGTCTAATGTAAACGTCAGTGTCAGTATCAGCCATGTCTATGGCAAGCCGCTTTAACATTTAATCGCTAAGTTTGACTATCCGGAATTACCATTATAGATATCAACAACACCATTTTGACTAGTCGTAATGTCATTGTGACTAGTATGCATTTTAATGACGTCATTCAGACGAGTCAAACCTACAGTTAGGGATATCTATAACGTCATTCTGACTAGTCAAAACTCCAATTTAAGATATCTATAATTCAGTTTTGACTAGTAAGATTCAGACTATTTTTGCCATTCATGTGTATGGGGTTTGTCATTATAGATATCTCTTGACTAGTCATAATTCAAGTTCAAGATATCTACGTCATTCTGACTATCTGAAACTTAATTCAAGATATCTAGAAAGACCATGTAGATATCTTCAATTGATGATAATTAAAGATATCTTGAACTTGAATTATGACTAGTCAAAATGACGTTGTAGATACCTCAAACTGGAATTAGAGATATCTCCAATTCAGTTGCAGATATCCGCAACTACATTGGAGATATCTATAATGACAAGCCCCATACACATGAATGGCAAAAGTAGTTTGAATCTTACTAGTCAAAACTGAATTACAGATATCTGAAATTAGAGTTTTGACTAGTCAAAATCTAATCACAGATATCCTGAATAAGAGTTTTGACGAGGCAAAATTATTTTGCAGATATCAGTAATGAATATCCAGTCTAGCTATTAAATGTTAAAACGGCTTGCCGTACCATGTCAGTGGCTTTTTCCTCCCCACTTTTTGTTCCACAAACATGAACTAAGTGCTTCGTTAATATTCCACGTCAAACCATTATGCTCGAGTGTGGCTGCCCACCCTGCATTCATGATTAACAACCTGCACGTACTGAGCCAACTGGAGATGCTGCACCACATTTAGTGGGGTGGGTGAAAAGTGGGATCAGCCCCGAGCACTGCGGCAAGCCTTGGCATGGTGCTCCCACTCATGCCATTTCATTTCATCACTCCTCAGCTCTGCTCATGCCTTGCCAAGCACTTTCATCCAAATCATCAAACACTCTTATAAAATAAAAATTAAAAAGAAAAAAAGTACAGGAATCTCCGTCACAATGAAACTGCTGGGCGGGGCGGGTCACAGCAAAATAGGGATCAGATAAAGATCTTACAGCGTGGTCGAAGAGGCATGTGTTCTCCACACGATACTGTCAACAGACACCAGCCGCCATGGCAACCACTTCAGCTGACCAAATGCAATTGGTAAACTGTACATGTCCCTCCCTCCCTCCCCTCCGTCCTTCTGGATCTGTTTCTCTCTGCTGTCTGAGGGCATTATGGGGTGTATGACCTTAATACACTCTTTAAATCTCTCCTCTTTTTTGCCCTGACTTTGTTTTGATGTGTCTGCCTCCCCTGTCTGAGAGATAAGCTCCCAAGATATGCACTTCAAAGCAGTATATTTATGCGTCGGACAAGAAGAGATAAATTCTAGGAACATTCAAGCGTGCACAATTTGTGGCTTGTCAGATGCCTTCTCAGCAAGGTTTCTGGCCTGTCCTATGATAACAAATATTTTTCACGAGGCCCTTTCACAGATGAATATACTATGAGGGAGTTCAACCTGAGTACCTAGCTGTCATGAGGAAGTCTGAGGGGTGATCATGATGGGCTGTCACGCTTAATCTCGCTGACGTCTTAACCAGCAGTCTGCTACATGTGGGCTAAAGTAGCTCGGGATGTCATTCAGAGATGAAAAGGAGGATGATGACTGAGTGCGAACTCACCAGGACTCTTCCTGTCAGGGTCTGAGCGGATATCATGACTCCAGCCCAGTCTTTGACCGAGGTCATCCAGCCCACCTCGCTGGCCGCTGGGTCGTCCTTATCGGTGCGCTTGATGCCATCGCCTGTGGTGATCCGATGGACCTCCTGGTAGAGGATGCAGAAGATAATATAGTGAAAAAACTGGCATTTGACCAAAGAAATCCTGAACAACAAACAATTTTTCACACTAAAATCAAGGTAAACAGACAATCAGCAGACAATTAATCACTAAAATATACAGTGTTGTTAACTATAAAATTAAAAAGGGACAATTCCAGTTCCAGTAGGCCAGGGAATCTCCGTAGCACCACAGTGCTTCACTTCAATTTCGATAATATTTTGATCAACTGTGCAGCCCGGCCCAAAATGAGAACTGACCCCGGAAAATGGGGAGGTCTGGTCACCCTACATTAAAAGAAATCTCAGCTTTAACATTCTCATTCATTGCTGTGGCACAATATCTGAGTCCTTGTACATCAACCTGCTGCCATGACATAACAGCCCTTTTCCTGTTCTGGTGCATCACTTCCAAAAAATCCTCTAACACAGGAAAAGATGAGTTTAATGTTTATATTTTCCAACTCTTTCTCAACATATTTGTGTACACAAAGCTGTAGTCCAACAAGCATCCGGGCCACAGCACAGAGACCAAACAAAAAGGGAGCCAATACAGAGAGCCAAACAGTAGTATAAGCAGAGGTGGAAGAATTCAGATCCTTAACTTAAGTAAAAGTACAAATATCACACTGTAAAAATACTGTTACTAGTAAACGTCTTTACTTACTTAAATACAACTATGTACTTTAAACCTAAATTAAAAGCCTAGTCCCTTTGACTAGCCTACTGTGGCTACACATTTTGTCAAATAAAGGCCTGTCTCAATTAGATGCCAGATTAAACAGTCAGATTAAAAGGGTTTTTCATAAAAATTAATCCAAGTTGTGAGTATTGTTTTAACAGGATAAAGCGGTGTTGTATGGGCAAGCCAAAGCTAGATCAAATTAATGATTCATAATTGATATATTATCTGAAGCCTGGTTTTTATGAAAGTAATAGCCTAGTCATACTGGTTTGAATAAACAATTTGATCGAGTTTCCTATCTTTACTGAGCAAAATATAGTCCTGTTGATTTCAGTGATTTAAGCAAATAATAATAAGTTATTAAAATAATGAAAAGAAAAAGCAGCAAATCCTTTTTGCATAAAGCTACAAGATCATAAAATAGTTGCCATTTAATTTTCTTACTGTATTTTGCACTTGTTTATTTTCATATGGTTTGTGTGCAAAAATCTTAAATTGTAAAGCTCCATAAAACCCGGGCTATTATTTGCTTAAATCACTGAAATTCACAGGCCTTATTTTTTGGACAGGCATCAATTTTAATTCCTTTCACAGAAACATGTGTATAAGGAATGTGAAATACAATAAAAAATAAAAAAAAATTGTATTTTTTTTAATTCAAACCAGTATGAATATTACTTGTATAGAAATTAGACTTCAGATAATATATCAATTATTATTTTTGGATTATTATAATTATTATTTGGGACTAGGCTTTTCATTGAAGTTTTACAGTAACTAATAACTCAAATAATTTTCGTTGAGTAAAATGTACATTATTTCCCTCTGAAGTGTAGCGGAGTACAACCAGACAGTGGCATGGGATTAAAATACTCAAGTAAAGTAAAAGTACCTCAAATTTACACGTAAGTACATTGGAGTACACTCCATCACTCCACATTGGAGTACACTCCATCACTGAGTATAAGTGCTCCAGTTAAGGTTAGTTTCATTGTTAAATAATGTTGTACCAGCAGTGAAGAAGCTAGTTACAGTTAAATTAAAAAGAAATGGCCTATGTCAGTGGTTCTCAAATTGTGTGCAGTGATGCAAATCCAGGTCTGCCGTGGGATTTTGTGATAACCATGCATTGTTACTGCAATATTCAGCTGAGCCTATACAAAAAGATATGAATGAATTTTCAATTGACTGTATCAGTATGTTGTGTGCACTCATTTCCTTATAAAGAGGCAAACAAACAAGGGAATTATAAGTGTGTGACACATCACATTATCTCACATTATTTTACATTAACATTTAAATGTCTGCGTTATTGGTGCTTTGATGTAATTTAAAAATATTTAAAATAAATTCTTGAATCATTTTGTTAATGAATATTTCACGAGTAATGGTTGATTGTCAATAGTTATTTGATATCAGTAAATAAAAACAAACTTTATGTTGTGATAAGAGTGATAACACGTTATAGAAGCTATTGTGCACAGATATATACAGGTGTGCCTTGGCCACAAAGTTTGAAAACCACTGGCTAATGTCCACAGGACCAAAAGCACATTTGACTACAAAATTAGTGTTTCCGCAGTGTAATATTTTGTTTGCGTGTGACAAGTGTAATGTCATATCTATCATAGCTGTGAGTAAAATCAGAAACATCAACTACCAAAGAGTGAGAAGCAGCTGCTAACAACAACACAGCTAGCAGTTAGCATGCAGCTAGCACTTTACTTAGCATACAGCTAGCATATGGGATTCTCATTGTTTTGACTCACCCTTAGCAAACGCACAAATGTTAGCTTCTTCAGTTAGCTTAACAGTATGTGTTATATTATTGGGTTTATGAAAGAGGGAAGACAATTCAGCTCTTTAGCAGGGAGCTAGCATCATGACTTACACTGATATATCACCTTCTGGCTAAGGTGTTAGCAGACATGGAACCATATTAGCATTCATTTGGAGCCATGTTGTGGCAGTCCCCTCCTGTGTCTCTGCTGTGTGTTGTCTCCTTGCAGCTAGTGAGCTGACTGTGTGCAGGTCGTTAGTGAGCAGGCTCACCTGTGCTGATGAGCTCCAGTCCACAGCTGGCTAGGTCAGCCTGCCTGTCTCTATCTCAGCCCCCACATGGTCTCTGCAGCCCCTTTAACACTGGACAAAAACCCACTAACATCTGGCTTTTGTATTTAATGGGGAAGGTTATAGTTGGCATTTGCCCTCAGGACCAATTACTCTGCAGTAGTCACAGGTATTTATCAGCTCCAGCTCAGACTGGCTTCAACCTGCAGTGCTGGAAATACCACACCAGGGTAAACATGGTAGTTTTAGCCCCTAAGATGGCGCCATGCAGTGACAGGCCGCCCAAAATACTGTCCATTTCCACCCAAGCAGCTCTCGGACATCGTTCAAAATTTAGTCCACACCAAAAAAGCTATAACTAATGACCATGGAAAGGAAGAACAGTTAACCAGCACACTGCATTTGGAAAGGATAGCATACAACTTAAAGGGCAGACTCCCACAATGTATCAGTCTGGCAACCTCTCATATCACACCTTGCACACAGTTCCTGAGTTGTAACCCACTCTTCTACAATATCTCAGTCTGAGGATGAGTTAATAAGTGAGATAAGGGTAGTGGAAAAAGGAATAGAAGGAGTAATTTTATTTTATTTTTATTCTTTTTTTCCCCATTATTTACTTTATGCACATTTAATACACTCATGCTTTATCTTGTTTACATGTTCATGTTCATGTTTTCCTGCATCTGTGAACTTTTTATTTCAAGACTCTTTTCTGCAAAATTAAATGAGCGCTGACACTGCATGATATATGTAATTTCATCTTTGGCTCAATAAAAATACTTGGGCGGTGATTTGTCCACACCAATTTTGTGAGTGAAAGAGACTAAACAAGTAAGAAATATAAAAAGAAGTAACCATCTTAACATTTTTACTGGTCTCCATGCTGCTTACTACTATTTGCTTTTTTTTTGGCAGGATTTTTTTTTATTAAATGTTATTGAATAAATTAAATATTACAGAGAGCACAGATTCCACACATTGAGGAATCCACAGTCAGTACGTTTACATGGACAGTTTAATTCCACTTTTAATCGGAATGAACGGCCATTCCGATTAAAAGTGGTCATTCCGATTGAAAATTAAATCCGATTAAAGGGGGTGGTTTATTCCGTTTGTCATTCCGAATGAAAGAATTTTGTGTGCATGTATACACTCATTCCTCTTCAAGTTCATTCCGGTCTTTCTGCGCATGCTCGTTTCCTTGCCCTTCTGGTGCGATGACGTATATAGTGCGCATAGCAACGGGCTGCATAGCAACGGGCTGAGCTAGAGCAGTCGGACTCGTTGCACTCACCGGTTTCCATTTGCCACAGCACGGTCTTCTGCCTCCCTGCCTGTCAGTCAAAGTGGCCACGCCCATAATTATGCAAAACATTAAGCCTTAATTAACACTCAAATGGGAGAGTTATAAATAAATTCACCATACAGTTGTCATGAATTATGAAATAAGCCATAGAGACCAAAACCGATTTTCGTACTGGGCTGCAAACCTGTTTATTCTTGCTGTAAAGTT
This sequence comes from Epinephelus fuscoguttatus, assembly GCF_011397635.1. Taxonomy (NCBI): domain Eukaryota; kingdom Metazoa; phylum Chordata; class Actinopteri; order Perciformes; family Serranidae; genus Epinephelus; species Epinephelus fuscoguttatus. The sequence goes on from NC_064771.1 coordinate 23,830,177, forward strand.
GGGCATTTTAACATGGGAGTCGATGAGGATTTGCCAGCCCCAAGTGGCCCGTTGAGGAACTGCAATTTGTGGCTTGGTTTCATTTCAGTTTTCTTAAGATTCAAGTTTGAGACTGAGACTGTGTTAGAGTAAAAAACATCTATCAATAAACGGGGGATGATTTGGCATATTTAGATTTGTGAATATGAATTAAACAGCTTTGTACGGTTGACTAACCTGAACCGTGTTCAGCCCCAACAAATGGTAGCAAAACTTTCATTTAAACAGAAAAGGTGGTGCTTTGGACACCTTGTTGTGTTATGCAGGCGCACAGCTTTTTAATACTGTCGGACTGATTTCAGTTCAATTCAGAGGGGCTTTATTGGCATATAAACACGTGTTTACATAACCAGAGTAAACGTGGAATTACAACAAAAACTGTATGTACAGTAGCTCGTCTACCTGGAAACTTTAGCAAAATGTTCCCGTTTTCTGGACTGCCCGTGACGTCTAACTTCACACACTAGTACAGTTTGTTTGCTTTGTTTTGTCTTTTCATTTCACATCCTCATACACTATTTTCCACTCACCCTGGCTCTCACTGATGTTACTGATTGCTCATATCCCATTAATTTGTTTTTATAAATAAAATTATTTAGTAAATCATTTTATTTTTGACTTCTACCCTTTTGTGTATTCTCTGTCCGGACTGTGAGCCAGGTCATGACAGTCCAGTATTAATTCTCCATTTACTTGTCTTTTGGTCTTCAACAACCCTTCAGAAATATTTGGCTCTTCCCCTGCTAAACCAGAGGAGATCCAAACATTTCTGAATGTGGGCCAGATTAGATAATGTGATAATATTTGGGGGCCAGCTGCGTCTGGCATCATATGGGTTATTAACAAATGAGACAAACCCATCGGTTTCATCTTTCAGTGAAAAAGTATTCAACTTTCCATCATTGCTTGCTGCTGACTTTACACTTCTCTGCTGTGGCCATGTCTGCTACCTATTGGGAAATGTCTGCTGTTAGGCAACTGTTGGTTTGCTTGTTTGCCATCTGTGTATGAAAACACATTGGTTCCGCCTGTGTAGTTCCTCCTCAGTGTACGTTCACCAACTTTGTCTGTTCTTTGTTAGGCCAGCTAAGACGGTAAATGCTGGGTTTATCTGAGCTATATTACTGGAAACATCTGCCTGCTGCTGCTGAGAACATGGGAAGTGAACCAATATACTGTGTTGTAAATTGCAGCATAATACACCTATTTTTCTATTTCCAGAACTTTACATGTAAGTTTTATACATTGTAGCATAATGCACTTTTTTATTGTTACATACTTCTTATTTTCATACTTCATATTCCTACTTTTTTATAATTCTCCATGCTTTGCAACACATCACAGTTTCTACCTGGGGATCAATAGGGTATTTCTGAAAACTGAGGTAAAAGGCACTTTTCCTGACTCTGAGGGGAACTGCAGGGTCAGATTATTCTGTAGGAGAATGAGACCCCGTAACTCAGTGAGATTACCTGTTTAAATGACGGTTAAATTAAAAAATCATGTAGGTTTGTCATGATGAGTAACACTTTTTTTAGATTATGTTTTGGCCCTAATTCTGATGGACAATCACTGACTCATATCTAGTAATATAATGGTGATTTTCAAATATGAAAATATTGATTAGTGCAGTTTTAAACTCCAAATGCCCCATTATGTTAATATTTTCCTGCTGCGTCTCGGAAAAACTGAAACCAAAACAAGGAGCTGAAAGACACTAAATCTCTTCAAGCTGAATCTGGTGATAATCTTCTGTGTGTTTGTCACTACAAACGACCCTTTTCACATTATAAAGTGTCACTTCGTTCATTGTTGATGAAGGAAAGTAATGATTGGATCAGCTTTAGGTTGACATGAATGAGTAGGCTACAGAACCACCTACAGAAATCCGAACCTTTTCAATACAGAGTACCACCTACGTCTTTGGTTTGATTGACAGCTGTGCAAAAACGCAACACGAACAACTGCTCCATACCTAAAAATCCCCACTTCGAAAACATAAATGCATTATACTTAATATAGTGACCAGGCTTAAGGCGTCCAAAATAAACCCCCGCACATGCATGCACACATGCATACAGTAAACATACAGAGTGAGAGCAGCAAAGAGACTCCAGGAGTGTATCCATGGCAGCCACTGAGCTCCTGGTGTTTCTGCTCCACTGAGTGGGCTGCCTGCCTGCCTGTCTCTCCACCTGTCTGTCTTTCCGTCTGTCTGCTGGGACTGGCATGATTCACAGAGCAGGAAATCGAGACAGGATGCAGAGGTTAGCCATGCTCCCTGATGAAACACCCCACAGCCTCAAGGCTAACACGACTCAGACTCTTTACCCTGTGACATCCTACTCCTCCTCTACCTTAATGGTGTCACACATCACTCTCCCTGAGGCCTTTCTCCTGCAGCTCTGCTCCTCATGTGGGATTAGTTGGTGCACATAGTTAGAGGGGGAAAATAGCTGTTCGCGGACGAAACTTACAGTTTGTATGGTTTCCATTAACACGTGTGTACAGTACTGACACAGTCTTTTTTGGTTGTGGTGTTAATGCCCGAGATCTCAACATGCTGCATTCTCCAGATGCAGAATGGGCTTTGTGTCCCCAGGATAGGGCCGCTTTGAAGAACTCCTGGCATGCAACCGTGCAACATGTGCTGTGCCTCCACGCCACCATAAATCTTGGGTGGGTGCAGCACCGCTGATATAAGAGAATGAATGACTATAGTCTGCAACATATGGAGTACTATGTTGTGATTAGACAAGGATGTCATCTGTTTGCCAGCAGTCTGGTTAAGGAAGATGAGTGGGGGAATCACTGAAATCCTTTACTTAAGTTAAAGATTAAGTCTGGTGTTATTTTATATTTTCATCACTTGGAATAAATCCCATGAAATCCCATTGGTTCCTATTGAAAACATAAATCGAATGTTACTCAAGCAGGAGTAAATGATGTATTGGGACTATTTTTAGACGCAGATTTGGTGCGCGAGCCAGTATTTATGGCAGCAGGGCGGTGCATACGGGATCAACTTAAAATAAACTACAGCGCCCGTGTTCATTGTAAAGAGGGACCATGTCACCCACTGTTGCTTTGGGTGTCATCTTCCTTCATTTCAATCAGTCAATCCAACGTACATCATGCTGCACCAAATATGTATTCATCCACAGCTGAAAATAGTCCCCAACAAATATGCTGAGTAATGCCATCGGTTATAGGAAATTACTGGGCCTGTTTAGAAATTAAACTATTTATTGGTGCACCACTTGTTGAGATAAATAAAGATACACCAAGATCATCTTCATAATGAACCAGTGGGTTTGGGGCAGAGTGCCACGGACAGGGTAGGAAAGTCAGCTAAAACTAACTACTAAAGTATCTAAGTCAGAGTAAAATTAAAAATGAAAACCAACATTTAAAACTGACCTTTACAATATAGCTATGTTTGCAGTAACCTGTATCAATATATCTCAACAGCAGAGTACAAGAGTGTGTCAAGACTCCTCAATAAAGAGGCAAAGTCCCTCCCCTCCCGATTAACCACCATGGGACCTTATTTCCCAAAAAAATATGTATGGTTAAATTTTGCCATGAATTACATGATGTTTGTTATTTCAAAAGATAATTTTGTTAGTCAAGAAAGTCACAGTTTGTAGTAAAACTGTTGAAATGTAAGACTGTGAAAATAGGTAATTAGAAAGACAACCCAAGTCGGGTAAGTGACGTCATAGTTTTCTTTGTCGCTCAAGCTAAGATGCCTGTGTCTTTTGTCTCCCGATGCACTCACACTATGAATGTCTAAAGGAAATGGATACAGTGTTGGTGGTTGGACCCAGTTTCTTCCAGTGAAAGTTCCCATGAGAAAGATCTTTTTCCATTGTATCAAAACACCCAGATCTCCCACATCGCAGGGCCTATAGAGCAAGTGCACTACAGACGGAGTCCGAACAGCCAAGTGTTGCCAACTGGGTGTCTGACTTCCAGTTTAGGGCTCCGCTAACTTAAATGGGGATAAACTTATTCAATCTGGCAGCTCTTCTGGACTTTCGAAACGTTATCGGACCAAATGGATCAAATCATTAAATGATTCAATTCATGGAGGTTGTGACGCTCAAAAAAAATGTATCAGAAGACTCTATCACAGTTTAAGTCTATGGGAAAAAGTCTTTTTGGGCCCCATGGCATCATGAAACAGACCCAGATGTTATAATTTCATGTTTGGCCACTATATAAAATGCTTCAAAGCCACGAGGTGGTCCTGGGGGCCTCACTCATATGAGCAATGGGTTATGCTCGTTCTTTCGCTTCCTGGCCGATGATAGACCAGAAGTCACTGGATAAAACACAACAGGTAAGATAAAGTTACACTTGTGTGTGGAACATAGCTAAGTTACCTAGCTAGCTAGTTGGTGGTGGTGACATACATTGCGTGAGATGAGTTATGTAGTTGGCGGTGCAGAGGTTAGCACTGTCACCTCACAGCAAGAGGGTTCCTGGTTTGAACCTAGGGGTCAGGGAGCCCTTATATGTGGAGTTTACATGTTCGTGTCAGCGTGGGTTTTCTCCGGGTGCTCCAGTTTCCTCCCACAGTCCGAAGTTCCACAATCCAATTCACATGTGGGTGTGAATGTGAGTGCGAATGGTTGTCTGTCTCTATGTGTCAGCCCTATTATAGTCCGGTGACCTGTCCAGGGTGTACCCCGCCTCTCACCAGGAAATAAATGGATGAATTACAGATGTACTTCACTGAGCAATTTCACACAAAAGTAAATGGTAGTGTCTTTCTAATTACATAATTTTCAGTCCTATACTCCACAATTTCCTGTCGAACTGTGACATTCTTGACTTGCAAAATTATCTTTTAAATTGTCAAACATTTTATGACTAGTTCATGGCACTATTCAAACAGGATCACAATTTGTCTCTCACCATTCACTATGATACAATTTTTTTTTTTCCAAAATAAGGATCCATGGGGGGGAAACCAGATGGCGGGGGCGGCTTGCTTCTCTATGTATCATTTTTAGGGTTTCAATAGACTCTATTACAAATAAATATCACAATATATTGATCAAAAACTTCAACAGGCTCAACGTAACACTCTGACATCAGATAAATGTGAAGAAACAGGTGCAATATTCCCCTCAGAAATACAGTGGAGAGAAAATGATCTTGTCTCAGAGAATGGAAACAGTATTATTATAGTACTTAAGTATTTTACACCTTTTAATGCAAAAAATGGTTCCAGAGTGGTATAATGGTGCCCACCCACACACCACACGTCGCATGTGTCTCCATTATTATTACGGAATAGTTGGCTGCACTAAGAAATTCAATCATGTTCAGAGCCATTAGTCAGAGACAAGCAGGACCACCAGCAGACCACGGTACACTTCCTACAGCCTGTCCAGAGCCCTGCAGCACTAACCTGATAACACTATAATAACATGTCCAGCTCACTTAGGAGCTAATGCAGCGTACGAGACACAGGGACAGAAAATTCTGTGAAACAGCAACTTAGAAACGAGAGGCAACAGGTATCAGCTGCTCTCGGTGTAGTTTTAATCAGAGTGTGGCGTCTTTTGCTGCGACAAAATGGGTAAACACTGCAAACCAAACCACTGAGACTTTCCACGGTTACATCATCTATTTTGAGAAAAACAAAAAAAATCTCATTAGACTGGTCGTGAAAGAAAGCCTCTGGGGGACATTAAGTTAAATCTCACTTTTGAATCGCCTTAAGGAGATGAGGGTGAGTGGATCAGACTGTGGGTTAGAGACTAAGAGGGGAAAGAACATGTCGTGTGCCTTGTCAGTCGCCAGCCTGTTGAGTGACTGTTAAGGAACATTAAGTCAAATAAAGAGCAGCTTTAACAGGATGAAAAGTTAAATAAAGTCACAAAATGCAAAGGAATATTATACTGGTATTAAAACTTACACATGCAAGAATCCAAGCATGTAAAGCTCACTGCAAAAATCACTAAACCTACTAATACTGAGGGTCTGTAATGATAAAGTAAGTGACTTTTATTTCTTATTTATTGTTTCTTATTTATAATGTTTCAGTGCTTGTTGATATGCTGAATAATATATTGTATCCTCTGCTGACTTAATGAAATATAGCAGACATAATCAATAGCATATCGAGCGCTTAGGCTTGTCATATTTATGACTGGTGAATTTAAATTGGTTAAATAAGCCACTTAATGAAATAAGACACTAATACGGCTCAGTGAACACATTTCTACAGTCTCAGATTTATGTCAGGATCTATGGGGAAATATTTGTTTTGTTTGTGTGGAGGCTGCTGGAGCTCTACGATGTGTTGATGAAACATTACTTTCTTATTTAAAGGGACATTGACACTGATTTTACACATAAAGTTCTGTTTACTGGTCATAAAGAGTGATGCTCAGCCTGTAGAAAACACTTTATAACTGAAATGTTACTCTCTATTTCTTGGGCAGTCTAGGAGCTGTCTAAAATCTGAGAAAATAACCCTGAAGGTGTCACTGTGATGTCACAGGATTATCTTGATTTAGTATTTGGAGTTTAAAGTAGTTGACAGGAGCTGTATGTGACACTCAGAGCATTAGCATTAGCGATAGCAGCAAACCCCCATTTGCTATGTACAGATAAAGTAATGGCGTCTTGAGCAGAGAATGAAATTACGCTCCCTCTGTGTGTTGTAATCCTAGCTTCTCTGTTTTTTGGTGTGGTTGCTAGTCAGGCTCCGTGTGCATGATAGTGCATGTGAGTCCCTGTGTGTGTCTCCCTGCAATTACCGCTGTTACGCCATCCTGACCCACGGAGGCAGAACAGCATCGTAGCAGAAATCCCATGACACCCCCTTTAACACCGTTAGCTCTGTCAGCACTGTTGCCATTGTTAGCACTGCTCAACCCCCTCCATGTTTAGAGCTGTGTGCAGAAAACTCTGACTGTGACTCTGAATCATAGATGTGCTTCGAATGTTGCATACAGCTCCCTTAAGCCTGGTATACAGTGGTTGTGGCTCTAAAACGGTGGTCCTATGTCGCACAGTGAGAGGATAGCCATTGTCATTTTCTTGCAGTCAAAGACAGCCAGGGATGAAATTCTGACAGTGTCAGAAATGTGGGATGACCATCCCACTGTGTGACTGCTGTTACGACCTACGTCTACAAACTAACCAATAGAGCAAGAAATGACGTACAAATCAGCGCTATAATGCTTAATGCTAGTAGATGCTAATAAATACACATCATGCTCTCACTGCAGCGGTGTACATGGATGACGCATGCTGATGACGTTTTGTTCTTACGTATTGACGTTGATGGACGTACATTGTAGCCTGAGATTCAGCAGCCTTTGTCATCTTACAGTCTACGTACGTACATCAAATTAAGTGTCGTACCCAAGTTTATTAGATCCATGCCGCACAGTGTAGCTGCACTAAACTTATAAGATTGCTAAAATCTCAGTCTGTAGAGGACTTTAATAGATGGGGGCATTTAAAGCAGGGGGGCTCTACTGAAAGATATTCTCCAGTTGCAATATGAGAATTGTAGGATTCAGTGTTTTTTGAGCTTGACCCATACTAAGGAGTAAAAGTCAAGTTATTCCAGTCTCTGCTGCTTTGACTTTTACCTTTTGTTTTTAAACTGTGTATTTCCTGCAGGTCCCACAAACTTGTTAAAGTGTGCCAATAAACCACTGAAATGAAACACTAAATAGAGAAGGCATCCAAACACAAAGAGGCCAGGTAGCTTCAGTCAGTCTAGTAACTGACAATGCTTTACAGAATTTAACAGCAAGTGAATATTTCTTAACAATCAAATTTGTTTATTTAAACTTTTCATGTATTTGATTTAGTTTTGGTGTAGATGGGGGCTCTGTGCATTTATTTGGATACATTTCTCCTATTGATATGCTCTATGTATATATATTCAGACTGATTTTTTAAATCGGCTATTGAAAAATAAAAACTTCCCAGGAGTCTCCAAGTGCAGTTAAGTCAGGACATTTGGAGTCAGCCTTCGAATCCATTTGAAAGTTATGCGCCTTTTTGAGATAGGCCACTCCCATTTCACCTCCCCCCTTTAGTCAGTGGGAATAAACAAAACAAATTTCAGCCTACTGGGGCAAAAACTTTGGCTGCCAAAGGGTGGGAAATTTTTGTTGACTGACCAATCAAGCTATAGAGTTGCTGGTTGCAACTAAAACAAATAAATAAAATCCCTAGAGGATCTTCTTGTGTGATATGAACCTACTTTCTATTAAATTGGTAAATTAATTATGTCTGTTTCCAATTGAAAGAGCTCGGTATCATGTTTGTTTTTATATCTGAAGAGCTCATGGTTGTCGTAAACAAAGTAAGTACAGGTGATGATGGAGTGCAGGATTCTTTCACCAGTTCATACAAAGTCTTCTCTGACTTTTCCACCAACACAACTCCATGAAACAGACCTGATGTATTGATCTGACGCTGCACTCCACTGTTTTAATGAATAAAGTGACACAGGCTGTGTTGAGGGAAGTGATAGCGGCCGTTAAGTAGGTTTAATTGGCATCACGCTGTTATCCTTCAGCACTTTAATGACCATATCTAAAAGTGTACGCTGAAAACACATCGGCCATGCCATGGTATTTTTTTAATGGCAGTAAAAGCAGAGTTCAAAGATTGATCATTTGTGATTCATGACATGCCTGTGTCCAATTATTCTTTAAAAGGGTCAGGCGGCTAATTTCATCTGAAGGTCACATGCAGGAAGATACCTTTAACGTAAAGATGGGGAGCTGTGACATTTAAATCTCTAATTTCTTCCTGCAGGAAACACGTTGATTTAGTATAATTATAGTGTGGATGTGTATTTTTGTAAAAGTTGTAGCCTCGGTTAGCTATCCACACATCAAGAAGGTTTAACAACCTCCTCTGGACTTTATTTTAATGAAATGAAAATAGGCGGGATGCATTTTTAATAGCAGCAGACACCAGAAAAGTAGATGTAGTCATTACACCCACATCTCCTCTTTGTCACTTTGATCAATAGTCTCAGCCTCCAAATTTAGCTTTCACTATTTCACCTAAATCTAGTCCTCCTGACACCAGAGGTCATCCATCACCATTGTTAGCCTATTCTCAGGATCCACCATGATCATTCCTCAAACCGCCAGCACATTAAACGAGAATAGAACATGTGGCTCATGACACAATTTCTGCAAAAGTGAATAAATTATTTAGAAATATATTAATATGAATCACATTAATAATGAATCGAGATATTCTCAGAAGAGAAAAAAAACTTCCTGAAATATCTCATAACTGATCTATGGCCTCCTCAGCTGTGTGAAGAAAGACAGTATCGCATATGGCACTTGGCCTCATGTCTGTCCAATCTATGAGTCACTGAATGAATGAGCGCGGTTATTTGGTTAATATCTACATGAATACAAACATCAAAGAGCAGAGAAACTGAGCCTCCAGTCAGCAGCTAAACTCAGCTCAGCACAAACTACTTGAAACAGTTGAAAAGTGTAAGCAACAGCAAAACAGTGAAATTAATTTGGCTAGGGAAATCAGTGAAAATGCTGAGGGACTATCTGCATGAGGCAGGAGAGAAACTTTCCTTTTTTCCTACCACTCAGTTAAGAGGACCCATTATGCTCATTTTCAGGTTTATACTTGTGTTTAAAGTTTCTACTAGAACATGTTAACATGCTTTAATGTTAAAAAAACACTTTGTTTTCCTCATACTGTCTGTGCTAGAGCACCTGTATTCACACTACTTTCAAGCACTTGTCTCTTTAAGCCCCTTTAAGCCCAGTCAGCTCTGATTGGTCAGTGTTACCAGGTCTTTTCATATCTCAGCTTTGTCATTGCAGCCAGAGAATAACTATAACAGAAAATAGCAGCACTTTATCACAGTGAAAAATCACCAATAAAAACTTCTAAACATATTCCAGCAGGAATATCATCTTAAAAAAGAAATTAAAAACATCATCATTGACGTACGCGCGGACACTTCAAGTCCCCTCTCTCTTGTCTGCACTACATTTATGCTAAATTTGTGTTTTGCTTTGGAGGTGGTGGAATGTGGCTCGTGTCACTCATCGGGATGAGGATACAAAGATACTCTATAACAAAAAAGTAACACATGTCTAACATGTTTCCCTGACGTTAGCATGCAGCTTCATTTAGCAGTGTAGGCTATGTAATGTAAAAACTTGTGGAGGCATGCCAGAAGCATTTGACCATGTAAAGAAATCCAGCACACTATGGCATCATACTGTAGCCAGAGTAGAAAAACAGTTGGAAACAGAGTAGAGCTTAGATCGGGCCCAAAAAATCCAGCCCGACCCCACCCGAGCCCGTGCATGTTCTGTCCAAGCCCGGCCCGTCCCTTTAACTATAATTATGAACCTGAGCCCGGTTTAAACCTGACATTTTTTGAAGGATACAAACGTGGACATTGAAGGCTGATTCTTGTCTTTCTTTCTATGGCAAGCCTTCGTCATGTGCCTCTGAAGTGTCGAGGTCCCCGTCTTTTTGCTGTCATATACCAGCATCATGCTGCACTTCGTACACTCGACGAAGCCGACACACACACTGTCACCGTCGACAACTCACATGTGCACGGCCAGTCACCAACTACTTATCACACCTGGGGGTGATAAGTCTCGTGCTTGGACAGTGACTGAAGACATTGACGGAAAAAGCCATACTTTTAAGTTGTCATGATCAAAAAACATCAATTTGCTCTGCTGCATTGACGTAGTGCATTTATTTTGAAAGAGACTGTACGTAAACAGTCAATTTCCTGTTACAATGAAAGTGTATTTTGAGAGAAGACAATGCATGTAACAGGCAGAACTTGACACGGCGTCCCAGAATACCAACAACCAATGCACCCAGGGTACCTTTCATGTCGTGTGTAGACATGGAGGGTCCATGACCAAATGTGGAAATGTCAAAAGATCAGAGTGAGAATGTGTTGGCTTCTGCTAGTGGGGATTATTTTTTACATATGTTTATCTCATTATTTGAAACTTTGGCCTTCATGAACATCCTTCACTGTAACACTATATATGACACAAATATGGAAAAGGTCCTGTCTAACTGGGACCCATACATAAACATTTTCTGTAATACTTGTCTTGCAACATCATTAAGTGCATCTTTTGTCTCTCTGACTGACAAAAAGCAGCAGAGCGGACACTGGCACCGTCGAGATGTTTTAACACTTGTGTTAATCTGAGACCTGTTGGATCCCAGATGGTGGAATGACAGCCAAGCTGCAGCATGCTGCTTATATTATGCAATGTGAGCAGCTAATACTTGCCTTACTAATTACACAGCCAATTAAAAAGACATTGCAAGGAATGTAAATGCTCTCTCTACTCAGAAGACTGACAGGCTAAATTGCAGTGACTATTGTTGAAGGATTGAAGGTCCAGACGTTAAATGAATTATGCTGCCTTCAAGTGCTTTTTCTTCAGAGTTCATACTGACTCACAACGTGTCTTGTGTTAAAGCACCAGTGGCTACAGATATAATGAAACGGACAACGACAAAATCAAGCTCTTGTGTTTTTATTAAATCCTGCAGCAGAGCACCGGTTTGTGTTTCAGAGATAGTGAACGAAAATTGCTAGTTTGTTAAAAATAATCTATGATAGCTGGTGTGGTTGATGTTGTGCAGCATTAATATTCACTCTGCTTGACATGTTGCCATTTTGTGTGCGTGTCTCTGTGTGCGAGAGACACGACGGCAAAGTGCCACTCTGCTATCCCAACTTTCTGACTCGTAATTACCACTGTTCGATCACGAGCACTCGTCTCATAATTACAATTTTTCAGACGGCACTTTAAAGCAGCGTGAGAGTGACTCTCCATCTGAATCCTCCAATCACCCCCCAACAACCCCGAACCCCCCCCCCCCCCAAACACCTGACACCTCTCAGGACACTGAGTCACTGCCTGAAGGTACACATGGCACTCTGACGCATATGACCTACGTAGACATAAATCAGAAATGTATGTAACGACATCACGCTGTAGACGTTAACTGTTGGAAAAGAGTAGAAGAACAACAAGCCACTTCAACATTAACAATGTACATGAGCAACATACAGTGAAATGCACCCAGTACAAAACACTGCAGTCATGCCAGCCTCCACTTTGGCTCCAATCAGCTCTGTTTGGCCAGAAAACCTGATTTAGATCAAAGGAGCCATCTCTTTCTTAACCAGTCACATTGAATTTAGAATATTCAGGTTCAGAATCATTCATTTGAACCCATCGAATCTGAATTTAAGACAATTTAGGACTTTTTAAGGACCTGTAGAAAACAGTATCTTTCCTGGTTAACATTCGTATGACATGCTCACAGAGTACACACCAGAGAGATCCCTTAGATCATCAAATAAAAGTTGACTCATTATGCCTACAATCAACTCTCAATCGGCTCGTGGTGCTTTCATGGTCCTACTGTCTGGAATTCTCTTCCACATGAACTACACTCTGCTACAACAGTGTTCTCTTTAAAAACAAACTAAAAAGGTATCTCTTTTCCAAAGCTTTTAGTTAGTGGTGTATTTTTATTTGTTTTAGGAATTAGTATTGTCATTGTTATTATCTCCCCCTTCTTATTTTGTTTGTTTTATCAGGTCATGCTTGATTTTATATATGTAATACTTTATTGTCTTATATGATATTTTATGTTGTCATGTATGATGTTGAGTTTAAGCTTGTCGTATGAAATTGTGCTATATAAATAAAATTGACCTGACTTATGTTGTATGCCTTAACAGTTTCCATATTTTTATAACTTCTGATTTAAACATGACGCCGACTTTAGAAGAAGACCATAGTAATATCAGACAGGGAAAGTATTGGTACTTTAAATGACCTTAGGCATTCATTTTTATATGATATGAAAGAAGTAAGTCAGTGCTAAAAGCAAAGTACAGCTGAAGCTGATGGAATGTTATTAGTTTTGCAGATATATAGTAAGGATGTCCCGATCTGATATTTGGATCGGTATCGGCCACCGATATTAACAAAAAACGTGCATCGGCATCGGATCGGACTGCATGGAAAAATGCAGATCCAGAACTCCGATCCAGTTTTTCATAGAGTCCGATCCAGGTTTTCTGGCCAGCCCAGCGCTCCGTGATTCAAGTAGTCCATACCAGTGATCCCCTCCAGCACGTACTATCAATCCACCAGGCCAGCATGCACACACACAAAACAGCAGCACCAGGCTGGCACTGACACTACAAAAAATAACTGAAAAGGAAAGGCTGCATTGTTTGTTAAATGTCAACAATGTCTTGTGGTGTTAATCTATTTTTTATTTATTAGGGGGCAAAGCACAAGTGTGTGGAGTCTTGCTGAGATTTTTATTTCAATGTTAGACATTTTAAAGATTTCTTGTGTTGATTTATTTTCTATTTATTAAGGGGCCAAAGCAGCCAAAGCAGCCAGCTATATTTTTTATTTAATGTTCAAGTTTAAATTTGTTTATTTAACCCTGTTAACAATAAACAAGTCAGTTTCTCATACCAACTGTTGTGGATCTAACTAACCTGATTAAGTAGTTGTTCTTGTTAGAGTAATATCGCTTAATCAAACCTTTTCTAACATGACTGACAACAAAATAAGTGAATATGTATAATACGCGCTTGGATCGGATTGGTAATGGTATCGGCCAGAACTCAAGGCTGTAATATCGGTATCGGATCGGAAGTGAAAAAGCTGGATCGGGACATCCCTAATATATAGTCATAAACTAAAGTACTGGACAAACTAATATGTTGACCCGATGATGGTCCTTTATGAAAAGTCAGGGGCAGGCAAGCCATTAGGAAATCTGTACTGTTGCAGACCGTACAAGACCTCACTCTGAAAAGCAGAGGTAGTCACATCTGGGTATCAGATGGCACATTTAAATGTGTTTTAATTATGAAATTACATTTATTCATCATGTGATTAAATATAACTTGTATTGTCAGTGATTTAAGTCAGTAAGTAAATTGTACTTGATCCAATTTAAAGGTCAACCATAGAGCTTTTCATGGGCGCCACCTTGGCCCATGACGGCGGGTCTAGTCTGGGGACCTCTAATATCTGTAGCAAATTTCACTGCAGTCCCTCCAATAGTTGTTGGGACATTTCACTCAAAACCAAGAATGCCGACCTCAAAATGGTGCTGGAGGAAAAGTCAGTGGATCACCAAAGTTATTACAACATGAATGTTCGTACCCAATTTTAAAGCAACTCATCCGAAAGTCGTTCGTTTAGGATTAAAGTGGTCGTCTGGCCAACATTGCCGTCCCTAGAACCACGCAGCTAGAGTGGCTAAAAATATTGGGTGGTGAGAGGCCCCTTTCAATACCTTGTACATACAACTCATCTACTTTTGTCTCCCGTTGGACACATGGTGTCTCAAACCTCCAGCAGCCCTCCTGAACACACATTAAACAAACAAGGAAACACATTCCTCCAATAAAACTTGCCCACTGTGAGTCCGAGAAATGACTGAGAAGCTGCCACAGCTTGTCATCCCCCCGTCATGAGTACAGTGCCATTTACAGTGAACACAATTTCTTTCTTCCTCCCAGACAGATAATAGCCGTCATTCATCAAAACCTCACAAAGGCTCAGATTCATCGATTGCCATCAGACTGGGGAGGCAGAGCCACAGAGACAGAGGCTCAGTCTCAGAGACATGAGAGCTGTCAGAACAGAACAGAACGGGGGCAGCGAACGCCCCGCCAAGGGGGAAAACAAACTGAAAATCAGAAAAGGAGGAAACTGATTATCAACTCCCATCTATGAGAGCTAAGAATGTGCTCTGAAAGCTCCCTTGTTTGGGCTGCTAATGACATGCACAGACTGGGAGGGGGTGGGGAGGTGTTCCTCCAACACAACCTGCCACATCTCACAGCCTAGACAACTGCATAACAGAGAGAGATTTACTCTTATAATGAAATCCTTTTGCTTGCTAGTTGCTTAGCAACAAAAACACTGATTCATATGGCACATACCGTATGCGCCTGACACTGCATTTCTGACACTTTGGAGGAAGGTTGGTTCTTGGATGAGAAAAAAAGAGGGTGAGAAGAAGACGGGGCAGGAGTTACAAAATGAACGGCGGCTGAGCAAAAGGCAGAGAGGGGAAGATTGGATGTGAAAGGATGACCCGTCTCTGGCTGACTCCCACAGAGTAGCACAACAGGTTGGTGGAGCTCAGCGGCTTCACTTGGCACAATCTGAGCAAAAACACAAAAATCTGACTGCTCTCTTGTATTCACACACAAACAGTGCTCAACTGTGGACTCTGAAAGCAACAACCTCATCCTGATCTCATTTTCACAGATGTATTTCTGTTCCATTTCTGTGCACGTATAAATAAAACTTGGACGCAGGCTGATGGATTCTTTTCAATATTGTAACTATGGCTGAAATTCTTCCCTTAAAGTCATTTCTCATGCAAAAAATAAGCTTTTCAAAGGTGAAGATTTGCTGCTTTTCTTTGCTTTATCACTGTATATCTCTGGGATAAGAAAACCAATCCAAGGACGTCACCTCAGGCTCTGGGTACTTGCGATAAGCAAATTTTAGTATTTCAGACGTTTAAAAAACTCGGCCATGATCCAAATAACCAAAAATATATCAGCAGATTAATCACTGATGATGAAAGCAGTCCTTAGTTGCAGCCCTAATTGTAACCAGCTTCAACCAAAGCATGGAAATGATACAGACGTCTGCCTCCAAAAAGGTCAGCACCACCCTGTGTGCAGCCTTTGCCATTTCTCCTCGTCCACCCTGCCCGTCTGGGAGATGAATGCACATACATTCGATAAAAAGATAAACTGCTCCAGCTCTGCCACCTCTATCAGCTCTATCTTTGTCCTTTAGAGAAAGGATACCAACTTTAAGATACAGTTAAAGCCTTATGAACACTATACAACAGGGAAACTGCAGGGTTTTTGTCTGACGCAGGACTGTGGCCGGCCTCGGCAGATGGTGTCGTAACAATTGTGAAACAGAAAATCTAGTGGCAGGCTGCCTTAAATGTTATGAAAATGATTTCTGGGGATTACACTGTGGCATGAGTGTTAGCCTGCACACAGACACTACAGATACACACCACTGTAGGAGAATGTCTGTTGGACATCCAACTATGTATGACAGCTGAAGAGCTCTGTGTGTCCTGAACGGGGGAAAAAAAACCCAAACTATTCCTGACTTTTGGAAATGTGTCAAACAAATGGTGCTGCACGGTCTGCTGCAGGGATTCAGATAATGAGCTCAGACTGTATTGACGAAAGCATTAATCATGATGCTGAGGGTGAGATTTAACATCAGTCTTCACAGGAAGAATCTTACTTTTTCAACCTTTTAAAGATCCAGTCGTTAGTATTAAGGATCACATATCTTCCTGAGACCCGAACTTTTGTCTGCATTTTTAATTCTCTTACTATTTGGGATCAGTAGGACCCGATAAGTATAAAAACTAAACATTGTAAATGATAATTAAGTCCCAATGTCTTCAAATGAGACAACAATAAAGTCCCAATGTCTTCAAACATGTACTTCCTAATGATCAGCGTCTTAGCTTATCACCGTTGCTAAAATTGGTCACATTTTTGTCATATAAAACTATAAACATTACTAGCCATTAATAAACAAGTTTCAGCCATTTAATCTTTTGTATTGTGATCCGCAGTGACTTGGCAGAGATGGCTGCCATCTTGTTTTGACATGGATTAGTGTATTGTGGTCTTACTACCACTAGATGGCACAAAAAAGTGTCCACAGACGAGGACAACAATAGGTCTAAGTTAAGTAGAATTAAGTGTAATGTCCAGTAAACCCAAAATGTGATGTCCTCATATGAGGATGCAGGGTCTCAGGAGGCTATAAACTAAAACACTGTGATGTCGAGTCAAACAAAAATGAAAAAGTATTTATATACCTTGGTAGACCACCAAGGAAACTATAAAATTTCAAAAACTAAAATTTATAGTTTACTTGATAAACCACTGCTAATTGTTTTAGATTGCGGAGATATGTGAAATAGGCAAACAGCCGTAAATATAGTGTTTAAAGATAAATAAACACGATGGTCCGACCGATGTCACGATTATGCTGTGCTTATTTTATGAACTGTGTTGCTTCAATAGCATCTTTGATAAACCAAATCTACCTGCACAGAAGCTAAGCAACGCACAACTGTTGATGGGGCGGCAGCAAAACGTATTTTAGCCACCTGTCTCCATTCAAGTTAGCAGATCGCTAACTGGCCATTCAGCCAGCAGCTAATTTCCACTGGCCGAAATTAGCCCCTCGGCCGCACTCAGCTGTGCTTGGCTGCTGTAAGTCTCCAGTGTGTTTGCACTATGGGCCCAATAATGCAGAAGATCTGGCTTTAGGCACCACTGAGCAACTTTCATGAGAATGCCTCTAATGCTGTATCCAGGTCTCTTAATACATCCATGATCTACATACGAAGCGGGTCCTTGTCTACGGAGTCTGCCATGTTGTGTCTACAAAACCCCTAAATGGACAAACCAAACACTGGCTCTAGATATTAATTCATCCACGTCTTTGTGTTGGTCACTGTAGTTCTACGCAGGAGAAGTTTCAATTGATTGATATCTGCAACCTCACTGCTAGATGCCACTAAATCCTACACACAGGATCTTTAAAAGGGCAGGTGCACCCAAATAACTAAATCAATTGTGTGTCCGCCCCCAATAAAAGAAGCAGCAAATGAAGTTTGATTTATGACTGTCACAGCAATGAAAATTTAGATTCAGAAGACTCAACGACACCATTTCTTCACAGAAAGTGTCACAGAACGAGCTGTGAACAGTTTTACAAGGACTAATTATTCGATAGAAAGTAGTGTGAAATGTTCGCTGTGGATTATCCAGCCCTCAGCAGCACTAATGAAATTCAGTGCACCTCCATTGTACTGGGGTGGAGGCAGAAAGCTCAGAGGGAAATGCCTCAAAACCTGGGCAAAGAAAATTATTAAGATATTAGGTGGGGAAATATGTGGATTTCTTTTTGTCATTTTGGGTGAACCAGCTCTTTAAATATTCCATTCTTAACACCATAAAAAAACAAAATCTGATTTTTTAAAAGGGTATCTTATGGGAAAATAAAGGATAGAGCACTAGTGACATTAAAGAAGTGTGATCAATTACTGATTGTATAGATTTGAACCTGCTGTGGTGCATTTTGCCTCTAAATTCAACCAAATAACAGTTAATGTGAATATAAAAATATCAACACATAGTTACACAAGGAAGGCAAGCAGTTTATAGTCAGTGTACCTTTATGAACCTAATGCAAATCAGAGGGTGGTCCACCAACAAGTGTCAGCCGCACAACTGACTAAAAACCTGCTCCAACACACCACAGTTCACCACCAGGGTGAAATCCTTTAATGCCATCTATTTGTCACACATTAAGCCAAGAGTGGCAGAGTTAATTATTCAAAGTCATGCTCTATGCTTCCTGTCGATGGGGCCTTAACACAAATTTAATTACGAGCCCATTTCATAAATCAAACTGGCCGGACACATTGTTGTCACGCGCTGGCTCTAATACAAAACCCCCTGTGATAATAAATAAGTCATCCCATGGGGTGTGGTGGTGCTTTATGAGATGACCGGGCGTACCTTCTTTTTGGCGTTACAGTGGCAGCACACAGTCCACAGGTATTTGAGAGTTCTCCACAGGAGGATTATGAAGAGACCCCCAAAGAAAGTGACCATGGAGGAGGCGAGGAAAGCCCACCACATCCGCTGGCCGTTGCTGTCACAGGGCACATCTGGTGAGAACGGGATGATGACATTCATCTTGGATATGTGGATGGACGGGTCCGGGTTGAATTTCTCCCTCTTCGACATTATCGGCCTGTGGTCGTCTGCCAGCTCCCCACCTCCACAGAGAAAAAACAAAATCAACTCAACTGGGATTCAGGCGCTTTGGGGAGCTCCGGCCAGCGCCCCCTGATGCCCCAGCGGCTCAGCCATGTTAAGTCAACCGCCTTCCGCTCCTCTGCCTTCTCATCTGGCTTCACCAAAGCGAGGACGTAAAAGTTGAGTCGACAGCAGACACACGCACAGTGATAAAAACTTCCTTTGAAATCTAGATATCAGTCGTGCGCCTCACGATGCGCGTTCATGGCTGGAATTGCGCGTCATCCGTTTGATCTGTGCGTAAAAATCACATTTTCTTCTTTTAAACTCCCCAAAAACTCAAATGTCCCCCACAGTCCCCACTGATAAAACCCTGTAAGTGTTATTAATATATTAAAGAGACGTGTTGTCCTCTCCACTCGATGCACTGACTCACTCCTCCACCTTGTTTAGCAGCGCAGCTTTCAGCAGCTCCGCTACTTGAGCTCCGCAGCGCGCACTGTTGAATGCGCTCCTCGCGTTAAAAGCTCGCACTTTATCGATATCCTCTGAGGAAACAGGGTTTGAAAAATGACGGTTTCTGGGGTCGAGGAGCGGATTTAGTCATCCTCGCTCTCCGGGGCTCCGACGGCCGCCTGTCACATCCATTTGTCGGGAGATGGCATCGCAGATTTACAGGTAGCGGGGGAGGAGCCATCAATAGCAGACGTCGATGCTTATCTGGATGTCTGGTTATTTATAGTGACCGCTTCATCAATTATTCATGACTGTAACTTTGTGGTTAACAGCCATCTTACTCTGAAACTACTACTTCTGTGGAGACACTCTCAGTTTTGTGATGTTGTGGAGAAAACATCAACTTTCAGAGGTGAAGTCAGCAGAAAATAAAGATCTTTATTACAGTCTGTAAAGGGTCTGATTCTTCACATGTATTCACAGGTTTGTTCGTGTTACATTTAGGGACCGGAAATGGCCTGATTCCTCCTTTACCAATAATAATTGCGTTTGAGGTTTCATCCTGATCCTCCCCTGGTCTTCCACACCCTACATGTCCCAATCAAAACATCAGCATGTGCAGTGTTTGTCATCAAACAGAGCTGTGGATGTCCTTGTCCTGGGACAGAGTCAGACTGACCCTTGAACAGTAACAAACAGGAAGCAGTAACCCATATCACAGTCAAACATATCTGCACAGACAGGTGTAGAGTCACCTGTCTGTATGAAGATATTACTATATATATTATCATTCCACTACAGTAAAAACGTGACATTTAGGACTACTCTACCCTCTTGTTTCCTCCTCATGCTGTGTTATAAAAGTGTCTGTTTTAAAATATATTACAGGCTTAAATATGGGTTTATTGTAAACTATAGGATTTAAACATGGACGGATTATGAGACAATGGGCCACTGGACACAGATATGCAAAATGTCCTCTCCAACATAGGAAGACATACAGACTTTGTGGTAGTTTTGCCTTTTTTTGTTTGATTTGCAATCGTTTTGTGTCTCTTTGAGGTACACTTGTCCTTCATGGATGTTTTTTTTTCTCTTTGTAGCTCCTTTGCATCTCTTTGTAGTCATTTTTTATGTCTTTGAGGTAGATTTGTTTTTTGGGGGGCGTTGTCTCTTTATAGCTCTTTTGCATTACTTTGTGGTCTTTTTTGTGTCTCTTTGAGGTATATTTGTGGGTTTTTTTGTAATTTTGTGTCACTTTGTAGTTCCTTTGCATCTCTATATGGTTGTTTGTGTCCCTCTGAGGTATATTTGTGGTTTCTTTTGGGTTGTTTTATGTCTTTGTACTACCCTTGCGTCTCTTGTGGTTGTGTCTCTTCAGGGGTATAGTTGTGTCTTTGTAGTTCCTTTGCATCTCTTTGTAATGGTTTTTGTCTTTTTTTAAAAGTCATTTTGTGTCTCATTTAGGTATTTTTCTGTCTTTTTCTGGTAATTTAGTGTTTCTTTGCATCTGTGTGGTTGTTTGTGTCTCTTTGGGATATTGTTGTATCTTAGCAAATATACATGTACACAAACATTTAATTCTGAAGATGTCATAGCAGAGAATAGACTTTCATGGTTTCATTGCATGTCTGTTTGTATTAAAGGTTTATAGAAGCAAATCCTACCCAAAGTATGAACTAAATACTCCATGAGAGCAGCATCTCCAACATATTTAAGCCCTTACCAAAAAAAGGATCATCACATCTGTTCATCACTTTGGAAGATAAACATTGTGAAACTATATAAACTGTAAAGTTGTTAAACAAGTCCATACAGAAGAGTATTTTTACAGAACAGGCAGCCATGACAATGTGGTATGAAAAGTGATAAAAGGACATCTTACCATTTACCTTCCAGTGGTGGTTTACTCCCCCTAGTGGACAGAAGGTGCATTGACTGTCGAGGTTCAACTTCTCTTGACAAACGACAGCCTGCTTTGTGAACCATCTTGCAAATAAAAATCCAACAAAAAGCTGAGCATTTAAATGATCAGGCGAGTAACACAAACTAAAGGGTCCACACGTCTGAGACAACATTGAAAATCTCCAATATTTTCACATAAACCTGGAAATAATCAATATAAGGATTCAAAAACATTTGAAAACACAGGATGTTATGACATGTAAAATGAAGGAGAAATATTTCTAGGTCTGCAATCCAATTTAACCAAAATTGTGTTATTGACCAACTTAACTCCTTTGTGCAAAAAGTTCAGAAATCCTTTAGTTGTATCCTTCCACTGTAGCGTGCATCAGACGACATTCAGGTGGATTTTGATCCACTCCTCAGAGGCTCATTCAAGAAACTCAACTTGCAGCCAGCGTTCACCTGTTATAAATGTGGCTGTGCCTCAAGATTCCAGGTGATCACTGCCCACTAAGTGACACTGTGATAGTGGGGAAAAATTGCATCAGGACTAAGTGGAAGTGTCAGGAGTCAAATTCTATTTCTACGCAAAGAGAGGCCCTCAGAGTAAAATCATGGCTAGACTAAAGGCTTCTAAGGGGGTAGTGCATGGAACTCTAAAATGCTTTGCATGAACTCAGGGTTCCTACAGCTAGAGGCAAATTAACCAAGACTTTTAAAATATTCTTTAATGCCACTTGGATCAACTTTCTGATAATCAACCTTGAAGAAAAATGAATGTCATGAATGGATACCAACAAGGGATAATTTTGTAAATGTAACATAAAACATGACTTGTCATGTGGCGGAAACGAGGGTACAACAAAACTGGGAAATACCTGCTGTTTGTGTTTATGTTTCTAACTGTGCATGTGAAGTTCACTGCCTTGATTCCCACTGTGCCAAATTTGAGAAACCTTTTGCATAAAATACACAGAGTCTTGTACGCATTGCCGGCCAGAAAGAAAATATGAGTGTTTTTGATTCCGTTATCCTGATGTGAAAAAAAGGAGGATTCATTAAATCCTACTTCCCATGTCTGAGCATTTTTAAGACTTTTCAATGACTAATTTTAGACATTCTAATACCAATAAAGGCCTTATTTTTATAATAATGGATTCATTGCCTTTTAAGACTTTTTAAGGATCCACAGGAACCCTGGAACTAGTTGACTGGCTGTGGCTCAGGAGGCAGAGCGGGTTGTCCAGTGTGCGGCTCCTTCAGTTTGCATGTCAAATTATCCTTGGGCAAAACACTGAACCCCAAATTGCTCCCAGTGGCTGTGCCATCAGTATGTGAATGCATGTCAATGGTTATCTGGTTACTATGAAGACCAAAAAAGATCGAGGAGTCCTGACTGTCATGGACTGTCCTCCACATTCATCTGACCTCAAGCCTATTAAACAGTTATCAGGGCACTTCAAGACTGAAAAAGCCAAGGATTCTGTGACATCACATGAAGCTTGAGTGCATGCTGTCCTTAAGGCAAAAGGGGGACATACCTAATATACGGATTCCTCCTTCCCACCAAAATAAGCATCTGTTTGTGGGTTTTTTTTAAAACACATGAAAACCTGCCAAAAATAGGCTATAGACTCCTTTCCTATTACCTGTAGTCCAGAGCTGTGTACACGGCTCTGCAGCAGACAAGTATGCCTTTCTGTGTGTGGTGTGTCACACTGGACGGCATGAACAGGCCTGAAAACAGGTTAATAAACATTAGAAAGCAGCATGGAGACCAGTGAAAACTTAATGTTGGCTACTTCTTTTAAATATCTCACTTATTCAGTCTCTTTTTCAAACTCGGTGCACACTAATTTGGATCCATGTTTGAGCGCAGACAGGCGGTATTTTGTGGTGGCACGTCATTGCATTTTGCTGGTAAAGGGGGCAAAATTAGCATGTTCACCCAGGTGTTGTGTTTCCATCAATGCTGATTGTAGCCGGAGCGGATAAATACCAATGACTACTGCAGAGAGAGATATTCTGAAATTCATGTACATTTTACAATGATTCAACTTTTTAACTAATTGCTGGACTGATCTTATCATTTCTAATAAACAAAATAACATAACATTTGAAACACAAGCACAATAGTAGCATCTTGGCAAGTGGCCTCAGACTTTTGGACCCTTTTGTACATTTCAACGGAAAACACAGACAACTTGTATTCCAATAACTGTACTCTGTTTTTAATATTTTATAGAAATATTAACCTTCATTAGAAGAAGACCTAAAGTGTTTCATCCAACTTGAACATGAAATGTCGACAACGTGATGTACCGAAAAATCCAAGAGGTGTAAATGTGTTTAGTTGACAGCCAACCACAAATAAAATATCCCTTCTTAAAAATCCACTTAAGAAAGAGGAACAGCATTGGCAAAACCAGTAGAACACTCAAACTGGGACAAACTGTGGTGTACAGAAAATAACCTGCTGTATGATTTATAATGGAAGATGTAGTGTTAATAAATCCAACAAATGGATAGCGATTAGCACATATTCTTAGCTTGGCACAATATTATTTTTGAGGACTGAAATGATGAATGAAAAAAACGCAGTGCCATCAGAGAGCAAAACAGGACTGAAGACTGAAACGTAATGTGAAGGTAGGAAGCAAACTTGCCCCAATTTCTCTATAAATAAGAACATTAACTGGAAAATATCATCCTTCCTATTAACTAGACAACTACATTTGTATAACAAAAGTTCATAACCAACATCTTTGATTTGATTAGATAAATTAAATGGCAGGAAAATACGTATAAATATAGAGACGGGAACACAGTGGTCCACTCTATCTTCACTTGGAGAGTTAAGTCTTCAGTTTGCATCGACGAAGACTTCCTGTGGTCCGACATATTCATGGGACAGAGTGGGATTAAAGGAGTGCTACTAGATGTAAGGGAAAATAAAACATTCAAGTATTAAATACTAGTGTAAACAAATCTATCTGTAGTACAGTACATCACTATTGTAGTGGGAATATTACATGATCATCATCAGTGCTGATAATGCTACATGTGAAAAAGCTTTGTAGTTTAACCATGATGTCTGTTAGATGTACCGATTCACTGTGTATCCCATAATATCATAACATCCCCTCTAATGTTTCGGAGTGACGTGCGGTGACAGGTGAGAGGTGAGATTTCTACGGTGCTCCATCTGGAATCCAAACAACTTTACTCTGTTCCTGCTCCACGATGGTCATGATCTGAGTGCAAATGTAGGAGACGCTGCCTCCTTGGACAACGCCTGCAACACAGTGGGGGTGGGGAGGAATATTGACATGAGAGGTGGTAACCATTTGTGTCAGATTTAGTTAAAACGTTGCTCCTTGATTTGTCCCTTTAACAATTAGTCATTTTTTTATTAATCCAATTATTGTGTGTCTTTAAAATGTTAGAAAATTGTGAAAAATGTCAGGGAAGCCTTTCATGATTAAAGAGTACACCACCAATTTGTGGACAGTTAAAACAAAAAGAGTGAAGCAGAAACAGAGATCAACATTTTGTATTTCATGCATTCTTCTTCCTCGTCAAAACCCGATGACTAACTTACCCATAATCCAACTCAATCCTCAACAGTTCTGTCAGAGATCATGTTGTGTTATGCTAGTAACGCCTAACTTATCCCCAAGCAAAGTGTAGAAGCTGCAGAAATTTCATAAGCTTGCCTCTTTCTGACTCCACAACTCCAGAGCCTTTTTCATTGTCAAGCTTTTTCTTTCTTGCTTTCTTCAGCCTCACCTGAAGCTGACTCAAGTGACATCACTTGAGGCAATTTCTCAGATTTTGAGCAGCTCTCACAGTAGCTACGAAAAGCCTTATAAAACTTTTTTCCCCCACATAGGCAGCAGTACTCCACAAGCTCTGTAAATGGACTTTGATCTGTAAAATCATCGGGGGTCCCCTTTGAACCTTTAAGTCCAGATGAAACGGCATTTTGAGGGTATCTAGCTTCAGTACTGTGACAAATTTCCAAGGGAAACAGAATAGGAAAGCAGGATATAATGTTGGGACGAATTTGATTTGATTGTCGAAAAGTATGCGTGTCGTAACAAACATGGAGATGTGACGGTGTACGCTGACGAAATGAAGTACCCATCAGACAGAGAGAACAAGCACATTGAATGCTCCATGCAACATTAGGTGCTAGAGCTGTCACAAGACTTTCACTCAAATTGAATAAAATTCTAGCTAGCGGGCCAGTATTTACGGTATTTCGTGGAAACTGAAAAGGTTTGAGGTAGCCAACACCGGAAGATAAACCAATGTAGCATGCTGCTGCTAACTGGCTAACTGATATTTCTCAGTCAATTGACTGATGGTAAGTGTCTTGATATTATTGGTTGAAATTGGTCGGTACTTGCTTATTTAAGCACATTTTACATTTTGTTTTACAGAAAGAAAACATGATTGGATTTTGATACAAAAATACAAAGATTTTTTTTTTAAATTTTTGGTATTTTTTCGGATATATTTTCAGATAGGTGCACAATATGACTGTGGATGTGACCTAAAAAGGGTTACAAGGGGATTTTCATTTCATCTCAACTTAAAGACTTTGAAATGTCAAACTATGTAGAACTTTACTATCATGTAGGACATAGAAAAGCAGTAAATCCTAAAAGCGGAGAAGCTGAAACCGGGACATGTATATCTTTCTTGCTTGAAACACAATTAGCTGATTATAAGAGAAGATGCAGATACATTTTCATTTTATTAAGTTGTGTCAGCTCTAGAAAAATGCACATTACAAGTTCCCAGAACTAAATGCAACATCTCTGTATGCTTGTATTGTTTGACTAACCATTAAAAAGATCAAAATTATTACATTTTCAATAACCTAAGACAGAGAAAGCATCAAATCCCTGGTCGACCGTCTAATAATTTCAGAGCTGTAAACAACACTAATGCTTTCATGGACAGACAGCACTGTGCAGCCAAATTATTTCAGTCCTGGACTGTTGGACGTTCATGCCACCAGACACTCAGATTTATTACTGCTGATAATTACAGTTCTCATCGTCGTGGCTCGTGTGCAGGAGTTGGCCGGCCACCTCTCCCTGTTAGAGGGGATCAGTGGAGGAATGTGTTCATTTCCAAAGACCTTCCCTATAAATCGCCGCCTGTTATAGAGTCATTAATCAGCCGGACAGTCGAGTGTGTCACACTGGCTGCTGCTCCAGATACCGAAACTTTATCTCTGATCTGTGAAAGACCACAGAGATACTGTGCTCCACAAACCTCAGGTAACCTGCAGTGCTGCTGTTAGAGACTCACCTTGGTTAAAGTAGATCATATTATCTATTATCTAAATATTATCTACTTCACAATATCGTGACTTGCTGTGTCTGGGTTTCACTCAGTTGTTTACTATAGTTGCTTTATAGTAGAAGAAACCCTCAATATGTAACCAGTAGCACATTCATGTGCAGGAATAATCAGAAATAATCAAAAAAAAGTTCCTGACTGAGGAAATTCTTGTGAAATTGCCCTGAAATTGTACTCAAATTATTCATCATACACACATTGAGACCCTCATTCAGCACATTCAGAGCACCGTCGATGTCTCAGAGGTAAAAATAGTTATCATTATTACTGTAATTCCTGTATCCGTGCTATCTTTGGCACATCAGAGAGGAAATAAGTAATTTCCACCAACCTGTGAAGAAGCGGCTGTACTCCTGCTCTACTTTCTGTGCCGCCTCAAACTGCTCCTTGGAATGTTTCTGTGAGAGTTTATCCCGCAGGTACAGAGGGTCCTTCTGCTCTCTGAGGAGACAACATCAGTGCCTGTCAGCATCCTTGAAAACCTCAATTCACACACAGAATCATAACATGGCGCAATACCAAGGTGTGGAAGGAGTCACAGTTTGCCTAAACCACTGAATTACTTTTGAAAATAGGTTCTTGTTATATAACAAAGGTGTTTGCTGTGCTCACTGCTATCATCTCTCACTTTCCATTTGGGGGAATAGTGGTTGTGTGTTTGTAAGCTGGATTTCAACAAGTCTCCCTAAAATTCCAATCACAACACAAGCCAAATTACCTTTCTTTTGAAGATGCTATCTGTCCATTTTAAAATGTCACTGAATTTATTCTGACCTGACTGGATGATGAAATTTATACTATAACAACTGCAAACTGTATCTGAAGGATATGACTGAATGCTGAGGTACCAGCATGAGACATGCATGCGTATCTGCATTTGTAGAGCAGCCAATGGCAACACCATCTCTGAAACGACCTGTGAATGGCCAGAGTCTCCTGTCATGGGCTAGATTTTCTAAAACCTGAAAACAGAGGCGAGGGGAAGTGCAGAAGTCTAGTTTTCTCTCAGACCAAATAGATTACAATTCGTCAAAGGTTACGATGGGATTTTTTTTCCAATGATACCAAAATTAAACTGCCTACCTCGGCTTTAAAGCCTACCTCATCGGGGAAAGCCTGATTTGATGGCGGAGAAAGCAGTGGAGAAAGTTGCTATTCTAGCGTCTGCACTGCCTACACTGCAAAGCAACCCAATAAGGAAGCAGACTTAACAAAAAGAGAGTTTAAAAGAGAATCTCATGTTTTATTTACCATGATGAAGTGTTTCAAAGATGAACTGGAAATGCTAATAATGATTTAGTCTTCTGCTAAATGGAGCCAAAGGCTCGTGGCTGCAGCTTCGAGTTTATGTCTACGTAGCTATCGTATGACTCACAGTGTGTTCGCCACCTCACTCCCCGCTGCTACAGACCACCAGAGGAGAGCTGGCAGGAGCTCTGAAGACAGGCCTCCTTTCAGTGACCACAGCAACAGCTCCGTGGGACCACACAGCCCCAACTCCCCCAGGGAACAGCTAACAGGTTAGACAGCACTGCTGCTGACCACCAGTCCGCTGTGATGCTGGTGAGGGTTTGTGCTAGTTGAATGTGAGATGCTACAGCCACTAGTCAAAGGTCTGTTACCCGGGCTGCTGCCAGCTCTCCTCCTAGGTAGGCAGCCTGCCACGGCGGGTAGCGGGGCGAAGGGACCGTGGGGTGGCTAATGTCAACTTGGTAATTCTTGTCTCATTTTTTGAGAGGGTGAGAGGGGCTGAGTGAATGAGCTGCAGGCAGCTCTGCAATGATGCAATTTCTTTGGCCTTTTCCAGACATCTTCCTACCCCAGCTGTAAGTATGCAAATAAATAAAAGTAGATTTTATGGAAATTCCATTGAGTTAATGGAATTAACGCCTGAAAATTCAAAGTACTTAATCATATTTCGGCAAAAATCCTTTAAATCCGTTTAAAGACTCCAACTCATTAAGTCGTAACATTGCCCATAATAGACTAAAATAGCCATGGATATCATATTAAAAGGGATATTTTAATATATGGTATGGCTGCTACCTACAAAGTCTAATAAACAAACAATGACAGAGCTGTTAAGTCAACTGCAAACCCTTCAAACCCACTGCTTCCCTCCATGTCTGCACAGTGTCTTAAGAGGAAGTCATGTGACTGTTTGTTGCCCAGTCTTCATCCATTGGGAGCCTCTGACATAACTTAGAATCCACCTCCCATGTCTCCCTGGCATTCAGTACGCAGTCAACATATTGGTCTGCTAATGCCTCCCAGAGGATAAAAAAAAAAAAAAAAAAAAAAAAAGCCTGAGCTTCTGTCAGTCGCTGCATCAGGCAGGCAGGCAGTGGGAGGTGTGTTTATGTGGATGTGGAGGCTGCAGTGGGGCGGGGGAAGCGAGTGTTTTAGCCACCCACGCCACAAAGCGGAGCCACAGGCCCTGCGAGCCCTCCCTGGACAGCTGGCACTCAGCTGATGACAACGAAGGCTTAGCAGGAATCAATCTCCACCATGTTCAGCCTGCTGCACCACTTCATAGATTTGTGGGCGTGTGTGGCTGAGAAAGCCTGTTTCTGCCAGACCTGAGTGCGTCTTTATGCACACGCACGCACACACACACACACACACACACACACACGCACACACATACACACAAAAAGTACCATGCTGAAGGTTCAGCGGATTTAATCTTCCCATGCGATTACGAATGAAAAAGCAGAGAGATCTTTGAAATATCATAATCATCCTATCAAAACCCTGGCAGGTGGTGGGAGAGAGCAGACTGTGGTTTCTGAACTAATGACACTATGATCAAATCAGGCTGATCAATTAGTTTTTGTTGTGTCTGCAGGATGAATGTGATTATGAAAGCAACGAGATCTCTGCAGATGTCAGTTTCCTGAGGGTCTGTCTCAGTGCAAAGAAAATTAAATGAGAGTAATCAAAAATTATATTTCCTGGAAGGAGAACTGACACAGATAAGAGCTGTTTTTGGAGAAGTGTTTAGCTGAGTCATTCTAACATCCAGATTTCCTGACCCAAACATTGTCCTGACTGGGAAAAGATGGTATTTATACCAAATAATCATCCGCATTTGTGAGTAATGGTTCCATTTTTGATAATAATGTCCAGTAAGTTAAAGGTTCTGTATGAAACTTTCAGAAAATCCTTGTTATTAGCGACACTTCTCTCTTACGGCCGTTAAGTGAATTGCAGTGGGCATCATGTGGCTCGCACTCTGGTGCTCGCACTTTGTAGCCTTGGGCCAGAACCTGGACATGAGAACATGATAAAGAAAGTCTGGGAAAATCCCAGTGGTTTAGAAGTTATGTTACAACCTGTTTACCCATTGGCAATAAATAAAACAATTAATACTTGTAAAAAGTTACACTGAAGACCTTTTACTGAAAAAAAAGTAACGGGTAAATTAAATGCTACAGACACTAGAGTGTATGTTGATGCCTCTGTGTTATCATATTGAGCCTACATTTCTATAAAAAGCATATTTTCTTATATTCTCATAAACTGCCTCGAGAATCACAACTTTTGGATAAATGATGTTCTCAGCACGTTGTTGGAGGATCTAAACTTGAAACTGATATTGGGTAAACAGCAGGGGCACCATAACACAAAGCACGCCTGACATACATTTGGCATGTCTTCAGACAAGAAAGCAAAACAAACAAACCAAAAATAAAAAACAGAAACGGAAGCAAACATCTTTCAAGTCATGGGATTACTCACTTTATCTGCTTGGCATTTTTGTAGCGAATGAATATGACGATTGGGTAGATGTGAACGCTGTGAAGGCGCTCGATGGCGTGAGGGGCAATGTCAAGTAAACAGTGACAGTCCTATGAGAGAAAATGAGAGCAAAACACTGCATGAGAAATGGGGAGGGGGGTGGTTCAAAGCAGAATGTTGCAAAAAATAAGCAGAGTGATTTGTATTTGTTCTCCATACTTTGCAGTGGTTTTGGATACATAATTAAAATGGAAACAGATAACTTTTCACTCAGTCACACTTGGTTTATCAGACCCTGCGGGCACCATTTGCATAAAATGTGAGATTATATCACTTGGAATCTGTACTGATATGTTCATAAAACTCCTTCAAATATTTATAACAACCTGCTTCAGTAGAAACCCTAACAGGTGTTGTGCCAAGTATGTTCCCTCATCAAATACTGTTTCTGTCCTATCAAAATGTGTTGCAACACCTGTCGCTACTGATCGGTATTGTACATCCTGCCAAACGGATAAAGTTTGGTTCAGGTTTAGGTAGAAGGAAACACATAGATGGGTAAACAGTCTTCAGCACAACACTGGCATGCCAACTGCCGTAAAACACAGTGTGTTAGCTTCGTTAACAATGCTCACGTTCATGTTTATAAGTTGGCCATTACATTGTGCAATCAACATTTATTCATAGTAATAAGTTGAAGCAAAAATCTTGTTTAGTTCCACTTTAACAACACAATATAATGTTGATATAAAACCGCCTTTTGGATTACTGAACTCAGGTCAAGTGAAAAGTAGTTGCTTGAATCCAAATGTGGACAAATCAGTGTATAAACTTGGTAATATTAATATTCCGGTACACTGATGTCACAATAATAACCGTCATATGCAGTTAAATCCACAGTGAGATAAATTTACCTTCTCTGTGATCTCTTTAATAGATGCTACAGTTGTCACATCAAAATGGCCGCTCCTCCGCTTGTAGTCGATGAACACACAATCTTTTACTCCCCGTTCTATTGCTTGCTGAGATGCCTTCATAATCTCTGGAAGTAAAATAAATCAAACATCAGAGATAGTAAAATTCATTTTTTAACTGAGTAGTGAAACCCTCTCTCTACAGTATGATAATAATGAGATATGCATGACAAATAATATTAGACTGATTCTGTGTTTTCAAACCCACCAGGCAGACAGCGGCAGAACTGGGCAGGAGCCTCCTTCACCAACATGTCCTTACTGGCCTCCACTAGTGGACCCAGGACCAGTACTGGTCTGGGGAAAGAGCACTCCACCCTCTGGACCCGCTGGTACATCAGGCTGACTCCGTCTGAGCAGGAAATACAATTTATTACAAAATAACACAAGGCTGCATAGAGACACAGCTGCACTTTAATAACCTCAGTTATGAATTTAAGTGTCCTGGGAAAGGTTCTGTTGAGCCAGCATGCTACGTAACCACACTTTCATACCTGGGAGCTGCCTGACAAATGTGGCTACCAATAAATTTATGTTAAGAGACAGTGCAGCACATTTGCATTCCCCTTCCAGATATGTCTAACAGGTCACGAGCCTAAAACTTGAGACACTGAGGTGGAGAACAGTAAATATATTTACTGCAGTAATGTACTTGAGAATTATTGGTACCTTCCAGTATTTGAATTCTTTGAGTTTTATATTTTTATTCCCCTCCATTATATTTTGTCTGACAAGTGTTGTTACATTAGATACATTTCTCTGCAGTGAATAAAAATCTTCAAAATGTCAAATTTTAGTTAACCTTGCACAACAGCAATGTTTCAGCTCAATGAGACACTGAAGTTTAGTCACTTAAGAGTTTTAGACAATGAACTGAACCCATTCTACACTCTCTCATTCTTTACATGTCTTTCTCTTTAAAGGGATACTGTCATTTGTTAAGCAGTGGTGTGTGTGCAGATTAACAGTGTTAAGGAGCCCCCTGTGTCACCAGCTCCCAGAAGTCCATGCCAGCCCGCCAACCAAAAGCTACCGTACTGGTGGCGAGTTCCCAGTGCTGCCGGCACGGGGGGAAGCCAAACACTGTTCATTTGCACACATGCCGCAGTGACACAGAGCTGGTTGAAAATCGACAAATTATCCCCTTAAATTATTTTTTCTTCTTTTCGCATTAACTCTTTCAAACCTAGAGCAACATCACTTTTCTTGAGGTGTTTTCAGATGCCTTTTGAAAGTCTTTAAACCTTCGAACTCTGAAACTGGTGTGATTTCTTTCAGAAACATGGGGAAAACAGCAATGAGCAACTTGGTCAGAAACGTCCCAGGAACTGTATAAGAAATAATAGATTTAGAAAATTATTTTAAAAACATTAAAACCAGGGAAAAAAGGAAAAAAGCTCAGGAAAAACTATACCTAAAATAATAATAATTATTATTATTAAATATTTAAAATTATGTTACAGAATTATGATTTTTAAGAACTTTTCCTTGTTTGTATGTTTTTAACATTGATTTTTTTCTAACTAATTTTCTAGTTTAGAATTTTCTCTTTTTACTTATTTCTTGCAATTTGTTTGGGTCATTTCTTCTTTTGTTACCTTCTTCCCTTGTTTTTGAAAGAAATCAAGCCAGTTGGCTCAGGTTTCAACTGGTTAAAGTGCAAACAAAAGTGCCACTGGTGCAAAGACAACCAAATTGCTTTCTCTTTTCCTCAGAGCCTGACAACTACCACATTTTCTACAGTTACTTCTGTTGTTCCACCGTCCACTATTTCTGCTACTGGGAATAGTTACTGCAAAGAACTTAAACTGATATTCTTTGGGATAGCTAATGATAACTACCATGGAAAATAAAAGTGCTATGCTCTGTCTGTTTTGGTTGGGCAATGGTTGATGCACTTTCTTATTGAATGATCATACCCGTTGGCAGACAGAACTGCATAGCGAAAGTGAGGCTTATAGGGATCCAATCTAAACACAGATGGTGTAATTTCCAGAGTCATTATGTTGTGCAATCATCAGTTACTTCAAAATGACAACTTAAAACAAAAAAATTGTCTATTTCCACTTAAATCTGATGTGAATTAAACCAAATCTGGCTCTAGAATCCACCATCTTGTTCACTCATCATGTTGCTTGCCTTGTGCATTTCTGATAAGGCTTCCTCAGCAGATGATATCTCACCTTCTGTGATGGGTAAAGAATCTGTGCTTATGGCGTCCAGAGCCATCAGATCCTTCCCGTCCTTGGACCCGCTGCGTTTGTGCCTCAGCCTCCGGCGGAAGAAGGATCTCCGTGCGGCGGCCGACAGAGTCTTGCTGGTACCGTTATCGTCTTTCATATCAGCCATACTGTGTCTCCTGTAGAACTCCTGATCCATCCTTAATAAGGCACATCAGCACAATAAACTCAACTGTAATCACACTGCTGTTCTTTAACAACACTCGACAGTCTATAGAAATTAACTATAGGCTGGACTCACATGTATTTACTTGGAATCTGCCCTTTTTCCAGCTTCTGTGCCTTCTCATCAAGTTGCCAGGCCATCCAGTAGCCAAAGTTGCCATTTGGTAGTGTATCTTCGACATACAGGATGTCATCTTTCTTAAAGCTGAGTTCCTGCTCTACCTCTGCCACCCTCTCGTAAAGTGCTCTGACAAGAGATGAACAATGAGGCAGTTATGATGAATGCATTGCTCTCACCTTTGAACAAGGACATAACAGATTGAGAGAGAAGATTATGAACATTAAGGAGCCTGTAAGAAAAATTCTATGCTTGAGATTCAATCCTTTCATAGATTCAGATTTAATTCAGTCTCAGCCAAAAACACAGAACAACAAAACCATGGTATGAAAATTAATTTCATGGCTGTTTTGTTCGACCTCTTCAACACTGCCAGACATCCTGTTACTGAGGTTACGGCGACTTGACTAATTCTGTCACAGATTATTTGATTGGTTTGATTTTCTCTTAATAAACTGCGAGGGTACCTTATGAAAAATCCGTCTCCGGGGGCCTCTTTGATCGCAGAGAGGTTGTCCACGCAGTTCTGGACCTTGAATGTGATTGTTTCAGCCGGTTTCAACATTTCCAGGTAAGCTTCTTCTTTTGTTTTGTTCTTCATGCTGACGCCATTGTACTGTTTGAAAATGTCAGTTACAGAGAGTTGACAAAAAGACACTGAGCTTAGCTGCCAACACAGAATGACTCATTGTTTTCAGTAAAAGCAGCCAAACAATGCACAAAAAACTGAGAGTTGTACTTAACATGCTTTTATGCAACCAAACCTGCTAAAATGGAGCCGATCTTCAACCTTGAATGAAGATTCCATAATTATACATTCAGTCAGAGTCAATCTTGTAAGCTACATGCAGTCCTAGTGCGTCATTCCATCAGTTGCTCTCACACAAAACTACAAGTAGTTCAACATAAAGCCAGCAAGAAAGTGGAGGGAACTAGGATGAGCTGAGTTTCTCTTTTTTACACTTTCAAACAGAATGTGTTGCTTTTTCTTGTACTTTATTTTCTTTCTCATCATTACCAAATTATGGCGGCTTCCTTTGTTACCGGTGTGTTTGAGAAAGAAAAGGAAGAGGAAGCACAGACAAACAAACAAATCACCAACTAGGGAGTATAAATGCTCCTTCAGTGAAGCTTCGAAATGGTTGGAGCCAGAATGGATTGTCCAGAGGGACAAGTCCCGCCCTACAGAGGTGTGTTTGGCTCAAGTGTAACGTGCTGTCCAGTCACAGTGTTTGTTTGTCAATCACGGGCACAATCCACCCCAAAAACTGACAAAGCCTACAGCTCCATATTCAGGAGTGTCTGGATACTGGAGGAAAGCAGACAGAGGGCTCTTGGCCATGGGCACTGACCCCGCCAATCTCCCGTTCTCCCTCTGGTTCTAGCCTGGGTTACTGGGGCTTGCAGGAGGCTGCCCATCAGCTGCAGGATAGAGCCAGGTGGCTCAGAGTCAAGCCAGGGCTGGAGAGGCCGTCACAGCCGTTGAGAGGAAAGCCAGGGCCCGCAGAGCATGTTGGAGAACCAGAGGGAGAGCAGGAGGTTGGCGGGGTCTGTGCCCAAGGCCGAGTGCCTGCTGTCGGCTGCCCTCCAGTGTGAACCCCCACTAGATGTGGAGCCTTCAACATGCATCACAGGCCCTGGCTTGACTGTCAGCTGACTGGCTCTATAACACAGCCCCACAACCAGAGAACCAGAGGGAGGGCAGGAGACCAGCAGGGTCCATGCTCATGTCCCAGTGTACACACACCCCTGGATGTGGAGCCTCCAGCGTGCTCTCCAGGCCCTGGCTCTCCTATCCAGCCCCTGTAAAGCCTCCAGCATGCTCCAGTGTGCACACACCCCTGAATGTGAAGCTGTGGACTTCAGCATTTTGGAGGGGGATTTCATGTCCCCGCTTCACGAATGTGTTCACTTTAATTGGATGAACAATGCGCTAGCCAATCAGAGCACAGTAAGGCTTGACTTGCCAAGAAAAGCTATGAGATCCATAGTAATGCCCCTCTGGACTTTTCATTCTAGCACCACCCAAACTCAAATTATGAGAGCTGTGACGAAGGTAGCCATGTGGAAACTTGCAGACCAGTGTAAAAGGCATGCAGCGGTCATCATTCCCATATTGTATCTAATAATGTGTGTGATTTTTAAGTGATTTTTAATGTGCCCATGACGTTCTTAGTTAATTAAAGTGATTTCTTGGCAGGTACCTCCAGTATCAAGTCTCCAGGCAGCAGGCCATCGGGACTCTTAGCAGGGCTGTCATCATCCAGACTCTCCACAAAGATGCCGTAAAGGTTTCCTCCACAGACCTGAACTCCCAGCTCGACCTGGATCCTCTTCAGCCTCACCAGCCGAGGCTCTGTGGCCCGGTGCGTACCAGACCCAGGAAGCCTGGAGAAACAACCTCACAGTCAGGCTCTGAAATTGCCTCTCCCTCTACCTTAACTCCAAAACTGTCACCTATCACCAGACATCAGAAATATGTTCCAGTCCTACCTGAAGGAGTTGTGAGGGCTGGTGGCGGGAGTGGTCTGTTTGGATGGCGGCGTCATGGTGCCCTCATCCTGCTCACTCAGCGTGTCGACGGTTGAGTGATTGTCCGGGGTGGTGGCTCCGCTGTCGTGGGGAGTTGGCTGGTTGCTGATGGACTCCATACGAGAACTAAGGACAACAAGAGGGAAGTCAAAATGTTTCCAACTCTTCACTAAATTACTTAGAATAAAATATATTCCATGAGATTCAGAAATAATATCAATCTTAAAAATGAGGACACAAATATCAAAGGTAAGTTTGACTGTGTCGTTTGTCTCAGGGTGTGAATGGTCTGTCTGTGTTTGTGGTTCAGGGACATTCAGTTAGAGATAGTTTTTTTGTTAGCATGCTAACATCTTTTCATGTTTTCCAAATGAGACTACAAGAAAAGGTGACCTATATAATATGATTCTGTAATGAACTTCATGCATGTTAAAAAATATTGTTTTCCTGGGAACTATTCCTATTAATGCACATGTAATGTGTGTGTATGGAAACATACACATGTGAATGTACAGTATTGTGTAAATACTTGATGTATTATCATAATTATGAAGCAAAATTAAGCCCCAAACTGGAGGTTACTTACCAAATGAAATCATGAAAAGTATATATCTTAATTATTGTATTACCAAGAGCTCACTTGTTTGTCTGTGTCAAAGTTCTAGTCTGTTATTTTGTTAAGTGTTATATGTGAGTTGTTTTGTGCACTGTCACAAAAGTAAAGTTGTTGTGGACCTCAGGAAGAATAGCAGCTGCAATACAGTAGCCAATGGGGATCCTAATAAACTAAACTAAAGTTGTTGCAAAGTTTTACTGTATGTTTAGTGTCTGCATTTGCTACTTGATCTTATTTGATTTGGCACTGCGGTACGTCTGTATGGTTGCATACTCAAAATGCATTTGCCGTGAACACAGTATTACGTGTTTATGTATTAACAGTAGTGTTAATTTGTCAGGTATCTTTTTTATTTAGTCTTCGTCCTGTGTCAAATGTCCTTGTTAGTTTTTGTCATATTAAGACAACTTCATCCTGTTTTTTTTAAGTCAAGTTTTAGTTGACAAAGTCTGGGCTTTATAGTTTAAAGGCTCTCTAAGTCTTCCTAAGCTTGAAAGGTTTTTGTCACATACAGCAAACATCTCCTCATGATCCGCTAGCTACATGTCCTATGAATATGCTGTGAAAAAGTCCAGTCTCTGTAGGCAGCCCAGGCTCCGCAAATGGCAACAAAAACATTGTGGTCCAGGCTGCACCAACCAGCCAGCGCGAGACCAGCGAAAGCAAGCGCACACACACATGAATGCGGTGCCCATGAGATGTTGGCTGTATGTGACAAAAACTTTTGTAGCTTAGGAAGACTTAGAGAGCCTTGAATCTTGTAAAAAAAAAAAAAAAAAAAAAAAAGCAACTATGTAAGTATAGTTTTAGTCAATAAAAAGTGTTGACATTTTCGTCTTTTTGAACATTTCAGTCAATCTAGTCTGGCAAAAATTATTACTTTATGGCCACATTGGTTCTCTAAATCAGAAACCATGCAGCGTTTTTTCCCTCTCTCAGCCTCACTGTAATGAAAATGGGCCCAAATATCACCTCGTGTTTTTCTCCCGAGCCTCATCATCGTCACTGTTATCTAAGGAGGTCTCAGAGTTACTCTGAGTCCTCCTGACTGTTCTCATTGTGTGCTGTAGTCCAGATTTGTTGAGTAGCACAGGAAACGGAACTGCTGCACAAAAAAACACCTCCTACATTATTCATCTCATCTCTTTTGTCAACAAAAATAAAGAAATTTTAGGTTTTTACTTTTTAAAGTACATTTTAGTCTTGTCTTTTTCCAACAACAGTATTACATGTTGACATAGTCACACGAAATCAGTGCTGTCTCGTCATCATCTTGTCTTAGTCATGTATAAAAGGTCTATGAACATTGTCATAGATTTTGTTAACAAAATTAACACTGATTAATAATTTGAACAGTTACAGAATTGTTCTATTCCATTCATGTTTTCATATTACACTGAAACAACTCACTGACACTGTGCTGACAGACTTTGTTTTGGAGGAATGGTTCATTTGATGACCTAAAATCCACAAAGCCAATCTGTGTAAATCACTGCTGTGTTCTTTCCTCGTCGCCCTCTTACCCTGATCGAGAATGGTTGCCCAGCTGAAACATGTGAGGATTATACTGAGCCAAAATGGTGACTGTGTCGCACTGCTGCCCAATCACCAGCCGCGCCTGCTGCTCGTTGGCATTGCGAAGGTTGATTCCATTAAACTGGAAAGAGCAGTGGAACGTTAGAGACAAAAAGAAAAACAGCAAACCAAAGTTAGATATGTGGCTCAAGTGTGACGGCTGCCGTACCTCGAGGAGCTGGTCTCCGTACTCTAAACGAGCTTGGTGTGCGATGCTCCCTGCTGTCACTTTGGAGACAAATACTCCCCCGTTCTCTCCGCTCACAATAGAGATCCCCAGTGGTTCTGCTCCTTTCTGTACTGTCACGTTGCGTGGCTCCTCCAAGTATGGCCTTCAGGGGGTAGGAAAAGAAACATTTTGTGTAATGGTCTGTAAAAAGCTTGAAGACTGCTGGCAGGGTGCAACATGCAACTCTGACTGAAACTTAATACAAGTCCAGCTAAAAACTCAAAGGAGAAGGTGTTGCCTGCAATATGATATTTGAATGCAAAGGAGCTCTCTATACTGTGACTTGCTTTAAAGCTTTAGGGATGCACTGCTGAACTTCAGCTTAACAATAAGATATGGGAGCTGCGTGGGATGTGTCGAGTGCATTTCAACTCAAAGTCATGCAATCATCCAAAATTCAACAGCAGTCTGAATAAATAAAAGCAAAGGAAAGGAAATGACTTAAGGGGCTTCACATCCATTAGCAATTTTTATCAGGGCCATTAAACATTCAAACAAGTCTAACACCACTGCTGCTACATTCAGGGTTCCCACGCATTTTTACTAATGAATTATTAAAATTTTTCAATGATATTTATCTAATTTCCACGACTTTATTCAAGTAATTTAAAATGGGTAAGCCTATATAACGATACATCTATATATTATTACACATGCACGTCCCAGGCATTTGTGGATGAGCAAATTGCTAGCACTTGCTTTCTTTTCTATCTTGTCAGACATTCCCACAGCCAACTAACTGCACATGCCAACAGACCAAAATGGCACATACAGGTTGTTCACAAAACGTCAAAGCCACGCCCCTTTTTGGGGGGACAAAAAAGAAGAAATCCTCGTTTGGATCATAATTTAGTAATTGTTCTGTGACCTAAGCGGTACCTGAGCTTTCAAGATACCTTCATAAATTCAAGCTGATCGCCACCATGTCCCTTCAGGCTTCCATCCATCCAAGTGGATCAATGACCCAACACACAGGCAGATATTTCATGTACAGATGTTCAGATCACAATACCAGTGATTCAATCAATTATGTATTTTTCATTGAATTATCAGGTATTGTTAGACTGTGTTGTCCGCAAATAAACTTCTTTTAAAGCCAACCGTTTGATCTACAGACTGAGATTTAGCTTGACAGTCAAATTCTGCTATACTGTAAGATTTTAAAGTTGCTTTCACACCTGCCCAGTTTGGTTCACTTCAATCAAACTCAAGTTTGTTTGCCCCCTAAGTGTAATTTGTTTGGGCAGGTGTGAACACAGCAATCACACTCAGGTGCGCACCAAAACAACCAGACCGAGACGTTCTTGAAGAGGTGGTCTTGGTCCGGTTACAAACGAACTCTGGTGCGGTTCGTTTATGGTGAGAACGTGTTCCGACCTGGATCTGAACTAACTGCAGTCACATGACACATTGTTTGGGTTAAACATGAGCATGTTACAGTCCTGGAGGATTATTAATGTGCACCTGCTCCTGTACTGCCTTAATATGCACATTCAGCACATCCAATGCATCAAAACATTGTTTTCTAGTTGGAGCCGCGCCTCGTTTTCAAACTGCATGGTTTGACTAAAATGAACAATGACAGCAATATAGTCCACAATGAGCAGCGCTAAAATCAACCTGCGTAGTTGTCCCTCCATTGTGACATTAGAAAGTGTCACATTTATCTTGCAAGTGTACTCTTCTTCAACGTTTTGTTTACTTCCTGGATTTTTCCCACATGGAAATTCTGACCAATCAAGAGCAGCTTTCTCGCACAAGGCATTTGATCTGGTCCTCTTGTAAATGCTGCCATGAGAACACGAACCAACTCTAGGCAATTAAACAAGTTCGCAACAAAATAAGTCCCTGATTCAGACCAAAGCAAGACAACTCTAGGTCTGAAAGCACCCTAACATCACTGCAGCAGCCTCCCAGTTAAGCTAACATTAGCGTTTCTAA
Source organism: Epinephelus fuscoguttatus (assembly GCF_011397635.1). Classification (NCBI taxonomy): domain Eukaryota; kingdom Metazoa; phylum Chordata; class Actinopteri; order Perciformes; family Serranidae; genus Epinephelus; species Epinephelus fuscoguttatus. The sequence continues at coordinate 23,871,000 of NC_064771.1, forward strand.
TTTCATAACTTTTCCCGGAATTTCGTGACAGTGGGAACCCTGTACATTATATATCTGCAGTGTGTACTAAAGTTATTATAGCTGACTAAAAGTTAACCAAAAACTGAAACTAGGTGTGAAAAAACATTTTAGTTAACTGAAATAAAAATGAAAACTAATGAATAAAACAATAAAATATAAAAGCTAAATTATAATAACTCTGGTGTGTACACAGGAGGCCTTAATATTCGTCCTCTGATAGCCTTGCAGATGGTGCACATACTGTATGTGCTACAAGCAGCACAGGACGAACCTCAGGCTTCGTAAAGAGAGGAACTTGGGCTTAACTGCCAGTGGGACTCTGACAGAGGAAGTGTTATAAGAGACAAATCTGAGAAGGAGATGGAGAGAGGAAAGAGAGAGAGTAATCACCCGAAGCAGGAGGGAAACATTTCAGGTTATAATGAACAGCAGCAGAGAGGAAAGAGATGAGAATGAAATGATATATGAAGAGTCGGAGTTCTAATGATATGAAGATGGAAGCTCACAGCTTTGTTTACTGCTTTACAAGCACTTAATCACAATGAAGCAGACAGAGGTACAGACAAATGGTGGAAAGCGTGTCGTGTTCTGCTGAATGATGGCAGCATAACGACCCGGACGAGGGACTGGCTTACCCATCCTTCCGCCTGTCACCGACTGGAGCAGGGCTGACTGATATCCTGGGCTGGGTGGAAATGGAGCTCTGAGATTGGCTGCTGGTGAAAGACGATGTCTCCAGGTTGACAGGGGACATTGGAGGCGTCGGGCTGCTACACTCTGAATGTGATAGGGAGCCTGGAGTGGCAGAGGATAGATGTATGAATTCGGGCTTGCTGTTTACTGCTGTAAGGCTTGTTATCAGATGATGTAGCTGCCAAACTCAACCGTACCTCTGTCAGATCCGGTGGAGCGCGGATAACGAGTTGGAGGGATCTTGATGCGTTCTGCCCTAAACTGCAAAGTACTGGAGGAGCCTGAAGAACACAAAGAGAGGAGACTTATTACAGAAAATTACAAAGAAGAAAAAAAAAAATTCTCGCTTGCCTAAGTGGTTGTTCAGCCATGCAGATAGGATGTTGCTTAGTGGAGGTGGTAATCAGTTTTTCATGACATTACAATAGACTGCTGTGATGACTTACTACAATGATAGTGTATGATGTGCCCAATTAGTCACTGTCAACTCCTGAGCTGAGTCAGACAGAATGTGATACATCTCGTGGTCAATTTAGTATCTCTCTAGATGATGTCTAAACACTTGAATATGTGGTCTTTCCTGTGTGATGTACAGTAATGCTGCTGCCCTTTGTCACTGATGTTGATACATTTCATAAAAATGTAACAGTGTCAGTGTTTTCTGATGTTAGTGAGGATAGCAATGCCCTCCTAAAACATGTTCATACTCATTCTGAATGTTTTTTAATGATCAGAATTGATGCATCAGTATCACATAGTCTTTTTTTATTCCATGCATACTTCCATGTCAAAACCTGCCCTCTTCATTACCTACAATGCAACTTGGGTGTGTTATACTGGTAGCAGTTAATGTAGTTTCAAGCTGGAAGCCTCAAGCAAAGATGAGGCCACAGAGATTTGGTAAGCTCACGCCTTTCTAACTTCAAGCCCCAGATTTTGTTTTGTTTTTTTGCATTTTTAAACTTCTTTTTTTTAACTACATTTTCAACAAGTCTTCAGCCACTCAACACTCAAAGAATAACTTTGGTATTTTTCCAACTAAACATCATGTTTATGTGTCTAAGTGGACCTATGGAACAGCAATCTTTTTTATCTGATTAAGTACCGAGTCAAAGTGCTGCAGCCGGCAGCTGCGTACTGGATGCTATGCAATCATTCCAGCCATTTGTGCGCCGTTCATTTCCATTATTCTCAGTGTCTGACAATATTACAGACAGGATCCCTACTGAGACAGACCTTTTTATGAAAGAGAAAGAGCCTTTTTGGCTAACCAGAAACAGCCCCAAATGTGCGATTGCCAAACCACCGGACTCCATTTAAATAAACGGTAATTTTATCAGTGCAAAAACACATTTGAAGTTGCTCGTGACAAAATAAAATTCACAAAAGCCGTCTTGTTTCATCTTTCTACTGTTTCAACAATCACCAACTCTGGTTTGATTGAAATAAACCCTCAATTCACTCAGACAGGAAAATATGTTGGCTCTGTACAGACAAGTTACTGTTAATTTCAATGACGTTTGGTGGGTTTGGTGATGGCAATTTCAGGGCTGTTCCTGGGTAAACGAAGAGGAATCTTACTCTTTAATAAAAAGGTCTGTCTCTATAGGGTCCTTTCCATATTGTTGTCCAACACACAGAATAATAATTTGAGTCTGTCAGTGGCAAAAACAAGCACTTTTATTGAATGTAAATCAACCGCGCCAAATGGCCCGAGTTGTTCCAGTGCAGCCTGTTTTGCCAGTGGGCTCGGGCAACACTGGACTAGTTTGAAAAATTGCTGTTCCCCTTCTCTATTGGGTCAAGGTTGAAAAATACTGAAGTCACCCTTGAAATCGCCTCACTTAAAGCAACTTATCAGATTTCAGATTGCCCTCAGGAGCTTTACATACCTTCTTACCTGTCTGATTTTATACAGCCGTACACTCCCACCCACAGTCTGAGGTCATGTGACCAACGGCTGCTAGTTGTTCCTCACACAAGCTTTAGGACCAGAGGTGACAGATCATTTCAAGCAGTAGCTCCCAGACTATGGAATGCTTTGCCTTTCTCACTACGCTGTTTAAACTCTGTTGATACTTTTAAAACACATTTAAAGACTCTTTTATTTAAACTGGCATTTGGTTAATTGTGTTTTTTTACTTCTCATATCTATGCATCTTTGCATTTATGTTTACACTTTGTGTTGTGTTTTCTTTGTTATTGTTCCAACTTTTGTGAAGCACTTTGTGGTTTTTACCTGTGAAAGGTGCTATATAAATAAAGTTTACTTACTTACTTACTTACTTCCTAGGTGTACTCCCCAAGACGTATAAAGAGACTTTAATGTGTAAAATCAAGTTCAAATTTAAGGTAAGTCAACTTGCATCTAAGATAAGGTAAGGTAAACTTTATTGTCCCCTAAGGGAAATTCATCTTGGGCACAGTGCTACATTTCATTGCTTCGCAGGACAAGATAAAAACATCATCACAGGGACACATCATCACAATGACAGTTCTATCACATAAAACAGACATGGACTATATTTAACAATCACAACACAGTAACATACAGAGACGTCTAAAGTGCAAGAAAAAGTGCTGAGTGCTAAAGTGCCATGTGTTTAATGCACTATATACAGTGGGAATCTCTGAGATTTCTGCTGCCATCCCACTTCAATAGAAGTACAGCAGAGGTAGTTCTCAGTGTTGAAAAGTTATATTTAAACATTGCTACAGCAACACACCTTTCTGTACCAACTGTCCTGGTTTCTCACTATGTCCTAAAAAAGAAATAATCTCTAATAAAACAGTTTTATCTGCATAGCTCGAAGCAAGAGGAAAAATATGTTTAGTAATTTGGGTGAACTGACCCTTTAAACACAAGACTAGGAGTCACAGGACATATTATCAAAGTTATGATTTGTCTTAATCTAGCACTGCAAACGTACCCAGTCTCGCGCTGGAGGGCAGGGAGTTGGTGCTGTGCGGTGGTTGGCTGCAGCTTGTCTCAGTCACGTCCCCGGCGCGCTTGTGGCTGAGGTCCAAGCTGAGCCGACCTTGATGCTGAGGGCTAAAAGTGGAGAAATAAGGCCCCGGTAAGTCCCGCAGCGGTCAATCATCAACCCAGAGCAAGATGCAATTTGCTACATGCCATCTGTTCATGAGATCTGGAGCAGGGTAACTGTTGCTTTGTACGATAAAATGCACCATCACCGGACTTAGCAAATCAATGTTGAATATGAAAAAACTACACTAGGGTTGCAATTAAAGACCCTTAGATATTCATTTTACAGTGATATTAAACAGAGAACAGTTGATATTGTGACACATGACAATATTAGTAGTAACACCTATGCTTTTCCTGTTATAACAAGTCAAAATATCGGATGTGAAAAAAGCTTATTAGTGTGAACAAAGAAAAATGTATGAGTCTTGTAAATGCAAACACAGTCAGATGTAAACACCTTGTGTGTGAATGTGGGTGGACGCCTGAGCTGGGAGCTGGAGGACAGTTGTTGGACTGGATCTCGTGGCTCCACGCGGTGTACACGGGGTTCCTCATAACAGCGGTCACAGCAGGACACGGGGCTAAACCTCGCTGCGCTGGGTCTGAGGGAACACACAGAGTAAGATCACAGGTTACATCAGACTCAACACAGACATGATGATGAGAAGCGAAGGTACAGTCAGTTTGTATTTCTGTCCTACGAACAGTCACCCCATCTCTTGTATGTTTTTAAAGAAGCACCAATGATGGATAAATTTAAGCATCTGTTTCCTGTTTTGTCGCAATCTCCAGCCGGCTTATGTCAGAGTTCACCTCAGTTCAGTTTTGATCAAGTAGAGCCTTTTTCGGGGATGAGTGCGGGGAAAATTTCTTTGCGATCATACATGAAGGCCTAGTCCACACATACACAGGCATATTTGAAAGTGTAGCTTTTCTCTGTTTTAACCTTTCATCCGCATGTGAACTGTGTTTTAGGTCACTGAAAAGAAACATTTTGTAAAACTCACTGTCTAATGTGTTGACCTATAGACTGGAAAAACTGGGTTTTTGGTTTGCTATGTCAGAGTTTACAGTTACTCCTTTGAGAGGTGTCTTAAATGAGTTGACATTTTTTGAAATGGCAGATGTGACCACATTGCTAGCAGGACTTTTTACATGTTTACTCATAAATGTAAAGTTCGGGCCTTTACACACTGAGTCAGTTTTTTTGGATGCATTTTTTTTTTATTCCCTCCGTTACATAGAGAAACCTTGCACACTGATTCCGATGCGATTGTGAAAATTCACAATGCATGACAAAATGACAATACACATTTCCTCCTTTGCCTCTCTCCACTGGAGTTACCTATCTGGCTGTCATCACTTACTTCCCGTGTCTTTCATTTGACACCGCAGCTGCATGAAGGGGCGGAGCAGTCCTCCCTCTCTGTCTCCACATTCTGTGTGTGGTCCACATCCTCCTCCTCTTCATCATCATCCACCTGAATGTTACTATCTGACTTGTTGAATGTGAGCTATTCGCAGTTATGAAATGATTTTGTGCGCCCTGTTCCTCTGTCCTGTTGCGGCTGTGTCCCGTCGCCACATTTTCTTCACTCATTGTTGGTCAAACGTCTCTAAAGGCTCTGAATGATGCAAAAACACAGAAAATCTAACCTGTTCAAGTTTCAGACTCAGTGTGCAAACGTGACTGACACGTGAGGTGATATTAATTTTTAGACATGCAGCAATTTCAGATGGAAAAAAGTAACTCAGTGTGCAAAGGCCTTTACTCTTCCACTACACGGAGGAACAGAGGCATCGGTGTGAGGTGCAGAGGTCACTGCTCCAGGTAACCTTCTAGTAATGGCTTCTTTTCAGGCTTCTGATTGGCCAACATCATCTTCTTTTTCTTTGAATGGTTTTAGGATTAGGGTTAAATCACAGGCTGTTGGTTGGCATGCTCCTGAAAGCGCTTCAATTGCGTTTCTGCAGTTTCATATGGAGAGAGATTTTGTTGTAACAGTGCTTGTGTGGACAGGATTTACGTACAGGAAGTATGAAAGGGAGAAAAACACTTTTTTTTCAGAAATACTTTTGTACATGTGAACTAGGCCTAAGTCTTAATGCTAATGACAATAACAAAATGTACAAATATATAAATGTGAAGTACAGAGACTCAGATGCTGACAGACAACTGACTCAGCAGAACACTTTTGGATGTGAAAGCAACATAGAACAGGTGACACTGTTCAGATGACTCACGTGTCGTGATGCTGCTGTAGCTGGGGGGTGCAAAGGGCATGCTGTACCGATTGGTCCTCATGGGAGAGAAGCGTAACAAGTCCATTGGCTCTGGGGAGTGCTCGTCGTTAGAGAAACTTTGTACCTGCAAGAAGGAATCAAACAGCTGATAACACTCGGCTGCCACTGACGATTGTTAATCAATTTGACTAACACACACCAACAAAAACGCCAGATCAGATGAGAACAGGATCTCAGTTACCTGCACTGGAACCGGGATATGTAACGGAGTAACATTTCGCCGCAGCGCTGGAGCTGATTTTGGCCGGTACCTCCTCTTCTGCCGCTCCTCTGCCCTGTGTCGACTCCCCTCCTCCTCAGCAGGTTTCTTGGAGCTGCTCTTCGCCTCTCCTACATTGCTGTAATAGAGCAGGTTCCCTGCCTCTCCCGTGTCCTGTGGGCTTGTGGCTTGGGCCGGGGAGGCCGGGGGAGTACCCGTGGTGATGGTGGAGTCCGACGCCGAGCTGTTCTGCTGGCGATGTTTGAACCTGAACGAGTCGCTCCTGGCTGGCGGGGTGGGAGGGGTCTGACCGGATTCAGACATTGAGCTCTGCGGCGAGTGCTTGGGCACCTGAGAAAGAGACATGTAGTCCAGTTTCGGGGGCACCTCTGGTCTCCTGAAAGCGTTCACATCAAAGATGGACTTCCTCTGTTTGACTTTTTTGTAGATGGAGAGCTGAGCAGACTCAGGGAGAGACGCTCCTGCTATGACTTTAGGCCATGTGCCTCCAGCAGGTTTTGCTGCTGAGCTCTGCACTCGGTCCACAGCGGTCTGAGGTGAGCTGCAGTCGGAGAGTACGGGGGTGAAGGTGTAGGGGCGATGGTGGAGCTCTGGCCTCCTGTAGCAGAAGTCAGGGTGGGGCTCTGAGGGGCTGTGGGAGGTGGAGAGGGAGCGGGAGTGCAGGGAGCTGTTGGAAAAAGGCTTGTTGTGGCAGTGAGAACTGCTGCTGCTGCTGTCCAGAGAGTCACCGGTGTCCTTACACGTTTCGTCCCCTCGGCCGCTCAGTTCACAGCTGCAAGTGTCTGTTTGTGTGGAGCAGTTGTGCTTGGAGCAGTTGTGCTTGGAGTTCCTGCAGCTCCTGGCGTGGATCTCACACGACTGGAGCCGAGACATCTTGTCTGAGTCCCTCAAACCTTCAAATAAACTCTGGCCAGAACAGCTCTGTGGGAGGAACTGTTGAAGGAGGGAGGTAAATAAATACTTATTTTATATTACTTATTTTTTTAAGTGACAAGAAATGAAGGCTGTTGTGTAGATAGGTCTGAGGACTTCACCTTCATGAGGGAGATGCTGAGAGAATCACGGCAGTTCCTCAGCAGAGATTCACATTCAGAGAGCGACTTGTTATCAAGTGCAATGCCATTGATCTGTGGTGAACAAAAACACAGTCAGAAAAATTCCAGCTATCACAGCTCGTCTTTGAAGATAATATAACATATAACATATATGTCATTAGGGTTGCCAAAGCAAGTATAGTGCAAGGTGTGTTCCTTCATCAAACACATCATGCCTGTGGTCAGCAGAGGGCACCAGAGGCCAACATCTCCCCAGTAGATGTCTCACGGCATCAAATGGACTTCATCTCTTGTCAAGTAACTTACACATTTTCAGGCAGCATACTCACAGCTAACAGTCTATCCCCAACAGTAAGAGCGCAGTCTCTGGCAGCTGGACTGCCTGGAGCCACAGTGGCAACAAATACTCCACTTTCCAGACCTATGCCACTTTCTGAGAGGTGAAACAAAAAACAGTCAGAAATATTACTACATGTGTTAACTGTCCATCTTTTAAAATACATAAAAAAGCTTAAATCATGATATATATTGCACTAAATAACAGCAATAACTACTGTATTCTGTGTACTGGAACATCATTAGTTACCTGTTATCAGCAGCATTTTAATATTTAAGTTTATTTCGAAAAATAAAAAGAGCTTGAAGCTGACCTTTGTGTCCTGCCAGGTTTATCTGGATCGGGGTGATGATCCGTCCTCCCAGTGACTTCCTTCTACGAACCACCATATTGATCACTCCCTCACCGCTCAGCACTGCTTTGATCACCTGCTTCCTGTCCTTATTGGTCAGGTCCACATCATTAATTTTCAACAACCAATCGTTTACCCTGCAGAGAGAGAACAAGAGAGACAGTTCAAGTAATCAAATACTCCAAAAGGAAAATAAGGACACAGACTTGCTTTGATCTGATATTTCTCGATCTAAAAATCAGAAAACACTTTTCCCCCAAGGTAAACACACTGTATTTTCTTAAGTGAACATGCACGCACATAAAATTTGTTTTAATTACTGAGGTGGTAAATAGAGCAGTGAGACAATTACCTTAATCTTCCTTCAGCAATACTTCCTTTGTCCACCTTACTGACAAATATGCCACAGTCTCCTGGTAAATAAGGATCATTTACCCCTTCAGCGATATCAAACCCAAGTGCTTTCAAATCCATATCCTGAATAAGACAAAACATAATTAATGTGAAGTTTGAGTGCATCAAAATTTGGTTCAGCAGAAGTTAGTTTACTGATTATAGAGAGTAAAAGAAAGTGGTTTTTACTCTGTGCTTCTCAAATTCTACAACTTCCGTCTCCCACTCCATTGAGTCTGTGTCGATGGCTGAGTCGTGTGAACTGTGAGCCATCAGCTGACGAAACCTCGCTTCCTTTTCCAACTGGTCCTCCATCTTTTCTCTGCAGGACACAGAACATGAGCAGATTAAGTACAGACACCTTTAGAAGTCAGTGACATCCTTCCTCCACTGGGTGGCACAAAAGATCTGGTATGAAATCACTCTGGAAGAGGAGCACAGACTGATACACAGAGGAACTTAGTGATTAACATTCAAGGTTTCAACCTAAAAATAGAGCAGAAAATAATAACAGCCTGGCATGTAAACATTTTTTTATGTACACAAAAATAAGTGGAGGTATGACTCACTTTAGTTCTTTGAGTTCCCGCGCAGCATCGTTCTTCTGCTTCCTTGTGTCATCTAGATTCCTCAGAGCATCTGCCAGATCACTCACAGCTCTGTCCCTCTCTCGCCTCAGGTTGTCACACAGCGTGCTGACAGACGCACACATTTTCATACAAAATCAGGATCACACAAAATGGAAACAAATCTATTTCCATCCGAGTCTTTCTTCGCTAACATGCAACATAAACACGACATGTTTCCACCTCACAGGCAGACAGCTTTTGAAGCTGCTCCTTACCGTATGCTCTCCCTCTCTGCCACTATCTTGTCCCTCTCCTGGAAGGCCCAGTCTCGTCGACACTTTGCCACCTCGGCCTCTTGCACGGCCTCCTTCAGCTCCTGAGAGATGGCCTCGTACTGCTTCCTCAGCATATCGATCTCCTTATTAGCTCGCTCCATGTCCAGAGTGGCAGAATCTTGTTTCTGGGGGAGTTGGAGAACATGTAAGGTGAAGGAGGTCAGTGTGGGGCTGTACGAAGGATGTGAGCAGCGAGGTGCTTTGTGTGGGAGACACACTTTTAAAGACTTGATTTAATCACATTACACTTTGGGGAACTTCATAGTGAACGCTGCTTTTTGCCCCAACACATTTCTGTGACATTTAAGGCCATGCTCATCCTGACATTAGCACTGTATAAAAAAAGCAGCATCCTCATTAATTTCACTGAAACCACAGCACTGGCTCAGCAGGAGTCTGATGAACAGGCTCCAGCACAAAAAAAAAATCTGCAAACAACAGCTAGTTTACATCTACGTTTCATATGTAGGACGTAGTTTAGATTACACATATGAGCTGTCATCAGGAGGCAGTGACATCTTGCAGACTGCATCCAACCCTCGACGACACCAACACCCCTCCCCCCGATATCTGCTTTATTTTACCTTTTCATGTTCGCTATCAGCCGTATTAGGAGTTGTGAAGTTGCTGCTCGAAAACTCAACATTTCCTTATTTTGCTGCTTCACAATAAAAGTTTATACATAATACAGTAACATGGGACTTTTATTGTGAAGAATCTAAAAGAAATTAAATGTGTTATTACTGAATTAGCAGGGCTTTGTTAGCGGCTTTTCTCCAATAAAGGCAAGTCTAATACGGCAGGGAGGAAGAGCAAAAACAGAAACAGCTGTAGTGAGATGTTGATGAAGAGCAGACAGCTCACCTCCAACAGGTAAACTTCCTTTACCTACTCTGCTATGGAAACACACATGCAACAAAAATGGGGATTTCAGCCGTGGATCAGCACTCAGCTTTTAAACGTCATCACTCAAGACAAGCCATCATCCCTGCTGAGCTGGGCTGATGGCCCAAACCAAACCAAACCAAACCAAGCCAAGCCAAGCCAAGCCAAGCCAGCCCATGACTGTCGAAAAAGTTTATTACAGTGGTGCCAGACAATGTGGTCTCCTTCCTTCTCAAACACAGCCCAGCAAAACAAGACAGAATTCCTATTCTTGCACAAAAAACACAAATCCAAGAACTTTCAATGACCCATGTCAAGTATTGACTATTTTAAGAAACATTCAAGACCTTGAATTCTAGCCTCAAATTCACAAACTCTCCCTGGTCACATCGTCTCACATCACATTTGCCAATCAAATACATGCAAACATATTCCTGGTGGATTACTTTATGAGAAGGAGGATGTAATTCTTCTTTTAACCCTGCAATAGTTGTCCACAGTAACTTAGCAGAGCAAAATGTTGTGTTCTGGTGCAAATTAAAAAGCAACTGATGAAGGTAGTTTGAGGCCTAACAGCCTCAGATTGGATTAGGTGGTGTGGTTTGAAGTGGGTCAGACAGAGTATAATAAGTGTACGTCTGCTGGTGTATCTGCAGTAAATGAGTCTCTCTCGCTCTAAATAACTCTACAGCACGGAGACTGCCTGATGTAGTGAAAGCACTAATTATGTCCATAGCTAAATTAATTCCATTAGACTTTACTGTACTGTTGTTGGGCTTAATTATCCATCTCTGATGCAGTGCACTTCTCTTGTGCACTTCAAAGTCAGGGAGCCTTTTCACTATAATTGCTGGTAATTTCCTAATGCAGGAGTCTCAGGACTTTCACTGCAATTAATCTGACAATCACGATGAAACTAAGTGTGATGGGTCATACACGCTTTATCAACGAAATCAATGTGTGGAAATCCGCCAGCTGCTGATAGAAAACGTTTACTACGACTATACGAGATGGGATGAAGGGATTATTGTCAGGGGAATAAATCAATCCCTCCATTTGTAATGATAAATCTCCCGTCTGTCTGGCTACCTGTCTGGCCTGGTAATACTCTCGCAGCAGCTGGTCCCTCTGGATGATGGCCTCTGTCCTCTCCTTGCGGGCCACGTCCCTCTCCTCGCGCACCGTCTCAATGTCCTTGCAGGCCTGGCTCAGCTCTTTCTGGGCCTCGGCCTTGTCCTTCACCTCGTGGCAGTATTTCTCCAGCAGCTCGTTCTTTTCACAGATGGCCCGGTCCCTGTCCACCAGTGCTGAGGCCAGCTCCTTCATATCGCACAAAAACATGTCATCAGTGGATGACTGAGATCAAATGTGAGCCAACACTCAAACGTTTCTGAATTTCCTGTGTCATTTTGCTGTCAAAGGCATTTTCTTTAATGGTTTTATTTGAATCAGAGGTCTTCCTCTACCCAGGCTCTAGACCCAAACCTGCAACCCAGGACTCCAGTATCTCCTCTCAAAATGCAAAAATGGGTGACGTAAATATATTTTTTAGAAATTACAGGGTACAATCTGATCTCAGAACTAATCCCTGTGTCCATAAGGGTACGTTTCCGTCAATTTGGACCCTAAAGACCTCTATTTTGTGACGTTTTTCCTTCTTATCTGTACTTTTTTGGCCTGTTTCTTGTGCAGATGTGACACTGGAATATTCCCCAACGGACAGTTTTTCACCTGGTAGGAAGTTTGTTTTAGAAGCATTGAGGATATGTTTCTTATTTAAGTAAACATCAATCTGTGTTGACTGTTATGATTTTTGTTTATTGGCTGAATGACTCATGCTGAACCAGTGATGACACATGCTTTTTGGCCAGCCTAAATAAGCTCTGGGTGTTGCCAAAATTAATGACGACTGCAGCTATAACCAGTTTAACTACAGCCGACACACACGTGACGCAGTAAGTCAAGGCTGCTTATATTATTTCCCACACACAGCATGAAAACCTTTATAAATCTGAAGCGATCATCATTAAATTAATGTGTTTTACAGATATGAGTGACAGATAAGTGTTTCCCACCTTTTAATATAAAAATTATTAACCTGATTTAATTCTTAATATGGAGATGATGAGCCCTTGATTGAGCTGTTACCTGTCGGAGAGCCTCCAGCTCCTCACTAGCCACCCGTCTCTCTGAGGAAGTGTTCTTCAGCTTGGCCTCTGCCATCTCCAGCCCGGTCTGAAGCCGGTCCACCTCTTTGATCACCTGGTCCCGCTCGCTCATGATCAGGCGGTACTCGTTGATCACTGAGTCTCGCTCCTCCTTGTATTTCTCGCCTTCTTTCGCCGCCTTGAGCTGCTGGGTCTTCAGCCGCGTCGCCTCTGACTGGAGCCGCTCCATCTCTCGCTGCAGCTCCTTGTTCTGAGCTGCGGCCTTGGACAGTTCCTGCTGCGTGTTGTCAAACCTGTACCACATAGGGAATATGCTGGGTTTAACTGCACGTTCTGCAGATGAATGTTTTCTGACTTGCCTTAAAAAAAACTCGCAGATTTGACATTGACACTACGCTCAAGAACAGAGTTTGAAGCAAAGTTTTCTGCCACTGCTGTTAATCATTACACTTTTTACAGCTGCTGCTTCTGTGTGTGTGTGCAGCTTCTCCTGCTGCCAGTTTGGTGTGTGTAATATTTCTGGCTTTACCTTCTTATAGACGAGGAGTACTGCTGCTGATAGTGGATGGCGGCGTCTCTCTGCTTCAGCAGCATGTCCAGCTGTTTCTGCAGCCGGCGGTTCTCCTCCTCAGCCTGGTCCAGGCGACTGAGGTCTGCGTTGCGACCGGCCGTCTTCTCGTTATAGCGCTTCCGCAGAGCCTCGTACTCGATCTTCATGGCCTCCAACTTGTCCACAGCAGCATCATAAAGCTTGTTAAGGACGTCAGGCGACCCCTCTCTCATCACCTGGAAATGACATCATTACTGAATTAGAGAAGAACAGTGGGACGGCTTGTGTCATCCATTTGTGGTGCATTTAAATCAGGACATGAGAGATGTATTTCAGCATAATTATAAAAGGTTGAGGTTTGGCCATTCATGACTGCCTTATTTAATTGTACGATTTAGTTTAGCTTCAATGTAAACAATGAAGTTTTAAATATAGGTTAACAGTGTCTTGGCACAGGGAAGTAACTTAATCTCTTAGTAATCAACTAAAGCCTTAGGCCCTCAACTGTGTGCTGAGGTAGCAGGACAGGAAGAGACTTCACTCCAGATTCTGTATATCTTAGAGCTTTAGTTTAATAGACACTCCTACAGAAATGGCAGTGCTTCCCTGGTGCTTTTGTTCAGAAAAGGAAAGTTAGACTGCCTGCAGCTCTGTTTCTTGTTGCTCTGGATTAAAACAAATAAAAGTAAGAGAAAAGTTTCCTTGTTAAATTCACAATGTTTGTAAAAACAAGTTTGTTTGAACGGTGTTGTTCAAACAAACTTTGGTGCATTTGCCTGTTTGTTTTACTTAGGCTGCTTTCACACCTGCCCTGTTTGGTTTGGTTCAACTGAACTCAAGTTTGTTTGCCCCCAAATGCGGTTCGTTTCAGCAGGTGTGAACACAGTAGTCGCTCTCTGGTGTGCACCAAAACAACCAGACTGAGACCTTCTTGAAGAGGTGGTCTTGGTTCGGTTACAAACAAACTCTGGTGCTGTTCGTTTGTGACGAGAACCTCGATCCGAACCAGCTGCAGTCACATGACACATTGTTTGGGTTAAACATGAGCATGTTACAGTCCTGGAGGATTATTAATGTGCACCACCTCCTGTACTGCTTTAATATGCACATTCAGCACATCCAATGCATCAAAACATTGTTTTCTAGTTGGAGCCGCGCCTCGTTTTCAAACTGCATGGTTTGACTAAAATGAACAATGACAGCAATATAGTCCACGATGAGCAGTGCTAAAAATCAACCTGCGTAGTTGTCCCTCCATTGTGACATTAGAAAGTGTCACATTTATCTTAATCTAACGTTTTGTTTACTTCCTGGATTTTTCCCACATGGAAATTCTGACCGATCAAGAGCAGCTTTCTGATACAAGGCATTTTATCTGGTCTGCTTGTAAATGCTGCTGTGAGAACACAAACCAACTCTAGGCAATTATACAACTTTGTAACAATATTAGTCCCTGATTCAGACCACTCTAGGTCTGAACACAGCTTTAATTCACTCCTGCACTGGCTTCCCTTTTCAGACCCAGAGCTAATCCTTTGGTCTTGACTGATACTTAGAATAACCTACATTTACATGAGAGCCACTAGAACTGCTCAGTAAAGGAGATGCCTGTCAGTCCATCATATATCATGCCTACACTTCTTGTTTTTGTCTCCAACTTAAAAGCAACAGCGAATCATTTGGACCAGACCAGTTAGGGAGGCCTACTGCTAACTTAACTCTTACACATACACACTTAAACACACTTCCAAAATGCGGTTTCTCTTTTTCCAGTAAATTACTCCAGCTTACAAGACAAAGGAAACATTTCACAGAAGACAAAGTACCGTGTGCAGTAGGTCAACTGTGTGCAGTAGGTCACTGGCATCTAACGACTACACAATAAAAGTCGACTTTGAACTGACATCACTGAGCTAATTTGATTCCTAATTTGACTGACGCTGAACAGCAGTGTACCTGATGAGGACAATGAGGCATGTATGCCTGCTATCACAGAGCCATGTAAGACATTCCCCATGGTTATGTAAGGCACTGCAGACATTTAATGATGTGACCTTCTGACTGTAGTCAGACAAAATGTCCGACGGTGAAACAGGAAAAGACGCAGGTTGAGTCATTTGTCTAATCTGAAAGAATGTTTTGATCGATGGGAGACATGTGGGGACGAGCCTGTCTGACCCCATTTCTCAGAATGATGTTGCCGTCTTGGACATGATGGTCACTGAGAGAGAAATACATTGATTTTTGTCTCAAATGTCAAGATCCAAATGATTGAATCTCAAGGGCAGTGGGGATGGAAATGAGTGTGTGAAGACGTGTGTGTGCTCTGGTTTATGTACTCTCATCTGCAGCTGTATAAGCGTGAATGTGGATGAGGCTGCCAGTTCCACAGGTACCTGCTGGTGCAGCATCCTCATCTCAGCCACCTCTCTCTGGTCATCGTCATGCAGCCTCCTCAGCTCCTCGCAGGCCTGCTTCACGTGGTTGTGCTCCCTGACCAGCTGGATGTTGTCCTGTCTCATCGCCTCCAGCTCGTCCTTCAGCTGGGCATGCTCGCCCGCCATACGGCTGTGCAGCGTACTGAGGAGACACCACAGCAAGTACCATCAGACCGTGGGCACTGCCAGACGTGGTTAAAATCAGCATTACAGCACTTTAGACAAACTAAAATATGACTTTGCCGTGTGAGTCACAGACCAACAAATACTCAATGATTATGTCACATAGGATTTATTTTATTTTTTATTTTTTTAAAGATACATTGTTTACTCAACAGAATAAATAAATATAAAAGAAAACGGCCTATGACAAGTTCCCTGAATTTCAAGTTGCTCATTTGTGCTACCAAATATATTCAATTTACAATGAATAAAACAGCAAAAGGCAGCAAATCCTCACATTAGAGAAGCTGGATCCAGAGAATATTTGGCATTTTGCATGATAAACTACTTAAATGATTAACTGATTATGAACACTTCTGTTAATTACTGTAATTTCCTTTCAATCAACTAATCATTTCAGCGCTGCTCAGAAATAACACTACACATTTTTTATAAACAAATGGACATGAGTTCTCTTGTTGTGTGCATATTGCGTGATTTTACATGTGCTCTGCTCAAATCCATGCCAACAAGTTTTTAGATTTAGGGCCCTTTATACACGAACTATAGCAGTGGTTCTCAAATGGTGTGCCGTGATGCCGATCCAGTTGTGCCATGGGAGTTTGTGTGTGACACATCAAAAGCCCTGATTGGCAGCCAGTGCGAGGGATGATAACATTTAAAAGGAAGCACCAGCGAAGACGACCTACCACCAAAACCATCAGTAGACAGTGTAAAGAAAGCTACCCCTCTTATTTTTTTTTCTTACGTCATGATAAGAGGTGATAACACCATGATAACACACATTACAGAAGCTATTGCCTTGAGATTTTGGTTTGTCCTTTGGTGTGCTGTGGAGACAAAATGTTTGAAAACCACTGATCTATAGCATATGGTCTAAAGTGCATGATTCAAGTGCATTTAAGGCATGTCCAACTTCACTTATGATAGTTAAATGGTGCATAATCTGGGCACACAATAAAACACAGGGGACAAAGGGGTTTTATTTAGTCCCTTAATTAATCATGTGAGTGTTTTGTGCATTACATGAACTCAACCAGCCAGTCTCATCTCCCATTCCCTTTAAAAGCCAGGTCCACCTGCACCTGCTGCACTGCTATTTACATGTCTACGTGATTTCTGCTGAGAGTAATGCTGTGAGAGCAGTAACATCACTGCAGCGAATATCGTGGGACATTTAAGCAGCCAAAGTTAAAACTGTAGTTATGAACTTGACAGCGGAAACAGAACTTAACCTGTAATTTCTGAAATAAATCAATAAAGTTGCGCTGCTCCTCGTGAGGAATGTGCCCCATGTCTCTCTTATTGGGGAGGCAGACAGCAGCTCTGCTCTGTGCCATGTTCACACTTTGGAAAATGACATTAATGTTTTCCCTTATTAATGATGTATCATTTCATACACCTGCAACCCATCCATGCATCCCTGGGTGTGTAATAAGCAGAGTGTAGATGTGTTGTGAACCTGCCTATGTATCTGTCTCACTGTCTGAATAATTCACCCTTTAAATGCAGGAAAATACTGCACGTTGAGACCGGGTCAATGATGGTCAATGGAGCAATCTCTATCTGCTGCCTCAAAATAGCACTGCGCCAATAATGCGCCTGACCACACTTCATTTAAAAACCTAAACACCCACGGGCGTACAGAGAGCGCAAGTACATTGCTACTTACACAAAGTGGGAGCTGGTCTTGAAAATAAAAACTCTTTCGGTCTTAAACTAGCAATGACAGTTGCGCTATGCTGTGTGCTAACTTTGCGCCAAGTGTAAAATAGAGCCCACTGACTTTAAGTTATGTGTCTTATGATGCTCTGTATTCTTTTAATCCAACATGCTTATTTACTATTTGTTCCCACCGTAAGAAAAATCTAACCAAATACACACAGGCTACGGGTGTTGACAAGTTCAAGCTCACTCTGGGTTTCTAGGGAGCTATTTGTAGTTTTAAGATACTCTCTGATGCACCCTAATATGGACTGTTTAGGTACTGGGGAATAAAACTGCTCCATGGTAAATATTGTCATAACATCATACTGTTCTTTTTTAAGTCTTGAGGCAACTTCAGATGTGCCAATTAGTTTTATGCCAATATAAACAGTAAAAACAGCCTCTTATGTAATGATGCCTAACTGTTAACAGTGCAGACATGAATTACAACAAGGACCAATAAAATCCTCCATCATTACTGAGTGTTAATGCCAGCAGTGTTAAGTGGCTTATTGATTTTGGTACGATTTACTGATCAGGCATGAATGTGATGTGCCACTCACAGAGCATGGTGTTGAGTGTGAATGGATAAGTGCAGAGGCAGACAGGGCAGTAATAAATAAAGACTTTCTCTGATGTGCAAACAGGGCCCAGAAGGAGAGGCTTAAAAATGGCAATAATCCTTCATCTGTCTGTTTGCATTTGGGGCCAGATGTTGGCTCCCTACACTTTGGAGACAGTATGGCATCATTAAATCACACAAATGGACCAGCCTCCCCTTCACATCGACTCGGCGCAGCTTATTTCGCGGGGCAACAAATGCTGTGTTCGTAGCATTATCCTCATGGCACAGATGCCGTGCCATGCACACAGGCTTCAGATGATGATTACAGAGCATGCTTTGGCATGAACTCTTCAAGAAGGGCATTACTTATGGAGAAGTAATTCAGTCCCTGCTCTCAACCTCTGGTCTGAAGAGACGACTTGGGATTTACGCCGCTAAGAAGACAATAAAAAAAAACATTTTTCTACAACAATCACAAAGATGAAATTAAATTGATGAAGGGCTGCGAGGATTTTTTCAAGGCTTAACTCATCAGCTTTTGGACTGGTATAAAGGCTTCATCCCTATTACTCTCGCAAAAGTAAAATCTGTTCTATGCAATCTGCTGTGAATATGTCAGAGGAAGAACTGAACATGAGCTAAAACCCTGCAGGCGGAGCGCGAACGCATACAGCACAAATGCTCCGGCTGTTTAAAAATTTACAAAAGGCCCTGTAGTAGGGCTTTCCACTCACTGGTAGAAGTCTGCTTTCTTCACAGCCTCCTCGCACCTCTTCAGGGTGGTGCTGTGCTGGTTCTGCAGGGATTGCAGGTCTGCCATTGCTTTCATGCACTGCAGCTTCAGACGCTCGTAGTCATGACCTGCTTTTGAGTTTGGTCTATTTCACAGAGAGGGAAGAAGGGAGACAAAATTGTGATGCATTAAAATCGAGTTTTTAAGACGCCACACGGGAGGCGGAGAGAAGCAAGAGCGAGATAAACATCATACAAACTTTGTGCTCATGGGAACACGAGGGAAGAGAGGCATCATTAAAATTGTATGCGTACCCCTTGTTTTACAGAGTTGAGCATATTTTAAAAACAACTTTGCGTCACGTAAGACTTTACTCCACTTGGTTTTTTGTTGCTTTTAAAGGCTGAAAAGGCAAAATGCCTCTATTCACTGAGAGCATGTATACACAGGATCACTGCGCTTTGCTGTACAGTCAATGTTTGTCTTGGAAAACAGGCGGCAAGGCGCATGAGATCAGAACAGTACCTGCAGTCATCGAAGGTGGTTCCAGGTGAAGAGAGAGCCAGGCGTTTACGCAGTTCGTCCCTCTCCCGGGTCACATGCCTGAGCTGGAACAGAACCGTCTCCATCTTCTCGTTCACCTGGTGGCTGTCCATGTGAGCGGGCGGAGGGGAGGAGGCTTGACCGGGCGTACCTGTGTGAGTCAGCATGTCACTGGAGGCATGTGCCATTCACAGAACTCAAATGGTGGGGGTGCAGCTGCCATCAGAGTCAGTTATACTTTCTAATTCATTTAATTATTTTGGGTTAAATGAAAGAAGATTTGTAGTTTATTAACATGAGTATAATTAAGAACATACATGTAAGACTATATGTCTGGAAGGACTTATTTAACGTTTCCATAGTGTAACTAATATTCTTGTGTCTCTACACCTGCCAGCTGCAACAGAGGATGGGGTTTAAGGTATGTTGCTGCATGATCAGGTTCAGAGCTGGGTATCATTTAAATTACAGAACCAGTACCAGTACCATTATAATCATACAGATACCAATAGAGTACGTCAATCAATACCTATGTTAACGGAGTTGTGTGCAGTGTAGCCACTTTTGAATGCATTGGGGACATCTCAACACGGTGAACTGCCAACTCCATCAAGCACACAGTGCTCGACTTCACGACGCCACAGACTGTGTGGGTTGTAGCTGCTGCTGCAGGAGCGTGAGCTTTGCGCCAGGGACAGCTGTGAGAGACCCTCCACACACATGCACAAACATACACACGACGACAGGGCTAACTCTT
This sequence comes from Epinephelus fuscoguttatus, assembly GCF_011397635.1. Taxonomy (NCBI): domain Eukaryota; kingdom Metazoa; phylum Chordata; class Actinopteri; order Perciformes; family Serranidae; genus Epinephelus; species Epinephelus fuscoguttatus. The sequence continues at coordinate 23,890,797 of NC_064771.1, forward strand.
AGCATCACACAGCTAACATAATCTAACGATAATTAACAGTTTTAACAACAGTGTCGAGTCGTTTGAGTGTCACTATGAGTGTGTTGGGGCCGTCTAAGAACTCGATGTGAGCCGCTGCTGCTGTGCAAGCTCGTGCTAACTGGGCAGACACTGAATTGACCATTCATCAGGAGGAGGGCCGCTCTGGCAACAGCAGCAACAGAAAGTTTGCTGCTCCAGCAGGGAGTCGGACAGGGCTGGGATCAGACGTCTCTTTTGACTGGAGACATTTCGATGCCACTTTCTACTTGGTCATTCTGGTTGACACCTTAAATGTACCAAATACCAATACCCAGCCCTACTCATGACCATGAATACTGAATTGCAAAGATTCTTAAAGCTTGGAAGTTCCGTTCTCACTCCCTTGAGTTAATGCAGCCAATGACATAAGCTAACCTAATTCATCTGTACGTTTCTACATTGTGCCTATGCTAACCCGGTAGCTAACAGCTATATGCTAGTGGAGTTAACATGATACGTTTGAGCGCTTACAGCATTAAAGGTTATGCGAGTATGCAAGCTATATTGTGTGTTTGTATTTGTTTTATGAATATTTCCACGAGCAATTTGGGTCTAGGTTTCTTGGTTTGAGTAGCTTGAAGATTGTGGAAGAAGACAACAGTCAAAACCTCACAGCAACATTTGTACTGGAATTTCCACAATGCTCGTTGTTTATTACCAACATACATATCATCATTACGAAGCCTGGTTGCACAGCTACTATCTTGTCATACATGAACGACATAGAGGCCATACTTAACCAAGCATCACACTTAAGTTTAGAGGCAAAACAAAACAGGGGTTTAGCAACAGGCTGTTCATGGCAAGAGCGCCGCCCGACTGACTGACTGATGTTGCATCTCTCGTATCTAGGCAATACAGTTATGTCGTTATGGTACAATTCACAATTTGAACGGTTACAGAATGTTCTGCTAGTCTCATAATTGTTTTGTTTATTTATTTTACTATGTTCTCACTGCAAGTTTGAGTAACATAAATGGCAGTAACCAAAAGAACGCCTTCTGTTTGTGATTTAAACCGCAGGGGAGCTACAGGGGGTGTTAGTGGGGCTCCATCGATTTCTTTTAAATGTGCAATCAGGCTAATAGATTGAAGTGTACAACTGATGTGCTTTCACAAAACTCTACTCTATGGGGGTTTTTTTTCAACTTTTTACTGAAAACCTGCAGACTTGACAGAGTGAAAATGAAAATGAAAACACTGATGTAAGATTTCTTGCAAGACTGAACTAAATATTAACCAGTCATAAGCAAGAGCTTCTTGTTGCAGCTACTGGACCAAAAATCGACACATTCATTACAAGAAAACACACTAACTTTTATCTTACTGTATCATATTTAATCATTGCTCACATTTTTTGCAGCCAAAATCAGTTTAATATTCTACCTCATTATTAATCTACTTCGTCGTACCTGTGTACTCATTAACCTCAGTACTTCCCCTCACTGATACAAATCAAAGCTGTTTCCCTTTCGGTGGCACTGACCAGTCAAATCCTCTCCGCCTCAGAGAATGACTAAATGAAACAGGTCTCTGTGTGTGTGTGTGTGTGTGTGTGTGTGTGTGTGTGTGTGTGTTTGGGGGTAGAGGTTTTCTAAATCCTTCTCACATCTGTGTAATCACTTGCATGTGCTCAGAGTCTAAACAAGCAGCAACCAATGACTATTTGACAAATATTATCTGACAAACATTAGAACATACTTGTTTTTCCAGTAACATAATGTTTTTCTTTTGACGTTTCTGAACTAGACACCTGAACACCACCGTGGGCACCACACTCACCTAAGCTGCTGAGCGAGCTGCTGCTCTCGGAGTCTGACGGCATGGTGGACAAGATGCTGTAAGTGGACCCTGCAAGGCGAACAAAACATTAAAGTCAGTTGTGAGTGTACTCAACCGTGTCTGCATTATAGTCAGATGATTATCTCCAGCATTGTATGGTACATCAAGGCTGTGGGGCTTGGGTTACATTCAGGGGCCTTTACTGAAAAAAGGCCAGCTGGAGGCATAATAAGGTGGGACTTTCCCCAACTTGGGATGACGGGACTGTGGGCTGACAGCAGAGTGTGGCTAATTATCAGTTGGGCAGAGAGCTTGAATACTGACTAGCCAGGGCCCCAAAGAGGCTGCAGCCTCAGAGCTTCTCCTTTTATCTCCTCTGACAACATCACACAGTCTCCCCCCTGTGAAAGCCCCTTCTTTTATAGCCTACAGTGATTCATAATTAACTGTACAGAAAGGAAGCCTCAGTGCAACACTGTAAGCACTATGGAGAAGATTGTGTTGTTTGAAGAAACAACGTAAACGTAACTTGTAAATAATCTGAAATCAATACGTTTTCATTGCTGGTAAGGTAAAGGAATTTTCTGTGTGCATAGCATCTTTCGCATCAGTCACAATTCTGTAAAAAAAAAAAAAAAAAATAATAATAATAATAATAATAATTAAAAGGAGCCCTATTAAAATGTTTATATTAAGGATAAAAATAAAAACGATTGACTGATGGATCACAATATTTATTTAAGTTTCAAATATCAATATCACTTTTAAATAGAGTGATGAAGGAATGAGTCTTAAAACCTGGAAATGAGTTAGCATTTTTGCACTTCCGGTTCCCTTGTCTTGAACTCTATGCGTGTTTGGTTAGGTGCCTGAAATATCTGTATAATGTCTGTATAGTAGTTAAACACAAGCTTTAGAGAGTTTCACATTTTGTTCTACGACATAAAATATCTCTCAGTAAACACCTCACTTTTATCTAAAAAAAAAAGTTGTTGCTAACAAGCGTGTAAATGTTCATAACTATAAAAGTTGCTCAGTGGAAGCCAAAAAAGTTTGGCAACCTGGGTATAAAATTACCCTTACCTTACGCATCTTAAGCCCACAGAGCAAACGCACTACAGACTTTGGTGTGCCAAGTAGCAAACTTCTGGTTTAGCTCTCCTATAACTTGGGTGGGGATAAAATGATTTAATGTTGCAGCTCCTCTAGACTTTCAAAATGTTATTGGACCCAATGGATCAAATCCCAATAGAGAAAAACAAGTCATTTCACAAGGGCTGTGACACAAAAATGTATCCACTGATTTACAGTCAGTGTCTTCCCAATGTCTATGGGAAAAAGTCTTTTTGGCATCACTTGATGGACCCGGATGTTGTAATTCCACTGTTTGGCCACTATGAAAATGGGCCTCAAAGCCTGGGGCTGTTCCTGGGGTCATAGTGTAGTTGTGATTCCCAACCAAAAAGTCCAGATTTCTCCTTAGTCATTAGTTCAAGGTGCACACAGTTTGATATATTCTGCATCATAGTTGAGTTTTGACATGTCATCAAGCAAGTTTGCTGTCTCTGTTAAGTAGCTCTCTGTTAGTCACTCACTCTACAGCAAGAAATGGCACTTAAAAATAAGTACTGTACTTACAAATAAAGTATTTTTTACAAACTTGACACGTTCACCAGTCACTTGCGGTCCATTCAAAATGGACTCCCAACCCACTTTAGGACCAGGACCCCCAAGTTGGGAACCACTGGTGTAGTTCATTTATAGCCTAACGTTAGCTTTTTACGTGAGGTGATCACTTTTTGTTAAAAGTGAGGTTCATTTGTGAAGATTATCTTGCTGAACAAACGTACAAGTGTCATAAACTTTTGGTCGCCATTTTGTTTTCTGCAATAATACAAAATCCAATGGAAAAATCCCATAGGCTTTTTTGTTGAGGGAACCAGTGCATAGCTGACTTCAAGGTTGGTCTACAAATAAAGCCCTGCACCACTCTATATCCTGTAAGGATTGGGCTATAGTCTGAAATCAAAACATACACGAAGTGGATAATCATTTTAATCTATTAAATGTCTGAAAATAGTCTATCACAATAATTATCAGAGCTCAAGAATAAGTCTTAATTTTTTTCCCAATAAACCAAAAAACAGCAAATATTTGACATGTTCGACTTTACAATTAACAGACTGTCAAAATTGTTATCAGTCAATGTTTTGTCAAATTGTTTCAACACTACTCCCCACTGTTAGCTCCCTTCATCAAGTCTAATAAGCTCCTCCACACATTTCCACCTTTAAGTGTGTCAGGGAAAAAAGGGATTTTAATGATGCTTGAGATGTTTTACAGACTGCGCAAGTCTTGATCAAACAGCCAGCAGTGCACATTTACTGAGATGTAACTTGGCCATGGGATGAGCAGCTTATAGTTCAGTTACATCAGCAACTTCCACCCCTGATGTAAAGTCTAGCGCTCGACTTGGAGCAGGAGCATGACAAACGATTCTATTTACCCACGTCCCAGTACTCTAAATCAATCCCTGGCTGGCTGAGTTCCCACTAGCTAAAGGAGACTATGAGTTTGATTAAGACTGGAAGGAGCCCAGCTAACATGGCTCACCCCTCTTTTTCCCAGCGAAGCACTGAAAGAAGGAAAAAAAAAAAAAAGACTGATGTGCCTCAGGAACCGTGGCATCCCATGGATCAAGCTCTCTTTGTTCTCGCTCTAGCTTAAGTTTCCCATGACTCTGTTTGAGCAGAGAGTGTCTCAATGGGCAAGGTTCACTGTGTCATAGCTCACTCACTTCTCTGCCCGTGTGGAAGTCATGTGACACGGACCTTACTGCGGTCTGACCCTCGCCACTCAAGTATCTCATTTAGGCTGGTCTCTTTTCTAAAGTCACAGCAAACTTGGTGCATATTCTGACCTACATTCAAGGGCTAACAGAAGCACCAACGCTGAGTGCTGATATCTAAAGATCACATCTGGTACTCTGCTCCACTGATAGCGGATAAGAAACACTCAAAATGCTGTGCCTTTTCCACGAAAATGGGTTCATGTTTTTACTCAGATCTGACAGCTCCACAATAAGTTAAATATCATTTGGGTTTAAAAGCTCAAACGCTTTTTATACAGTACAAGTCCCCGAGGTCACTGCTTTTTATTTATTGATCCAGCAGCTCCAGGAAGTGTCCCCTGACAAGACAAAGTGTAGTCTTGTCCATTTGACCTCTTGTTTCAAGAAGTCAAAAAAAATGCAAATTCATCTCAGGGGTGCTAACCATTTAAAGGGACAGTTTCACCCAGATTTCTCAAAGCTCCCGTTCAGCACATTGGATGAATTGTCATTTGTACAGGTACTATTAGTGCTCTGAGAATTAATCAAAATATCCGATCCTCCAAAATTTTGGTTTATCTTTCTTAAGCCCCTTTCCCACTACACAAAAATATCCACCAACGCCTGCTAACATCTGGCTTTTAATGCAATGGGAATGGTTTTAATCGACATTCACACCTGGGTCAAATGACTCTGCAGTAGTCAGGGGTATTTATCCCCCCCGGCTCCAATCGGCATTGATGGGAACACAACACCCAGGTGGACATGCTAATTTTAGCCCCTTAACTGGCAAGATGCAATGACGTCCCATCACAAAACAATGTCCATTTTTGCCAAACATCGATTAAAATGCAACAACAACAAGCATTTATTTGCGGAGTTAAAACATTTTTAGCTGTTTCCTAATGTTTTAAGCTACAGTAGTTATATAGTGGTAGTGTTCACATATCTTTAAGCAAGAAAACAGGGACTCTCTGAGGTTGCATGTATGTCACAGTTGAATAAGAATTAAATTAGCTTGTTGATCTCTTTGGAAATTCCCCAAAAAGGGGTTTCAATTATGTTAAAAGGTTACTCTGAATATATCTTACAACAAAAAAAATACCAAACCTTTGCTGTTTCCAGTTTCTCAAATGTGAGGATTTGATGCTTTATCTATCCGTTACTTTGTTTAGTGAATATCTTTACATTTCAGACCGTTGTTGGGACAAAACAAGACATTAAAGCTGAAGAGATTGTCCAGTTGATTATCAATCAATTTAAAATGAATAGACAACTATTTTTGTCACAATTGAATAATAATTTAATTCAGACTCTGTTGATCTCTGTGGATATTCACTTCGAAAATGGTTTTTATCATGTAGAAAGGCTATTCTCAATGTTTTACTGCAAAAAAATGTGTGCTGTATAGTGCCAAAATCTATATTAGTCTACACCAAGTCTGAAAGACAGACTGAGTAAGTAAGAGATAACAAACTGTCTACCTCTTCCCAAGAGCCATGTGCACAGATCTGGTCTACTGGCAATGGGAAAAGAGTCTACGGCCTATTTTTAGCGGGTTTACCCGTATTTTAAAAACCTTTGTACGCATGCTAATTTTGGTGTAAATGGGGTAACGGTGTGGTTTTCTTTAACATGACCATGATCACTCCAAAGAGTCACTAACGTGCCTTCAGATTCTTGTTTTCTTGTATAAAGAAATTTGAAACTGTCACTACATAACTACTGGGGCTTGAAACCTTATGAAGCAACTGAAATAATGTTTTGACTCTGCAAAAAAGTGCTTGTTGTTGTCGCATTTAACTATCGTCTGTGGTAAAAGCTAAATAGCTGACCAGAGAAAACAGGGGAAAAGAGCATTGGCATCAAAATCTACAATTACTGGAATGCACTGCGCCGCACCAGACCAATAAACACTCTAACTGGGGGATGACGTAATGCAAACTTGACCATTTTGACACAGGAAACAATATGGCAGCTGGCTGGTAACAAAGGATCTTGAATAACAGTTAAACAGTAAGCTAAAATATGTTTCTGGAAACTTTAGGCGAGAAATAGGCAACACAGTAACAGAATATTGGTTTATTTTGATCCACACTGCTTAATTTTACAATTTGGTCTGAGTTTTAGAGACAGAGAAAGAGATGGGGAGGGTTTAAATGCACTATGTCTGTGTACTCTTTGTGCCTGTGGTGGCAGGCATGCGCAAATGTGGAAGTACAATCTGTAGTTTGAGCAACAGTCCTAGAGCAAGTGAACATTTGGATTTGAGCTGGGGGCAAGCAGTGAGATCTGGGTGCTGGGAAGATGTAGGGAAGTTCACTATAGTTCAACTATAGTTCAATACTACCCACATGATTAGGATACAGAGCTTGTTGGAAATCAACAAAGTATTCCTTTGAGTCCATTGGAAAAAAAATCGTGGCTATTCCAAGCTTGTTACCCTCTTGATAAGGAGAAGATCAAGAACAAATGAAACAAAAAGAAAACCCTGAAACATCAAGCATTTCACCCTCCTCCTACCTGACATCCAGTCTTATTTCGCAGTGGCACAACACAGCCAAGTTAACACGTCAGCGAAGATACACACCCTTGTGATGTGCTGCCGTCACGTTATTGTTCTTCAAGAAAAGGCTGGAACAATCTGTAAACAAAAGGTCTTTTCTGTGTCGAGCCCTGAAGCTATGGTTATATAAAACTAAGGAATATCTTTGTTTACTTGAAAAAACAAACAAGCCCTCTGGGATACACACCTTTCGAAGTCCTGCACAGACTTGCATCATTCACATCACAGTGAAACTCTTGCAGCTCGGTGATCATTTCAATAGGGCTATATTTAGCCTCTCTGTTGTTGACATTTGATTTTGGAGTACCTGCTGGGGTTAACTAATGAAGCTCTCGCTCATTAACACTGTTTTGATTTCAAATCAATCTAGCTCCCTCGCCCTCTGGGACTGCGGGTGACTGGGGAGAACAGGCTGCTGACGGCGCACATTATTTAGAAACATAGGCTGTAACAAGCTTCTGTTTTCCTGGGGAAAGGCCCTTCTTTTGGCTGTGCAGTGGAGGAACCTGTCTGCCCAGTAGCAAAAAGCAGCTCAGCCCATTTGTGTCCTGTGTGACTACCAACAGGGAGCTGCAGAGACTACAGCAGACTACTAAGACCAGCTCAGAGCATGCACATGAGCATGCACAACTCTCTCCAGCAGCATGAAGACTATCAGTGCTCAGTTTTAGACTCACCACACGATTGTGAAATGCAGCGCAAAAATGAAAAGGCTTAGGAAAATGGACTCACTCTGCAGCTTCAGTTCTCTTATAAATAATGAGGACAGAATAAATGCATAATTAACACCTCACCATTCAGCTCAGTGAGTGTGATGCGATAGCTCAGAGTGAACAAAGTAACTAGGAATGCAAATATTTCTTTTGAAATGCAAAGATGCAGTAGAGATGCTGACCATGTACCAGTGTGCATGCATTACTGCTGTGGAATAATAAGTTTGGGGACATAAATCACGACCAGTTTGGCTTACGCTGAATTTGATGATAAATTTATCAGCATCATGAAAAGAGCAAGAGTATTTTTGCAGTTTTAGGATCTAACTGTGGGGAAGAAAAGTATATTTAAAAAGAAACTCATCCACGAGTGGGAAAAGGTGGTGTATTTGTGTGAGCATATATATATATATTATATTACTCTGAAGGATCTGCAGAGGAGAGTAAATACATCCCAAAAGAATTAGACAGGAGGCTGAGATATGCATCATCTACAAGACGTTTGTTTTATGTTACAAATCAATGATCACTGATATCCAGTAGATTAGAGGAGGGTGAAAAAGAAGTGCTGAAGGTGAAATCTGTGGCATGTTAGAGCATTTAAGCTAATGTCCATGTGTAATAAAGTTATTTCTATAAGTCAAGGGCATAGGTTTTGTTACAACACTGGAGGGGGGACTCATGTGAAACAGTGTTTTGGGGGTCCTACGCCAGAAAACACTTCATTCCTGCATTCTGGTGAATGTTGATGCACCAATTTCTGCCTTTTCAGCACCAATTTAATGACTTAAATTTGTCAAAATAAAAGCCCCCTACTACTCATGGTTTTACTTTGGAGGTCAGGGGGACAAATACACGTCCTAAAAGTTGAGGGCGATGTGTCCCCTGCAACCTTCCTGAAATAAACACCTATGCTGTAAGTGATAATGCACAATAGTGTAAACTAACAACACCATTTTTTATGTCACAGCTGAATAAGAATGAAATTTTAAGCTTGTTTAACTCTTTCGAAATTGCCCCAAAAGGGGTTTTAATTATGTAGAAAGGTTACTCTGGATATATTACAACAAAAAAAAGTGTGTTGTATAATGCAGGAATAGTTAGACGGTAAACTGAGCTCATCCTCATCTTTTAAATCATTTATTGAGCAGAAATCCCGAATAAATATTTGCCGATTCTAGTTTTTCAAATGTGAGGTTTTGATGCTTTTTTATCCGTTATCTTGTTAAGTGAATACCTCAGCATTTTGGACTGTCATCGGGACAAAACAAGACATTAAAGCTGAAATGATTTTCCTATTAATCGTCTTTCAATTGACAATGAATAGACAACTATTTCTGTCACAACTGAATAAGAATTAAATGCAGACCATGTTGATTTCTGTGGATATTCACTTCAAAAATTTGATTACTTGATGCTGTAACACAAGAATTCCCCAGTTTGGGATCAATAAAGTTCTATCTATCTATCCATCCATCCATCCATCCATCCATCTATTAAGAGCTAATGGAACAAAAACTGCTGGAGTAAATATACCTTTTTTTCAGTCTTAAGGATTAGTGTATCTATTGATTATTATTCCAGTCCACTGTCGTCTGTTTGAGTCTTGTAAAGAGTCCATTTTCTTTCTAGTTGTCCCTCTTATAGTCTCACTATGTGTGTCAATTTCTCCGTTAAAAAGATTTCTTCCACACTGGTCCTTCATTGATGGTGTTTCTTTACCCCCGTGTGATGGGCATCGTTCAATTCTATGACATTTTATAACCCAAACTGTTATTAAATTAATAAAAAAGAGGAATTCACAGATTCATTGATAATGGAAGTAGTTGGTTCTTGGATTTAGTTTTGTACCGAGACACAAATGAAACTGACATCTCCTATTCTCACTCTATAGTAAGTCAGTGTGTGCATTTACACCCATTTAATTCTTCACTCATTCATTTGACTTTGACAGTGGGTTATTGATTCTCACACACACACACACACACACACACACACACACACACACACACACACACACACTTCAGGCAGCCCTGCTGTCACTACATTGATTGTCTGACTCTTTTTAGGTCCATTAAATACTTTCACAAAAGGCTGGCAGGGCTGTGCTTTTAGTGACATGGCAAAGGAAACAAGCACAGTAGTGTGAGTGTAAATAAGCATCGGGTCACATGATGGTGTAGCCCTCTCCCTCACGCTCTCACTCCCTCTTTTATTCCTGCCCAAAGGAAAAGTCATGCCCTTCATCAAGTTGTCATATGGTCAATACTTCTAATGTTGGTTAGATCATGCCCAGAGCAGGATCGAAACCAGGTTGGATCACAACCAAAGTAAAGGACACATAAAGTCATGTAAACACACCATAGGCTTTTCTGTAAAGCACCAAATTCTGTGACCCAGCCCCTGAAGTCTGACTCACTAAATTCAACGTTTTCTTAATGGGGTTTGGTGCTGGGACACATAGTTCAGTGTTATGTGTCTGATTCAGCTTCTTACCGGTTGTGTGATCCACGGGTCCGGTGCCGTTCATTAACACAGAGTGCAGGTGAGGGTGCGTCTTCTCCAGAGCCGAGCAAAACTCAGCGAAATGGTCCCTGTCCTTACTTAAGAGTATCTTCAGCAGAAGGTCCACTTTCTCCGAGTTGGAGGAGCAGTTGTGTCCCAGCTCGTAGCGTTCCGCCTGGCTAAGGGTCCCGCAGTGAGCCAAAACATCCACAACGCGGTCCGCATCTGTTATCGACTCCACCAAGTTCTGGTAACATTTCTCCAACAACTCTTTATGCTTGGGCTCCATCTCGTTTCGCTTTTTTTTAAAAAAAACAAATCAAACCTAGCTACTTCACGGTCCTGCTAGCCAACTTCACTCCGTGCTACTGTCGTAACTCCCCGAAACTACCCCGCTCGGCCCGGTCGGGACGGTTTTCAACCCGAACTGAAGGATACACAAGAAGTAGCCATATTTGTTGCCCAAGGCTGTTGACTGCACGAAGATGACAACACATTTTCCCAACCGCCGCCGCCGCCGCCGCGCTGTCTCTCCCCGACCACAAAAAGACGTCTCTGCCTCTTTAAGCTCCGCTCCGAGGTCGTTACGAAGACATTGTCGTCCTGAAATCAAAGTTCTGTCGACATGTTGAAAAGTGTTGAAACTCTTTAGGAGCTCCTCTCCCTGTCAGACTACTAACTCCGCCATGTCTCAGCGTTCAAGCAGCTGTAGCCCTGTGCCAATCATATTTCCGTGCAATGGACATTTAAGGTAAAGGTGGGCGGGGCTTTGTGTTCAGACGCACCTGGCTCCCCGCCGCTTTAATTCACATTAACAAAAACATTATGACACTAATAACACTTAGCCAGTGGAGGTGTATCCTAAGTACAAGTACTTTACTTTAGTACAGTTTTAATGTACTTTACTTGAATAGTCTGTTTCTATTTTATGCTACTTTTAAGGTATCAGAGGAAAATATTCTACCTTCTACTCCATTTTTTAATCATTTTAATTTTTTATTTATTTTATTTTTAATATTTAACTTTATTTACCAGTTATGTTGCAGAATTAAATTATTAATGTGCTACAAAATATAAATCAAACTAACAAATTCTGATATTATTATAGATTAAACTACCTTGCAGTAAAAAATAAAAATAAACTCCACCTTCACCAGCTGCAGTGCCAGACCCAGGACATTCAGCATCTAGGGAAGCCCCCTCCCCCCATCATCATCATTATTATTATTAAGTTGTTCTGGGATGTAGCCGAGGTACAAGTACTTAAGTACTATACATTTTTTAATGTATTTTTAAAATTAATTTATTTTTATTTTCTTATATTAAACTTTATTCACCAGTTATGTTGCAGATTTAAATGATTATTTTGCTACAAAATATATATCAAACTATGACTGATAATAACTGATATTATTATAGGTTAAACTATCCTGCAGTATAAAATAAAAAATAAACTCCACCTTCACCAGTTGCAGTGCCAGACCTAGCATGCAGCACCGAGGGAAGCCCCCTCCCCTCATCATTATTATTATTATTATTAACTCTTATATTATATATTATATTTGGATTATATGGAGTTGTTCCGTCTAATAGTGGGATGTAGCTGAATTACAAATACTTAAGTACAATTTTGATGTACAGTACTTGTACTTAACTTGAGTAAACTATTTCTATTTTCACTACTTAGGCATCAGAGGGAAATATTTTACCCTTTACTCCACCACATTTTTTAATTTTTATTCTTTATATTTAACTTTATTTACCAGTTATGTTGGGGATTTAAATTATTGATGTGCTACAAAATATAACTCAAACCAATATATTCTGATATGATGATAGGTCAAACTAACCTGCAGTAAGAAAAATAAAAATAAACTCCATCTTCACTAGTTGCAGTGCCATACCCAACACATTCAGGACCCATTATTTTTATTAACTCTTATACTATATATTATATTTGGATTACATGGAGTTGTTCTGTCTAATCATGGGATGGAGCTGAAGTACAAGTACTTTACTTAAGTACAGTTTTGATTTACTTGTACTTTACTTGAACCTGTTCCTATTTTATGCTACTTTATAGGCATCACAAGAAAAATGTTTACCTTTTACTCCACTACATTTTTTTGTTGATAACTTTATTTACCAGTTACCTAATACATTTTAAAAGTAACTTTCCCAAGACTGCCAGCTGCAAGTGATAAATAAAGTACAAAGTATAAAGTTTTAAAAGCAGGACTTTTACTTGCAACAGAGTATTTCTAACTGTGGTATTACTTATTTAACTAACTTATGTAAAATATCTGAGTACTTCTTCCATCAACACTGTACATGGAATATTCTTTTAGGATAGTATGGTAGGTGGAGTACTCCATTACAAGTAAAAGTCTGCATGTCACTAGAGTAAAAAACAAAGTTAACAATTTAAGTATCAAAAATAAAAGTACTGATTATGCAGTAAAATGGCTCCTGTAAATGTTATATTTTTATAAATTATATTACTAAATTATTGTTACTAATGCATTTATGTGTGCGTAGCATTTTACTGTTTGTCAAGATGGAATTAATTTTAATTATCTGTTTTAATGTTGGCAAGTTTCATCTAGTGTATCAAAGGCGATTTCATAAGTTCATTGTATGGTTTGTATAAACAATATTTATCTGTAAAGTAATCGGTAACTAAAGTTGTCAAATAATACAGTGGAGTAAAATGTACAGTACTTCCCTCAGAACTGCAATAAAGTTGCATGAAAGTACATCAAATTTGTACTTAAGTACAGAAATTGAGAACATACATTTTGTTGTATTTCACTGCTGTATTCATGAGAATGTTTCCTACTTTATGCATGTACTTTTGCAATGTTATGTACATTGAATTGTTAAAATACTGATATATGAGCCCCCTCAAACTCACCACCAACCACCCATCGGGAGATTTTGACCAAATATAAAGTCTTTAAAGTTAAGGTCTAATTATTTGGATTTTCCATATTTGGGATAACTGTTGATTTATATTTCTTTCAACTGTATTTCCCTGCAAGAAAGAATAATGCTGTGAACCTTTTTACACTGCCAGGAACAGAAGTGTGGTGGTAGTGAATCATTTCTCTTTAATTTTATTTCATTGGCCAAAGATGAGTCAGATTTAAAGATCACATTTGACTGGTTTCGATCTTATTGCTTAACCTAACATTGACGATAAGAAAAATGGGAATTTGAACATGTAAGATTCCACAACAACTGGGCGATTCCCTTCTGGTCCACAAAAGCTATTAATGGACCTTATGGAGAGATTGTTTTGACGACTGTTTCCATGTCAAGGATGAACTTTCAATCTCAAAGTATAATATAAAGAGTCTGAAAATTAGTAAAAGCCCCCAGTAAGAAAAGCAGTATTCAAAATATGCACAGAAGTCTCATACAAAGTCTGGTCTTTGGGGTTTAATACAGTCAAGCCACCTTGACCGTATATTGGTGAATTTCTCTTGTATTCTGAAGGAATATGTCAGTTTCTCCATATATTTGATGGACTATGTCTATCCAGTCTTTAATTGAGGGAGCCTGGAGTTGTCAAGAGGGTTCTACCTTTGGAGTTTATCTCTTGTGGAATATTGCATAGATATAAAACATCAAATCTGAAAGGGATATTGGTTCTCAACACCTTCTCTAAGATCTGATGGATGTTCTTTCAGTAAGTAGCCAGGACAGGGTATGACCAAACTATATGAGTGATATGTGTTTGCAGCCTGGCATTACCTCCAGCAATCTGTGTTGCTAGTTCTGTGTCACTTCTGTTGGGGAGTAATGAACAACCGAACCAAACCCTTCCTACAGAACTCCCTGCAATTAAGAGAACTTGTAGTTTTCCACTGTATTCGGCAAACCCTATGCCACTCCTCCTTAGAGAGAACCCTACTGTCTACCTTGTCCCATTTCTCTGTAATATACAGCAACTCTTCTGATATTCAAACCGTTGTATATCCTCGAAATAATTTTAGCATTGCTTTCAGAGATATAGGCAGATATAAAGATTTTCATTATCCCATCTTCTAGGGTTGTCAAATCAATGTCTTTTGTGCTTGCTAACAAATAATGCCGCATTTTGGAGGAATCTGTAAAAACCTTTCTTTGCCCACATACTAAATCTTTTGTCACTCAAGTTGCAGGAAAAGATCACAATCAAAGGCACACCATCTTAATAATTTTGAAAATTTCTGTACATTACACAATTTTTGAGTTAAATTGGGCAAACTTCCGGCCCTACCTTTGCACCCTTCTGAGTGTCAGCTCTGGTAGTTACCAGCTACGCTCCTCCAGGTGGTTGCTCTTTAATGTACCCCTGGGTTTTAACAGATTCTCCTACTTGGACATGGAGCAATCTTCAGAAAGATCTTAAATTAGAGATCTATTGATGAACTTAAGGGCATCATAAAGAATGTGGTGACAGAGACATGTGATCGTTTTTTCTTGAGAGGCTGCTATGTTTGAATAGTTGTTGTTTTATTGTGGATTTTTGTATTGTATTTGTTGTGTTTTAAATGTGTTGTGATTGGCTGCGACCTTGGCCTGGCCTCTTTTGTAAAAGATTTTCAATCTCAATGGGAAGTCCTAAAAAATAAGAGCCAGAAATAAGAAGTACATAAAATTAAGTGATTTTTCTCTATTTGCGCCTTTGTTTATGTGATTTCCTGGATTCTTTAACCTCTTCAGGGCCCCTAAAAATCCTTAATTAGGAAGAAATCTGAGACGAAAAAACACTCTTTGGTTACACTGATCAAAATTCATGTCCACACTTACAATATAATCTTTGATGAGGGGTAGTGTAGACATTTTAGAATGTGAATAACTGCTCTTGTACTTCTCAAAAATACAGTGTTTTCTTCGAGTTGGTGATTCTATGGGTGGAAAATTGAGCAAACAATGTTTTCAGTTGTATAAATATTACAAATCATGCATCTATTGATTTGGACTTTGCTTCCCAAACCCTCATCCCTTCAGCGAATCCAGGTATTGATACAACACAGGGATTATACCCTCCTGAAAAGGCTTCTATTTTATTATGTGAAAGATTTTATTTCCTGATCTGATCCCGGAGCAGACTGTATACCTCCAGATCCTATAGTTGCCTGCTCCTCATCTGGATTGTCCCTTGACACATCTGCCCCGCTCTGTGAGCTTTCTTCTGCTCCACATAATCCATCAGATCTCAAAGGAGGCCGACGTCATGTAAGTCTGATATTCTAAAGAAACACATGATCTAAAAGCAGACAATAAAATTATATTTAAGATTATCTATACGTGCTTATCTGAAGCCTCGGCACAGACAGCTGATCTGCAGAGACGCTGAACGTGGAAATCTACTTTGAGCTCGTTCACCATAATTGCTGACAGTACTCTGTATTATTAAGGGGCTTCAGTGCCTTTATGAGGATTGTGACTCTCATCTGGGGCTGGCTGAGGCCTGGCTTTAAAGCTTAATATGGTACACACTGTGCCTATACATTTCCCCTCTTAAGTTTAGCACAGCTTTAACAATGTAAGTGGTTATGCAACAACTCAACTAATTTATTTTTCCTGCAGGGGAAATCCATTTGGCGTTCAAAAAGAAAACTAGTTGGAATGTTTGGGAATTATGTAAATTCTTAAAACCATCACATTAGATTGAAATGAGGAGCTCTTACACCCTTAAACCCTCAGACTCATGCAGGGAAAACATTAAGTGGAAGCCATTTAGAGAGTAATATGTTAGATAGTGTGCTGCTCTTCTTTAGCTGGATGTATGCAGAATGCAAACACAAATAAAAGGAACAGGTTGGACAGGTTTTATTCTTCTATTTTGTCAAAAAATCAGCTGTGCACGCTGCAGCTCTGCAGGCTGGATAGTGGTATCTGCTGCTAACATCTCATTATGTGTTGTTCATCTAATCCGCGGGGTTTGTAATTTGCTTATATGCACTCATGAAGTTTAAAGCAGGATTATGTCCCTGGCAACCAAATGTTTCCCCAACTGCACATTTCTGATTGGACGGCTGGAGAAAATCCACTGCAAATAAACAATTTGGTCAATACTTACTTTTACTGATTGTCTATGAGACAGTATTAACATTAGAGGCCAGAGACGGGGATGTGAATTAAGGTAAAACGTGGACTAATCTCTATAGATTCACAAAATTAGATTTTACATTGAGATTATGGTTAAATCTGTCGGTGAAACAGTACATCAGCTGTGAGAATGCTTCATTCAGGTATCTTTTCTCTGCATTCTTTGTCTTTGTCTTTGTCTAGAGGGATTTTCCTTCAAAATTAAAATATAAAATAAAACAGGGATCATTTGGCAACCAAACATTTAAAAAAAAACTCTAGAGTGAAACATACATTGTTAAAAGTTTTTTGTTTTTGCACTGATTTATTATTATTTTTCTTCAGAATTTTTTTTTTTGCAAATTTCTGTAAGATGGCCATAAACACATGAAATTTTCACTAATTACTGGGTGTTGGGTGCAAATGCTGCACAAGAAATATAACCCCAGTTGGCCTGATGGGGGTGCTGTTATTAAAGGTCAACAGGTCCAGCTCCATGTACTTTACAAAAAAGCCTCAAGAACAATTTAAGTCTGCCTTACTAGATTGTCCACCATTTTGAATTTTTAACATTCCTCCTAAACCTTTGGTCTGATTACTACCAAATGTTTCTGTGGACCATTACTGGACAAAGCTCAACAAAACGCTTGTTGATAGATAATAACCAAAGAACTTGGTTAAAATGGGGGCGTGGCTCCGCACATAAATTGACTTAACCCCTAACTGGAGGGCCAATCATCAAGACACTTGCAGGAAAAACTTACAGGATATGTGAAATAATAAAATTATTTTGAAATCATCCAATAGGGGGCACCACAATACAATACTGATTTTGTTGAAAACGCATTTTTGACATCGCCTCATAAGTTGCACGTCCTATTCATACCAAATTTTCTGTGGCTCTTTATTGGACTAGCTTATTAAAAGTTATCAAAATCTTGTTGATATCTCATTGCGTTTTGCAGATATTGACCATTGATGATGAGCTTTAAAAGGGGCTTAATGGACCTAACTCCGTGATTTTTAGGCCAGTTATCACGAAACTTGTATGCAATGTCCACATAAGCACCTGAAATATACCCTGAAAGTCTGATTTAAATTGACCATAGGTGGTGCTACAAATTCCAAAAAATGGGTATAGCATAACACAAATCAGACTATAAATCACACATTGTTTGTCCAATAATTACAAAACTTGCAGGATATGTGAAATAACAATGCTGAACCAAGTGTGTAAAATTATTTTGAAATCGGCCAATAGGGGGCACCACAACACGATTTAGATTTTATTGAAAAACACATTTTTTAAATCACCTCCTAAACCGTAGGTCTGAACTTCATCCATTTTTCTAAGGATTATAACTGGACCAAGCTTATGAAAAGTCAAGAAATCTTGTTGATATCTCGTTGTCGTCGTCATCCTCCGCTTATCCGGGTCTGGGTCACGGGGGCAGCAGCCTCAGCAAAGAAGCCCAGACAGTCCTCTCCCCAGCCACTTCCGTCAGCTCTTCCGCGGGAACCCCGAGGCGTTCCCAGGCCAGCCGGGTGATGTAATCCCTCCAGCGTGTTCTGGGGCGGCCCCGAGGTCTCCTCCCAGTTGGACATGCCCGAAACACCTTCCCAGGGAGGCGTCCGGAAGGCATCCTTACCAGATGCCCGAACCACCTCAACTGGCTCCTCTCGATGTGGAGGAGCAGTGGCTCTACTCCGAGTCCCTCCCGGATGTCTGAGCTCCTCACCCTATCCCTAAGGCTGAGCCCAGCCACCCTGCGGAGGAAACTCATTTCGGCCACTTGTACTCGCGATCTCATTCTTTCGGTCACTACCCAGAGCTCGTGACCATAGGTGAGGGTTGGAACGTAGATCGACCGGTAAATTGAGAGCTTCGCTTTCTGGCTAAGCTCCCTCTTCACCACAACGGACCGGTTAAGCACCTGCATCACTGCTGATGCCGCTCCAATCCGCCTGTCAATCTCCCGCTCCATCCTACCCTCACTTGTGAACAAGATCCCGAGATACTTAAACTCCTCCACCTGAGGAAGGACCTCCCCCCTGACCTGGAGTGGGCAATCCACCCTTTTCCGGCTGAGGACCATGGCCTCAGACTTGGAGGTGCTGATTCTCATGCCAGCCGCTTCACACTTGGCTGCGAAGAGCTGGAGGTCACTGTTCGATGGAGCTAGGAGGACCACGTCATCCGCAAAAAGCAGGGACGAGATCCTCCCATCACCGAACCTGAAACCCTCCACCGCTCAGCTGCGCCTAGAAATTTTGTCCATAAAAGTTATGAACAGAACCGGTGACAAAGGGCAGCCCTGGCGGAGTCCAAACCTCACTGGGAACAGGTGCGACTCACTGCCAGCCACGCGAACCAGACTCATGCTCCTTCGGTACAGGGACTTGATGGCCCTTAGCAAAGGGCCACCAACCCCATACTCCCGGAGCACCCCCCACAGGATGCCCCTGGGGACACGGTCATAAGCCTTCTCCAAATCCACAAAACACATGTGGACTGGTTGGGCAAACTCCCATGCCCCCTCCAGCAACCTGGCGAGGGTAAAGAACTGGTCCACGGTTCCGCGTCCGGGACGAAAACCACATTGCTCCTCCTCAATTCGAGGTTCAACTATCAACCGGACCCTCTTCTCCAGCACCCTGGAGTAGACCTTACCGGGTAGGCTGAGGAGTGTGATCCCCCTGTAGTTGGAACACACCCTCTAGTCCCCTTTCTTAAAAATGGGGACCACCACCCCGGTCTGCCACTCCAGAGGCACTGCCCCCGATGTCCACGCAATGTTGCAGAGGCGTGTCAGCCAGGACAGCCCTACAACATCCAGAGCCTTGAGATATCCAGGACGAATCTCATCCACCCCCGGGGCTCCGCCGCCTCGGAGTTGTTTCACTACCTCAGCAACTTCTGCCCCAGAAATTGGACAACCCGCCCCCGAGACCCCCGTCTCTGTTTCCTCACTGGAATACGTGTTGGTGGGATTGAGGAGCTCCTCAAAGTATTCCTTCCACCGCCCGACAATGTCCCCATTTGACGTTAGCAGCTCCCCGCCCCCACTGTAAACAGTGTGAGCAAGTTGCCGCCTTCCCCCCCTGAGGCGCTGGACGGTTTGCCAGAACCTCTTTGGAGCCGATCGATAGTCTTCCTCCATGGCCTCACCAAACTCCTCCCATGCCCGAGTTTTTGCCTCAACAACTGCCGCCGCTGCGCTCCACTTGGCCCGTCGGTACCCGTCAGCTGCTTCCGGAGACCCACAGACCAACCATGCCCTGTAGGCCTCCTTCTTCCGCCGTGACTGGCCCCACAGCTCGCAACCGCTGCCTCGACAATGGCAGAGTGGAACAAGGCCCATTCGGACTCAATGTCCCCCTCTGCCCTCGGGACGTGGTCGAAGCTCTCCCGGAGGTGGGAGTTGAAGATCATCTGGACAGGTTCTTCCGCCAGGCGTTCCCAGCAGACCCTCACTGTTCGTTTGGGCCTGCCAGGTCTGCGCGGCGTCTTCCCCCACCATCTGATCCAACTCACCACCAGGTGGCGATCAGTTGACAACTCTGCTCCTCTCTTCAACCGAGTGTCCAGAACATATGGCCACAGGTCAAATGATACTACTACAAAGTCGATCATTGACCTGCGACCTAGGCTGTCCTGGTGCCACGTGCACCGATGGACATCCTTATGTTTGAACATGGTGTTAGTTATGGCCAAACTGCGACCCGCACAGAAGTCCAGTAACTGAACATCACTTGGGTTCAGATCGGGCAAGCTGTTCCTCCCAATCACGCCCCTCCAGGTCCTGCTGTCATTGCCCACGTGAGCGTTGAAGTCCCCCAGCAGAACAATGGAGTCCCCGGTCGGGGCACTGTCCAGCACCCGTCCCAGGGACTCCAAAAAGGGTGGGTACTCTGAACTGTTGTTCGATGCATAAGCAAGGACTTGACTAGTCTCAAGGACTAGAGTTCCAGACCCGGAACTATGTGTCGAGGTGAGGCCGACTATATATAGCTGGTAGCGCTCAACCTCTTCCACAAGCTCCGGCTCCTTCCCCGCCAGAGAGGTGACATTCCATGTCCCAAGAGCCAACTTCTGTAACCGAGGATCGGACCGCCAAGGCCCCCGCCTTGGTCTGCTGCCCAATCCACATTGCACCGAATCCCTCTGGATCCCTCTGCGGGTGGTGGGCCTGCAGGGGGACGAGCCCTTGTAGCCGGTTCGGGCTGGGCCCGGCCAGACCCCATGGGCAAAGGCCCGACCACCAGGCACTCGCCCACGGGCCCCAACCCCAGGCCTGGCTCCAGGGCGGGGCCCCGGTAACCCTCCGGGCCGGGTAGACGTGTCCTTGTTTGTATCCATCATGAAGGGTCTTTTGATGATCTTTTGTTGATATCTCATTGTGTTTTAAAGATATTGACCATTGACCGATAAACTTTAGAATGGGTACGGCTCAGCATATTAATAGACTTGACTCTTCGGTTGTTGGGCCAATCGTCACAAAACTTGCAGAAAATGTCCACATAAGTACCTCAAATATACCCTGAAAGTTTCATTCAAATCGAGCACTAGGGGGCTACAAATCTTCAAAAAATGGGCGCATCACAACACAAATTGGCCTAAAAGTCAGACATTGATTGTCCAAACATTAAAAACCTTAAAATATATGTAACATAATACATCACACATCATTTAGAATTTTTTCGAAAAACAATTTTTTTTTCATCTACTCCTAAACCCTAGGTCCTATTCATGCCATATTCTCTGTGGATCTTTATTGGACTAACCTAATTTAAAGTTAGCAAAATCTTGTTGATGTCTCATTGCATTTTGAAGATCCTGAGATCTGACTGATGAACTTTAAAAGGGTGTGGCTTAGCATATAAATGGACCTAAATTCGCAATCGTTGGGCCAATCATCACGAAAACTTGCAAGATATGTCCACATAAGTACTTGGAACATACACTGAAAGTTTCATTCAAACTGAACACTGGAGTGCTACAAATCTTAAAAAATGAGCATGGCAACACATAAATTAGACTATGAGTCAGACATTTTTTTGTACGATCACTACAAAACTTACAGGATATGTTCCATCGGGGGCGCCACCTGTTCCAAACAAATGCATAGTGCAATTCTGATATAAATGAATCAGCGTCGTCACGAAAACTGTTGGTTATCTTTCATGCAGTTGTTATTAACTGTCAAAGGTCTCCCCTACAGCTTTCAACTTCTTACAGTCCGTGTTTTTTGAGATTTGAGTCACATTTTCTTGTGATGAGTAACTCAAAATTCAAAACCAAATCCTTTATATTGTCAGAGAAGAGGAAGCTCCAGGGGTGTGATGGGAAGTGTGAGGGCTAATCAAAGGCTGACCTTCACAGCTCCCATGTCCCACTCATACTGATGACACACAGGCTGCCGAATGACACAACTCCCATGCGCACGTGTCTGACATCTCCAATAAGTCAGTGCATCCCTTGCATCTGTGTGTTTCAAGCCCCAGAAAGGGTGCAGCATCCTGCTAGCAAGTCCACATGTAAATAATTAAAGCACTTTTTTCTAGAAATCAGGATCAGGGAAGTGCTCTGTTTTGTCTCTAAAAGTAAAAGCAAGCCAAATGGGAGGCCCCACTGATTTCCTTTTGACCTATATATTTTGGGAGGTATCACGGCAAACAGTCTCAACTAGAGAGAAAAGTACACAAATACCAACATCAAATATTCATCCCTCTTTGTCCCCCTGGCTGGTGGGGGCTTTTCACTTTGAGCGCACATGAGAAGTAGTGAAGTGGGGAAGGTGTGGGAGAAGAGAAGCTCTGTGAAGGCATTTGTCTCCCCATCACAGCTCCTCTGAGGCTGCACTTTGAGGCCAGTGAGCACAACAGAGAGAAGACTTTAGGACATCCTTGTCTCCAATATGGACACTATTTATAGCCTTGAGAAAAGCTCTCTGTGCCCTATCACTGGAGCAGCAAAGCAAACCTGGACATGTTCTCCCTCTCTTAGATTTTACAGCAAAGCACACGCACAGACTTCACTTACATAAGCCACATTACTCGCACCTTTTAGCAAAAACGTGCAGCTTGAGATGCTCTGAGGACAGGAGTGCGTTGGAGTGGGGGGGTTGGCTCACTCGCTGTAATACAGACCAAGGTGGTGAAAATGAGGCTGGCTTTGAAATGCAAATCCACTCATTGTGCGCCGGCTGAGAGCAGAACATCCAACAATGTTTCATGCAAAACACACGATCCCATTTCACAAAGACAATCCAGATATGCCAAAATGTTTTTTTTTATTATTGAAATGAAAAGTGGCTGTTTGTACATTTCAAAAGACCGGGACTATCACATGGTGAAATGTTAGAAAACTATATTTCAACCGTCATCATGTTACAAGGATGACTGCGAAGAGGAGTTAGTGCAACAGATATTCAGTTCAAACTCTAAGGCAGAAGATGAGATGACACTTCATGTGACTCAAGAGCCCTCTACTGGCAGCACAACATACAAACCAGTAAAGAACTGTAAAAAAACACTGAATACTGAGAAATAAACTGTGAGAAATACATCTGCAGCCATGCAGGTATTATAGATTGTTTGCAGGATAAACCACAGTGAAACAGCGACTAGCTCAGTAACAGCAGCCCTGGACGAAAGGCACAACATGATCTGTCTTTAGGCTTTGGCTTTTCAGCATTCAGAGAAAAGGCAACATGGACTACGTTTACACGCACACTAATATTCCACTTTTAGCACGATTATATGACAGTATTCTGAATTTGATACAGGTCATTCGTATATTCTGAATTAGGAATTAATCCAATTGTAGCAATTTCTGATTGACGCATGGAATATGCTGGTATTATTCCAGTTTTTGGAGCATTATTGGGACATAAACGCCCTTCTGTGTGGAGTTTGCATGTTCTCTCCGTGTCAGTGTGGGTTTTCCCAGGGTACTCCAGCTTCCTCCCAAAATCCAAAGACATGCAGGTTAATTGGTGACTCTAAATTGCCCGTAGGTGTGAATGTGAGTGTGAATGGTTGTCTGTCTCTATGTGTAAACCCTGTGAAAATATGGTGACCTGTCCAGGGTTTACCCCGCTTCCTGCCCAATGTCAGCTGGGATAAGCTCCAGCCCTCCTGCGACCCTCCTGCAAGTTTTTACCGCAGTTGGCTCCGTGCATTGTCATAGATGCGTTGTACACAAACCAACTAGCCAAACATTAGCAAGACTGTGTCGTAGAGATGCATGCCCAAAAGAAAAGCTCACATATCTGGTCGGATGAGAGACACACCTACTTTTAAAGATTGTGAAAGACTTGGATATCAACAGGTTTTCGGATATGCCCAAATATCACAATGCCGGTGACTGAAGGAATGAAAGAGGGAGGCTTTGTCTGTTGATCAAACAAGTCCGCCATCCTACTTTGATGCAAGGAAGCAAAATGGCAGAAGGTGCTTCAGCCACTCCACATTTTTTCCATATCTGTATGTGATAAACGACACATTAGGGCACGTTAATCGAAGTATTCGCAGCTGCATAATACCAGGATATTAGGTGGCATATTCATTTTCATAAACCTTATAAATGAAATATGAATGAAATATTGTCTTTATCTAATTAAAGGGCAAAAATTGGAATATTTTGTGCGTGTAAACGTAGTTGCTGCAAATGTTGAACTATGACTGCAAAGGTTTAAATTTCAACAAAAGCACAGAGGAGTTTCATAAAGCTGATATAAAGTGAACAAGCTCATTTGCATAGACTTGCAAGCAGGACTAGAAGTACAAATCTGGTTAGTAAATATGGACACTTTAAAGATAGAGGAGACACCTTTAGTAGATTATTTCTTACATTCACAAACGACCTGGAACTTAACTGTGGCCTGTTTAACACCCACTAAATGCTCACATGTATTCTGTGAGAGATTCAGTCATAGACAATTTGCGAAAACTTGTATAATAGTCTCACACGACACTGTATATATTCACATGTACACAGTTGAAATGCTTGGCGGTGAGGTGGACTTTACCTCAGTAACACAGATATAATTCATGTATAATGCTAAATATTTCCTTGTATACTTTGTATGTTAGATAAATGAGACACTCACCTTGTTCTGTTTAGTTTTTCTTAAACTCTACCGCTCCTCCAAATAATCTTTCATGTTAATTGCATTTTAGAGGCTTTAAATTCTATAATAAAGTTAGTTTAGTTATATAATATATTTAATTTCTTAATCAAGTATGAGATTTTCGGCACCCACTTTTTGCTTTAGGACTCCATCTTTTACCCATTAGTGACATGTACTGTTTTTAAAAAAAACCTTCATACTAATATATATTTACTATTTGGCATCATCTACAATACAGTGGCAAAAATATCTATCGTGTCACTGCAAAGAATACAAAAGTAATAGTGATTGACTGGAAAACTTTTACTGCATGCATCAGATGTGATATACGGTCCTATAACATCGATTCAGTGTGGACATATGGTTTGTCCTTACGAAGACTCGTCTTCCTTTCCTTTAGTCGCTACCTCCGCACAGCTTGAGCAGCAGCTTCTTGTAATCACCAGAGGTGTCACCCTGATGACAACGAAGCAAAGTCAAAGTCAGTTTTGAATGTCTTACATAAAAACAGGACAACTGAAATAGTGGCTGTCATATTAACGTGGTTAGAGGGACTTACCGAGATGTCAGTGTACAGTGATTTTCCGTAACTCTGCAGATACGCCTGTCTGATGTCCAACATGTCTATCTCAGAGCGGGACACCATGATGCGGATTAGGGTGGTGTCCTTGGTCCCTGCTCCCTGTCAACACATTACAACATGACACTTTGACTGACTGCAGCAGTGAAATCTTCTCCTCTGCCTCCCCACCCGACATCATCAGGGCAGGAAACAGTTGGTTTGTGATAATTAGAGTAAAATGTGTTGGATAGATGATTGGTGTACCTTCATGGCCTTGTGGAGCCGCTCTGCAAAGTAGGCGGGAGTGTTCTTGATGCATTTCACTAGAAAAAGGAGCATCATAGATTATTTTACAGTAAAGATTACCACAATGTGTCTGTTTGATATCTGTAACAGATGTAACTTCTCAAAAGGTACTCTAGCTGCTTTCACAGCTGCCCCGTTTGGTTCGCTTCAATCAAACTCAAGTTCATTTCGCCCCCTAAGTGCGGTTCGTTTGGGCAGGTGTGAACACAGCAATCACACTCAGGTGTGCACCAAAACAACCGGACCAAGACCTTCCTGAAGAGGTGGTCTCGGTCCGCTTACAAATGAACTCTGGTGCGGTTCGTTTGTGGTGAGAACATGTTCCGACCTCGATCCGAACCAACTGCAGTCACATGACTAAAATGAACAATGACAGCAATATAGTACACGATGACCAGCCCTAAAATCAACCTGTGTAGTTGTCCCTATGTTGTCATGTATGCAAAGATCCAAAGTGAACTCTGTTAGCTGACTAGTTGGTTACAATAAGGGAATTATTAAAAAGCATTTTTATAGGAACGATTCTGTCCCTTTTTGATCCATATAAATGGTTCATCACTGTTACCATGATCACTATAAGCAGTTTCCACTGTATTTGAACCAAAGAGATGTAGACATACAACTGGCAATACAGCAGTAAATAAAGGTAATAAAACAAAACACTCTCTGTACAAAGACTGGTCAGTATGGTGTAACAGTCATACTACAGACCTGCAAACAGCACACATATAAAGTCACTCTACAGCCCTGATCACACAGAAAGCGTTTCAGCAGATGGAGGCGGTGTTTGGTAATTATTTTAATGAGAATGTAGCTTTTTGCTTGCAGTTTTTGCGTTGCTATGTGCCTCATGTTTCTGCACTCTAGGCGCCTGGTGTTTTTGTTGAAGCGATCTGAACTCCTTGAGTTTAAAAAACTTCAACTCAGAGCGAAAAAAAGCGCCCCACATCCCCCCATTTTTTCCTATTGTCCAATCGGATGCTGTGAGAGGCTGGCCTTCTATGGTCGTCACGACAACAACTTTACAGTTGGTAAACAATGGAGGAGAAACTGGTGGTAGTGGTTGCTGGATACCCAGAGCTATACGGCCCAACGATAGACAGCAGGTTGTAGTGCTGCACGGTATACCGGTACTAAAATAGTACCGCAGTACTAGAGTATTCCAAACGGTACTATACTGCATTCGGAAAATACCGGTACTTTGAAACTGATTCAATTCATTAATTTAGTTAATTTATTTTACTCATTTATGCACACAAAAGCCTTTCTTGTTCCTATTGGAGCACAGATTGCGCAAGTGGTGTGTATGACAACACCTGTATCAACATTCGCAGCTGGCACACGTGAAAAAAGACAAGAGAAAGTCTGCCTCGCAAAGGGACAAACAATTTCCCCCCGGGGATTAATAAAGTATTCTGAATCTGAATCTGAATCTGAGACAACACGAGACAACACAAACTTGGTGGAACATTTGAGTTACCAAACCGTGACGTCCGTACTGAGGTACTTACTGAACCATGATTTTTTTGGTACCGTTACACCCCTACTATTTATTGTTCTAAAGGTTTGTATCCAAAAGGACTTTTCCTTAGGAAAAGTACCGAAGAGTATCGAAAAGTATCAAAATTCATATTGGTATTGGTCCCGAAACAAAGATTTTGGTATCGTGACAACACTAGCAGGTTGTCAAACTGCCCGAGTCATCCTAAAATATGCCTGGAAACAGCCATCATGGAGACGAAGCTACTGGACCAACTGGTGGTACTCCCCATGATCCTCTCATGTACCCACACAGATCTCCGTTTCCCTGTGTCCAACAAACTATTTACTGTCAGCCTCTCACCCTCATCCAGAGCTACAGCAAGTACCCTCTGCCTGAAACATTTTAGGGACTAGATACTAATTACCGAGAAATTAAAAAAAAAACCCAAAAGAGTAGATTGATTACACGAGAAGGTTAGTATAAGGACGTGATAGGGTGGTTGCCTTGCAACAATAAAAAGGCGCAGCAAGCCTTGTTTATTTTTTTACTAGTGGCATTCAATTAAAAAAAGGCAGTGCATTGTACCTTGCGTTGTACAACCTGCAGAACACTGTCTGTGTGACCTTAACATTTATGTTTGCTGTAATTGGGTGTCAAATTCTTTTAGGTGTGGCCTGTATTTGTAATAACGTAAATGCATTGCGCAACTGCAACCAAATCTACTGGTTGCACATCTACAAAAAATTTGTTGGCACTATGGCAACATGATAAACTGAAATCTGACTCAGTGCGTTTATAATACTCCTATAATGACTGTCTATTAATAACTGTATTCTGATGCGGCTGTCGTACACATTTTCTATTTTTAAAATGACTTATTTAGAGAGTTTTCAATCCATCATTTGCTTTTGATCAACCATCAAGTTTCAAAAAGGTATTAAGGTCGAAGAGCAAGATATTTTTAGCCCTTCCAAACAAACATCTTGACAAATGTCTTCCGTGTATATTTAAAGCTTCAACATGTTTTTGGAAAGCCACTTCAGTTTGGTTGTGGTTTGGCAAAGAGACCCAAAGAACGTACCCACAGCCACCATGCCAGACTCCACATTGCCAGACATTTCCCTGCAGATGCTCTTCTCGATGTCTCTCCCACACATTTGCTGGTACTCCTGGAAGACTATTAATGACAGGAATCACAGACGAGACGGTTACGGTCATTGTCATATTTGACAATATGTGCAAAAGTGCATTAAAAGGCCAACATGTGAGGTTATGACCCTGGAAAAGCAGAAGTCATACAGCGAGGGAGGAAGAGAAGTAATCTTGTGAAAGTTCATGTTGATATTACACACCTGCCCGGAGGTGAGGCTTGCTGCGAGCGCACAGGATGGCGTTAAACTGGGACTCATCAGTTCCTACTTTATTCTCCCCGGCAGCGTACAGTTTCTGTTGCCCACGCAGACACACACACACACACACACACACACACACAGAAATTAAAAAGAGGAACATGATCAGGCTTGCTAATTACTTTCCAAGAATGTTACAACCGCGAGCCAACTTCAAACCGGTACCTGAGCGTCCTGTTTGGCCAGTGAGATGTCAACAGTCTCTCTTTCGTCACGGTTGCCCTAGATGGAGTAAGATATGTCGTGCTCATTATAAACACATTACGAGGGCGGAGTGTGTTGTCAGAGTCAACACTTGAAGCTGACATGAGCTTAAGTCTATTTTGAGAGAGCTCATTGTGAGTCAGGTGTAGTACGCGCAGCACCTACCTGACAGAGGGAGACGAGCAGTCTGCGGAAGTGACCGGAGGTGTCACTGCTGATGGCGTCCTCCAGGCTCTTCCCGTACTCTGAAGAAGGGAGTGGCTTTTTTTTTAGGAAAATACATTCATTTGCATTATATTTGCATTTTGTTTAGACACTGCTTTTTCAGCATCCATCTTCCGAGTACAAACAAGAGTTGTTGCCCTACGTAAAATCAAAACATTTTTTTGCTGTTACTTTCATACTGATTTACAGGTGTTTGAATTCTAACACTAGAAACACTCACACTACTTCATCAGTAATTTGATTTTATGAAACAAGAGCCCATACTGCATTGTGAATGTATCTTAAACTCTTCAAATAGTAAATAGCAAACTCTTAAGTGCAACATACACCGCCGCCGGCGCGGTGCTGTGGCCATCAAGTGTCAAGGCCGTCAAGGCTGTACCTACACTAGTTGCCAATGGTTGCCAACTGCTAGTAACAGAAGAAGAAAAGGAAAAACTTTGAGGCAACAACAACTTGAATTTCACGGGTGAGTTTCTTATCAAAGTCGTCTTATTAAAAATTTTAAACAACCGGAGTTGATCCTACGAGACGAGACGTACATAAAAGGCTTTTCTCGCAGCGCTGCCATGAGCGCCGGCCGCGCTGGAAATAGAGCAGTGGGCTGAAGCAGAGCGGCGCGGCGCCAGTGTGGGTTGGTTCATAGAATATAATGGAGGCAGGCGTTTTGACGCGCGGCGTACGGCGGCGGTGTCTGTTGCACTTTAGTTTTCCTGTCCAGACACGAGCGTGTTCATGTAAAAAAGGCGGGGGTGTTAATTACAAGTGACATCATCAGATACATGAATGGCTGACACTCTGGACTTTCGTCCATGATTACTTTTTTCTTCAGTAATCTGACTGGTCAGAGGTCAAGGTGTTGACAGGCCTCTGATTATGTGAGACATCCTTGCGTTTGTTGTTGTGTTGTCTTTTTTTAATGAACTCTTAAGTCAGGGTTTACATTTACCAACTTACTTTTCCTTTAAGAACATGTGTGGTATTGTCAGTTTTTCTGTATATTTTTTTAAAATTTATTATTTTTTTAATTGTATCACTATTACTTTTATTTTATTCTATGTTATTTGATTTTATTTCATTTTATTTTATTTTGTGATAGGGACGACGCAATTTAACATAGTTCCAATACTGAGTATAGGACTGACATGTTGCAGAGTTTATAGCTATTGCTAATTTTCAACTCTTGTCCCTAGTTGGGCTTTTACATGTCGATCTAAAATGTTATTAAAAATATACAGTTTAAAACATCATAGCATTATATCATCTCTCCATTTTATTTCATTTTTTTTTTAATTTATTTAATTTATCTCATTATTATTATTATTATTACTAATTTATCTATTTAATTTGGTATTTTTCCTTAATTTCTTATATCACTGTTACTATCTCTTTATTTTTATTTCATTTTTATATTTGTTTATTAAGTTTTATTTCTATATAATTACTATTAGTATTATAAATGTATCTATTTAATTTGGTCTTTTCCCCTTAATTTTCATTATCACTATTACCATCTCTCTCTTTTTTTTTTTATGTTCATATTATTTATTTATTTTATTTCTATAGTGTTATTATTATTATAATATCTATTTAATTTGGTTATTTTTCCGTAATTTTTATTATCACTATTACTATCTCTCTATCTCCATGAACAGTGGTTTTACTTGTGTGTATATACCGGTCTGGAAATGGACATTGACACTGGACTGATTTACGTGTGCCCTAAAAAATGTAATGAATAAAACTGTGGGCAAAAAAACATCATGCTCAGGACTCACCAGCTTTGTAGACTCTGGTGATTTCATTGATTTCTGCATTGGAGCGTGATGAAAGAACCTCAATCAGACAAGCTTCATCAGTTCCTGCACCCTGCGAAAATAAAGAAAACCTCAGCAAGACATTTAATGACACACCTGCTCCATGGAGTCAAAATGGTGAACAGTAAGACGTTGTCAGCCACGACTCAAGCTTGTCTGGTTTTCACTTGCATTTAGAAGATTTTTTTTTCTCTTATTTCCCATTACATGATGAGTCACACAATGCGGTTTGGCCTACAAAACCAAAACTGAAGCATCTGCTGAGACAACGACTTGAGTTTCCAACCTTTATAGCCTCTCTGAGTTCAGATGCATCGAAGTACGCAGGGCTCTTCAGCATGGCAAGAGCCAGCTTCTCAAAGTTTCCAGTGAGCTCAGACTTCAGATCGTGGATTAAATCCTAAGAGGAAAAACACAAAGGGGAAAAACATGAGAGCAAGGTCGGGCTAAATATACTGTAGCTGCCATACAGGGTCAGTGATAAAGAGCAGATTACAGACTGAATTTTAACTGTAGAGTAAACAAAAACTCTGCAACAAAAATAAAAAAATATACCTTCCCATAAGTTGTTTTATAGGCTGCTACCATTGGGACTCTCTGCTTGTTGGTACGACTTCCCAGGAGTTCAATAATGGCGTTTTCATCAGTGCCTGTTGGAGATATTTTTCAATTTATGTGTAAAAGGGACAGAGCAAATACAGTGCTAATCAAATGTTCAAATGAGCACCATTTACTGACCAAAACCCTTCATAGCTTTTCGAAGGACCTCAACGTCCCTGAGTGGATCGGCCCCTGGAAAGTCTTTTATAGAGCCCCTGTATCCTTTCTGTAAATAAAGTCAAAAATGTTAGAAGATAAAATACATTGCAACATAGTTTGAGAGAAGTTCTAGCATGAAGACAAACACATCTTACAGAAATGGCAGGTGCCTGAGGGTTGGATGGAACTCCGCCTCCATACGCAGGCATCTGGGGACTAGTCGCGGGGTAACTTGGCATGGGCTGGCCTGGGGCGGGGCCCCCTGGGTATCCCTGCTGGGCCCCTCCTGGCTGCAAACAGAGGACAGCTGTAAGTGCTAAGTCCATGGTGACAAACTTCATATAGAGCAAATTCCTCAGGTTTAAGTAGGAGATAAGGGGCTTTGAGCAAACAGGGGATTTAGCTAAAGTTAGTCCATATGTTATTAGTGATGTGGCCTTGCAGAGGTGACAAGAGAGATAAGAATTCATGTACCGCTCCTTGGCCGCCTGGTGCTGCACCCCAACCTCCACCTGCAGAGAAAACATTGATATAGCACTCAAAACGCAATTCATTTAAAGAACAGATTCCACTGGTTGCATATATACATATATTTGTGGGGAGAAATATATTATGTAAATGTTAATGTTCATCACTCACCTCCTGGAGGCATGGAGGGATAGCCTCCTGCTCCAGACTGTGCTGGGTATCCTCCTGCCTGAGGAGGGAAGCCTCCAGCTGGTGCAGGGTAACCACCTGCCTGGGGAGGGTAGCCCCCTGCTGCTGGAGGGTAACCGCCTGCTTGGGGAGGGTAGCCGCCTGCTTGGGGTGGGTAGCCGCCTGCCTGTGGGGGGTAGCCGCCTGCTGCAGGAGGGTAGCCGCCTGCTTGGGGAGGGTAGCCACCTGCTTGGGGTGGGTAGCCACCTGCTTGGGGTGGATACCCCCCTTGTTGAGGTGGATAGCCCCCTTGTTGAGGTGGATAACCTCCTGCCTGTGGTGGGTATCCACCGGACTGAGGAGGGTATCCTGGGTAGCTCATCTTTAGAACCTGGGGGAGACATAAAGTTGTGTGATACAGTTACAGTGATATATGAAGGCCATTATATGGCTCTTTTCAGGCTGTTCTCATACACTGTTGGTATGTATACCTACGAAAAGTACCCATGTCACTGGGAAGGCTGTAATCACATGACCAATGCACTGACAGAAGTAAAGAAGGAAGTAGTATAAAAAGTGAAAATTTGCGTTAAGAGGCAGGCTAGGGAGGTGGATGGGTCAAACATGCACAGGACTTTCCCTGAAGAGATCAGTGTTTGTGTCCCGTGTGAAGTCAAGTGATCTTTGAGTTATTTTTAAGGTACATTGTAACAATTTTTCTTTTAATAAACCTAACCTACGTAACTTTATGTTTGGTATGCAACATCAAGTACATAACTTGAAATTAACTACGTAGCATGACAACGTCATTCATGGGGTGCTAATTCGTTAGATATCGTATGAACCAATGTATGTGCGTTTTTGTAAGGTATTATACAATATGTTGTATGAGGATATGTTGTTCTTTTTGACCCTAACCTTTTAAAAGAAGCACGGAGAAATTTAGGTTAAACTTGAGTTCCTCCTGTAATTTGTTCTAGGGCTGGGGGATATGGACAAATTTTCATACCTCTATATTTTCAGACTGAATGGCTCACATATAGTGATAAACACATTTCATTTCCTATAGGTTCTTCACAACAAATGTCCCCCATTATTGTATAGTGTAAAAACTTTTATTGTGAAGCAGCAAAATAAGGAATTGTTGAGTTTTCGAGCAGCAACTTCACATAACCTCTAATGCGGCTGATAGCAAACATGTAACAGTAAAATGAAGCAGATATCTAAAGGAAAAACAGGACATAGGAGAAACTAAACTCCAAACCACAGAGATCCAATTAGAAGCTACAAAAGTACTGAGAGATGAACACACAGAGACTTTTAAACTCTCTGGTCTCCTGCAGACAGAGCTGAGCAGGGTCTTCTAACACAAGCGGGGTCGTCAGGAGTTGGCTGCGGTCAGCAAGACTTCACCATTACCCGCCTGGCTTTTGGACCTACTCTGGAGAAGGTCCATCTCTGGCACAGCTCGGCGTGCAACAGCGCGTCTTAACTGATGATGGAAACACTAATCGGCGCAGTGTGGCTTGACTCGGTGCGGCCAAAAGTGTCAGTGGAAAAGGCCCACGGTGTTGTGCATGTGAAGTAACTTCATTCATCTCAAAGACTGATTTAGCGTAGCTTGTGCAACATACAGACTGATGTCACTGTAGACTAATTAACAGACAGATTAGACAGAGGAGCAGCTCTATGTCTCTCTTAGTGTAACGCGACTTGACCCTATATCGATACAAACAGTGTTGTCTAAATTTTTATTTTACTTGAAAATACACTGATATACCGTACATAATTGTTATATCGCCCAGCCCCAATTTGCTCAGTCTCCATTGTTATTCTGATAAAGTGACACAAACAGGAACATGTAAAGGTTACCCAACCATTTAGTGAAAAAGGCCAACATCAAAACACCGAACTGAGAACTATCTAGCATCAGCTAATGCATCATTAACAACTCTTCTTCCTTTTCAACTCCAAGTTCTCCAAAAATAACACAAACAGATATCCATCCTTTCAACCCTGGCCTGCACCCGTTTGGTGTCATCATAATAAAATGCTCAACATTCCAACCACAACTTCTGTATAATGAATAAGCTGCAACTTAAGACAACGACCTCACTTGAGTCTCTTGCAAATCACACCACATTTCTATTTTGACAACAGAAAGTTTTCCTTCCCCTTTCTCTACCACCACTGCACAATTCAAACCAGCAATGGCACCTGAATCTTTTCAGTTTCACATTAGGGGTCCATTTGACAGGCTGTTGTTGGAATTGCGCAATTGTCTGAGTGCCTCTGTGTTATCCCATAATGAAGCAAAACACTAATTACAGCTGCAGGTCTGTCAGCCGTAATGAATGATAATCTAGCAGACTGTAAACACACCTGGGTTACATGCACACAAAAAGCTGGGAGTAAACAAAGTTTGTTTTTTGACAACACAATGACCTACAGCCTGTGCAGGATCAGTTTTCCCTTACAGTGTAAAGGCAAGTTAAGTTACAGATACTCCACTGTTTGGCTCCGCAAACACAATAATTTAGAGTTTTATTTAGGCTAACAAAGACCTTTTTCATTCAAAGATGCACCACTGAATTCTTTAAGCAGACGGAAACACACTGTGTCAGCCGTGACCTCAGGAAGGGCGTTTGATTGTTTACATTTCCCTGCTGCTTTTCAGCGCTCTCCTTTGGACCCTTGAAGGCAATGGTGAGTCTTAAGTACCAGTATTTCCACTCACATTTACAACTCAAGGATGAAATAGATACGAGTGGAATCAGTAGAGTCGTTCATACTTGACATAACAATCATTCCAGCAGTTAACAATGTCTGACAGTTTTGTTTGTTGCATTATTATTTCTTTTTTACCCTGTAAAGGGCTGTAAATAAAGTTGCGGACATCGATTTCTACAGCAAATCAGTAACCAACAGATTGCTAGTATCATGCTGTTCATAAAGTTTCCACATCATGACCCTTTTAGTGCCAGTATGTGCATATTTACTCACTTTAAAGTGGACCCTTGTACCTTTTATAATGTGACACACAAAACATTACAACATGTTTTTCTCATGCTGCTTTCAAAAGATTTGGGTAAAATAATATCACTTAAAATAAATGACATTCCAACTCTGTTTTATTGCCAAGTACTTCTGCACCTACAGGGAATTTGACTCGGCAGTAAAGCCATTATCTAGTATCCCCCCCTCCAGTTTTTATACACTAAAGTGTTTTATCAATTCTTTAAAAAGTTGTTTCCATGTCTTGTCTGTTTTAATAACTGACATGTAAAGCACTTTGTAACACTGTTTTGTAAAGTGCTTTAGAAATTATTATTATTATTAGTAGTATTATTATTATTATTAATAACATGGTGAATTTAAACTCATCTGTTTCTGATGTGACTGATATGATAAATGGAAGAACAGTAAGCCCTCCTTCGTTTGGTTTTTAAATTATTCTGAATTATTTTTCTTATCACTTAAAAAAGTGCAATAGTAAGAAAGATCTTTTGGGATGTATCTTGTTTTTTTATTATCTTATTTTATTAATGCATCATATTGTTTAAAGTCTTGCTCCGCTTTTTGTTTCAAATAATGACTTATTATTTCAAGATACTAAGTCATTATTTTAAGATAACTAAGTCATTGTTTTGAGAAAGTTTTTCAATATTTTGAGAGACTAAGTCATTCTTTTAAGGCTACTCATTATTTTGGAAACGCTCTCATTATAATGAGAAAATAATCGCATAAATGATGAGTTTGTATCTCATAATAATGACTTAGTATCTCAGCATATGAGTTAGTATCGTGAAATAATGATGCATCTCTACATAATGACTTTTAAAATACTCAGTAGCCAATCTGAAAACAGTGATTTTATATCTAAAAATAATATGAAACTTTATCAAATAATGATTTAGTATCATTTCTTGTTAGTTTGAGAAGTCAATACTATAACAAAGTTGGTCTTTTTTTTTTTTTTTTAGATTTTTTAGATTAGTGAGTCGCTGTTTTGATAACGTTAGTTATGATCTTTTTGGATGTATCTTTTTTTTTAAATCGTTTTAATTTACTAATGCATCATATTTTTTAAGTCTTGTTTCGTTTTGTGCTTTTTGTTTAAAACGAATCATATGTCATGTGACCAAGAAATTACTGTTATTTATATTTTTAATATAAATCTAGCATGTTTGAATTTATTTTCTTTATCTGTTCTGATTGTGTACATTTTATTGTATATTATGTATTTACTACAAGTGCTTGTATGTTCTTTAATATGAGTTAAACAAAAACAAAGTCCTAAAAAATATATGTTTACACTTCCTGCTTTTTACGTAGAGCACTTGAAAGCAGCAAAAGCCCAAATCTGACAGAGAATCACCGGCCTGTTTTCATAACTTGCTAACCAGCATTTTAAAGTACACTGATTATATTTGTCTACAATAATAAGATGCAATAATAAGGTGTAATGTGAGTATAACGCCCTTATTAAGCTAGATGTCCCACCCCACTGTCACGATGGTCACGATGTCCTAGAGTTTGTACCATCCACCCTGCGGTCCGTTAACGTTACATAATGC
Source organism: Epinephelus fuscoguttatus (assembly GCF_011397635.1). Lineage (NCBI taxonomy): Eukaryota > Metazoa > Chordata > Actinopteri > Perciformes > Serranidae > Epinephelus > Epinephelus fuscoguttatus. The sequence continues at coordinate 23,927,447 of NC_064771.1, forward strand.
TTCCAGACGAAGTTACTGTTTCACATTTAGCATCCTTAGCTCACACAAACTGTGGATAGCCGTTTAGCACGTTAGCTAGAGACAGTTAAAAGCAACAGTGCGCCATTTTAGGACTTTAACAATGAAGAAAGTACCGTTTGTTGCTGTTGAGCAGCTCCACACGGACACACTGTGTCTGTTTAATTGGGCGAGGCTAATTTCCTACATTCCTCACTACGCTAGCAGAAACCGCTAAACTGTTACTTCGTCCAAACTGCGTTGTCGCCTCAAACTGATATTTGGCGGTATTCGGTGATATTTACAGCGCTAAACAGAATATTTAAAGCTACTTACTTATCAGCTGCGGACTTGAGATCCAGGAAGAGCGTAGCAGAGAGCAGCAGAGAGAGTAGCCTCAGAGGTGGGTGGGTCCTCAGCATTGTTTCCGTGCTGCTGCAGTAATAACCTTTGCTCCGTTATTGGCCCCAGTCAGAGGGATAAAGCCTGATGTTGACTCAGCCGCCTCTAACCTGTCTTTTTCACCACACACCACACTGCTATACTTGTCAGGATGTGATTAGATTTGTTTCCATGGTGACAACACAGGGCAAGGCATTGTGGATAAGGATTTGTTAAACAAAAATATTTTGTGAAACTTGATTCTGCTTCATTACAGCCACTGTATGGAAGCCCATTTGTGCCAATGTCATTTGGGGGGGAAAAAATCCTCTAAAAGTCATAATGAGAAACTTTCTCGAAATAATGACTTAGTATCACAAAATAATGAGTTAGTATCTTAAAAATAATGATTTCTCATCTGAAAATGAGAAACTTTCTCAAAGTGACTTAAGTTTCTCAAGAAAAAAGAAAAAACGTAGTATCTTAACATAAAGGGTTAGTATCTGAGAAGAAAGACTGGTGATCCAATGAATAAATCTATATCCTAAAATAATGTCTGAGTGTTTTTTCCTCATTAGTTTGAGACACTTTACGAACGTTTGTCATGATTTTGAGATACTAAGTTGTTCTTTTAAGATAACTGATCATTTTGGAAAGTTTCTCATTCCGATGAGAACTGAAGACTTATTGCAAAAATAACGACTTAGTATTTTAAAATTACGAGTTAGTATATGTAAATTACTACTACCTCTAAAATAATGACTTAGTATCTGAAGAATGACCGTTTTTTTAAAGAGTGAAACTCAGTCATTATTATAAGTTAGTCATTGTTTTGAGCAAGTTTTTCATTATTTTAAGAAAGTTTTTCATTAATTTGAGATACTAAGTCATTCTTTTGAGATAACTCAAAATAATTTTGGAAAGTTTCTTGCTATGATGAGAAATATTGATAGGCTCCAGCCCCCCCGCGACCCTCAAGAGGATGAAGCGGTTAGAAGATGAATGAATGAATGAATGAATTAGTATATGAAAAAGACATTGTATCTCAAAATAATGAATAAATATCTCAGCATACGAGTTAGGATCTGAAAATAATTACTTAGTATCTTGAAATAATAGGTTAGTATTCGAAAAGAATGTTGGGTAATTCAAAAAAGAAAAGAACAAAACTTTCTGAAAATAGTGGCTCATTATTTTTGAGATACTTTAAGACAATTTGTCATTATCATGGTTTTCTTTAGCTTATTATTTTGGAAAGTTTCTTGTTACAGTAAGAAATAATGAGTTAGTATCGCAAAGTGATGAGTCGGGATATGAAAATGACTTAATATCTCAAAAATAATGACTTAGTATCTCAGTCTATGAGTTAGTATCTTAAAAAAATATGCACCTCAAGATAATGACTTAGTGTCTTTGAATAATGACTTAGTATCTTAATATACTTAGTTTGTAGCCTATTTCTGAAAAATAATGATTTCATAAATTACTTTCTCAAAATAATGACTTAGATACTAAGTCATTATGATGAGATACTAACTTATTATATTTGAGAAAGTTTCTCATTATGATCATTTACAGGATTTTTTTCTCATCACACTGGCAAAAATATGCTTCCACATTACTTGTTATAGGGAGTAGGGAGTAACCGCGATTTTGAACGTGAAGATTTTAATAAAATGCCATGTATTTTCTGCATAAATCATTTAGATTACTTATAATAAATCAAATGCCTTGTCTGTGTCTTGAAAGTGCCTGAAAACTTAAATGGCAATAAATACCATCGTTTTTTAAATCGTCATAGGGCTGATGGCATTAACATATTTTCAAATGTTTAACATGCAGCCATTCCCAACATTTGTTTTATGCCAAACACTCAGTATCTACAACAAACACTAGATGGCAGCAGACTGCTTGTGGTTGTGCATGCCAGGCTGCAGCCTATGGGCCCTTAGTGTAGTAAGCTTACATTAAAAATAACTGATGGTCAGTGTGGACATCCTCAGAAACACCTGGATGGTTTCATGTCAGTCGACCCAGGCAACATAAAGTGTGGAATTTTCAAAACTCTTTTTTATTTTAGCTTTATCTTTCTTTTAATTTAATTCGTATAGCGTATGGCGAATTTTAAATCTAATGAGGGAAACGTCAGTTTATTCCTAATTTTACCTTTCATTAAACTGTGTTACTGCAATCAAAACAAACATAAATCCCTTCATAGCGTTCCTTAAAATCATGCTGTACATCAGTCATCTGTATAACTGTGAGAAAAGGCTGACCTACATATTGTTTTTGTACAAGAAAGTTTAGAAACATTACAAATTGAACAAAACAAAAAAAGACAAAAACAACAAATAGTACAAAGAAAAAGGTTTTTTTTGTAAACATTTTATGAAATCCAGTGCTTTCTTAAGCTGAAATGACTTTTTAAAAAACCTATATGGGTCTGATAAACCAGGTCTATATATGATTTTCACTCCCCCTCTTCCTTTATAACACATAATTTTAGATCACAGTAGGCCCTCTGTACAGTCAGTGCCCCTCTCATATATACCTACTGTAGCTAAAGTTAAGCAGAAAGATGCAAACTCATGTTGGACCTCCTATCCGCTGTGACGCAGCGCACAGTCCTGGCTGGAGCCGCTGCTCCTCGCTTCCCGCTGGCATTCAGGCTTTTGCGCTTCATGCTTCCAGTGCGCCTTCCCCCGTGCCTGTCGTCCGGTTACTGGGGTCCATCGGGGGCTCCCCCAGGTGAACACAAGGATCACACCCATACAACAGCCCGAACAAGGGGGGATGACTGAAAGAAGTTGTGTGATCCAGAAAACCCGGCGGTTCTGACGGTGCTGTTTCCAAGAGGCGCAGTCCTCCATAAAACAAAATGATGTCTGCTATAGAGACTGGTGCCCCCGTGTACCAACCTGCACAGCTGCTCAACTGGGTCTATATGTCTTTGCAAGACACTCAAAGCAGCACTTTCGATGCGTTCAAAGCCGAGTCGGACGCCTCTCCTCAGGACATGAGCATCTCCAAGCGCAGCGCAGCTGATCTGAGCGCCAACTATCTCAACAACTTCTTCCATCTGAGGAGTGAGGTAGAATTCACGTCGCTCATAGTCCTGATTAACACTTTGCATGGCTTTGTTGAAACTTTCATCCACTCATTCATCTTTTTTTTCCTTCCTGCATGTCAAACATCTCTCTCCTAGATGAATATGAAAGGCACATATTTCACTCCAGGTTATTTTGGTTGCCCATACAGTAAACCTCACCTGCATGCCTTCATTGGGTCGCACTGTGGTGAGTGGGTAGTACATGAATATGTGTTTTGTACCCTGGTATAGTGCCTGAGTGTGTTCAGACTGTTCTGGTGTCAGTGTGCAGCTGGAGGGGGGAATGGCAGGTTGAGAAAGACCTCTCACAAGGTTTTTTAAAAATGTTAGAGTTCACCCTGGCCGGCCTCTGCTTGGTCAGAGGAGTGTGTTCACTCAGTGCTGCTTCATTTGATACTGACCCATTTAGGAAAAAGTAGCTCATTAAAAATTGAGTTCTGAATGTTGGCACAAATTAAATCTAAATTTACTCTGCTTTAACTTAAAGTCACTCTTTTTAGTTTAAAAATGACACAATGTACAGTAATGGCACACATGCCGCAGACATGCAGTGGTTTCATGTCTCATGCAGAACATTACCCACATGTGCATCTGATCACAATCCTCTTTCTGTGATGCCTTCAGAGTAAACAGCCAGTGTCTGCAGGCTGTTCTTCATGTTTGCCCCTGCGGTGCCATAGCACCCGTCTCCTCCAGAGGCACAATGATGCTGATTGTGCCATGTCAATGCAACAAGTTAAAGGCACGCACGACAAAGGCATTTTGTTCAGACGAGGAAACGGACACTATTGGCCCCACAGTGTAAATGCAGTAAGGGCAGCACATCTGCAGAGCTGAAATAATGTCGGCTACTGTCACAGACACAAACAGGAGAATCAATCAGGGTGATGGACTGACACGCTGCCTCGAATGCTCTTTCACTGTAGAGTCAGCACAACAATAATCTTTCTCTCTCTGACAGGCCTTGAACAACAATTTCTACAAGAGCTCCTCGCCCTACGGGTCCCTCAACAATATCGTGGACGGCCTGAGCTCTCTGGCGGACCATTTCTCAGACCTCTCCCTGTCCCCCGAGACACGCAAGCCCAGCAAAAGGCCGCCGCCCAACTACCTGTGCCACCTCTGCTTCAACAAAGGCCATTACATCAAAGATTGCCCTCAGGTGAGCCAGTCAGTGGTGCTGTACGTCAGTCAGGTGCAGAAACTGCTGAGCACTGTGTGGGTTGTTAAAGCTGTCCATCAAATACACCACATGAAGTGAAAATCACAACGTGAATATGATCTGATTGCAGATGTAGATAGACTCTTCACCCCCTTTTGAAAACCTAATCGTAATAAAACTGTAAATCCAAGTTAGAATATTACATCTGTATTATTTTTCCAGTGTGAAATAGATTCCTCAGCACATATTTGAGTTCAGTGTACCACCCCAGGTTGGTAATGAGCAGCAGATGCCAGATTGGATCTCGGAGCTGGCCTTAATGAAAGATGATAGGTTTCTCTGTGGAACTAGGCACGACCTCTACTCCAAACACGAGAGAAATAATACCACTGCTTTATGTGCAGCTGCGGTTCCCCATTGATCATGTTCGGAGGGAAATGCCTGACATTTGTTAGGTGTAATGGAAATAATCACATGACTGATGGACAGGATGTGTCCAAGAAGTGATGTAGCGAAAAGTAGAAATTCAAATAGCTGGTAAACCCTTACTGGTAAATCATATAAAGGAGTCATATGAAGTGTTATTGCTTCCTTTTGTGAGGCAAACAGAGCATTTAAAAGCTGCAACTTAATTCCATGGATGATGATTGAGTGATCTGCTGGCAGTTTAAAGGGACAGTTCACCCTCAAATAAAAAAACAACAACATGTTTTTCCTCTTACCTGTAGTGCTATGTATTAATCTAGATTATTTTGGTGTGAGTTGCTGGGTGTTGGAGATATCGACTGTAGAGATGTCTGCCTTCTATCAAATATAATGGAACTAGATGGCACTCGGCTTGTGGTGCTCAAAACGCCAAACAAAAAAAATACATTTGAAAAACTCAACAGCAATGTCTCTTTCCAGAAATCATGACCAGCTTACTCAAGATAATCGGCAGACCTTGTTGTGAGCAGTTTCATGTAGGAACTATTTTTCTAGGGAACTACACCCACCAACCAAATCGCCGCACAGAAGGAAGTGCGCATCTACTGCTAGCTCACCTAGCACCGCTGAGCTAGCTGACGTTATAGCTCAGCTGAGGAGGATGCCATGAATACTTACATCTCACGCTGTCATAACTATGAGCCACTTGCCCATGAGTAGTAATCCACAGACCTTAATGTGAGCAGTTTCATGTAGGAACTATTTTCTTTATATTGAACTACACCCACCAACCGTATCACTGTGCAGAAGGAAGTGTGCATCTACTCACGGCCAAGAGGATCATGCCTATGACAGCGTGAAATGTAAACTTTGATAGTGTCCTCAGCTGAGTTGAAACGTTAGCTAGCTCATTGGTACTAGGTGAGCTAGCAGTAGATGACCGCTTCCTTCTGAGTGGTGATATAGTTGGTCGGTAGAAGGAAAATAGTTCCTACATGAAACTGCTCACAACAAGGTCTGTGGATTATCTTGAGTAACTGGGTCATGATTTCTGAAATGAGACATTGCTGTTGAGTGTTTCAAATGTGCTTTTTGGCACTTTAAGCACCACAAGCTGAGTACCATTTAGTTCCATTATACTCAACAGAAGGCAGACATCTCGAAGGCCAATATCTCAAACACTTAGCAACAGAGATGTACCGATACGTTTTCCTTCCCGATACCGATTATGATCCCTGAACCTTAGGTATCTGCCGATACCGAGTACCGATGCGATACCAGCACGTATAAAAAAAAAATAAAAATGAATGGGATATGAGTTGTTGTATGTCTCAACTCCTAAAACTCTATGTAAAATATTAAGAAATAAATACATAATAGTAGAATGAATGCCATAAAACTTTTTTTTATTATTATTATCATCCAGTGTTGACACAGATCAAGACACACGTTAATGTGCAGCCACACAATTTGGTAAAAAAAAAGACATGTTAAAGGCTACAGTAGAATGCTTTTTAAACTCTGCTCCCTTTTCCTTTTTGTTTGCCTGTAGTGTATGTAATGACGTGAGGCATTACGTTGTATTGGATTGGTCGTAGGCTGTACTTGCCGATACCCGATTACGCATTTTAGGCATTTCCGATACTGGTATCGGTATCGGTACAACTCTACTTAGCAACTCACACGGAAACAATCTGGATTGATAAATAGCTCTACAGGAAAAAGAAAAAATGTGTTTTGGAGTGAACTGTCCCTTTAAATCTTTTCTATAAGTTCCAGTTTTTTGTCAGTTTATACCAGAGATATTCAGACATACTGTCACAATAAATATGCCAGAAAAGCCAAGTTTTTTACAGTCTCTAATGCACAAGAAGGGGGTTACATCTAAAACAAAAGACATTGTTGGTGCAAGAGATCAATTAATTGGCTATGGTGTAACATGTTAAATATTTCTGGTTGCCCCACTTCTTGGTGTGTGTTGAATCCCTGCTGTATGAATCCATAGTCAGATATTTTGGGAATAACACTTATTTGCATTTTAACTGCAAGTTAAATGAGAAAATTAGATACCACCCTCACATCTGTACAGTAAATATGTTGCTGGAGCTAGCAGCATGTTAGCTTGCTTAGCGTTAAGAATGGAAACAGCTAACCGGACTCTGTTTAAAGACCACAAATGTGTTAATTAGTAAGCTTTAGAGGTGTTGATAGGTAGATTTTTATTTACTTTAGGGCAGAGTCAGGCCAGCTGTTTCCCCGTTTCCAGTCTTTATGCTAAGCTAAGCTATCCATCTGCTCACTCCCGCTATCCTACACTTACTGTACAGACATGAGTGGTATCAATCTTCTCATCTAACTCTCTGCAAGCAATTGAATAAGTGCATTTGCCAAAAGATTCCTTTAAGTAAAAAACCGAGGAGAACTGTAAGAGCCTGTCCATCAGCTCACATCTGTCCTGGCCACATTTCGATCACAGTCTCTGAGAGCTTTTCGCCTCCATCACTGCCAACACGGACGAGATGCAGTTCAGAAATGGACACAGACAGTGGAGGAATGTGAGGAATGTGCAGAAAATAATTTGCAGTAAGTTTATAGCTCTTAACATTTTCACATGTGGGCACACCTGGACTAACTCGGCAAAAAGCGTGTGCTGCTGTCAGTTCCTCAATTTCAAGGATGTGTTTAAAAAATTGCTCAAAAGAAGCTCTAAACCATTTTCACTTCACTGAGATTTATTTTTGAGCATATATCAGTCTTCAGGGCCTCTTTGACCCTGAGCAGGAGGAAAACTGTCTACATCATTACAGTTTTTGCACAGCATCTTTCTTTCAAATGAAAAACAGAAAGGCATTAATCATAGCATTACAAAGTCACTTGTTTAAAAGCTGTCTTTTATGGAGTGGTATAAAACATCTTTTTAGCAGCAGTGATTTTCTTTTGACTGTTTGTTGCTGGCTTCCATAGCTGACTGGTTTGCGCTGGAGCCGAAGTGAACAGGAATCAAAGAATGTCACGGCTCAGTAAGATGAGAGAAGAAGCACACAGGAAGTGGGTGTGCAGGGCCTTTAACAGCCTCTCTCTGGGTGGAATGGGGCCCATGTCAACTCAGAAAGTCTGCGTCTTTGATAAAGAAACACATGGCACCTCAGTGAAGGCCTTGGGTGATGAAAAATAATCAAAAGTGCCAGTTAAGGTGGAGCCCATGAGATTTGAGTTGCAGCCCTACTGAAAGGTATCAGATATGCCATCCGTGCTGCGCTTGGCATGTGAGTGGTAAACATCCTGTTGACAGCATAGCGGAGAGTTGGGTTACTCGCTTCACCAGAGGGTTAAGATGTCAAAGGATTACTTTGAGATATTTACGATTCTCCCCTGCGGCCACGCCCCTTAAAATGTGCAAAATCTGGAAACCATTTCTGCTGGCTGGCTCTGGACCACTCTGCTTTAGAAAGATGATGTCAGATTTTATCATGTGGTGCTAATATTTCAGACCCATAGCGATGATTACGGAGCCGTTGTCATGACAAAAGGCCTCTTTAGTTGAAGCTGAGCTGAACGTTCTTTTGAAGCCGTAACTAATGAACAAACTGGTTTTTGTTCTGTTGGGTGGAATCTGAGGCATTTTTAGCTCAAGACAACTGAAATACATACTGTTGGTACACTTTTGATGTTTTACTATGCGTTGGGTTGCAGGGAAATCTCTTCATTTCCAAATTGCTATTAAAGCACAGTAGGTCTACTGTGCTTTTCCGTATTTCCTGTCATACATACGTATGTCCTGCATTACAGTGATGGACATTCATATTAAATGTGGTCAAAAAATGAGGTAAACATATGTAAAAGTAATTCCTGTGAGCAAAAACATCAGATTTCCAACTGTAAATTGCCCACTCTGTTTACAACGCTTTTCTACTTGGCAACAAGATGACGTCAGCTCATTACAGATTTCATTATGTGGTCAAACGTAATCTTCGTTGCCATTGCTGTAAATTTCTCCCTTAGTTCAGATCATATTCCTGCTAGAACATGTCCAGTTGTGTTTAGAAGCTTTTACTAGTTTTAACTAGATTTTTAACAAGAGAAAGTGCTGCTGTACTCAGTCATTCCCCGGCTGCCAGTACACCACTACATGTAGCTACATGCTAACGTCAGGGAAACATTTAAACCTGTTTGCTTTTGTTTTGAATTTCTTCCTGATTTCAGATTATAATCCTACTGCAACATGTCAGGTTGTTATGAAGCTTTTATTGGTGATTTGTCATTCCCTGACTGCAAGTACACTGCTACATGTAGCTATATGATAACATCAGGGAAACATGTAAATCTGGTAGCCGATGTTTTGAATTTCTCCCTTATTTCAGATCATAATCCTCCAGGAACATGTCCAGCTGTGCTTAGAGGCTTTTACTTGTGATTTTTAATGAGAGAAAGTGCTGCTATACACAGTCATTCCCTGGCTGCAAGTATACTGCTAGTGCTACGTGTAGCTACATGCTAACGTCAGGGAAACATGTAAACCTGGTTGCCAGTGTTGTAAATTTGTCCTGAATTTTGGATCATGTTCCTGCTGGAACATGTTCAGCTGAGTTAACAAACTTAAATTGGCGTTTTTTTATGGGAGAAAGTGCCGCTACACAGTCATTCCCTAGCTGCAAGTATACTGCTAGTGCTACATGTAGCTACATGCTAATGTCAGGGAAACATGTAAACCTGGTTGCCAGTGTTGTAAATTTGTCCTGAATTTTGGATCATGTTCAGCTGTGCTTAGAGGCTTTTACTTGTGATTTTTAATGAGAGAAAGTGCCGCTATACACAGTCATTCCCTGGTTGCCAGTACACTGCTACATGCAACTACATGCTAACGTCATGGAAACGTGAACCTGGTTGCAAATGTTGTTCTTTTCTCCCCGATTTTGGATTTTATGGGAGAAAGTGCTACTGTACACAGTAATGCAGCTGCAAGTACACTGCTACATATAGCTGCATGCTAACGTCAGGGAAACACGTGATCTTGGTTGCTGATGTGATGAATTTCTCCCTGATTTTGGATTACATTCCTGCTGGAGCATGTTTCTAGCTTCAAACTACAATTGGTGATTTTTTGGGGGGGGAGAAAATGCTGCTTTACACATTCACCGGCTGCAGGTACACTGCTACATGTAGCAACATTCCAGCTGCAACATGTTCAGCTGTGTTAACTTTAATTAAAGCCTCAAAACCAGCTACAACAAGTAAAAGATCCATCTTTAAAGTCGTAGACAGTTAGCGCAGTGAATTGAGTTTCTTTTTCTCAGACTCCAGCTGCTGCAAGAAGCTGCAAAACATCCTTTTATTGTATAGGTACAGTTTACTAATGTATGTAAAACTCTCCACAGTATGAACAGCGGTTACATGAGATTCAAAACCAGCCACAACTCAGCCCTGAGCAGAGTGACCATCTTCTATTGACCAATCAACGCACTGCAGTGTTCACAGCTCCACCTTTTAGTACCAGATCTGTGTGCTAGGTACACCAACAGAGGGGGGACCAAAAATGGGGACGGTACAGAACGGTTCTATTGGTACCATCCACTCGAACTGAATTGTACCGTACTGTCCTGCTTGGTGGAAACAGGGCTTTATGGAAACCTTGAATACAAGTATGAATCTGAAAATGAGCATAATAGGTCCTCTGTAACTAAATGTCTTTATCGGAAAATGATCTGCCCTCTGTATGGTTTGATTACAACAAAACTGTTTTGGTTTTCGACTTTATTGCTAAATGTCTAGCAAGTTTAACACCTTTCACCCTTTGACCCAGGGTCACAGCATTATAATGACCCCTTGCCAATTAAGTAGCTGAACCTGGTTACTGTACAGAGAATACACTAGTAACAGTGTGCTGACAGTACATGGGTGTATGGTGGGAAGAGCCTGGGCTAAATAAGGAGAGCATTGTTTCTCCAGAGGGGCTGTGGAACCAAAGGTCAGGAAGTCAGGCTGTATTGTTCGCTCAGCTCTGCTTGGCTGCAGTCATCTCCGTCTCTCTCTGTCTCTGTCTATGCAGAGGGGTGGCTGTCGGACACTAGTTTAAAGGGCCAGCGAGCAGCTGCCCAGAGATGTCTGCATACAGAGTGTGTTTTTGGAAACAGTGGGTATTACAGGAAGTGGGTGTATGTCTTTACTGTTACAGTTTAATCAGGTTTGAATGGAAGGAAAAAGTCTGCTTTGATAATTACTTTGGAAAGAGGAACTTTTGATAGGCTTACAGATGGAATTTCTGATTTATGTTTTGTCTTTGAAGGTTGACACAGATATTTTTAGTTCTTAGTTGCATAAATTCTAACCAGTAATTTATCCCATGATTCAATATCTGTACAGTAACTCTAATAGGTTGCTTTCCATTAAAGGACACATTCAACATCTTTCCAAGAAAATGCCTCCCTAATAATACAATTTGTTGTTTCTAAACTTCTTTTTTTATACAGATTAAACAGACAAGATACAATCTGTGAGTTCTTGAAAGAGTCAAGCTCACTTTTTCCCTTTGTTTCTAGTCTTCATGCTAAGCTGGCTAACTGTCTGCTGGCTGTACTGAAACTTAATATTTAGCATACAGATATGACAGTGCTATCAATCGTTTTTACGTTCATGCTCTTGGCAAGCAAGCAAATAAAAGTCTTTCCCAAATTTTCAAACGTATCTTTAAAATAAAATGAGAAGAACTTACAACACATTTATTTAATCTTTATCAGGCAGGGAAAACTTCTAAATTTGGACAACCATCTATCACCACAACATAAGAATAAATGAATTTCAAGAGCGGCCACTAGCTCACCTAATAGAGAGGACGCCCCACGTACAAAGGTTTTGTCCTTGCCGCAGCTGCTGCAGGTTTGATTCCAACCCATGGCCCTTTGCTACATGTTGTCACCCCTCTCTTTCCCCTTCTCTCTGGATCTGTCCTGTCTAATAAAGTCAAAAACGCCAGTGAGAAAAAAATAATTTTATCCTTCTGAGACCTGAACTTTTGTTTGGTGTGCTTTTTTAATTTCTCCTAGTTATTTTTGATTAATTATAAGTATAAAAAAACCAAACATTGTCAATGATAATAAAGTCCCAATGTCCTCAAACGAGATGACAGTAAAGTCTCAGTGTCCTTCAATGAGCGGATGATAAAGTCCCAATGTCTTCAAACAAGTTCTTTCTAATTAACAGCATCATGGCTTGTTACTGTTGCTAAAATTGGTATAGTCTGTACGTCATATCAAACTACAACAGTTATTAATCATGAATAAACAAGTTTCAACCATGAAATGTGATCAGGTTTTGGACCTTGTTCACTTTTGTATCGGGTCAGCTGCAGACTGACTTGGTAGAAACGGCAGCCATTTTGTTTTTACATGGATTAGTGTATTGTTGTCTTACTACCACTAGATGGCACAAAGAAGTGTCCATGAATGAGGACAACAGGTCTAAGTTAAGCAGAATGAAGTATAAGGTCCAGTAAATCCAAAATGTAATGTCCTCATATGAGGACGCCGGGCTACAGCAAACCACGGATATGTTACATTTGCGCATTGTAATGTAGTGGATACGCTGAAACTATGGTTAATGTGTGGTTAGGTTTTGGCACAGACAACACTTGGTTATGGGTAGGAAAAGGTCGTGTCTTGGAGTAAAATACCCACTTTTTGGAGCACAATCCCAGCAGGAAACGCAGCAATGTCTTGGTAAAATCAACCACTTTTCATGCCGCTATCCCCGGGGGAAAAACAGTGACAGGTCACTAAAACAAAAGTGGTTTGTTGGTCTGGAATGGTGGTCTGCTTTGGTCAGCAGCTTAGAAGGCGTCTTGCCTGGGTGGCACGTCTTCCACCATCCCGTCCACCTCCAGATGACTAAATCAGCTACACCAAAAGTTGATATGATACGTATGAAACGAACGACAGTAATCTATTCGTGGTTTGCAGAAATGTACAATTCCCATTTTCTTCTGGTCAGTTTTAAAGGAACAGCTCAACATTTTGAGAAACATGGATATTCACATTCCTGCTGAGAGTTACGTCATAAGATTGATACCATGAAATGTACAAATAAACAGCTGGCAAACTGCCGTGCTCCGATGTCCACTTATATATTAAACCTACGAGACATTTTGAGCACAACTGCTCTTCATCACACTAAAGTTCAGACTGATACCACTCTCATATCAGTCCATTAAATATGAAGCAACAGCCAGGAGATGGGTAGCTTAGCAGTAAACAGACTGGAAATGGGGAAACAGCTAGTCTGGCTCTGTCCGAAGGTACCAGCATGTCTAAAGCTCGCTACTTAACACGCTGTTTTGTATTTGTTTAATCGGTATTTAAAGTTTAGAATGTTTTTATGGTGATATCTCAGTTTAAATACTAATAATGACATTAGTGTTGTTTTTGAACTGGACTCCGTTCTTCAGGTGGGGCGATACAGCTCATCTGTTCATGTGTAACTGGTGAGTCTCAAGCAACACAGTCTGATTACTGCTGCTTTGGTCCTTTTGTTTTTACTACTGATAAACGTCTTATCTGTCTTCAGTATGCTGTCTGTTGCTTTTGGCCGGATCATCTGCTGAGGAGGATGAGTAAGATAGAGGAAACCCTGGTATGTGGGGTAGATAGACTCCCTCTGATAAACAGTGGCTGTCATCTACCCACAGCTAATGAACGTATAGGAAAAGAATGCTGCAGATCCCATTTTTTATGTGTTTGCTTGCTTCGGAGATAAATCACTTTTATGTCCTGGAGGACTGGGTCATTTACAGGGGGGGAGGAAAGGGAAATGAGGGTGAAATCTTCAGTTTCCCTCTCCGTGGCTCTAAATATACGTCCTGTATCACATCTTTAGTTATAGTTTGTTTCATTACTTGTCAAACTGGAAGTTATTCTTGAGGTTTAAAACTCATTCCTGACCCTGAATCCTACCTGCTGTTCTAAAACTTTCAAGTGCATTACATGAAGAGGAGTTTGCTTAGTTGTCATGGTGTGGAATTGACATTTATTGAGCTCTTAAACTTGTTTTGTGTTGCCTCCTGATGTAGTTGTTGGTAGTAAAAACAAATTAAACTTCTTCTAAATTACTATATAGAGAGTATAAGAAGTAAATGTTGGGTAGATATACCGCATTTAAGGATTGTGGAAACTAAAACAGATTTTCAGAATTTGGGGGCCAAACCAAATGTTGAGTTTTAGGGGCAAAATATCAAATGCTGGATTTGTTGGCAATATATTATATTTCAGTACTGGGACAAAAAACAAATCACTGAGGCACAAAATTAACTAATGGTATTTGGAAGTGCCATTTCAAACTTTGGGATTATGTAAAGTGCATTTTATAAACAGTTTAAGCATCCTGGTCTTATTCCCAACTCATTAAATACTGACGCTTTCTCACTGGCCCTCTGGGTCAGTTACCGACGCTCTGAGACACCCTTTAGCAGTGGTATGAAACACACTGGGCGACAGCATTTTTTGATGCTCCAAGCAACTGCTGTCATATAAAAATCAAGAAAGTCCACATAGGGTGGGTGGAAGGGGAGGTGTAGACCGCTGTTCGTGTTCCGTGTGAAACCAAAATGTATGTCACAGACTGTATGCACATTCCCAGAGCCAGCCCAGGATGGAAGCGTGTTACTTTCTCAAGAGAGGGAGTTCAAGTATCTCATGGTCTTGAGATGGAGCATGGATCAGCAGTTTGGCGCGGTGTCTGGAGTAATGCAGGAGCCCGACTGTCTTGGTGAAGAGGGAGCTGAGCCAGAAGGCGAAGCTTTTGATTTACTGGTCCATCTATGTCCCAGCCCTCACCTGTGGTCATGAGCTCTGGGTAGTGACTGAAAGAATGAGATTGCGGACACGAGTGGCCGAAATTAGTTTCCTCCATGGGGTTGCTGGGCTCAGCCTTAGAGACAGGGTAAGGAGCTCGGACATCTGGAGGGAGCTCGGAGTAGAGCCGCTGCCCCTTCGTGTCGAAAGGGGTCAGTTGAGGTGGTTCGGGCATCTGATCAGGATGCCTCCTGGGTGCCTCCTGTTGGAGGTGCTCTGGACACCAGGCCCCGGGGCAGACCCAGAACACACTGGAGGGATTACATATCTCGTCTGGCCTAGGAACGCCTTGGGGTCCCCCAAGTGGAGCAAGAAAGCGTTGCTTGGGAGAGGGACGTCTGGGGTGCTTTGCTTGGCCTGTTGCCCCGGTGACCTAGTCCTGAATAAGCGGATGAAAATGGATGGATTGATGGATGGCCTGGCATTTAATGAGCGGAAACTGAACATTTCCAGTGAAAACGGATGTTTATTTTGAAAAGACACAATACATGTAATGAGTGTAAATTGATATGCTGTCCCAGAGTGTCCAAAACACTGGGGGAGGGGGAGCCTGATACCTGAGCCCCATAGTTTGACATGTAGGACCACGAACCAAGTGTCGGTATTTGATGAGTTGGAAGGGATAATGTGCTGTGTTCAGGGGTGCATACAAATTCTGGGATTTGGGGGTACTATACCAAATTTGGGGATTTTGTGTGGGAGGATTAATGATACACTTATTGCTAGCAAATAACTTCCATTTAGTTGAGTAACCGGGAGGGTGGTATGAAGGGTATGAAGGTAGATTTACTCACTTAAGAGAGGCTGTGAAAGGCTATAATGCCACCTGTACATAAATTAGAGACATGTTTGACTGCCACTTCAAAAAGTAACTGCATATGTTCTTGTGTTTACCCCATTGACGGCAGTGAGAGAATCATTCTCACAACACCGACTGTAACTGCACCAGTGAAGTCAAACTCATTGTTGTGGCTTGTTAGCGACCTCCATAGAATCACTTATGCCTTCTTAAATCTCGCTCAGCTGTGTTTCATTGAAAGTTGGAAATATTGTGCTGTTGCATTTCTTGTTTGTCTGCCAGCACACCTGCTCCTGTCCATCACCCTGCGTGAAACATAACGCCAGTTTACAGCTGCATATGTCGTCAACTTGCCCACAGCCAGGACTGGAGCCCAGTCAGAGTGTGCGCTGGTAGATAATCCTCCTTCTATGAAAGCGGCACTGTGCGTGAATGCTGAGAAGAATAATGTCGGTGAATGTGTGTGTGTGAGGAAATCCTTCTTCTAGTTTAAAGGCTCTGCACGCTCTGAACAATGGGATTGATGCAAGATTGAAAATCCATGTAGGGAAATAGAAAACCAATTGTTTGCTCTTTGGCCTCCAGTTGTTTTTATCTAATCATATTTGTTTTGGAGAGGGGGAGGTTAATCTGTTCAGTATTTCAGATGTGCAAGATTTGCAGAAAGGCTGCATGGAAGGATTACAGCATCGTATACAGTAACTGTTGTCATAATCTAGTATGTCTGTCAAAGTAATACTTCAGATAAAGACACAGGGTTGGATTTCCTTAATATTTTCAGTTATACTTGCTTTGTGCCTTGTGACAATTGTGACATACAGTATAATCAGACATATAATGTAAAGGATTTTCAGATTTACTAATATATTTGTTTTAAATAGGGTTGTAACTAATGATTATTTTATTATTTTTTTGTAACGTGAAAAGTATCCACACCATAGTCCGACATCTTTAGAATCACCAGATGTTCAACAAAGTAGAATTTTTATCATACTTGGATGTAGGACAACAACTATTATTCAGCGTGACATCTTCAGATAGCTTGTTTTCTCCAACTAACACTTCCAAACCCACAACTATTTATTTTACAATGATATAAAACTGAGAAAAGCAGTAAATCCTCACCTCGTAAAAGCAGGAACCAGAGAATGTTTGGCATTTCTGCCTCACATATAACCAGCAATGAACTGATTATTGTTACCGATTACTCATCAAATCTTTTCACCCTCTGGATGCAGTAATGATTGTTTTTTAATGCTACGTCTTTAAAGGGTACTTTCCGATTTTCAACCTGCTTTGCATCACAACAATGACGGTAGTATGCGTAAATGAGCTATGGTAAAGTTCCCTCCATCTTATGAGAGCCTTGATCTCCCTGCTCATCTCTTAGCTAATTTTTCTCTGGTTCTAGAGCTGTTGCTTGAACTACAGATAATACCTCTGCATTTTTGTATGCCCACCATTACAGAAACAAATACCCCTTTTCCATCATATTAGCTCTGGGTTTTGAAGTGGTTCCAATCAGGTTTCTTGGAGCCCTGGTGCTATCTAGTGAACCAGCCTGCATTTCTAACAGTTTGGAGCAGAATCAAAAATGGGGATGGTACAGAACGGTTCCATTGGTACCATCCACAACTTTTCACAGTGGAAACAGAAAAAAAGCGTGCTGAACTGTACAGCACCATACTGCCTGGTGAAAACGGAAAAGGAGCACCAATTTCAAAAGAATTTGCATCTCTCTACTGCATAAACCCCAGCTTTATGAAAATATATTCTTTCCAGCAGTGAAATACTTCTTTAAGGAAAATAGAAAGTCATCAACGTGTTGCTTTAAACCCTCCTGGAGAATTGATTTCACAAGATAATGCAAAGTGTCACTTAAGTCGACACAGGAGTCTTTAAAACACAGGAGACCTATTGCAGTGGATTTCAGTCTGGGCAGTAATGTGTTGTTTTGCTTTGGTAACAGCTGGGCTTCTCCCTGATGCTGTGGGGGTCTGATACAAATTAAAGCCAGCGAGGGAGGGAGAGCACTGCGGGTTTGTTAGTGTGGAGTAATTGACCACATGGTATCCAAGAGGCTTGGTGTTGCTGTGTTCTCCAGGATGAATGTCTCATGGGGCTATGGAAGTGGGGGAGAGAGTGGATGAGGGAAAGAGAAAGGAGGAGGAAGAGGAGGAGGAGGGGGTGAGGATTTGGAGTAGTCCATTGTTTATCCTGATGGTTTCCAGATGATGGCAGAGGGAGGCAGCCAACCTCCTGGGCCTCTCTCACCAGGCTGCAAGGATCTGGGCCAAGCTTATCTGCTGCAGCCTTAAAATCTGGCTTTACATCGCTCCGTGCACTCTGGAGTTGATTTAAGTTACACAACCGGAGTTATGGCTTTTGGATGGGACGACTTGTAATGCACATAATAAATGAATTTAACATCTATTTATCTTAAAACAAAACAGTTTCTCACACATGGTTTGAGGCTGTAAAGATCTTCGATCAAATATGGAGAGTTGTTTTTCGGGGAAAATGTGTTTGTGCCTATTTGAATTTATTACTGTGTGAAAAGAAAAGGGGCCAAAAATGGAAAGTTTTCATCAAAGAACCAAGTCTTAAACATCATGCCTTTATGTTTTCAGCCATGCTAATGGTGTGGCTTTGAGGATGGTAATGTTGGTCGCTCAGTCGGTCCACCACTTTGGTCCAGACTGGAATATTTCAACAACTACTGGATGGAGCCCCCCTAGAAATAAAGTTTGTATACACTAACTTGAAATATTCATTCAGTCATTTTCCATAACTGCTTATCCTGTTAACTATCACAGGGCTTACACATAGAGACAGACAACCATTCACACTCACATTCACAGTCACCAATTAACCTAACCTGCACCTTTGGTCTATGGGAGGAAGCCGGAGTATGCGGAGGAAGCCCACGCTGACACAGAGAGATCATGCAGGCTTCTCTTCTCTTCTCTAAACCTCTTCCTGTGAGGCGACAAAGCTAACCACTGCTCCTCCGTGCCGCCCCTTAACTAGAAACAGCAAATATGTTTTTGGGGGAAACATTATGCTGAACAAACCACATTTCCTGAAAAAACGTACCTAATTAACGTACCTGGCAAGTTGCAAAAATGTTGTTGTTGAACGTATTGGCAAAGTATTCACTGACAATTTTGTTTTCTGCCAAAACAGGCAACCTTGCAAGACACTATCCACTCGTACTGACTACTACATTAGGGTATGGCCACACCTAAGCAACTGCACATGAGTGACCGTTGCTTGCTAAGGCAATATTACTGCTGAATGTCGGCAGTGCCAGATTTGATGCACACGAAAAGCTAATTTGCTAGCTTATTATGTTAGCTAGTTTGCAAGTAAATACAGCAAAATATGATATTATTGGTACATTTTCTTACGTTCTGTGCCTGCCTCCAAACTCACTGCAAGCCAGGCAGCAACTCTAACCTGGGGCACCTTGTATTCTCACAGCCTGTATTGTACAATATCGGCTGGTTAGATACAGCAACAATCAATGTCTCCTCCACACATACTTCTTTGCTATTGGTTTGCTGGTTAAAGTTCACCAAAGTTAAACTCCACACAATACGAAGATATGAATTTCCTTTGCCAACACAGGTGAATGTTTTATTCGCCCCTTTGCTTGAAACCTATCCGAACCTAAATCAAAGTGCTTCTGTTGCCTAACCCTGAGACAGGAGTCCAGACGTGAACCCAGGATTCTCATGTCACGTTTCTGCACTCTGTCCGACCAGCTCCACATTAATGTGGTGTTCCATTAAATCAAAGAAATGTCTCTGAACATTCTCCAGGCAGGGATTACGTTATCACCACAATGTAATTATGGATGCAATTCATTCATATACAAACATAATTTCTAGACAGGGCTGTGGTACCGAGGTTCCCATTTGTGGTTTAGAGTGAAACATCTCAACAACTCTCAGATGAATTTACATAAAGTTTTGAAGCAGACATTTATGTTCTCCAGAAGATGAAGCCTGCTGACTGTGATCCCCTGACTCTACATGTGGTGTGTAGTGTAGTTCAGAGGGAAATGTCCCAACAGCTATTGGATAAATTGGCATGGAATTTGGTGCAGACATTATTGTCTCTGTAAGGATGAATTGTAACTTTGGTGAGTTTTCTTGTAGCACCATCATAAGATCATGAGATAAACTGTTTTTTGATCAAATAGCTGCAACACTAATTCTTGTCAACCTCAGCCATTTTTTGAGTTTAGTGCTAATTAGCGTATGATAGCATGCTAACCAAGCAGCAACCTCTGGGGCTGAAAAATCTAGCCAACATGACATGCCAAAAACTGCAGTTCTTTAAACGACCACTTGAGGCTAGCTATAGAAGTCTATCCTCACAGAGCCAAATGTTTACAATAGAAATATACGCGTTGACAGCCTGGTACAAAAAACGGTCTTGTCTCTATAGTTGATCTCTCCATTTATGACAGCTGTACGAAGGGTGAATTTTCATTTTACTCACCCGTTTACATTTTATTGAGGTTTAAAGTTACACATTATTAAGGGTGGGGCTGCTTGAGTGACAGGCTGTCTGCCGATAGTGTTCTCGGCTCCTCATAAGGTCATTTTTGTCTCCAAAAAACTAACATGACGACTGCCGTCATGCTGAACTCAAGGCTTCAGAATGGAAGTCCACAAACCAATTGGTGGCGTCACGTTAGCTACGTCCATTACTTATAAAGTCTATGCTGCTTACATGCTAAACTATGATGACGAACATGTTAATCATTATAACTGCTACACATCGGCACATTAGTATTGCCACAGTGAGCATGTTAGCATGCTGACGTTAGCATCAGCTCAAAGCATTAGTGTGCCTAATGTTACCGGCTCACCCTTTGGGTGGTGAGCCGGTGAGGGTGGTGGTCTTGTCGGTAACCTGACATGTACTTGTGTGTGTATGGAGGGAAGCAGCTCTTTCAGGGCATCATAGTGAAGAATGATGATAGTCGGCAGAATTAAGTGTCTAGATGAGCTCAGGGCTACTGTTCGTTGTTTGTTGTTTTGTGGTGAAGACTGCATTTAAGCCATTGTTGTGAAGGGCACCTGAACGCCTCACCATCCCTCCTTCTGCAGAGTGGTCCGGACCACTAGACGCTAGTTACCAGCTAATAACGAGTCAAGCAAGAATTAATGTTGACAAGCAGGCGTGTTCCCAACTAAGGTTCAGAGCCAGTAAGCTGTCACTGAGAGAGAAAACACTAAGTACCGTTAGCATGACTGTGGACTTTTATGCTGCTTTCCATTTGCACTAGGAAGTCAGAATTTCTGAGTTCCCGGTCTAGGATGCCCCCTTAAGACGGATTTCAGATGGAGAAACCTCACCAACCCTGACCTCGAAATTCAAAATGGCTGCTCCGCACATCAAGAGTCGTGAAAGCTGTCATAATATATTGTTAATTAGTACTTCTGTCTTATTTGTGTCTCATTAAAACAGTCTTGTACACAGTACTGTCCAACTTATATCTGTGGACATGTTGCTACGGTGTTTGCTATGGTAATGCATCGTAATTGATTGGTATTGCTAATAGCTGATAGCAATTCTACCTAGGTTAGGCCAGAACAGTGGTTCCCAATTGTTGGGTCCTTGTCCAAAAGAGGGTAGCGGGTCCATTCTGAATGGACTACAAGTAACTTGCGAACCTATCAAGTTTGTAAAAAACAAACTTTATTTTGAAGTACAACGAATTTCATGCACAAGCTTTTATTTTGAAGTGCTGTTTAATGCTGTAGAGTAAGTGAATAACAGACCGCTGCTTGAGAGACAGCAAAGTAGTTTGACGGCATGGCCAAAAGAAAGCATAACGTTGAATATACACTTTGTGGACCATGAACTAATGACTAAGGACAAATCTGGACCCTGTGGCTGGGCCAGAACTGGTAGATCTTGGTTTTCCGACTTGTACTGGGACGTGGCTCCGACCTCCGACTTCCAAAGTAAATGGAACACAGCCTTAGCGTTGCTTAAATGGGCTACAGTTTCCATTTCTTGAAGAGTCTTTTACAGTCTGTTGTGATGATTTGATCAAATCATGCTACTGTTTTCCGAAATGTCAAAATGCATTTAAGTAGTAACAAATGTGTCATTTTGCACGCATTACCTTTATTTTGATACAGATATCGGAAAACTATTCACACTTATATTGAGATATTTATCTTGGCCATATAGTTTCCCACAAACATGCAGCACAGGGTCTGAGTTAAAGCAATATTTATTCAAAAAATATTAAATATTAAGTGTATCTTCCAGGAGGACAATGAAAGACATTCTGAGGTGTGTTAAATAAACTAGTTGTGTTATGAGTACAGAAGGCTCGATGATGGATTTATGCACTTTTCTGCCTTCACTCAAACTTTCCTGCTTTCCATAGGAGCATCCAGTCACTGTCAGGTCATAAGTGTGATTTTCATGTGTCGGTTGCCAGTGTCACAGCTTTGATGGGACCAATGGAAACTCCGGACTGTGCCATGGCCTTTGCTGCCCTGTGGGCTCCAGACCCTAGGTAGAGTTTGTTTTGCTTGTTCTGCAGAATGAAAGCTGTTTCCTCCCTCAGGAAGATGATGCTCTGTCTGCTCTCCCTGTGGGCGCTTGAGAAAGAGGGCTGCCATCAAAAGTAACCTCCCACAGTGCCTCATGGTGGCTAAATGATGCAAACACAGGCCTCAAAATGCTTCACAGTGGCCTCCACACTCAGGGACTCCACTGCTGGAACCTTAAACATATTTTACTTAACGCATGTAGTCCTGGAAATGAATAAAATGATCTGTGAGAAGTTTTGAACCTGACATATGTTCCTGCTGTGAAATCAAAACAAGATTTGACGTTTAACTCCTCCGGTGGCGCGGGTTCAGTTTTAATTTTGACTTGCCCTACTTTTCAGCAGAGGTGCTTTTTAATTTAAACCAGTCTTGTCGAGATGATTTCGTTGTGATGGGTTTAGGATTTTGTCATGTTATACAAGTGCAGAGTTCATCTGGGTTTTATTTCCTCCCTGCTAAGATCTTTGTGTCCTGATTGGTGGGTCGGGGCCAGCTGGGAGGGATGACTGAGAGGCTGAGGTATTTGTCCTATAGCAGGGAGGCCTCTACCATTGGTCCCCCCACAGCCGGGGCCTCCTTTATGGTCCCTCGGGAACACAGCTGGAGGGAGGGAGTTCATTTCTAATGGGAAAGCTGAGACTCCTTCTTTTCTGTCCAACAAATAAATTACACTGAACCTTACAATATGTCCCAACTTCCTTGAAATAAACCATTAAAACCTTTTTTTCAGTCTTTCTTCTACAGCACAAGGATTCTTCTACATTTAAACACTGTCCCTTTATACTTATAGTTTAGATTAGAGGCCGATAGTTTGCCTATCACTGATACATACGTATTATATTAACACTGATCAGTAAACTGAGAACAATACTGGGTTTTATGTACAGAAATAAGAATTATAGAGTCAATATTTTTTCTGTTTTGGCTTATGGGGATAGAAAAGCTGCCGCCCCTACATTGAAATCACTGGATACTGGCCACCACTAAGCCCTAAGGTACATAACTGGTGATCCTTACAGTGCCATCTTTACCAAAAGGTCAGCTGGCCACATTTGACTGTGAATTGGGACCAGCACTGTTTTATATTTATCTATAAAGCTTTGATACAGATGCTTCT
Organism: Epinephelus fuscoguttatus; assembly: GCF_011397635.1. Taxonomy (NCBI): domain Eukaryota; kingdom Metazoa; phylum Chordata; class Actinopteri; order Perciformes; family Serranidae; genus Epinephelus; species Epinephelus fuscoguttatus. Next base: position 23,950,864 of record NC_064771.1, read on the forward strand.
ACCCAAGCGATAGGCACCCTGCAGTTCCAGAGCCACATGCACATCTTTCGCCCCTCTCTAGTGGCTCTCTTTGACAAAAAATAATATGTCAATGAATAATGGTTATTTTTTAACATTTTAATATACACAACAAAAAAAGTTCTAACATTTCATCAACTAAAATGTTTGTTGGCACCTTTTCCTCTAAATTTTGCCAAACCTCAACAGCAGTAGCGTGTCTTGAGTCTCCTTGTTAGACTATCTTAAATTCCAAATCCAAAAAAGGAAAAGCCTTGGAGAAGAATAAAGTATTTAATTGAGTGTGGACCGGTTTGTTTGCTTTTACCGCCAACGCTTTAAAGTCAAAGTACCGATTAATCATGAAGAGCCCACTACAGAGTCACCCCCTTGTGGTAAAACATATTAATGAATGCTCATTTAGACCTATTAATAATGTTTGTGTAAAGCTCAAATATGTTTTGCGGCTCCAGACAGATTTTTTTAAACGTATTTTGGTTTAAAATGGCTCTTTTGAAAGTAAAGGTTGCTGACCCCTCACATATTTCATCCCTTTTACCTCTGAACTCACAATCTTGGCACCCGCTCGTAGAATAGGTTGTTGCTTCACATTCCCTTAATCAGAACTGAACAGGAAAAATGTCATTCTCTTACAGTGCACTTAATACATTGAATAATCTGCAGATGACCATAAATTTAAACTAGCTGTAGCCATTATGGCTGTTTTTCATGCCTTATTTTAGATCTCTTTTTGATTGTAGGCCAAGTCCTTTTAACTATACATCAATTCCATAGGAATAATAGTTGTCCGCTATTTATTATTATTGTTTGTGGTTTTGGATGATTGTATTTATAGTTAATGGATGGATTATCTCTTTATTTGAACTTATTTTAGGTTTGCTTACTGATTGTTTCCTATGTCTTTCTTCATGCTGCATGAAAATGAGGCTCTCTCTCAAGTGATTCAGTTGATAACATTTTTGACATTTGCATCTCTGAGCATTGGTTTTCCAGCTGCTACATAGAAACCAGATCAAATCTTTACTGGCTTGTAAAAGTGGGATGCAGTCTAGTTTTGGGGGGTTAGAGCAATGGCAGTATAGGGAGCCAATTCGTATTTTCACAGCTCTTGTTCCACATTCTTGACTTACTATCAAGCACAAAATACTGGACCTTTGAGTAAAGGTTTGAATGAATCGATCAATATTAGTATCGCATATATGTTTTCCGATGTGCGCTGATATTAAACCTTCTGGGGTGATTTACAAATAGTGTTGTTGAGTAGTTTGTCCAGCAGAGTGCGCTCTGACTCCAAGTTTACAGTACACATATAGCCTAGCAAAGTGTGTCACTGCTGAGCGCACAGTAGGTGTGAGTCAAACATTGTCTTCACGGTAAGTTGCAAATTAGCTTGTGAAATATGACCCCATTATTTTCCCTTTTCAATATAACTAAAATAATATGAACTCTGTCCCTGACAACCGCCATTTCACTCATGCTAATTACGTCTCTTTGCTAAGCTAGCTAACGTTAGCCAGCCATAGTTTGTTGGTACAACATAGCAGATTGTGAGGTGGTGGTTTTAGTATGCTGATTGAAAACTTCAAGCTACTTTATAGTTTGTTGGTGAGACACAATGCTGGAGAGTAAACAAACACTGTCCCTCATCTTTAGCTCTCTAAACGAGCTAATGATTGCTAAATTAGCGAACTAGCTGACCACTTAGCTACTTAATGCCTTGTCAGCTGAGAGGAAGTCGGTGTGTTTGCATGTATTCAAACTGTTTTGTTTAGGACTTGAACAACTAACAAAAGTCAGAACTTAAAGCTTAAGTTTTCTCCTCAAGTATGACACTTAAGGTTAGTTTTTCCTTAGCTTTGGAAATTACTTAAGGGTGTTGCACAGAATCTCTTAAAAGGTTTCCTTGATCAAGGAAAGACATTAAGGCATTTACTGCACTGAAAGAGATTTTACAGCAGTAAGACTGTTTCCATGGAGACCATTTGCTTGAACATGTGCTTGTGATAGCGTAGGCTACCTGTTGCCACACCTAAGTTGGCCTGATTGTGGAAAAAAATGGCAGATAAAAAGATAGAAGGAATTCATTAAAACACCACAGGTTTTCTTCTTAAGTATGACACTTATGAATTAATTTTTCCCAAGCTGAGGGAACTACTGAAGGGTGTTGCACAGAATCCCTGAGAGGGTTTCCTTAAATGTTAAGATTTTACAGTGGTAAAATACTGCAGTTACCATGACAACCATTTGCTCGTGCTTATGACTTTAACTTTAAAGGATTCCTTAAGTATAAAATCAAGATAAGGAGAAATCCTTAAATATGTAGGTGAACATGTGAAGATGGGTTTTGAGCAACTGATTTAATTATAAGAAAGCCGTAACATGGACACCATAGGTGTTTTGTGCAACCGTTCCCTGGTTTTCCACTGTTAAAAGTCTCCCTTGAGCACATAAAGAAGAACATGGTCACTGTAACATAATTTTACCCTATATTAATGGGGCAAAGGTGTAACGGTTTAGTAACTGTACATCCTACAACACAGCAGCAGTGAACCCTGAGTTACTGTTTGTATGACTCAATAATATGTTTTAATAAGCAAGAAAACAGCGTTTCTGTGTGGAATTTAACCTATTGAAATAACCTTTCAGAATAGGAATATTACTGCATTTAAATAGGCCTAAACTTTATACATATGTAAAAGATATGATGAATTGAAATGATCTGTTATCTCTACATTTAAAAAGACACATCTTAATAATGCCTAACTTGATAAAAATAAAATGTTCTTTCCTCTGTCACCTGCAGATGGGTAGAAAGAGACAGCGGTGTGGGACTACTTCTCCAAAGGTGGTGATGTAGTTGTCTGCAATAAGCAAAGATAAGCCGGGACTCTAGCAACAGTCTTAAACAGTCTAATTAAGTTATTTCTCAATAAAGCAGCCTTCTGAGTACCTCTGCATGGTCATATTGGTGCAAAATCCAAGCACAAAAATGTACTATATCGCCTGCCACTTTATACCATATTTGTATAATACTACACTTACACTTACTACATTGCACCTACTATGTTATACTATATTAGACACATACTACACTGTTTCTATAGTGTTATATTTGATTCTCTGTTCAATCCTTTGTAATCTTGCTGTACTACATGTTATGTTATTCCTTACACTTTACACTTTATCTAATTCGTCGAGTGTACACTTTTAATATAGACTTGCTGACTCTACTGCTGTTGTCACAATGTCGCAATGTCACTTTTGCCTGTAAATTTTGTTTCCATATGTTCTGGTTTAGTTGTTTCATTTTAATCATATTCTTGTTTTGGTTTAGGTTTTCATACACCTCTCATTATTTATTCTCATATTTCTCTATGTGTACTTTTGCTGTCATTGTGCTGCTGCAACAACTGAGTATCCCCTCTGGTGGGGATTAATAAAGGTTTATCTTAACATTTTGGGAACTTTTTCTCCTCTAAAATCGGTATTGGTCTCAAAAACCCCACATCTGTCAGGCTCTAGTTAAATGAGAAGGACTTCTTTGAAATGTAAAGCTCACTCTTCCAGGACTGCATTAATTAAGCATCAAAGCAAATGAGCTTTTTAACTTGTATTGACAGGAACCATAAATAATCATCTCATTCCCAAACACAAAACTACTCCATAAACCCGACTCTCTTGACCACCAACAGGGCGGCTATCACTTCCTGTTGTAATCACACAGAGCTTTGAATTGGCTGCCGTCCAAAGAAACCAAATAGGTCAGTCAGTCTCCTTCAGTTAGAGGTGGTGAGAGGCGAAAGCCAAACTGTTTGCAAAGCTGTCGAGGACTATGCGTTGAGAAATGTCTCATTTTTAAGTATTTAAGTTACGTAGTCAGCCTCATGTGGGTTGAAGACGAGGTCAGCGCTGTAAGAACTGTTGTCTGCTGTGTGTTTCTGCTCAGGCTCGACCCAAAGGTGAAGGCCTGACCCCGTATCAGGGAAAGAAGAGGTGCTTCGGGGAATACAAATGCCCAAAATGCAAGAGGAAGTGGATGAGCGGAAACTCCTGGGCCAACATGGGACAAGAATGTATCAAGTGCCACATCAACGTTTACCCTCATAAGCAGGTAACAGTTAAACTACACACAGGAGGAATCAGTAAACCGGGATGGCTGCTCAGGCCTCGTGCGTAGAGGCTCTGCTCACTGTTTTCACTTAACCTATACTGCTGAAACTTCACAGGAAACCCTGCTTCGCTGCACACAACATGGCAGAAACCCAATGCATGCTTTGTGGCTGTGTTTTGTTACAGTATATTTCCTTATGGTTTGACCCTCGAGGCCAGAAGCTGCTTTATGTTTTATTTTGGCCCAAAGTAACTGGATTAACTGTAGAAATCAAACCCGGTGTTACTGTAGAACAGGCGTACCCCAGCAGGCAAAATGTTTTCTTCCCCAGAAATGCTAATGTTGATATGATCACTATCTTATGTATCTGTTGGTGTGATAATTCCAGAGTAGTGGGTTGAAATGTGTGGTTTTCTTCTGAATTTTCTTGGAGTTATGAGTCACTTCTGATAAAACTCTTTCCCATTTGTGTATTTGTTTGTCAAGTAGTTTGCAGGAAATCTGAAAAACATGTGACCTGATTTCAAGCGAAGTTTGGTGGAAAATAAATCCATGGGCCAAAAGAACAAGTGGTTAGTTTTTGGTGCAAATAGTGCCACCATGTGTCAACTTACAAAGGACTTTATAGACTAGGTTTAAAAGCATTTTCAATGCATTTTTTAAAAAAAAAAATTCTTCAAATTTACTACCTTTATTTAGTTGATATTCAGTACTATTTTCTTATAATTGGTCGGCAGATTCTTGTAGGTGTAGCCTTTTTGATATATACTCAGCAACTTTTGACCAAGCTTCAATTAAATGTGCAAATATCACATTACATTCTTGTAGGAGTGGGTGTTATAGCGATTACTGTCGATGCATTGCTGCTTATTTTATTTGGGATTTATAAAATTACTATATTTGGAAGATTCCCATATAAATTTTCATGTCATTTTTCTTTTTGAAGCCAACAGCGATGTGTCACATGCACACCCCCGCCCATCCAGATCTGTCTCACCTGAGCGATAGACGAGATGTTTGTCTTTGTATCAGCAGGGCTCCAGCCTGCAGCCATTTAGTCGCATTTTGTAACCATGGAGCACCAGTGCGACTTACAAATATTATAAATATATGAACTGGAGAGCTGTGTTTGTTTCCAGCTCACAGTAAATAAATCTTTGCGTTTAATGGCGCCGCTGTAAAAGTTTAACTTTATGCTAACTGCTAACAGCTAACTGTAGACTTGTGTGCTTCAGAATAAAAGCACCAGTGATTTGGCTTTGATATTTTTCATGATAACAATACTTAATTTAACTTTCTTATAACATTTTTTTCTTTAACTTTACAAGTACTTTATTATATAAATATCTTATTTAACTTTATAATAACATTACCTTATTTAAATTTATGAGTACTTTATCTAACTATAAAACAGTACTTTATTTAACTGAATTGTAGCAGTACATTACTTAACTTTATTATTTATACTAGTACTCAATGTTACCATAACAACACTTTAAACTCTAATTTTAAAACTGTATTTTCAATGTATTATAACTACTTTACCTAACATTATTGTAACTTTATTTCACTTAACCTCATTAAAATAGTACTTTGTTCAACTTTATAACCATACTTTAACTTTATTACAATGGTACTCTATTTTACTTTATTGAAACAATATATTTTTTAAATTTATATTACAACAGTACTTTATTTTAACTCTATAACAGCACTTTATTTTGATAGTAATTTATTTATCTTTACTATAACAGTACTTTTTTTATTGTAACATTAGTTTACTTAGTAGTTTAGTACTTTACTAGTCTACAATAGTTTAGAAAAAATGTTAAAATATCTACTTGTATATTTTGTATCGCAGTATTATTTTATTATATTTACATGAGTTAAAATTAGAAATTAGAGGAAGAATTTTGGGTGGATAAAAGCAACGATTTTTTTAAAATTAAAAATCTGATTTTATGTACTTACTTTTGTCAGAAATTGACACGTTTTGAATCCAGAGTCTAAAACATAGAAATGTCAGCCTTGAATAAAGCATCATATATCATGTGTGCATAATCGTAGAATGTAAATTCCTCCACAGGTTGTTAAAACCCTTAAATTCCCAGGACCGACACTGTGGACGTGACCCTGACAGCTCAGTCAGTGATGAGTAATTCCCTGTTTCTTTGTTCCAGCGACCTCTGGAGAAACCGGACGGGTTAGATGTATCGGACCAAAGCAAGGAGCATCCACAACACCTGTGTGAAAAATGCAAAGTCCTCGGCTACTACTGCCGCCGCGTGCAATAACACACTCCACTCGCCTTACGTACTCCTCCAAAGTTGTGTCAAAAAGGGACGGTTATATTTTAATTACTAAATAGTTCTATAGTTAACTTTATTGTTCTGTAATGCATCTAACGGTTTATTCTCTTTGACACTGTGACTCTCTGTATAAGAGGCTCATTTTTTAAAAGGTATCTATCAGTGGAGACGAGTACTTTGCATCTGCTGGGTTCTTGTACCTTCCTCAGTTATTATCATGTGAATATTCATTTTGAAGTCTTAACAATGAAACTGTGAATTAAGAAACTTTAGCTCGGTGTCTGCCTTCATTCGTGTCCAACGAGTTGGAACGAAAGTGAAGTTTCCAGATGAAGAAGATTCTCTTTTACATGTTTGTATATTACAGAAATAACTTAAGTGAAATGTTTTCTGTATAAAATATGCAACAAGTCTTTACTAAGAAGGATATGCAGTATTAGCGTGTATCTGCATTATTATTATTATCTGTATTATCAGTACTGGAGGGTACATAATTTTTTGAACATATTTTTAAGCCATTACTGTTTTGTTGATTATTACACTTTGTGAAGGAATATATTAGCCAACTAACATTTATTCTTTATAAGTACGTGCCTGTATTTCTGAGGTTTGTCATTTGTACAAAACTGTAAACCAATGCAATATGATCGACACCTTTCATTTCCTCAACAATAGAATAAACTACAGCATGGTTATATTTTAGCACACAGTGCTGAGACAGACTCACCAAAGTGCTTTTATATGGGTCAGAGGTTGAAATGTCTCACATGTAACATGAGACAGAAAAGGAGTTTAAATGTGAATGTACCAAAGATCATGAGGGATTAAAGGGACAGTTCAACTCAAAATCCAAAATACATATTTTTCATATTACCCATAGTGCTGTTTATCAGTCTAGATTGTTTTGGTGTGAGTTGCAGAGTGTTGGAGATATCGGCCGTAGAGATTTCTGCCTTCTCTCCAATATAATGGAACTAGGTGGCACTCAGCTTGTGGTGCTCAAAGCGCCGAAAAAGTACAACAAAAACGCAACAGCAATGTCTCTTTCCAGTATGAAAGAAAGAAAATAAACAAACGGATAACTGTCACGTTATAGCTGGAAAAATTGATTTCTGTAACAAGACATTTTCATGTTTTAACTAGATATTTTAACATTTTTACAACATACAAACATCACATTATCACAAGAAACTTATTGTTATTAAAATTACTATTTATGCTGAGGTGAAATGTATCACAATAAAATAATATAAGTGATCACGTTATCAGTGAAGGTTGTGTTATAACAATAGATTATGATGTTTTAATGAGAAAGATTCACATTGTGATAAGATAAGCAGTATATCATTACAACAATGTTACAATCCACCAAGTTTGTATGCTGTGATAATGTGAAAATATCTTGTTATAACATGGAAATATCTTAAAATAACCTGAAAAAACATCGTTTTAACAAAAAGTTTTCACGTTATGACATGAGATTGTTCCTTTGTCTTTTTTCTGTGCAGCACCCTTCAGCGAAAATATGTCACCGGACACATGTCAAGAGCATGAGCCTTTTGTCCATGAGTAGATGCACACTTCCTTCAGCGTGTTGATTCGGTTGGCAGGTGTCAAAAATAGTTCCTCCATGAAACTGCTCACAACAAGGTCTGTGGATTATCTTGAGTAACCAGGTCATGATTTCTGGAAAGAGACATTGCTGTTGAGTTTTACAAATTTATTTTTTGGTGCTCTGAGCACCACAAACCAAGTACCATCTAGTTCCATTATAATCGAGAGAAGGCAGACATATCTATGTCCGATATCTCAAACACTCACCAACTCACACCAAAACAATCTAGACTGATAAACAGCACAACAGGTCACAGGAAGAATATGTATTTGAGGGTGAACTGTCCCTTTAAGTGGAAGTTGCATGTTGCTTTAGAAGCTCTTTTTATCTCCTGGAAATTGTGATGATGGAACAGACCCTCTGATGTTTAACTGTTTAAGACGTGTGAAACACCGTTTAATGTGCCTTAGTTTGAGTGACGTTTGGTGAAGCTGATCCCTTGATCTCCTAAAATGTTTTTGTATTAAAATGTATTTAAACATGTTCCTGGTTTCCATTCTTCCAAACTGTTTTTGTCTCTGGTGACAATATAAGCACATATTGTTTTTAATCCATCCATGTGTCAGGGTGGATTGTGGGGTGGGGAGGTTTGGGAAAGTCCACACAGGGCTGTATAGCTGTCAGCTGATAAAATCAAACTGTCTCCAACATTAACTGATCCAGATGTTTCACAATTTTCTCTCCAAACAACAGAAAACAACACAATCTTCATCTCTCTTAATATTTTTGGAGCATCTGGTAAACTTTACTTATGGCGACGCACAATCAGATTTGGCTTCATCGCCCTCTCGTATACCACCACTGGCAGAGCACACACAAAAAAGAAACATTTCCCAGTGCAGAGGCGATTAGATCTGAGGTTTCAGACCTTAATTCTTCAGGGCAGATGTCAGGAGATTAATTACTTAGCGGAATAAGATCATGAGTGGACCGAGACTGATGAGGAAAACAGAAGGAGGCGGGAAGAATGACACTGATCTCATTCCTCAGCTGGTGATAAAACATTGGACTTCCCCCAATAAATGGACACACCTTCAACTCAAACGGCTTCAGTTTAAGTCCAAGTGGCCCAAAAAAGAAGTGTTACAGATGTAATGTGACATGTCTAAATTTAAGTGTCTAAAACCGACTTGACCGATGTTGTTGTGTACTTATATCATCCCAAACGTTTCCAATGTTGAAACCCAAAGACATCTAATTTTATTCAGTGTTACAGTGTGCTTCATTTGGTCGCCATAGCTTCTTTACGTCAACTTGCATTTACTTGGATAGCGAAGGCATGAGCCGCATAACTCTGCCTTTGATTGGCTTACACTGACCTTCTACCCTAACCCTAACCATTCTCACTCCTCTGATCTAAACCTAACCAATCCAACCAATGAAGGCAACGAGTACTAGCCAATCTGACTGGGAGTAGGGTGCATGATGCCTTCGCTATCTTAGGAAATGCAAAGTTACCCCCTTTGGTTGCTCTAACATCGGCCTTCATTATGCGTAACTTTAAAGGAATACTCCGATGATTTGGGAGTCATGCCCTTTCTCTATCATTTTCATATTGAGACAACATGATCAATGTTTTTTGTGTCTGTACGTCCAGTGGCTGGGTCTCAGCGGTTAGCATAGCAGCTTAGCTTAGCGAATACAATTGAAGTCTATAGGAGGTCAATAGCCTACTCGGTAAAAGTGAAGTAATAAACGTTACAGAAACCCTGAAGCTGGCATTTCTGCATGTGCATTTAAAATAAACATGTTTAAACATTAATTCGAAAAACGAGAGTCCTTTTGATGATGAAGTTTGATACACGGAAGTATAGCATGTTTACGTCCTACGCTGTGATCCGTGGAGGGATACACCAGTCAGGGAAAAGGCACAGACGTACAGATGTACTCCTTTTTTGAATTAATGTTTAAACATGTTTATTTAAAATGCACGTGCAGAAATGCCAGCTTCAGGGTTTCTGTAACGTTTATTTCTTCACTTTTACCGAGTAGGCTACTGACCCCCTATAGACTTCAATTGTATTCGCTAAGCTAAGCCACACTGCTAACCGCTGAGACCCAGCCACTGGACGTACAGACACAAAAAAGATATCGATCATGTTGTCTCAATATGAAAATAATAGAGAAAGGGCATAACTCCCAAATTGTCGGAGTATTCTTTTAAGTCTTAGTGAAATGTAAATGGGTGAGTTATAAAAATATTCACCCGTGCAGTTGTTGTGAATTTTAAAATTAACCACAAAGACCAAAACCATTTTGTGTACCAGGCTGTAAACGTATTCATTTCTGCTGTCAAGTTGCGCATTTTAACATGGAGGTCTATGGGGATTGAGTCGGTCCTGGAGCCAGCCACTAGTGGCCATTAGAGGAACTACAGTTTTTGGCACTTGTGTGTTGATTTCATTTTTTGGCTATGTTTTTACCAATGAGGGCAACTCCCATGATCCCACGCTGCTTCGGGATGTCATCAACGTCCATCTTTTTTTAGCAGGTGAGTTTCCATCCCCCTCTTTTAATGCACATTTTCAATATACGCATAAAAAATGAGTACAAATGCCAAAAATCTTAAAATATCCCTCAATGTTGCAAAAAATGTTTTTACGGATGGGGGATGTGAAAAAATTGATTTATCGATAATAGGTACATGCCACTAAGTGCAATGAGAACAAATTCAGCTAATGAATGATAAAGTATGGTCAGAGCATACCGTCATTGTGTAGGCCACTGTGAGCTCTCTTCGTTGTCTGTGGATGCTTATGAACACAGAGCTGCTGCCAAAACTCTTCCAAGAGCACAGAGCTGTAATATAAGTTGGTCAAAACTCTGTATTTCCATGGTCCACTGTGCTCTGTTTTTATACGTCCATTGTTTCCCCTCATTTGAGGTTTGACTGGTGCTCTTTTAAAGAGTTACTAAATCCCCAAAGCAGTTTTTTTTTTCAGATGAAAACCAAAGTATGTGGGTATTTAATATTGTTATCCATTGATCCAGGTCCAAGTCTTAGTTTTAGAGCACAGTATTTGAATCCAACATATTGTGTTATAATTATGGACAGCGACTGCCCTCTGTTGGTTGAAACACAGATATTGCTGTTAAATTGCTAATAGAGAGGCAGGTAACATATATGGTGGCAGCTATCGTCAGCAATCAACCTCCCCCTCTGCCCTCCACTCCTCCACACAGTACAAAGGAGTAGGCGGTGTTTCTTTATTCCCACTCCCAGCTCTGCTCGTGTTGATACTTCACCTTCCAGAGACATTTTTCGAATTTCGAAGGTAGAGGCACTTCAGCCAAAACACACACAATAAAAAAAACATAAGAGATAACCTAACTCTAACCCTACAAGTAACATGTAGAAATATTATGACACCTTCGCACCATGACAACACCCAACCGATTCCTTCATCCTTGTACTTATGAGAACTTTAAAGTCAGGCAGACCAGGTCACGTAGTTTCAGCTCAGTCTGAGCACTATGAACAGACAACAAAACTAAGTCTTGAGAGCTCAGACTGTAGCTACAATCAGATCTGTTTAATCAAAGTACAAATGTTTGAAGGGAGTTTACCCAGTATGGCTTTATAAGTGAACAAATACTGACTGAGCCTACGAAAGGTCAAAGATGGCCAACCAGCCCTGGCACCTGCCTAAAGAATCTGCACCTTACCTTGATAAACCAACTCAATTTGCATAACAGTAGTGGGTGGAAATGCACATAAAATAGCATTTTCTTTTGCCAATTTTCTGAAAATTTGGTCGAAATCTGAACTTCATATGGACGCAAACCCACGATTGTTTTGACTGAGACCCCTAACAGTAGAAGTGACTTGCTTTTAAAATCACATTTGTAATCCTGACACTGAAGTTCATGTTGTTAGTATAAAAACAGATCAATCAGACTCACATATTTAGAAAATATGATTTTATTTTTTGCTAATGAATGCCTCTTTTCCAAACCAGTTATATTAATACCTCTCTTCAAATACAATAGCACCCGTAATTTCGTATTCTATGATACAAGTTCACATTTAATACCTCGAGAGCTAAGTGCGTTAGTTGCTACCTGAAGAAAGTCTAACACAGGACTGAAGAACCAACAGAAACACTGTCTGACTCTGAGGTGATCTATTGCCAGCAAAGAGAGGCAGCACTCTGTGCCATGGCTGAAAAAAGAGCCTCTTTCACTCGGACCCTCGCATTGAAATTACAGCAGGAGATGAGCCTACGACCGTGTCCGCCTCTCAGAGTCTATTCCAGCTCTCCGCAGTCTGTGATAGTGATCTTCTTGGAGGTTCGCCCGGTCCGTGAACCGAAGGACTCTATTTTCTTGACCACGTCCATTCCCTCCTTGACGCTGCCAAAGACAACATGCTTGCCATCCAGCCTGGATGAAGAAAGAAGAGGATTATTATCACTGCCCCCAGACTGAGAGACAATCCATGATGCACCCAGCAGGGTTTGACTCACGGCGCACTGTTGGGTGATGTCGCTATTTCTGCAATGATTCTGCCATTCAAATCCTCATGAATCTTTTTTTTTTTTTTTTTGCTTCCATGTCAAAACATTACAAGAATTCACAGCTTCCAGCAATAATTATATTCCCAGCAGTGTGGGGGAAAACCTCTGAAACAGCATTTCAACAATAACTGGACATCACTGACTACATATTTAAAAAGTTACAATAACAAACGCCATCCAAAGGCAGCAGAATTTTATACCAAAGCTATTTAACTGAAAGGAATCTCTGGGACAGATTTCTATTTTAAAAACACTGTATATATTAAAAAACACTTTCTGTGTAGCTGAGGTGAGTACAGACTCTGACACAACACAACATGCTGATATCTGGACTGTAAAGATTGTGGCGGTGAATTTGATTTTGCTTTTATGATTGGGTCCTCCTGGGGAATAGGGTTGGGTCGATTTTGGTTTGCAAATCCGGTCCAGTGTACGAGCTTTAACCAGTTTGATTTTATGCAAACTGGCTGAACCTGTGTTGGTCATTATGACACATTCTGGCAAATTAAAACGCAGCTCACATCAGAAACCTGTGCCGACTGCGTCATGGTGCAAAATCCAACTTGTACTGCATTAGTTAAAAGCTATATGACAATGTGATTGACATAATATTATGTTTGTTTATAAAGGAGCCACAAGTGTCTGACAGGCTGTGAGCAATTTGTTGCCAAGCCAAGCACGGCAACACAAGATCAAATTACAGCAGAGGTGGGAGGAGGAACTGGTCACACGTTGTGTTGTTTACTAGAAAGTTTGTGTGTTTTTTGGGGGGGACGAGACGAGACGTGGCCGTAGGGATGTGCCATTTATCTTTCAGGATAATACTGGTATTATTTTTAATATAATAAGAAAAATTAATGTGGTAATACTAACAATATTTCAACTTGTTGTCATATTGATGTTGTATGTTATGCACGGACACAACAAGCATGGCTGAGAGGAAAATTATAACCGACTCGGCAGTGGTTCCAAAAAGAGGAGCAGCTTCAGTAGTGTGGAATAAACTGTGGCATCCTGAATGTTTTATGAACAGCCCCGGACTTCTCACGGTCTTTTAGCGAGTTACCGCTCAGAGGGAACTCAGTCAGCGGCTCCTCTGGCAGCAGCACACACTCTCTGTGTTGTCAAGTGATTTTAACCTAAACCTTTGGTAGCGTAAACCAAAATGACGCTCGCAGCTCAACAAAAACTACATACATGTGAATGTGTGATAGTTGTGGTATCATAACAGCCTGTCACAGGTTACAGCGTGATGATTGGAGGAGAAATGGCAGAGCATAAAGGTCCAGGTGGAAAAAAACATCTCAGGATTTTACTAAAAGACGGAAATCATCTGTTGATTTATATATTTAGACCCCAGGGGACATTTATTGTATTTGGGAGCTGTTTAAATGTGTAATGTGTGGTAGATTTTATTTTGTTGAACTATTGTATACAGAACCTGAATCTCACTCTGAGTTACTGCTGTTGTTCACAAACTAAAGAAATGAGAGATCATTTTTGTTTTTACTGAATATTTGAAGGCAAACTGTAAAACTAGATCACTTATTTTGTTGCAATTCTGTGTTCTTCAATTAATAAAACGCGAGTTAAAAGCTGTTGACAGTTTGCAAACAGGGAGAATATCCTTTCACTTGAGTATTCAGTATAGTACATATCTGTTTTTGTTCAGGTTCGCTCATTGTACAGGGTCTTCACGTTTCCAGACAACTGATCAGAGCTCCGTACAAACTCTAACAGAATAAATCAGCACATACCAGTCTGTTTTTTCGGTGCAGATGAAGAACTGGGATCCGTTGGTGTTGGGTCCAGCGTTGGCCATAGACAAGATACCTACAATGCAACAAATAAAAAGGTATCATTTTGAAACATGTCATGCTTTAGCTTAAAGGAACACTTCACCCACACAATGATTTTTTCCCCCGCAGAAAACAGTGAACATATTGATTTATTGATTAATTGGGGACCATGTTTTAATTAATCTTAATCTTGAATTGACTTTTTCTCTGAGACTTGCAACTAAAACGTAACAAATATTGGAAAAAACTGAAATCTTATTTAAATTTGAAGTGATCTTTTATAAATGAATTTATTTTGTTTGGATGACTTCATTTTATTCCTCTCTGTATTGTGACAAACAGAATGAACTCTAGCTTACGAACAAGTGGTAGATAGCTCCGTCCTTCAAAACACCCAGGCTTCCCATGAATCAAAGTCATGGCTCACAGGGATCTTTGTGACGTTTAAGGACAATCAGGGACAAAAAGGATTCACAGTCCTTGATACTTCAATGTAACCCTGCTTCTTTTCAGTTTTTGTTTTACACAATGTCCTTGCCTGTTGTCCTTGGGTTTGTCTGTTCTGTTCTTATAAAAACTATAAAAATTAAGTATGAAAAAAAGACACTCACTCACACCACTCGTGCAGTATAATCCAAGTCTCATTTATCCAGTCGTATGCTCAGTACAGCCCTCTTCAAAGCCAGACTAAGGTATTTAAATGAAAATGCATGTGTTTGGGAAATGCGGCGCATTCAACTTCAAGAATTAGTCTTGGATTATATTGCACAAGTTGTGTGCGAGTTTGTCAACAGATGTTTTTATACAGTTTGCTGCTGTTAAACGAGGTCCCCAGCCAGTCAGTCAGTAAATCGATATGTCCGCTATTTTCCATGGAGGCCTGTGAGAAAAACAATGTGCTCTTGACAAATCTCAAGCTAACACGGCGTGACTAACTGATTTGCTAACGGTCGTTTTGTGGGTGAAGTATTCCTTTAAAGTAAGCAAACATGTCTGCAGAGCTTTCTGTCAGCTCAGCTACACAGAGACATGCGCACAAAACTCATTTTGACATGTCACAGTAGGAAAAGCTCTGGTGTAAATAATACAACAAATGATGACTGACTTCCATAAGCTGCTTCAGCTGCTACTAGTGTCAGAGTCCTGGTGTTGTGCACACTGCTGGCTCACTGGGACACCAAATATTAGGGCTGGGCGATATAACGACTATGTACAATATATATCGATTTTCAAGCAAGGTACAAATTTAAACAAAGATTTTTAATGTTTCCAAACTACAATAAACGTAGGCCCGTTTGATACTTTTATACTCATGTTATAGTTTTGTGTCCTGTGATACAAACCTTTAAACCTCCGTAGCTCCAGCGCTGTGTGCAGAGACATTAACGTACAGCCCTGCTATCTATTTTATATCATTTTTAATTTACATGTTGTGCAGCTGTATATTTTCAAACAGGGGGAAAAAAATCTGTCTTTGCATTTTAGTTTAATCACAATCTGTTTTTATAAAAGTGCTTGTGACGTCTCAAATGACGCTTTGACTTGCAAGTGAAAACATGCAGCCCATTTTGGAGAAAATACAGAGATATATATCGTATATCACCAGTAAGCCTGTAAATACAGATAAATAGAGATATGAATTTTAGCCCGTATCGCCCAGGCCTACCATATTTTGGTGAATTTATCTTGTTGCATTATGTCAATTTCTCCTACCAGGACACTTTAATAGAAAAATCCATTAATATTTTTAGCAAAGCCTTTGTTTTTCCACTATAACAAGTCAAAATGTCTGTTTTAAAAAGGCATACTGATCATCTTATATCAGGTCATTCAAACACTTGCTGCAAAATGCTGCCACCTAGTGGTGAAAACAAAGAAGACAAGCCATGTTATGCATTATTTCCATTGAATTACATTGTGAGTTTCCTTCTTTCAAAGATAAAATAGTGCACTGACAGCAGTCATGGCTTTTGAATGATTCTAAACATTTCATCAACATGTTAAATAAATAATCTCATCCTGGTGTTTCTTTGATTTTGGATCAGGACAAAAATCTAATAGATTTTTCAGCATGGTTTCCAAAACCTCCTGAAAATCACCAGCTGATCCGTCTGCCACAAACGCTGCAGCTCTTCAAGTGTGATGCTAGGAGCATTTGTACTGTCTTGTGTAGTGTCACACTGCCCTGTGTTTCCCACTGAGCTGTTAAATCTCGTAATACTCCGATGTGATTAAATCGCCTGTGTTGACGCTGCAGTTTGTGCTGCTCTGCCCTTTCTGTTGCATCAAAGGAAATACTGAGTTTGAATATTAACGTATGGAAGAAAACAGGGAATTTCTCCTTAACTGGGGGACTTACACAGTTGCACAGAATTCCTTAAAAGAGATTTGACAGTGCTAAAAGTTTCCATGGAGATTGTTGGTTTGCTTGGACTCACACTTGAGTGCCTGTTACCATCTCACAAAGTTGGCTTACAGTTAGATGGTGAAAAAACAGCAAAAGAAAAGAAGACAAGAAAACCATATCAGTCAGAGGAGGAAAAGATTATACTTCTGGAGGAAAACAATCATAGAAAGCACATACTACCAAGTAAAGTTGACCCCCACATACCAGAAGACGACTGTAGGAAGAAACTGCGACAAAAATTTTTTCGGTCAAATCCTAAGTGTAAAATCAGAAGCCTATCAATCGTGTTCACCTAGCCGCAGAAAACTCTTCTCGGGGTGTGTTTTCATTTATCACCATATACTCGGGCATGTTGCAGTTAAGATAAAGTCAGAGGTATCTTAAGTTTTTTTTTTTTTTTACCTTGCTTTGTTTGCTAAGGTTTTTTGTGCAACAGTCTAGGTCTTTGCGTAAGACAAAGACAAGGAGAAAACCATAAACACTTAAGTCAATATTTTAAGAAAACCTGAAGGGTGTTTTGTGCAACCAAATTTATTTTGAGGACACCTTAACTAGGACTTTGAGTACAAGCTTTACTTAAGGTGTTTTGTGCAACTGTCAGCATATATACAGTATGTGATGATTACCAGGTCCGGTGTGCTGCAGCTTGAAGTTCTCATCAGGAAACTTCCATCCATAGATCGACTTCCCTCCCGTCCCATTGTGGTTGGTGAAGTCTCCACCCTGATCAAATACCACATCACTGTCATCACACTGTAAAAGCTGTGGGGCGGGACGACAAAAGTGACACAAAGGAGGAACAAAAAAAAAAAAAACAGCCTACCTGGCACATGAAGTGAGGGATCACCCTGTGGAAAATGGATCCCTTGTAACCAAAGCCATGTTCGCCCGTGCACAGCGCTCTGAAGTTCTCTGCGAGAAAGATTTGGGTCAGGTCAACACAAGTCGGGGGTTTCCTCGAGCAGGAACGCCAGGATCCCTGAATGTACGACTACAGTTTCTCTAGTAAAGTAATAAAAGCAGTTCCCACACAGTTTCATGGACTTTTCAAGGACTCATAATTTTTTTTCCTTGCCCTACTTGCCTCCCTTTCTTTAAACATATCACATTGAAACTTTATTCAAACGTAAGTCCTTCTAGCTGGCACACATGGAGGGAGGGATGGGATGTGGGGGGGAAGATGAAGACACGTATGTGATGGTAAAACAAGCACTGTCACACAGACACATATTAAAGCTACGTTAACGTCACCAGCTTCAGAAAATAAATTTGCCGTTATGTTACATTACATTAAAGGTTAAACACGGAAGACTGCTGTAACAATTTCAATACACACAACAAACTTCCATTACTTTTCCATAACTTTTAATGATTTTCACTAATTCCATGACTTTTTCAGATCTGGAAAATGTGATATTAAAATTCCATGACCTTTCCTGGTTTTCCATGACTGTAGGAACCCTGTTAAAAGTGGCACTGAATGTCTGCTCAGATTCAAAATCTTGATTACTGTCTGTTTTCTTTGATCAGGTGGTTCATAATTAAAATAAAAACTGTTCACATTTTACACAACATACTTGTAAGACAAACTTTAGCCTCACGTTTGAGAGCTTTGACTTCTTTTGTGACAGTAAAGAGGGTTTCTTGTAGAAAAATATGTTAAGATTATTCAAAAGAAGGTACCAAAATATGTATTTTTATGGCATTGATAGCAAAGTCAGGTATTGCGTTTGCTGTATCTCAGAGTTTCATACGATACCAAGCTGTAGTCTTTCTGACATGTGATGAACGTCAAGTCTGGTGTCACAAATAAGCTTTGGTGTCGATAAGGAAATCTTTCTGCATGACTAAATACAGAGTTCCTACAGTGTTCAAGATAACATACATGCAGACTCAAATTTCACATGTTCTCGGTAGTTTCCAGACCATTTTTGACACCTGAGTGCAAATAGCTTGATGTTTATTATGTTAATATATGATTTAAAATCCAACTGTTGACAAATATCTTACACTCTGATTTTTTTATGCTATTATGTGATGCAGCTAGGTACAATTATCACCATAATGAATAAAGAATATTCTATCATTGTCGCCCCTCCATGTTATTTTGTTTCCTTTATAATGAACTGAAACTGAGTTGACAAAAGTGAAGTAATTCCACTTTCACAGCTGCTGTGCAGCCTTGTTTATTCACTGTGACTCAAATTTTCAGACAAAGATAATATGTAGTTGTAAGTCATGCTATGTATATATAAAATTCAAAGATATGGCTGCATTGTCTTTCACACTAATCTGGTCGTGAATGTCTGGATATGGTTCAGTTATCCAGAGCAGCAGTTATCAAGGCACCAGGGGCGGAGCTGTGAAGCAGGCGGTGATGTATACGTGTAAAGGCAGCTCTGCGTAGGAGTGTGCGTTCAGTCACACACCATACTTCTTGTCTTGCTTTTGAATGTCATCAAAAGCAAGACAAGACCTGCACTGGCTCACACAGTAGTAAACATTTGTGCTGTGCTCGCTGCTCCAAACACTGTGCCTGTATGAATTATTAATTTTAAGAAATACATACTCAGTTCTCCTTCTTCTGTACTTATACAGACCTAGAAAACACTCATTGTGAATAGAAGTCCAGAGGAATAACAGTGACAGATTTGTCAGAGTCTCTTTATCTTAACACAGCCCTGCTTCAATCCTCATATGAGTTACTGACAGCAGAATGATCTGTAAATGAAGTCACACTTAATGAAATTACTTCCTCATATGTCATATGATATTTTGGCAACAATATCAAGGGTGCATGTTGAATTTTACTGCTGCACACAAGAGTGTTTCTAAGCTTAGAGGGCATTCAGGGATTAGCCTGGAGCACTGTCACAGGCACTATTTTTGGTAAACAACCCCTATTTTAATGCTTATTTAAACATGCTGGTACCTTATATTAAAAGTAAAACATTGCTGTGAATTAATTTAGTTTAAATGTGAATTATAAAATGGTTGACAGGCCACCCAGCACCCTGTCACAGGCCATATGCTTCATACTCTGTAAAATTAAAGTCAGCTTTTCATGAGCTCAGTCAGAAGCTTCATAAAACAGAAATACCCAATTACAGGACTTGTACTGACCTGCTGTCTTTGGCACAATTTCAGCGTTGAGCTGCAAGAGAAAACCAAAAAGCCGCAGGGTCAGTGTGAACAGGTTGTTCTCTGACAAACAGCCATCAGTGAACCTGTCCTGACAGGACACGAGACGGTCTATAGGGAGTTTAGCTGCTGTAGTTTTAATGTCCATTCACAAACAAACATGAATAAACTGAAAGTGAAGCCTTGCAGATGTGTGTACCATCTCACCTCAAAGGTTATCCTGCCGAGAGGTTGGTTATCTGCGGAGACATCAAAGTAAACCGTCGGGTTTTTGTTGGCAGTCACGGGGCCGTTGCTGTAGAGGCGCGCGGCGGTGAACGCCAGCGAACAGAACTTTATCCGGTTTGATAAAACAAACATTGTCAAAGAAAACACGGCTTAGAGGGCACACGCAGGACAGCAGTGAGCAGGAGTCACGCTCTGCACGCTTGGGTAACGGAGAGGAGGAAGTTTTTCTACAGCAACCGGAAGCACCTTTTCTCCGAGCGGTGCCGGTTAAAATCTCGCGAGATTTGCAGTTGACGGTAGTTTCACGGCACATTGTGTAAAATGGAAAAAGTCGTTTTCTTTTTTTGTTCAGTTAATTCTACAATCGGAAAAATTACACATTCACAAGAAAAGATGAGCGGACTCTAATTCGGATTTTATTTATTTATTTATTTTATCATCAAAAAATATCATGATATGGTTACACAATAAGAGGCTTTAAGAATATGACGAAAAATAAAACTAATGATGTGACAAATTTTACATTAACTGATGATACATTACTCTGGATCT
Organism: Epinephelus fuscoguttatus; assembly: GCF_011397635.1. Taxonomy (NCBI): domain Eukaryota; kingdom Metazoa; phylum Chordata; class Actinopteri; order Perciformes; family Serranidae; genus Epinephelus; species Epinephelus fuscoguttatus. Next base: position 23,971,561 of record NC_064771.1, read on the forward strand.
GTATTACTTTTTTGTTTTCTTTTTTCTCTCTCTCTGTATATATATACCCCTGGTATGGACATTTCTGTATGTACGTAATGTACTTTTGTCTCCTAAACATGTTAAATATTTTAAATGAATAAATCAAAGTGTTTTTAATTTTTATTCTTTTTATTCTTAAAAATATAATTAGAATGCATGCTATAAAATATAATAAATTAATTAGTCAGAGGGCAAAACCGGAGTTGGGATTGGTTTTTTTTGTTTTGTTTTTTAAATCAAGCACTATAACACTGTGGCACCAAAATAAGAGACCTTAAAAAGTAATTAAAACTAATTATGTATTTGCCAAGTTTCATATGAACTAATGATACATTTCTCTGGATTTGTATTATTATTATTTTCTTAATTTTATTTTTTATTCATATATATATATATATATATATATATACACACACACACATATTTGGACAGTTTTATATGTAAATAATGTTAATATGCTTTTATTTCTTATATTAAGAATTTCTATTTTTATTCTTAAAAATATAATCATCATATAAATAGCGCACATCTATAAGAATGGATGTAATAAAATATAATAATTTTTTTTTTAAAAAAAAAGTACAAGGTCATTAGAAAACAACACTTGACTTTTGACTTTTTTTTTTTTTTTTTTAATTAATAACTGCAGCAATGTGGCACCAAAATAAAAGACCTTTAGAAAGAAAAGGCAATTAAAACAAATTTGTGTTTCAGAAGTTTCTTGTGAACTGATTTTTTCCCTTTATTTTTTCTTTATTTTTGTTTTTTTTATTTTAATTTCAATTTTAATTTTCTTTTTTTTTTCTCTGTATATCTGTATGTGGTATGGAGAGTTTTATATGTAAATAACGATAATGTACCTTTGTTTCTTAAATTATGAAATGTAAAAACAAAATTTTTATTCTTAAAAATATAATCAGCATATAAGTTGCACACAGCTGCAAAGAATGCCTCCAATGAAATATGAAAAAAAAAAAAAAAAATTGACAGAGACATCAAAAGTCATCAACATCCTGCACCACAGTGGCTTTTCTTTTAAATGTCAGGGACTTAAACTCACTGATGCTTGTTTGTCATTTGAGTGGAAACTATCAGTGTTGTTTACCTTTTGCAAAAACCAACCAGACAGTTGGTTTCACAGAACTTGCTGCTTGCTGCAGCTTTACTTACTGAGTCCAAAGTGGTTGCTGTGGTGCTGACGATTGTATGTAGCTGCTAATGTGCATGAGGTGGTTGCCGGGAGATACAGCCTGATGTACGGCAGTGATACTCAAGGAGTGATACCCCATGGAGGGCCAAATCTGGCCCTCCATGGGGTATCACAACGATCATGGCCCACTGACCACTTTCTAATTCACAATGACAATACACTGATTCACACTGGGATGTTTTTTTGTGCTTAAATGTAAATAAGGTGCCAGAGTGAATAAAAAAGCATCAATATAGATCATGTTCATCAAATAAGAGGTCTAATGGCTAATCCTAGAAATGTCCTTGTGTACACCTGACCTGTGCAGGGATGCTGTGACTGAATTTGCGTCTTGGTAAAGCCGAGTGACGACAGATGTGCTGGTGTGTCATTTTCCATATGACTTCTAGATTCAAGAAATGTTCCTGAACCACAAACTATTATTGTTGCTAACACGTCAGAGACATTAGACGTCCTCACATCGACTCATAGATGACTTACCAACACTTGCCTTACATCAGCTGTGAAATGCTCGTGGGAGGGTGAAGACACTCCCAAAGTTAAAATGTGGCTTGACTGCAATGTGAATGCTCTGAGGTGGAGACGATTAGATACATTAGAAGTGATCAGTGATGTAACACACATGGGGTGACCAACATCTTCTGTCTTTTCAAAAACGGGTGGTAATTACAAAAACACCTGCCTGAAGAAAATATTACGGACACTCAGCACCCATTTTGGATTAGAAGTGACGCTGTGACGACCCCTCCACTCCACTAGGTGTGCCTATTTTCCTGGCTGTTCTCTTTTGTTGTGGGTTAAGGCAGAAGGTTGTCGCTGACATCATGACATCATTAAACAAAGCAGCTTACATAAACCCAAAGTAGCAACAACAGCATACTTGCCAAACTCGTCTGTCTCAACAAACCCAGACACCAGCTGAATCAAATCACCTCATCAGCACATGCAACCAAGCATGATTGTCCACTGCAAGGGAAGTGTTATAAAACATTAATGTATAATATGTTGGAGGAAAATTCTTTGTGATATGTTTCTTATATCCCATTTATTTAAAGGGGCAGTGTGTACGATTCAGGGGGATTTAGTGACATCTAGTGGTGAGGATTGGAAATTGCAACTAGCTGAATTAGAATTATCCACAGAGGTCTCTTCCTCTCCAAAACAAACAGACCCTGTAGAAACACTGAATAAAGCAGTTTCCTCATGAAACTAGCATTACTGCTGCATGCATCAGTCAAGTTTCTCTTACAGTTCACACCCATGTCTGTGAAAACATGGATGATTCACAGACACCTTCAGCCCGGCAGCACAGAAGATCTGTACACTCAGCTCAGTTTCAAGGTGTTTTAAAAAACAAAACAAAAACATTTTTTTGCATCTCAGGAGGATTTTAAAATTTGAAAAAGTATGATTCTGTTCCATCCATTTCTGTTTTTCCGTGTAAGTTTAAAACAGCTATCTTATTTCCTTCTTTCACCTTTTTCTCTTTTATTTTATTTCCTTCCCAACTGACTGAATAGTAACAACTCTGCATCATGCATATGAGCAGGTTTACAAACCACGTCTCTGTTGTGATAATTAATGTGGGCTAATATCATTTCCACATAATCACGAGCTGGCCTTAAGCTTTATTAATTCAGAGTGCGAGTACAATTTGATACCCGTAATTTACACCTTCTGCTTGGATGAGCAGCCTGTGGGAGTCGGGCGGGCCAACGATGCACAAAAGACAGGACGACAATGACGTACAGGTATCATCTGAATACATATTTATTAGATAAATATTAGGTTGTCACATCATCTAACTACATACAGTTCTGCAAGACTAAAAATCACAATTAGTTCCTTTATTTTCTGACCAGTTTAGAATATGAAATGATTGTACATACAATGTACACAATAGAGACAATGGCCACATTGCATGAATCACCTTAGATTGTATCATTTTTCCAACTGCTCATGATATCAAAAAATTGTACAAACTATGGATTTGGTTACAATCTTCTGGACCCGTCCCTCCCACCGCTTTCCTCCCACCCCTCCGAACGATTTGCTTTGTAACCTTTTTTTTTTTTTTCCTTTTTTATTTTAGCTTTAGCACCTCGGAGTATGCAGGTGACAGACTAGAACACTTAGGCTAAATATTACATGTAAAACATAGCTGTCCCAGTTCCCCTAACAAAAGAGGTGAAAGTATATATTACAGAGGGAGGGGGGGAACAAAATGCGGAGAGATACCCACAGACACTAACTAACAAGTTTTCATTTTCCATATTCAGCCACTTCCAGTAGAGGGGTTGCAAGCTTTTTATTATTCTGAAGAAACAATGCACATTCCCAGGGAAAATGAATACATTTCTGTTCACATGTCTCTATATTCATTTACATATATACAGGCATCCTTGGGACGTTTGGTCTAGCCTTGCCCTCCACATCCTCTCCAGGCCAGAATGATGAACGTGCCCTTCCTCTCTGTATTTTTTTTTAATTTTTTTTATTTATTTTCTAAAACAACTTCCCCCAGAGAAATGGCCCTTTTGTTGTGATTGTGCAACTACAGATTCAGGGTGCTGCCTTAAACACCAAATTGGAGAACGAAGTATGAAATGACGATGACTTCGATGGGACTGATCAGAAGTTCAGATATTTAAAGAATGAAAATGTGGCAGTGTGGCAATAAAAGAGTTTGATTTGATGTCTCTTTGTGACATAAATATGAAACAACATGTCAGTGAACTGGAACAAACAATATTTCTTAAATGACGCTTAAAATAATGTTTACATAAAAAACCCAGGATGGTTAAATTAGCACAATGCTACAGTTGAAAGAAATTGGATTTCTAGCCTTACAGATTAATAAGAAAAACCAGTACAAAATAATTTACCAAAAACAAAAAAAAGAGGGGATACAAATGTATATGGTCTCGTGCTTTTTAAAAAAAGCCACATTTTTCTATAACAAAAATATAAACAATATCATGGATTTCTTTAAAATATGGTTGTGATATATCTTTAAAATACCACTGTGTATTGACAATTAGCAACAATTATGATATTCACATAGCTCACTAATTACACTGAAAGCCAGCTGATACCACATCTTTTTAAAACCGTTACTGCTCAGTATCACTGATAAAATGTTAACATAAAATCATGAGTAGACGACGTTTTCAAACACATCCGAGCGTGGAGGAAAACTGGAAACTGAAATGATGCTACACAATCACTTTGAGCTGACGCAGGTGGAAAAGGGTGACACCTGTGTGTGAAATGACAGGTGCGAGACAGAGTGCACCGGGAAGAAAGTGACTAGAAAGCACGGCGACCTGCAGGAAATAGCTTATGAGACATTTGGACTTGCTTCCCCCCGTGACGAGGAGGCGAGACAGACAGCTGTCACACGCTGGTTACAAACAAAGTCAGTGGTTAGATGGGAGTCAGGGAGCGCACGGTGTTAGATCGGACGACTAATGGTCGGAGGACAGACATTATTGAGATGATACAAAAATATTCACAATGATATTTACAGTACAATAGCATTTCTTAAAAAATAATACATTTGCATACTGAACAGCACTCTTCTCAAAAAGTGAAAAACAAACGTGGCAAAAAAAGGTCTGCACCAATACTGCTTTTAAAAACCACTTCTTGAACAGCAGTGATGGATAAACTGGATCTGTCCTCCCCTATATCTTTGAAATCAATATTTCCTCCCTAACAGAAACACTCACACATGCACACTCACTCACACACACACACACACGCACGCGCGCGCACAGGACCGAGCAAACACAAACCTCTCCATTCTCATCCCTCTAACTTTGGTGATGTCGAGCAGTTTCCCAAAAAGATTTCACGGATTAATTACGCGGCGACAGAAACAAGAAAACAAAACCATCCAGCAAACACACGGTGAACGCACTGCTGATGTCATCACTTCAATGTTAGTGTTAAATAAATCATACTAAAATCAAAAAAACAAAAGCCGTGGAAACAGCAACTGATAAAAACCACACTATCTTTTTTTTTTTTCTTCTTTTTTTTTGTAACCACTTGGAACAGCACTAGACGAGGGCTTGGCACACATGCACTTTGAAGACTACTTTAACAGCACATCATTTAACAGGGAGAGAGATGCAACGTTGCAAAAATGCAGACGGGAGCGACATCGGGGCTCATGCGGAGCAGACGGCGTGGAAGGAGTCGCAGCAGGGAGCGGGATCTTTACAGGAATCTCTCGTGTTGTATCTTTCCTTTTCTTTGACATCACTCCTCTGCACCGGAGATGATAACTACACAACATGTAGAAGTATTCTCCATATGTGGTATAAACTTTTTTGGGGCCAAAATCTTCTCCGTTCCAGCTGTCGACCCTCAGACGACTGAAAAGCAGGGATATCTCTTTTTGACAAAAATATGTATGTATCACAATTGTAGACAAAGTGGAAGCCGATCATTCCCAAAAATCTTTTAAAATGCGGAGCAAAAAATTATTTAAAAAACTTTTCGTCAAGGACAGACTCGTCTAATTTTGATTTTTTTGTGTGTTTTTGCATTGCCAAAATCTCTTGTGCTTTTAAATGATGTGTGGTGGACAAAAACAGTGCGGCTAACCAGACCAGTCAGGGAATGGAGCTGTGACACCGGGAAGCTGCAGCCTCTCAGATTGGAATAACAATATGGACGTCGCGCACACTGGCCAGATAGCGCAGGTTTTTTTTGTTTTGTTCTTTTTAACAATTTTTTTTTTGTTTTGTTTTTACAGTGAATTCCTTTTTCTTCTCAAAAGGAAACAAAACATGAATAAAAAATGCTACAACACGTTCCTAATGTGCACACAAACACCTGTGTGTGGCGTAAAAAAATCAACTGAGTATAGCTGCACAGTTCAAAAGTATCGCCACGGGGTGAGAGGGCGGGGTAGGGCGGGGCGACCCCTTAGCCGTGTCCCCGCCGTGTCTTGGAGTTTTTAACCTCTTTCAGTCAATCTGTGCTGGCCAATGAAAACTGTACAAGAGGAAGAAGAGAAAGGGAGTGCATCTTTGTGTTTATCAAGTACTGAGCGAACGCCCTGGGGTCTCAGGGAAACTGCAGGCAGTCAGAGAAGTTCATGTGTGTCTGAATTGCCTCAGTTGTTTTCGAAGAGCGACAGAAGGTCGTCGTTGCTATTGCTGGGGAGGTCCGGTGGATCCAGGTACGACAACAGCTCATCCGGGTTGGCGAGCTCTGGAAGAAGCTGCGAGGAAAGAGGAATGATTTGGTTAGCCACTGAAGTGAACTAAAATTACTCAAAATGTTCTGCTGTGTGCCAAGACTCACGTCTAAAGATGGCTCGGGCATGTCCGACCCCGCTTGGCTGTCCAAGCTGCTGGAGGGGTTGAAGGCCAGGTCGCCGTGAGGATGGTTGTTGGGGCCGGGTGGCTGTTGCTGCTGCTGCTGTTGCTGAGGAGGCGGAGCTTGTCGTGACGGCTGAGGAGGCCCGCTGTGGTGTAGCTGCTGCCCTGATTGGCTCCCAGGGTGTGGAGATGCATGTAAGCTCTGCAGAGGAGGACCATGCGACTGGTCATTGCCGGCAGAGTGAGGTATCTGTAGAGAGGAAATAGGAAATATTCAGACTAGGGTTGTAACTGATAGTTATTTTAATTGACCTTTTGCTAAGCCCCGCCGCTTTGTTTGAAGGATATATCCAGGATGTCAAACTGACTCAGCAAAAAGACAAAGATAGTTAGAAGCTAAAGCTGAACTATAGGCTACAGATCACAGTGTAAAAGTGAACCACATCACTGCTCATCGCCACACAAGACAATGTATAAAAAGGGAGAAACAGAAAGCTGATCAAGTAGATGACGGGAGAACTCACTGAGTCAGGCATGTTGTGTGAGAGCGGCTTGTCTTGGGCCATCAGGCTGTTGGGCATGTCAGGTGGATGAGACAGCTGGGGACCGTGCATGAAGTCATTCATCGACGTACCGCCGGGGGTGCCGTGAGGAAAGTCAAAGTTCCCATGCCCCTGGTAATTGTTGCCTGGCACACAAATTAAATACAGTAAATACATGCGTACATTTTTTACAGTTATTCTAAGCTCCTTTTGTCACGTGATAATGACTTTGGACCGTGTGTTTGTGTCGTACCTTGGTTGCCGTATTCGTTGTTGTTGCCCCCTTGCTGAGAAGACAATATCGGGTACGGTGACGGTCCCGGGCCGAGCTGAGCTATCATCTCCATCACATTGGGCATGATCATCTGGCTGGGGCTCATAGTCTTAAACCTCTTGGCCAGCGGTCCATCTGGATCCTCCTTGATGTGGAGATCGGATTTAATCGCCACTGGCCGCCAACTACATGTCGGGTCGATGGTCACCTCCTCAAACTCCGAGCTGGTGGAATACAGACGAAACGGTTAAGATACAAGGAAATGAAGAGAAAAACATTATATGCACTTCAGATTTGTCTCCAACTTACTTTTGAATGGCGTTCAAGATTCCCCACATGTACTGGTCCACTTCCAGTCCCTCTAACAACGCTGTTTTACTGAGCAGAGAAGAGAGACGAGGCTTAAAATGCTGAGAGGGACAACTACGTGACTTCAACTTGACTCGAGACAGACTCAAGTTGCAAATCTGAGGGCTTGCGACTTGCCTGATCTGCCTCAAATGTTTTCAGGACAACATTATACTGAACTATCGTTGTTTCAAAATAGAACGTTTTCAAACAAGTCGCCATGTTGGTCCAGTCACGGGCCTAGTGTCACGCCAATCAAGTGTCCAAAAGCGACCCCAGGGCCTCCAAAGATGACCATGTAGACACATATCATTATACCTGAGACAGCTGACTTGAAAGGACTTGTCTTTCTTTATCTAATATCTGCCATCTTTTAGGTATTGAGAAGTTACCTCTTGTTTTTAAACATGATTGGATGATTTCTAGCACAATGCACACAAATCATACAACCTACTAGACCACCAGACCAAATGAGGCTAACGTACAAGACAGCTATCATGGAGGAGGCTAATTCAAAATATCAAAATAATAAATTTATGACTTGACATGTGACTTGCTCGGCCTGAGCACTCGACTTGTTGTGCTTGACTTAAAGCAGAAACTTGAGACTTGAAGGTTAAGAGTTGAGACTTGTTCACACATTTGTGACTTACTCCCACCTCTGGTTTACAGTCAGAACTATGGACAGCATAAATATTGTTATGTATTAAAGCTGGATGAACTTACTTGCATACAGGACATCGCCATGTCCCCCGCTCACAGTTCAGTTGTAGGTATGATTCCAAATCAAAACACTGCAAGAAGAAAAAAAAAGTCACATTTGTTATCAAGTTCATCATATTAAAATCCGTCTTCCCTTGCGGCATCAGAAGACTCTCAGTCTGAGTTTATCCCTGCAGTGTTTACCTGAACATGTTTGCAGTCATGGCCTCTTGCTGGAAGCTGTATTCGCCGGAAGGTGATTGGACATTTGAGGGAAACCTTAATGGCCGTCTGCTCCACGCCGTCCTCTCCATTGAGCGTTGCATTCCCCGATGACGCTGCTACGCTGCTGAAGTTCCTCTTAACTTTAAAGCGGGAGGAGAGAAATATTTTCTGTAAGCAAGGACTGTGAGAACGATCAGGACGTCAGGGTGCAAAATGTGACTGTGCTGTTTTGCATGTACCTTTGGTGATGCAGTGCTCTGCAGGCAGAAGCCTCTTCTTGAGTAAGCCCTGGAGGACAGAGCGAACCGAGGGCCTGTGGACCAGCTGCAGCACAAACAAGTGCGACTGCAAGAGGAAATATCACCGTCACAACCACAAACATCCTCTTAAGGTGTATCAGTTTACTGTTTCAGCATGTCTATCAGGACAAAAACCAACCTGACAGATCATTTTTTGATTGCGCTCTAAGCCTCAGTATTAAATATCATCTTTCATGTCTGACTTTTATTTGTCTGGCGACGACTTTTGGCGTGCGGATTTCTATAAACCTCTTTTTATTAGTTGTGGAGATTTGTGCACTCACACAGCAGCAGGCGGTGACTGTGATCTGGATCGTGTTCCTTCCTGGCTGGCAAACGTGTTTCAAGTGCAGGGGTTTGTGTGAGGTCTTATTGTCGCCCCGCTCGATGGTGAGCGGCGTGGCGTTTACGCTGACTTGGACCGACGCCGGCCAGTTGGTGTTCATCTGACGGTCTTCGTGGTGGTAGCACTTGAACTGCAGCTCCAGGTCCGATCTGCACAGACAAGCAAAGCAAAGATATTCATTAGTAAGTGTCACAGAGCGTTCTGTCGGACATTAAAAAAAACCTCCTGATCAAAACAAACAGACCTACAGTGACGGGATGCTAAATTTAGGATGACGTGATCTCACAGTTTGGCATCAGTAAGAATCCTTATCTCAAGACTCTTGATAAGCTCGGGACGTGAGAGTGCTCGAGAAGGGAGTAAAGGGAAATACAACAATCTAAATCAGAGAAAATGAATGCATAAATGACCTTCTCCGAGTCAGCTGGGAATAGAGCTGGTTTGATTTTTTAACAATTCTCAGCTGCAGACAGAATGACTGTGGATCCTTTTCAATCTGCTTGCCAAAGGTTAAGAGGAACTGAAGAATACCCTTTGGTTCTTGACTACAGGATTCTTATGTAACGCTTAATTTGCCTGTTGACTGAAAATCAAATGATCAAAGAGGCCAAAAAGAACAATTTAATAAACTGAAATCAAGTCTTCATGTCATGTAGACTGCTATGGTGTCAAATGGACAACGTTGTTGTCCTTGTCAGTGCTAGCCCCACTGATAACTGCAGTACAAGTTGTTTGTGTAGCAACAGGACAATGATTCCTCACCAAGTGGCGACCTCCGTGACTTAAAAATGAAGCCAACTCCCAAGTGTCAAAAACTGGCTGACTCCAGAAACCAGTCAATCGCCAGTATGTGACTGAACTTCCCTGCCCCTACTCCAACTCCTGACCTCTTAGATCTTCAGAACAGTGTCTTTAATTTTCCAACAATCGAGGCTGGTGGGTACGGGGGATCGTGCCTTTGCGGTAGCTGCTCCAAATCTTTGGAATAGCCTTCCACTTTCAATGAAATGCTCCCCTCTATTGACACTTTTAAGACAAATCTTAAGACATATATGTTTTTAATGTCGCTTGGTTATTCAAAGTGGTTTTAATATTTAAGTATTTCACAATGTTTTTACGTATGTAATTGTTCTTCCTGGTGACATTCTGCTTTTGATTTGTGTACATGTTATATTGCTATATATTTGTTCATCACACTTTTAACATGTACAGCACTTTGGTCAACTTCAGTTGTTGTTTTTTTTTTTACAAGGCCAATCAAATCAAGGGAAAACAATAATGGCCCTAGAGTTGCACCATGTGGGATCCCATGGGATATTACAGTACTTAAAGGGCTTTTTGACCAAATAGTTTCAAAACATACACCATGAGCCCAAAGAACCAACAGCCAGGGACTAAATCATGGATTAAAATTTCTTTTCAAACATTCATATTTGTATTTTTACTGAATCTCAAAAACCGTAACCACTTTAACCACAGTTGAAGCTCTCTTGTTGTACTAAAAGACCCTCTCCCCCTATACATCCCTTGTCCTAAATCTTCTGAAAAGCCTTTTTAGTGCGCCAGATTGTTTGAGAGGTAAGAGTCAGACCACTTCTTTACTATATGAAATGCTGTTTCCAGACACTTAAAATACTTAAAAATACAACTTCAGCAGGAGGCCACTTAAATAAGGAAAAAGCAAACTCCTGATATAAAATATCTGGGCAGAATATCTAAAAATATGTTGTTGATTCAGTGCATGATGTCTTACCTCCACATGAGCGTCTGGTGTACAGAGGGCCGTAAGTGGAAGACGTGGTTGCTGACAGCCAGGTTATGCTCTAGCCTGAAGGGCTCTAGGACTACCCCGTCCCGCACTGGGAACGTCAGGCGCAGCTCCTCGTTGTGGTTGGCTACATAGGTTGAAGAAAAGCCACAGTCAGACTATAATGAACTTTTAAAGGAATAATTCACTATTAAGATTTCCTCCAGTTACTGACCTGGAGGGGGAGGGAGAGCGGTGATATTTGGTTTGATGTCAGGAGGGAAGGGTGGCTTCACATCCTGGTTTGGCGACAGGTATGGAGGGATGTTACTTCCTGGAGTCATCGGAGGGGTGGGGTTGCCTGGCACCGGGGAGTGAGGGTAGTTACCCACCGGTCTGGGCGGCTGTATTGAAGACAATTGATTAGTAAATTAAGTATTGATGGGAATATAAACTGCACAACAAAGAGAATGATGATGTGATGAAACAAGAGTACAAAAATTGACTTACCCCGTTCATATTACCCTGGCTGTACTGATATCCACTCCCAGAGAAGTTGTTTGTTTGGCCGTTAAAAGGTGGCTCTTGCTGCAATTTAAGAAACAGATTAGATTTTTTTCTATTTTTATGAAAACACTGCCGACAGGTCACATTTTTTGGTGAATAGTAGCACTGCTGCACCTTATAGTACTGGCCCATGGCACCGCTGGGTGGTGGGTATTGGCCCTGCAGCTGCTGTCCTGGCATCCTCTGGCCGGGGTAGTTAGGGGATGGCAGCGGCCTGGAGGGGTTGGGTGTGGGGTACTGCCCCTGCTGGTTAGGGAACTGGCTGTTTGGTCCATACTGCTGCCCGCCATAGTTTGGCTGTGAACACAGAGATCACAAACATTAACTCAACACACTGCAAACAAGCTGAAACTGAAAGTGTTGAATTCACATCCACTCACCTCCCCTGGGTACGGCCTCTTCATGCCCTGCATACCCATGCCCTGAGGCCGCGGTCCTGCATAGCCTTGCTGGGGCATCCTTTGGCCGTGGGCACCAAAAGGCCCCATGCCTTGGCCCCTCGGCTGGTTCATTCCCATGGGGGGCCCGCTCATGTTGGACGCATTCATGCCAGATCCCATGTTCCCAGGGAGGGACGGAGGGCCGCGGGGTCCTGGCTGGTTCATGAACTGGCTGTTGTACGCCTGGTTTGGTCCCATCTGGAAAGAGGAACTCATCTGGAAGACGAAATGGGTTCAATCAGCCATCTCTGTGCCGACTGTCAATGTGGCAAATTTTGTGAGTGAAAAGTCACAAAAGACACAAAATGCTCTGCCTTCTAAATAACGTGTGCTTGTTAGATTTTGTTAGAGCTAAATGTGCTTTTTGGCTCCATTACTACTTTGGCTACTTGTTCAGCCTTAACACTGATTCAGCCTTGTTCAACAAAAAGCCTAAATCCACTTATCTCTGCATCCTGTTCTGGTACTCCTGCTAGTATTAAAAGGACAGTATTGAAAAGCACAGTCAGTGAGGTGTTATCAGTTCTTGTCATGTCCTACCGGTCCATATTGGTTCATGTCCTTGTTCTGGGTTTCCTGCAGGGCCGCTACAGTTGCTGTGGCAGTGGCAGTTGCTGTAGCGGCAGCAGCAGCAACTGCAGCGGCGGCGGCAGCAGCGGCAGGCTGGGTGAAGTCTGACGGAGGACGGGAGTGTGGAGGGATGCCCATTCCTCCAGGTCCAGTGTTAGGCCCTCCAGGGTAACTGTGACAAAGAGCAACATATGAAGCGAGCTCAGACCGTCGTGCTGAAGTAGTGCGATCATTTTAACTGTCAGAATCGAGCAGCTTCAATCACTCCAACAACTACTACGAATCCCCTGTCCACTTACTTGCCACCAAAGCCTCCTCCTCCGGGGTAGTTGGGTCGTCCGTACATGCTCTGCTGCATGTAGCCCTGGTTAGAGTTGCCTTTGTTGGGAAATTGCTGCTGAGGTCCGGGGAACTGAGGAGAGTTCATCCCTGGATTGTTACCAGACATACCCGAGCCCATGGGGTTGCCCCCAGGGTTCATGGGATTGTTGCTGTTGGCCATGGGATTCCCCAACACCTGGTGGACGTAGAGATATACACGTGTAAATGTTGGATGCTTCAAAGGGACAGTTCACCCCCAAATCAAAAATACACATTTTATCAACCTAGATTGTTTTGGTGTGAGTTGCCGAGCGTTGGAGATATCCGCCGTAGAGATGTCTGACTCTTCTCCAGGATAACAGAACTTTATTCTTAATTTAACTTACATCTCAACAGCAATGACTCTTTCCAGAAATCATGACCCGGTTACTCAAGCTAATCCACAGACCGTATTGTGAGCAGTTTCATGTAGGAACTACCAGTTTTTTAAATGTATTTTTTTTGGCACTTTGAGCACCACAACCCGAGTGCCATCTAGTTCCATTATATTGGAGAGAAGGCAGACATCTCTACAGCTGATATCTCTATCACTTGGCAACTCACATCAAAGCAATCTGGACTGATAAACAGCACTACAGGTAAGAGGGAAAATATGTATTTTTGATTTGGGGGTGAACTGTCCCTTTAACATTAGGAATCAGAATACAGGTGGATGCTAATTTCTCTGTACCCTGATTGGAAACTTCCTGCAGTAGGACCTTAAAACAATAGAAATAAGATCTGTTGGACAGGTGTGGGATCTCACCTGGCTTTGCGACGTGTTGGTCACGCCCCAGACGGTAGTCACCACCGACAATGAACCTGGAGGCTGATTGGTGTTCTGTTGCCAGGGAACTGAGTCATAGGGAAAAGACCCATCTCTGCTGAGGATGCATAAAATATGTAGACAAATCAAAATGTGCCCTCTGTCACTGCACAAATATTTGCAGTGTATACCAGTACAGTCACAGTATGTATGTTTACATTAGCTGAGCGATAGGGAAAGACAAAGGTTTTATTGTTAGGATTACACAATAAAAGCATGTTCTTCCTCTTGAAATGCACAAACACTGTGTTGTAATTATTAACTACATGTACCGGGGTTATGAGGTACTGTTTGTCCCTACTGACTGAGCTACAAGCAGTTAGTCTGGCAGTTTGTCTGGCCACTGATCCATAAGGAACACCGGGCTTCATGTGGAGAGGAAGGGCTTTCCCCAAGGGCCCCGGTCTGTCTGTTCACACACCCAACACGCACACAAACACACCTCGCGCACAAGCCAAAAAGCACAGCAGTGTGAACACTGACCCGTGTGAGAGGCCGGGCTTCATGGAGCTCATGGGGGGCTGCATGGGCACTTTTCCCGGAGGCTCGTTCTGCCTGTTCTTCTGGTGACGGAGGAGGAGGAGGCGTCCCAGCTCCTCGCACCACGAGGACAGAAGAGCTGGAAGGAGAGCAGAGGAAGATGTGTGTCAGTGGACTCCTGTGAGAAATCACTGCAGAGGTAACAGCCCTCTGCTGCAAGCGCTGCAAAAACCTGCAAAAGCTGATTATGTGAGAGGAGGGAGGCGGACGAAACAACAACTGAGGAACAGAAGCTTCGGAGTGAAATTGGACATAAAATTGAAAAGCAATGACCTAACTGACAAAATGATGTGTAATATCTTTGTGAAAAATATCCTATGACAGGGAGTCCTGTCTGTACAAAGCACCTCCAAAACTGAACAGATGTACAGTCTGTCCATCTGTGTGACTATGTGACAATGCTGAACATTTAAACATCCTATAGGCCATTAAAATTTAAAGAAATGTTACTAAAACATTTTAAACAAATTTAAAATGTGAGACAGTTGTGTCATTTAATTATCTTTTTAGTTAGTTTAAATTTACTATTCAAGTGTCATTTTCCCCCCTTTAAACAGATAAGAACTTTTATCTTGCTTGCTCTATGGATGGGTTTATGTTAACTGAACTTTAAGAATAAAGCTTTCCATATACTCAGAGGAAGAACATTGAAGAGGTTAAATGTATTACTTATATCCGTATTAGCAGCAAGATGCACATTATCTGCCTGTTTACTGTCAGTCACATTTTCTGTTTCAGGTTTATAACCTTTCGATGATTTGCAATTAGCTACACTAACATTTACTGGAAAATGATGTGGAGATTTTCTATGGGAGAATGAATGCAAAGAGTGAAGTGGGAGACTTAACCTTCACATGATGTAGAAGGTGACAGCTGAGAGGAACTCCTACTGATGAATGAAACTGAATACAAGACCAGAAAATGCGTTTGCTTTTACACTCTTGTGCCACTTTACATGATTGAATGACTGATTCCTGCTCCATATTTGCTCCATTAATAATTATTATTCTATATTTGGCTGTCTTTCAAACCTCATTGAGGGATCACTCATATGCACTGCCACTGTCTTCGAATTTGTCGCCATCATGAGTTTAAGATGCAGGACAATGTATAAACTCATACAGAGGTAATCCCTCCCATTGATCATTGATCACCCACTGGAAGTATTTTGCGGTGTATTTATCTGCAAAGACTCTCTGTCTGTAAGTTCTGTGTTCGGGACATTTCTGGGTGTCTACCCCCACAACCCTCAGGTAAGGTCAGGGCTTTATAAAAAGGTAGCGACCAGGTTCTTGACCATAAGCAGCAGGCATCCAAGAGAAAAAATACACATCTTATCAACCTAGATTGTTTTGGTGTGAGTTGCCGAGTGTTGGAGATATCCGTCGTAGAGGTATCTGACTCTTCTCCAGGATAAAAGAACTTTATTCTTAATTTAAACATCTCAACAGCAATGACTCTTTCCAGAAATCATGAGTATTTATCTGCAAAGACTCTCTGCCTGTAAATTCTGTGTTCGGGACATTTCTGGGTGTCTACCCCCACAACCCTCTGGTAAGGTCAGGTCTTTATAAAAAGGTAGCGACCAGGTTCTTGACCATAAGCAGCAGGCATCCAAGAGACAAAGTGCCAAAAAAAAACCAACTATAGTGAGACGAAACGCCAAACAAGAGTGAATCTGGCTTTTACTTTCACTTTCACTGATGAGTCTGTTACAAAGAGTAACAGACAATCCAACATAGTATACCTTGGTAAATTACTTGTCCATATACGTTCCAACCCTCACCTATGGTCATGAGTGTTGAGTAGTGACCGAAAGAATGAGATTGCGGATAGAAGCGGCCGAAATTAGTTTCTTCCGTACAGTGGCTAGGCTCAGCCTTAGAAATAGGCTAAGGAGTTCGGACATCCGGAGGGAGCATGGAATAGACCTGCTGCTCCTTTGCCTTGAAAGGGGTCAGATGAGGTGGTTCGGGCATCTGATCAGGATGCCTTCTGGGTGCCTCCCGTTCAAGGGGTCCTGGGCACATTCTACTGGTAGGAGGCCCCGGGGCAGACCCAGAACATGCTGGAGGGATTACATATCTCATCTGGCCCTGGAACGCCTTGGGATCCCCCAGGAGGAGCTGGAAAGTGTTGCTGGGGAGAGGGACGTCTGAGGTGCTTTGCTTGGCCTGCTGCCCCTGCGACCCGGCCACGGATAAGCGGATGAAAATGGAAGGATGGATATAGTGCCTTTCTAGTCCTTCAAACACTGACATCACTTGTCACACTCACCTATTCACACACGCATTCATACACTTTTGACTGAAGCTACGATACAAGGTGCCACCTGCTACTCTGCTTTAAACATTCAAATGTCCTCACACCGATGGCACAACCATCGGGAGCAAATCAGGGTTCAGAATATCACACAAGGAATCTTCAACATGCGGACTGGAGGACCTAGGGATCAAACAGCTGACCTTCCGATTGGTGGACAACCTGCTCCACCACAGCCGCCCCAGAAGTTGTCACTATATAAAAGTATGTCTGTACAGTGAAGATCTTTGTTCCATCAGGATTCTATCTGTCCACTTTCTGTGTGTACTTGTAGATTTGTTTGCAATATAAATCTACAACTAAATCCTAAATTATAGGAGGAGCAGCAGCTCACCTTCTAACATTTCAACATTTCGCTTTACAGCACAGATGACTATATGTATATTTCTGCGACTAGGGAGGCCAGCTAAGTGTTTCACACAAAGGAGGCACCTCTATGCTGCAATATATAAGACCAGCATCAAGCCAGCCTGTCACTGCAGCTCTTGGCCACTAGGGTTCACTCTGGACCCGCAGATGGACTTCAGCCCTTCCCTTCTCTCCACCTTCCTACCTACCGCTTGGTTAGGTAGCCACCACAGAGCGCGTTTGATCGAATCATATGCTTTTCATCTGCAGTGCATGTTTTTGTACTGTGCCAACTACAAAAGACTCACTTTTCCTTTTTCTCTCCCTCTCGCTTCCTCGCCTCCTTCTAGCCTCTCTCTGCGTCGTCAGAGGAGAAAGGGAATGTGGATTCAATCAAAGAGCAGGGCAGCCACCTCCTCTTATGATTCACAGCACTTCTAGGCTGACTAAGGAGCGAGGGAGGAGAGGGGAAGGGGGGGTGAAACAGAGCGCTTGGTGATTTCAGCTGCGGTTCGCGCAAAAAGCCACGTCAATATGACAGCAGACAGTGCAGGCTGTCCTCGCAGGCAGATCCACCCTGCTGCCACACGCAAGGACGGGCTGCCACGGCACATATTACACAGAGAGGGAGATAAAAAAAGGTCGACTGAGTCAGTAAGAGAAGAGGCATCAGGCTAATGGGGCTGATGGGAGGGAGGAACAAATAAAAGCTTCTGACTCCCATCACAAACATGGCAACCCAGAGATTTGACCACACATGAGTGCTTGCAAACAGAGTAAGGAAAGACGCCACATGGGTTTATACTATAGAGGTAAAATAAATAGGATGCGAGACGTCCTCTGAGCGCGCCGATTTTTCCGAGGACAAAACAGAATTTCAGCATCGACTCACAAACACACACCTTCTCCTCTCAGAGCATCGCACCCCAAAAGGCACGTCCTCTCCTTTCATTTGAACACTGAGCACACCAGCCTCGCTCTGTGTAAAGATGAGGGCTGGAATACAAAAGACATGTACAGATGGTGCCAGCAGTCTCTCTGCCTCTCCCTCTCCCCTCCCTCCCACTCCTTTAAAAGCAGCACGGGGCTCAGGCGCAGAGGCAGCTGGGTTTTTCCTCCTTCCCACCCGCTCATGCTCCCTCTCTTTTTCTCTCTCTCCCCCCCCTCCCTCCTCCACCTCCTCCTCCTTCCTGCCTCCTGTTCTTGGCAAGGCAGGTGCCAGGAGACAGGCTGTGCTGTTCCTCCAGAGGATTGATCTGACTTTACCACGGCTGTGCTTTGGTTGACAGAAAAGGCCTCTCAGGTGCTCTCCTCCTGAAAACATCACACCCGCGGGTAGATGCACAGATTTGTAGGTTACTTTTAATTAAATATAACCAGGCCCAAGTGCGGCTAATAGGTTTACGAGTTCCACATCTATGTTAGCGCGTCCTGCTGTGCTTCAGCAGCACCCTCCCTCTTCGCTGACCCCCTTCTGATGGAGAGAGTTTTCAATTCAAGGGCCTGGCGACCAGCCAGCATGTTACAGCTCAATTAGGTCCCATTATTCTCTTCCAACAAGGGGTAACTTGCACTTCTTCTATGTTGATAAACATGTCTCCGCAATTTATCCCCTAACCGTGCCACCGTCAGGCCGTCTGGCTGAGGGGACGGCGTCTGCGTTTCACACCGAGGCCGACATCAACAGCCGCAGGACAAAAACAACAACAGGCCGAGCAGCGAAATGACAATACGAGAGATGGAGAGAGAAAAAAGACAAGAGAGAGGGGAGCACCGGCACTGCCACTTAAAGAGGAATCATTCTACCCCACCATTAGATAAAGGGCTTATCACCACACAAAATTATCACCTCCGCTGAGCAGCAACCTGTTTAAAGGAGAGGCACTCTGTCATTGACTCAGAGGATAAACTTCAGGTTTCATATGGCAGGAGGAGGAACAGCACACCCGCTACTCCTCACAGCCTCTCCCTCCTCCTCCTCCTCCTTCACCCAAGCATCTCTCAGGACAGTGTGGATGACGAACACAAAAGGATTACTGTTTTTCTTCTCCTCTCCTCCCACAGACGGCCCTTCAATAGACTCATCTGTTTCCCTCCCTGAGAAGAGCCAAAACTGGAGATAATCGTCTCAGGTGTAGCTCTTCCAAATCACGATGGCTATTCTGGAGTGAATCAAACCGCCGTTTGGTGCTACAGAGCATCTTTTTGCTGTGTTTACATTGCTCTCCCTGGCGGCTATGGGTCTCTGTCTTCCATAAGGAGAGGAGCCTATCCTGTTTGCCTTGTAGATAGTCCCAGGAGGCCCGGCTGAGTCTGAGCCGTATTGATATTCTGGTGCTCAGCTGTGAAGCCTGATGGTCAGCCACAGCAAAGGGTGGTAAACGCATCTGCTGGGACTAGATGGGTGGTTCAGTGGCTGGGCCTGCAGCTTCCAGCTTCACTCTCTGTCATAAAGCCCTGGGGAGACATGACAAACGACATGGACTGCATCCCTGACAGTTGTTCAATGCTCCTTCCAATGATAATGCTCCCCCACCCCAACTTTCACCACACAGTCAGACAGGAGGCAGAGAGATAAACTGTGCTGATTAAACACCTTGACTCTGCCTCTTTCGACTCTGAATTAAAGGGTCAGTTCACCCAAATTACGTGGCGTGTAGCTGTTTTGGTTTTCCCATGTTGAAATCTGGAGATGAAATCTACCCCTAACACAATAGTTTGAACCGAATTTTATCTGTGCTGCTCAAAATAACATTTACTGAAAAAAGGAATGTGTCTTTCCAGAAACAAAAGTCATTTTTACACAAATTTAAACAGTTTTGTTGAACAGTCTTCAATGGACGCTTGTGTTTCCCAGTTTCTCATGCCAGTACAGATTGTTGAGTGAATTCAACATGAAGCAAGTTGGAATAAAAAGACTCAGCAGTCTTTTCAGGCATCTCCAGTGCAAACCTTCTGCTCAGCATAGAACAAGGCAGATTGTCCCGATGTCACTCTGAAATAATGTAAACATGATTACTGTGGCGACAATAGGCTAATTAACAATACATCCGTCTACTGCTGCAGTGGTGCTATCGATGATATAAATCAGACGCTGAGCTACAAATCAAAACACATGCTCTAGATATCTACGGTGAGACTATAAATCCATTTTACCCAAGGAATAGCTCTGGTGACACTTTATATTAAGATCGTATATTCACCGTTTACTAGCTACTTAGCTTGTATATTAGCGACATACTGTCTCTTTAGTAGCCATCATAAAGCACTTATTAATGCCTTACCTTGCATAACCATGTTCTACAATAACCTAAGAGTTCTCCCTCAGTAACCACCTAATAACTGCTTATTGACAGGAAGTAATGGAGATACTTAGGGGTCGCGTTCACCAAAGTGGTTTTTCAGCGGGGACACTTTGGTTGCATCTGGTGTGTCGGCTATTTGAGTCGGCTACTTGGTCTGAATAAAGGGAAGGCTGAAGTATGAAGGGAGAAAGAACAGACCCGCCAGATCATGAAAGGAAACATATATTCATACTTATACGGTATATTAATATATTTCACTCCCATTGTTGTTGTTCAGCACTTGTACATGTGGATATGAAGGCTGGTCTTTGTGGTATTTGTCCCCTTCTTCACTGTGACATATAACAGCACGGTAAATGTGACAGCAATGAGCTCAGCGTTCTTTTACGTTTTTACAACTCTTGGTGGGCAGAAAAAAAAAAGTCAAATGAGCAGTGTTCAAGCAGAATAGACGCTCAGCACCTCGTCACGCTGCTGGTGTTCGTAGCGAAGTCTAAATACGTGCTGCACCCATTGCAAAGAATTTAAAAAAAATACACTGGCTTCAGGAAAAAAAAAACACTTAAGAAGGTGGTGCCACAGGATTATTCTCTCTTAATAACACTTAATAATTATGTTTAATTCTTTAGGGATGAGTATCGGTAGTCAATACCCACCAGAATAACCCAGTAACAAGTAGTGTTGAAACTTCTACATTCAAACGATGCCTGTATTTGATCCTCTTTGTTCCCAGATCTAGAACAAAATGACTCTTTACATGGTTTTGCTGTGTTAGTTTAAGGGTATTGGTTTTAATAACCTATAAAACACAAGTACCCTTCCAAAACACAAAACTACAAGTGTTAATAATATCCAAAAAACTCTGACACTTATTAACCCACACAGGTTCCCTGTTTTAACACTGACTCCTCTTTACACTTAGTAAACCCATTACAACAAACAACTACTGCAACTAACAGACCCTGTTCCTAAGTGACGGGCTACACCTTAAAAAATGGAGGTCTATTGAGATAAACAAGTTCTATTCCTGCTCAGTGGTAGAAGAACAAAATCAGCACAAGTTTAAATTTCTCCTTTATTAATAGACCAAATCAAACATTCCTATTAAAAAGGCACTGCCACATCACTTAAAATAGGGTCTGTTAATTGCAGTAGTTGTGTGCTGTAATGGATTTACTAAGTGGAGGAGGTAACTTCAGAACAGGGAGCCTGTGTGGGTTAATAAGTGTGAAACTATTAGTGGAGTGTTATTAAGGGAGAATGATTATTCCTGTGGTACAACCACTTTATAAGGCCCATACTGAGTAAGGCATATTCAAGAACAGTGCACCCACAGAATGACCATTTGGATAGCAATTTCTCACCATGTGTTACCTTGAGTTTGTGAAGGAAACTTTTTCTGGATGCCTCCACGGTGAATGGAGGATCCATTAAAGGAAAACGATGAATTGAAGTCATTGGGGTCCACGTAACAACAGCAAAACTACATCACAACATTCGTTCACCAACTCTCACACAACTTGTGCAGTATAATCCAAGTCTCGTTTATCCAGTCGTATGCTCAGCACTTTCCAAATACATACATTTTCGCTAAAGCATTACAATGGGAACACTTGTAACACGTGTTTTAAGTTGTTTTCGTGAAAATGTATGTGTTTGAGAAGTACTGATCATATGACTTGGATCATACTGCACGAGTTGTGTGTGAGAGTCTGTAAACGGATGTTGTGATGTAGTTTGCTGTTGTTAAGCATGGACCCCATTGACTTCAATTCACAAAATGTTCACCTTTTTTTGGATTCTCCATTCACTTTGAAGGCATGTGAGAAAAACAAGTTTCCTTTATGAATTCAAGGTAACATGCTGTGAGTAACTGATATACAGCTGGTCATTTGCACCTGAAGTATTCCTTTAAGAACTTCCTTACTTCAATCAATAAGCAGTAATTAGTATGTTATCAAGGAAAATCTCTTAAAGGTTGTAGAATATGGACATGCAGAATGAGGCATTAATGTGTGCTTTATAAGGACTAATAAAGAGCAGATATGCTACTAACACGTGTTTTTGTAACTTGGCTGTACAGCAAACACAACCCCACCATGCTGGAAAGTCACCAGGTGCTCCACGAACAACCTGTGGGAGAGGATAACCCTGCAAACAAGACATGAACAGCCCCCATTAAAAAAGTCGCTCCTTCACTCGCTGCCTCCTCCAAAACATTTTCCTCTTCTCTTCTTTTTCCTTTTGGCAGGAGGACTGCAGTGGAGGCAGCAGGTAAGGCAGATGCCAGGAGCTCTTATGATCCTCGTCCCCCCTCTCTCCCTCCTTCCCTCCCTCTCTGCTCTGTATCTAATAGACACCTGCTCCCTTGTCAACCCTGGACTCCCACCTGGCATCGTCCCACATGGCTCGGTCACTAACGTCCACACAAACACACAGTGCACATCCAGTCATCACATCACATTATCAGCAGCACTTCCTCACTTATTCCCAAACTGACTGTAACAACAAAGTCCAATCTTTTTCGCTGTAAACCCGTCGGAGAGAATCGCAACCCCCAAACGGCTTGTTTGAAGACATTTAGCCAGAAGGGCTGAAAGGAGAACAAAGACCATGAGCAAACTAACAAGAACGGCTCTAGTGGGCTGCACTCTTTAGTTTCTGAGGGAGCTCTATTCACATTCTGTTCCTCCCTCCCTCCTCTGTCTCTCTCTGCCCAGAAAGGTTTGAATGGACACAAGCCTCCTGCAGGCCAAAGTCAATTAAAATAAGAGAGAGTCTGGGGAGTCCTAGTATCCCTGGTTACTGAGAGCACCTAAGAGGCCATGCAAAACAGCCACGTTTAGTTTCGGCCAAAGAATTCCTCGCTTATGTCCCGGAACTGTAAAATTCTGGGATTTACCTCATAATACACAAAAAAAGTACATGAATAACTGGTTGCTATAACACTGCTTGCAGCCGGTGCCAAACTATCCCGCGTAAACTACCGGCTGGGTTGTAAATCATCTCCCTCTCCGGCTCGCGGCACTCCAACACAGTCGCCACAGAGCCACGGATGCCCGCCTGGCAGCCATCAAACCTCACTTTTGTCTTTTCGCAGATGCCACCAATTATTCATCAACGCCAATTTGATAGTGAAATGGAAGCGATTCGTCCATCATGCAGCCCTTTTGAAGAGCGGGTATAACAGGTTGCGGACCTGCCAACCGGCGACAGACCGGAGCTGCGCTACTTGTTCATCCATGGAGGAATAAGTGGATAGTCGCTCACAGGTGGACCGCCTTTAACACATGGTCAGCCTCTCAACTCTCCAACACTTTTGGCACGGAAGCGAGTGCAAACTGGGTGTCGTAAAACGGGAGTCTGTAAACTCACTTCATTAGCTCACTTAGTAAGATTTTAAAGTCTTGTGAGTCATTTCATGACATACTTCAGGCTGAGCGATGTTTTCTAAAAGCTGATGAAGTGGGAAGGATGTGTGAAGTGGGAACATGTGAATGTCATGGCCGCCATGTGGCATCAGAATGTGACATATTTCCCCTGAGGTCCCTTAAACATATGCAGTTAAGGGGC
The DNA here is from genome assembly GCF_011397635.1 of Epinephelus fuscoguttatus. NCBI lineage: Eukaryota > Metazoa > Chordata > Actinopteri > Perciformes > Serranidae > Epinephelus > Epinephelus fuscoguttatus. The sequence goes on from NC_064771.1 coordinate 23,995,462, forward strand.
TTTTTCATTAAGTGAAAATGAGCTGGAAGACGAATTAAAAAGCCCCAGTGACAGTGAGTGTGTAGCGGTGGGAAAGTTATGAGGAAACAGCTACATAATGTGGATTAAAAGCATTATTGGTTATAAAACAGCCTGTCTATATAGGCCAGACAACCGCCTCCTGTCTGCACCTCATCTTTGTCTGCTGCTTTTTTTTTGTTCTTGCATTATTTCCTCTGCCGCTCTCTCTCTGGGAAGTCAGTGATGTTGGAGTCTTGTCAATGAGTACTTAGGCCCGTTGCCTCATGGGGAGCCAGACTTGCTGGCTAGGTTTTATGGCCCATTTCAGAGCTGCCCCGGCTTAAATACAGCCTCCTGCTGGCCACATGGCCGCAATGTCGTGCCATGTCCATCCGGCGAGGAGAACGGGAGGGGAAAGGGGGGCTGCTTGGATTCGTGCCAGAAAGGTTTTACTGAGGCCACAAGCATATGTGGCCATGTGGAGGCAAGCGGCACACTGAGAAAAAGAAAATGCTGCGGTGTTTCTGGGTTGCTGTTTTGACATCCTGCGCTCTTTGTTGCAACATCAAAAAACCTCTTAAGGCTGAATCACTGACAGAAAAGCCGTCCCTTATTCCTCTAAACTTTAACTCCATTGACAAAATACCCAGCTAAACACTTTATGATGCAAATTTATATCTATTTACATATAAAAATACAGGATTTCCGAATAAAAATCAATGATAAATTGTCAAAAATGTCAAAGATAACATGTTTAAATAAAATCTGTGTTCGCAGATTGGAGAAAAAGATCATTCTTTATATCTTTAAAGAAATCCACTTGGCACCGACAGAACACCAACTGGAACAAAATACAATAAACCACAATCTCAAGATGATTTATGCAGATCTCATCACTCCGACTGACATCTCTTGGTCATGGTTACACAGGAACCAAACCTTCGCCTAAGCAGGCCAGTGTTTTAAAGGATAATCTCTCTTGGCACATGCTACAAATCTCTTCATTAAAAACAGGGCACGCCATTCAGGGTCCCTGTAAAGCACGGAGGTGGAAATCTATAGCATTTCACCCCCCTGGTGAGAATTAATTCCTTGTGCATTACAGCCAAACATCTCCGCCGACCAGCATTCAGTCTTCAATCTGTTACTGTATGTCGCTCGCTGCTTCAGTAAGCTGATTGGGAGCAAAACTGCTTCCAAACCTGCATCTTTATGTCTTAATTCAGGAGCTGAAATCTGGCAGCAGTGTTACAGTGTCTGAGGTCAAGTGCTTTACACATCACAGCTAACCATTCTGCACAGCATGCCATTGTGTGTTAGATTTGGATGTATTTTTCCTGCTGCTTGATGCAACCATTCATATATTTTTCATATCGCATGAAAATAAACTCTATAAACAGACTCAACTTGCCCGTGTAATCTGTCACGGCAAACATCATGTGTGCTGTTCTGACAGTCACATTATCATTGCATGGAAATGCAGTAACAGTGCATCTTTAATTGAAAAGTTGCAACTAGATTACCACATAGTGCTCATATAACTTTGACTTAACTTGATGTTTCATTCTTTTGTCTTTTTTCCTCATTTTTAATTTTAAACTTTAACAAATTTTCCTGTTTTATGTTGTGTTTCTAAAGGTTTTCCAAGCATCTATTTTTTCATACCTTTATATCTTCCTAATATTTTCTTGGGTATATGATATATGATGGCATTTGTGTAAGAAACAAAGCTGAGCTACTGGTAACAGAAGTCACTGTAGTATGTACGACAAATTCTAGCCTACAATCCTGTGTTTCTGATTTTCTTGTTGCCGGAGGCCCAGATGACACTTGTAGCAGTAGCGGATCCCGACAAATCAGTGGGCTAAATTAAGATGATGTAAATCTTGTAGCGGATAAACTGCTTTTGTAGTTGGAAGAAGTTTCTGTAAGATAAAGTTATATGTGGCCACAGGGGCAGAGGTATTCTTCTTTTTAAAAAGTCCTGTAATGTTATCCCCACCACTTTCAGTCGCCATCTTTCTAAGTTTCCTTCCGGTTCCACTGGTATAGACTGACCTCTGGTGGTGCGTGCTGTGAACTACAATACACTGCCTCAGTACAGCATTTCTATATCAGTTTTAGGATTTTGTTCATGTTCTCACGGCAGCATTTACAAGCTCCAGATCAAATGCCTTGCGCGAGAAAGCTGCTCTTGATTGGTCAGAATTTCCAGGAAGTAAACAAAACGTTGAAGAAGAGTACACTTGCAAGATAAATGTGACACTTTCTAATGTTACAATGGAGGGACAGCTACGCAGGTTGATGTTAGCGCTCAATGTTTTGGTGCATTGGATGTGCTGAATGTGCATATTAAGGCAGTACAGGAGGAGGTGCACATTAATAATCCTCCAGGACTGTAACATGCTCATGTTTAACCCAAACAATGTGTCATGTGACTGCAGTTGGTTCGGATCGAGGTCGGAACACGTTCTCACCACAAATGAACCACACCAGAGTTCATTTGTACCCAGAGTGAGACCACCTCAACAAGAAGGTCTCAGTCTGGTTGTTTTGGTGCACATCCAACTGCGACTGCTGTGTTCACACCTGCTCACATGAACTGCACTTAGGGGGCAAACGAACTTTGAAGTTCGATTGAACTGAACCAAACAAGGCAGGTGTGTAAGCACCCTTATAGAAAGAATATACCTGCAATACTGCAATACCTCGATGCCACCCGAGCCTAACACATTAAATTACTCTACCAAAATTTTAAAGAGTTTTTCAACTGAGTTTCATAGTGTACAGTAATGAGTGGAAACCAACTGAAATAAACATGTTCAGTACAGCATGTATTTTTAAGCAGTCAGCAAAAATACAGCGCACGTATTATTTGTAATTAGGGGCTAAAACTACTGACGTAGTTCTTTAACAAAGGAAAAAGCATCTTCACTGAAGATTAAAGGATGAAGGAAAATCTTTGTGTGCTACAGACAACCACACTTTACTTGGACAAGACAAATCTCCCCAAAACGTGTCTAACTGACGACCCTTTCACCTGACCACATCGCGGATTCTGAAACCCTGCCAACTGCACAGTGAGGTCGACTGCACCAGCACAGAGTGTGCTTTTAACCGTGCACTCCTGCAACCAGATTATCAGATGAGCAGACCTGCAAAGAAGCGGCTTACAGGAGCCAGACTGTTTCCCCGAGCAACAGGCTGCTATTAACGAAGGCCCAGCCTTAAGCCCTCGTCTACAATGATACTAATTAGGCGCGGAGCAGATGTGCCCAGGCTCGTGCCCACTTCAGGGTGCTGTGCAGGGCCGGTAGTGTCATGGCGGCATACGCTGGTGGCTGATTCACCTGCGACCTTTTCACAGTGGGCCTGGGGTCAAAGCCTCCCTTTAGAAGTACAGTAGGAACAGACACTGAAGGAGCCTGGGTCGGGTCCCAGCACCCCTCTAGGCTCATTAGAGTCATCCATATGTGCAACAGTGCAGCATTTGACGAAGAAGCTTCCTCCTGACTCAGGCCAATGGGAAACAATGAAACTCAAACCTTATCCATCTTAAACAAGCCAAAATCATTCATTACTGAGCTTCTGTACATGTATATAGAGTATGTACTGGCTCAGGCTGAATTTTTTGCAAACAACAAATTACTTTTCAAGCAATTTCACTGTCTCAGACAAATTTCCAATGTCAGAAGTCATGAGAGTTTGGCTAGAGTTGTGGTGTCAAGTGGTCATAAAACTCTCTTACTTTCTAAAATTAGGAAGTTTAATATTATCATAAGTTTTTAGTCTTTATTGGTGCGGAAGGGATGAAAAAGTTTCGGTTTTCTTGTACTGTGGAAAAGGAGGAGAAACTGGTGGAGCTGAACAAGAATCGGTGTTTGATTCAGGGTGTATCTGACCTGACTAACTTGCACTTATTTTAGTGAGAAATTTTAAATGGTTTGCCTCTCATTTCCGCAGTCTCCTCCCACTAAAATATTGCAGCTAGCCAACAGAGGCTGGTGGCGAGTTAAGGCGACAAAATCCAGAACGTAAAGTTTGTACAATTGACAAGAATACTATCGACATATGACGTCTTTTATCTTGTGTTCCCAGAGTTATGTGATTTTACGAATCTGTAAGGAACTGTTTATATGTCATATTTCTTAAAGGGAGTTTGGCATAAAATTTTCCACCAGGAGCAGGATGGGAAATAATCTCAAAAGGAATCTGGTAGTAGTCTTGCAAATATTGACCGTACAAGATCCCCGGCCTTTGCAAAACCTTATAGTACGTGACTAAAACTCGCTTTCCTTTTTTTTTTTTTTTTGATGTGAGAGGGTGTCGGACTGTAGCTTTTTTGAAGTCTTTTCAAAGTCCTCTAGGGCAATGGTTCCCAACTGCTGGGTCCTGGTCCAAAAGTGGGTCCCTGGAAGTGACTCGGGAACATCTCTTTTGGACTTCAGATAATGACTTTCAAACTGTAGATGTCTTTTTAATAATGTATTTTCACTCTACTTTACTTTATACATTCTTATTAGTTTGTCTGCATACTAATAACATTAGAATCTATATCATATGCAGATATTATTTTATTTTCTAGCGTGCCCAGGACTGAAACTCTGTTGAACATGTTTATTGTCTATAACACCCAATTTGCTATATGCTCATGTATGCTTGTTGTCCCAGTTCCGTTAGAGCAATGATTAAAGTTTGATCACATTATTCTGACTCTGATGTAATGTAAGCTCTGTTCACAACTCTTACTGTTTTTTTGCTTAACCAAAGTGTATAGGCAGGGGTTATAATTAACATACAAATCACCAAGAAGAACAAGGCATAAACTTAGATTGTTAATGGCTTCAATGAACAGTGATGCAGGCAGGATGATAAAAACGTGTGACATGCTTCATACTGTAAAACTCTGACAGACAAACACAACAGCAGCCATGTAGCTTTTCTAAATGACCAACCGAAAAGAAAGAAAAAAACAAAGCACATCTGATGTCATTCCATGTACAGTATGTCGACACGGTCCGCTGTGAAGACATAATGTAAGGACTGGGATGAGGATGGTTGGTTGGATTCAGCCAATGTGCATGAGTTTCCTGTGCGACACACAGCAAGTACCTGAGTCAGACTGACACCTCCTGCAGCAGTTGGTTTCTGTAGGGTTCAAATTTTTACATTTTACTGGACTTTACAAACATGTCTGGGATATTCAGTAAATGACAGACATTTGAGTTGCTCCTTGATTCAAACACAAACCTATGAGATGATGAGATGGTTGAGAGATATATTCACAGACTGTCTAAGAACATACTAAGAAGAGGAGAGAACGACTGAACACACTGAACTGCATATGAGCAAAATTATGGATGCAAGGGACTTGCAAAAAACTTTTAATAGATTACACTTTTCTTGTGTCATGGTTTAAAATGACGATAATATCCAGTGCAGGCAGTTTAAGGATTGTTGATCACATTTAGGTCTGTACGATAAGTACGTTATCGACTTATCAAGGTCAGAAAAATGGTTTGAGGTCATGTCCATATATCGACCCATACTGCCCTTGCACTTTCACGCCAGTGTTGTAGTACTCAAGTTCAGTCTTGGGGGCCGGCTGTGGCTCAGAGGTAGAGTGGGTCATCCACCAATTGGAAGATCGGGGGATCTATCCCTAACTCCTCAAATCCATATGTCAAAGTATCCTTGGGCAAGATACTGAACCCCAAATCCCCCCCACAGGCTGTTCCATCGGTGTGTGAGAGCTTGTGAATGGTTACTGAGAATCAGGTTGCACCTTGTATGATAGCCTCGGCCACCAGTGTGCAAATGAGTGGTCAAGAAGACAAGAAAGGCGCTATACAAGTGCAGTCCATTTACCATTCTTGGTTTCAAGACCCATTTTTGGAAGGTCTTGGTCTTGTCTACTAGAACGCATTTTTACTCACTCTTGTCTCACTTGTAGACCAAGAGGTCAAGACCACAACTGTGGGGATATGACTAAGTTGCCCATAAAAAAGGAGTGTTGAATAAAGATGGTTAAGTCGATTTCAGCTCCTTAGTGTTTGTATTTGTTTGCTCATAGAAAACAGTAAAATTCCCCCATATAAAGATCACTTTTTGATTATTCTATCAAGACATTTCTCATGGATCACTGATAGATACACATGTGTATACAGTATGGTAATAGAAGAGGAAATTGAAGTGGGCTCTTCATTTGTTTTCTGTAGGTGTTTTATGGGATTGTGGATCTTTCCAATCAATTTGAAGAGCTCTGACGGTTTGCATGTTCCACATTTAACCGTGAGTGCATCATGCTGTGTGGGACTCGCGCCGATCTGGTCTTGGTCTTGGTCATGACTTGGTCTCGGTGTAGGTGGTCTTGACTACAACACTGATACATGTGTGGGGTTTTTTTTACATTAGAATGTCACAAACATTTTAGCCAACATAATGCCAGAATATACACAGGGTTTTCTTGACCATTACAAGACTTTGACGAAGTGCCTGAGCCAAAATAAAAAGCAAAAAACTACGCTGAGGCACATTTTGCTGAACAAATGAAAAGGTTATTGCTCTATGGAAGGGTGTACTTGCGTAATTGTACTGTTATATAACAGCACTGAATGGTCTTTAAATGACAATAACAATATATCATCCAACTAAAGTAATTATTGTGACAGGCCTAACCGCATCATGACATTTCTATTACAAACACTACAACAATCACTAAAAAAAGAACTGTTATTATACGTTCATGTTCTCCGAAGGGATACATCTGATCACCAAAGGATTTCCACTAATCACAGAGCCTATACTTTTCTCTATTACTATCGACTGAATATCTAGCTCTTTATCCGAGCAGTTAACAAGGTTTGATCAGAATCCTATCATAGAAGATGATGTGTAAGCATTGTTTATGTATGCAGGGGGTTGTAGATAGTGCCATAGATGTGTCAAAGAGGAATTATAGATGCCGTTTAAACCTCTGCTGCTCACCTATACAGATCGATAAAAGTTATAGATTACTTAATGCCTCTTTAATGTGCTGCTTTAACATCGTCCAATGCCTTCGTTTGTAATTTCTTATAACTGCCTCAGCCTCGTTTCCTGGTTCTTCGACAGTTAGGGGTGCAGATTTCCCTTACACGACCTCTGAAAGCATCTTTTTAACTGCTTTCTGAACAACACATATAAAAGACTGTAAAGGCCTTTACTCCCTGTCCGCAGAAGGAAACCATAGGCCATATGAAAGAAGTGGACGTAGCCTCCAGGTCTGAAAAGTGCGGTCAATGCCAGTTCTAATGACCAGCATGGGCTGACTCCACTGGTCGCAAAAAGAAGTCAGATTGTATATAAATCTATCAGAAAATGACCCTACTAAATTTTGGTCCCATTTACAGTAAAACAGATGATGAAACAGGGTATGCTTTAGGTCAGTGGTTCCCAACTGGTCCAGCCACGAGGTCCAGATTTCTCCTTAGTCATTCGAATAAGGTCCACACATGTTGTTGAGCTAGTTTGCTGTCTCTGTCAAGTAGCTGTCCCTTTGTCACTCACTCTACAGCAGGAAATGGTACTTCAAAATAAAAGCTCTGTGCCAAAAATTCCCTGTATTCTAAATTAAATTGTGTTTTTTACATTGCAGTCCATTCAAAATGGACCCTTGACACACTTTTGGACTGCGACCCACCATTTGGGAACCACTGCTTTAGGGTATGGCTACCTTGTGATTGACAAATTGCTACCTTGGTGATCCGTCAGTTTGGTTCGAGGTGTAGCAATTCTTCACATCTCCACCCTATCGTCCAAATATGGTCAACTCAAGGCTTTAAAACTGAAGTCCACAAACCAACAGGTGACGTTATGGTGGTTACGTCCTCTCCTTTTATACAGTCTACGAGGGTAACTCACTCTCCTGTAGATACAGATCGAGTTAAGTGTTTCCTCTGCTCTGCACTCTGATACCTGATCCACAACAAATGTATGATTACTTTCCACCTATGGGATTGATCATAAATTAAGATCAAATAACAGAGCACCCACTGAAGTCTGCTTTCAGTTGCTGTTGTTTGTACTTTAAAGGACTTGCAGTGAGAATAACAAGTAGGCGGATGTGCTTGTGTTCCCCTTTGATGTGAGGAGGAAACTCTACCGACGGTTACACCTGGCATTTCAATGCAATTTCAATACTCTGATTATTATTTGTAGAGATCACATCATACTTTGTCCCATTTTTGTGACAAATATATGTCTGTGAAGACCTGTGATTTTTTTTTTTTACACCAAAAGTTGTTGTGCCTCGAACAAACATCACTGAGTTTACCCACTAACCTTCAGAAACAGACTATCTGCAGTTCACTGACCTAAAAATATCATTATTCATGATCCACTTCACTGATTGGCTGGTAGTATTGCCGGCCCTGCCGCCTTCCTCTTCTGATCTTCAGAGGATTCAATATCAAATGTGATCAAAATCCAATTTTGATTGCATGATCACAATATATGAAGCGGTGCAAACAAACTGCATCCTGTAATTACTGATGGCCGGATGTTCTTTCATTAAAAAGTCCAAATGAAAACAGCCTGCATGATCTACAAATACACAAATGATATCAGCTTATCCTGCATGCCGATTGCTGTTATTTTGATTTGGGACTCTATTGAAAAAGCTTCAAAGAAAAAGGTCAGTGCAATTTCGCAACTCAGTGGGTAAAAAAACATCTCCAATACAAAGAACAAGAGATTCATTGAAGCTGACAAAACAACAGTAATGAATAGTTGGAAGTGTGGAGCGCTGCGCAGCTAGCCAGACATCTCTTTACCAACACCGCCTGTTGCAAAACCTCTCCTGTCTTAGCATGTTGGGAGCTGTCCCACACACATTTTAGGAAAAGCATAATTGAATAATTGCCCAAACCAGGACTTTACTGTACAGCGAAACAAAACCCGTCTTAGTGGAAAGAAAGCCGAGTGAACAATGAAGAAACCAACATGCCAGAAAATAATTCTCAAGTGAAGTCAATAGGAGAAAAAAAAATACACAAGCTGACTTTCTCTTTTGTTTTGCTTGGAAGTTTGGAGGTTTCTTCTTCACTCACAGCAAAACTAAAACATCATGAGTTATGAGAAAAACCTCCTGCAGCACTCAGGCTTGGTATCAGTGCTTGATACCTTTGGGGTATTGACTGAAATATCCCTGCACCAAGTAGTATTAAAATGTCTCCAGTCAAATTATACTTGCATCTGATCTTTTTTTGTACTAGGGGTCTGATCCCGGACTGTCCGGACTTCCTGCCAAATCAGCAAACTTTCTGTTGCTGCCGTCTCTGGAGTCACTCTCCACTGACGAACGGTCACTTCAACATCTACCTGGTTAGAACAAGCTCAGCAGTGGCAGCTAACATCCAACACAGAGCCATTAAACGGTCCCAAAAAGCTCACACCAACACCGAAGCGGCACAACTTTGTTGTTAAACCTATAAATAATTGTTTGGCTAGCAGTTCCCATCTGGCGGGTCCTGATCCAGAAGTGGCGGAACCCAGGTCCGTTCTGAATGAGCCGCAAATGACTCGCGAACGTGTTAAGTTGTAAAACACACACTTTATTTTGAAGTACAGTGAATTTTCGGGACCGAGCTTTTTCCTTAAAGTGCTGTTCCCTGCTAACGGACAGCTAAATGACAGAGACAGCAAACTAGCTCAAAGACACGGCAAAAAACAAGCATGACGCTGAATATATATGCTGAACTGTGTGGACCTAGAACAGATGACTAAGGAGGAATCTGGACCTCATGGCTGGACCAGTTGGGAATCACTGCGCTAGGTAATATTAGCTGTGTGATGCTAACAGTTAGCCCTGTCACTATGTGTGTGGGAGACGCCACAGAACGTACAAAAATATGGCTATGCTACATGCCACTCCATTCACATCATGGGTATAGAATGCTGGTACATGATTTTTTTAAGGGATACTAAGCTCTGTACATCATTATCCACTTCTCCGTCATGATCTGTATGAAGTATGGTCTAAATGAGTGCTTCCCCAGTAAATCACTAAAAAACAACACTTCCGACAGAGATTTGGAGCTATGAGGAGGTGAAAGACTGACACAGAAGTGGTTATTTAGCTATTAAGTGGAGAAACTATGTGTTGTTTTGATACTTCTTTTTGCCATGAGTCTGGATCTCTATTGGAATCCACTGACCTCTATGAATAAAGGAGCTATCTTTCCAGCCTACAGACAGTATTCCTTTCAGCTGAACATAAGCAAAACAGGTACATTAGCATCTACATGCATTGAAAAGTGTCAGAAATTTAAACCTGTTGCTCCTCCTGTTAAACAAACTCAGTGCAGTGAACATGACTGGACCATCAGAAACACTGAATCACTGATCGGAAACCAGTGAAGTACTACACTGGGAGAAAATCTGTGCGTGTCTCTGCAGCGAGCCCGCCTGTGTGGCATAGAGGGGAGTGGGTGTGATAAACTGCCAAGAGTCTCGCGGAAAACGCCGCCTCAAGTAGGTCAGCGCGACTCAGAGAGATAATCAAGGCCATTTTGACCCCTTCTGTGTGAGCTGTAAGTGGGTCAAATGCAGCAGTCAGCTGTTGCAACTCTATCACGCGGGGCGCTGCGAGGCACTCGTCACACTGTCAAAGCCCATTCCGTTAGTTTAAGACGTGGCAGGGTGCCCGTCTGCACCCACCAATGCAGGAATCAACTCTCTATGTGTGCCCCCCTCCCCCCCACTCCCCCCCCCCGCCCCTCCACCCCAGGGGTGAAATAATGTGCAGTTACTCTGAGCAGCAGCAGCAGATCCACCTTCCCTCTTGTCACTGAATACACCCCCTGCAAACACAACCCTCTTTAACTGTTGTCTCCTCTTTTTGACAGCTCACAGCTTCGCAGCTCACTCCTATTCACAACAGCACCCCCCCCACCACCCCCCGCACATCTAAAATGCCACCCGCATTTCAACCAGACTAACTCCAGCAATGTCCCTGCTTATTTCTCACTCTTCACTGCACAGAAAAAAGGGGAACTCATGTGTCTAGAAACACTTCTGAGCACAAATCTGCAACAGCAGAACAAAGGCGATACAGGGCAGCCTTAATCTCTGCACTACTGAAGCCAGCAGCTATTTTAAAGCTCTTTCTCTGTGTCTCTCTATCCCTCCCACCTTCCTCTCTCCTCGCTAACATTCTTCCTCTCTCTCACCCACCTCCCCCCCCCCCCCTTTCCCTCGGTGTCTCAGGGCAGCAGCTTCTCTCTGTTTTCCTCTCCTCTCTCCCTGCGTGTCCAGTGACTGACTGCACAATACACATCAATTATTCATGGCTGCTCTCTCTGTTTCGCAGGCAAAACCAATCACAGATGGAGTCATTGCTAATGGGCTCCTGCTCTACTTGCCACCGGCTTCTTTGCACTCAAGCAACAAATACCCCAGAGACAATGAGAGGGAAAACAGGGATAAGCTGTACAAAAAAAAAAAAAAAAAGAAGAGAAAGAAAGAAACTTCATACAGCACTAACAGGCACGAGGAGGAGAAGAAGAGGAGGACACACGTCTGTGGTCAGAGAAGAAAAGAGGTACGTATCGTCACAAATAATTCAGCAAATTTGGGAAGCCGGCTTCTGCAGCAGTAAAGGGTTAAAGACAGAGAGGGGGAGGAGGGAGGGAGGAGGGGGGGGGACACAGGGGGAGACAGAGAGGGGGAGGGTGGGGGTGAGGAGGACAGGCAGAGAGGGAGAGAGAGAACCAAATGCTTATCTCCTCACCTCGGATGTATGCAGCAGTTATTGATGTATCTTCTTTTTCTGTCTAGTGATCCATTGCTTGCTCTCCCAATACACACATCACACAGAAGCAGCCACAGCCACTTCGCCAGAAGGGAGAGAGGGAGGGGAGGGGAGGGGAGGGGAGGAGGGAGGGAGGAGAGGAGAGGGAAGAAAAAAAAAATGCAGGCAGCTCACATTTCAAACCTGCAAAGGGGGGTGGTGCCTAATGTGCTAGACAGCCTGTATCTTGGCCCGCGTCCAGAGCAACGAGTTAAAGAAGCCTCAATCAATTCATTTAAAGCCACGTTTGTTACAAGGGGAGGATGCACGGCGGGTCTCGCCGAAAAAGTGGCGGTGCAAGGCGTTCAGGTGGTAGTGATTTCAGCCCCCAAAACCTTGTCTTTGCATACAGTCGACTTAATCCATCAAACTAGTCATTGTAATTAAGGGGCACAGAAGAGGAGGAGGAGGAGGAGGAGGCAGGGTATTGTGGCTTCCTGATGCGCAGAGGGTTGAAATCAGAGAGGGAGGGGCCAATTAGACCACATTTGTCTTTCAGCACACATGAGCCACAGTAAGCTTTTGGATAAATAATTACACACATATAAAACATGTAAACTGTGGGCAGACACGCCACCTGAGGCAGTCTGCAGCATCTATTGTCATCTGCAAATAAAAATACTCGCGCTCATCAGCGGCGACTCACCACTCAGGTGTCAAATTAGCACAATCTGTGGCTAAAATACAATAATACGCATTTAATTAGAGACATAAGCTAGAATGTAAATTAATTCTAATGTGCAAACATCTGATTTTGTCACGCTGCAAATTACAGAGCCATATGGGGCGGCTGAAGATGCCACCGATCACCTCCTGCTGCCACAGACATAATAACTGCGACAACTACATAGACGGACAGGCGAGCTCAGCAGCTCTTATCTCTCCTGTCTGTGTTTGCTCTCCTGGTATTTACTATCAGCTAAGTGCACAGCAGATGACTTACAGCCCTGAACCCCGACTGCAAAGTTAACACATCCATCATAGCTGTCTGGAAGACTTCACATACAGTGATCATGTAGTGTAAAACACACTGATGGTCCAAAGTGGACTCAGTGTAGATTTATAGCCACTGACACTCACATATAACACAACTGTAAACCTCGTAAAACTCGGACTCCTCTGCAGTCAAACTGCAGCAGCCAAGCTTCAAGATGCCAAAAAGTTCTCAAAGATATCAAAGATGTTTGAATACAGCAACATGTAGCTTACAAATTACATGTAAATTCAGAGAAAGGTAAATGAAAACTTGTCTGCATTTAACAACAGCAAAACTACATCTGTTGACACACGTTCACACAACTCCTGCAGCTTAATCCAAGTCTCATTTATCCAATCGTGTGCTCAGCAGGTCCCAAACAGACGGCTCTTTCCAACAGGGAGCTGAACTAAAAGTGAAATTTATCTACGCTCTCTTCAAAGCCAGACTCCATTGACAAACACAGTAATTTTACCACACTGAACATAGGAGCTGCTCGTCTACCGCTGCCTCCATGAGTTAGTTTATGTTATTATGTGACTTTGGTGAATCCGAACTAACCCTTTAAAACACCAAAGCATTTGGCTGGACAAATGAAACTTGGATTATATTGCACAAGTTGTGTGAGAGTTTGTTAACAGGTGTTCTGATAAAGTAAAACACAAACGAATAAAATGAAAAACAAAGTTTTCTTCATGAATTCGACGCAGCACGAGGTGAGATACTGATGTACAAATGGTCATTTGGAGGGTAAGGTATTCCTTTAAGGGAGGATTTAAGGAGAAAATCATTCAAGTTCAAGAGGTTTAAGAAATACAATAATTGAGAAAATAAATCCAGGTTTGATAAATAAAATCACGCATTACTGAATTATGAATATCGACTGATTAAAAAAATCTGTTTGCAGTGGACTTCAACTTGTACAGGGTTCCTACAGCTTAAGGAAAGTTAGGGTTAAGACTTTTTAAAACGTTTTAAATGGCACTCAAAACCAAATTTAAGACCAATTTCATAATAAAAAACTGTGTATTTTTTATTTTTTATGAATTTTTTCCGCTAACATAACAAAAAAACATGAACTGACATCAACTGCTTTGGGTTAGGGACATTTTTGCCGAAACTGTAAAACATAAATCTTTTTTAGTAAATGTCTGCTGTTTGCTGGCGAGTTTTTAAGAATTTTTTCAAAACTTTTTAAATGCCACTCAAAATGAAATTTAATATTTTTAACAGTTTTATACTAAAAAACTTTTTTTTTATTTATTTTTATTTTGTTGTTCTTTCTTATTTTTTCTTATTATATTCCTTATAATATAATAAAAAAAACATTAACTGACATCAATTGCGTAGAGTTAGGGACAATTTTGCCAAAATGTTTAACATAAAACATGACTTTTTTGGTAAATGCCTGTCGCTTGTTGGCGAGTTTTCTTACTTTTTGCATAAAAAAATACATCGACCCTTGTGTGCATTGCCTTTTACCAGTTTCAGCCATAGCACAACATCTTGGTTAAATGGCCAACTTACACTTCCCCATGTTGTCAGTGACAGATAGCTAGCAAACAGCTGATCCTTTGCTCTAGGTATCCTAGCCGGAAACAAAATATGAGTGGCATTGGTTCAGCTATCCTGATTTGTGTGAGGTTAATGCAAGAGATTCTCAATATATTATTTAATTTTTTTTTTTAATTTTTTTTTTTACTATTTTTCTAACGTTAAAAAAAATCATAAAATCCTATTTTCCATGGTTTAGCATTTTTAAGACTTTTGAAAGATGTATTTAAGACATTTTAATACCACTTAAGGCTTGATTTTTTGCTTAGCAAATTCAATGCCTTTTAAGACCCTGTTGTTACTGATAAGACAGACCTCTAATAATCATAACGTCTGAGGTTTGCTGAGAAGACTTTGACCTGACAAGACTTAACACAGTGTTATAAATTTATACAGTAGGTGGGATGAGTGGACATTCGTCCTTACGGTTCCCAGATCTTGTACTAAAATAACAGCTGACACCACATGAGTAACCGTGGCCACCTCATCATCATCATCACCATCTGAAATAAACCTTCTATACATGGAAAATAAAGCCTCGAATGTGTATTTAAATCTGATTAACTAAAGGTTGTTTATTTCCTCAGCTGGTGCTGACAGTCCAACTCGGCCACCAACAATGTGTTATTCTCTATTTAGGAAAAGCCGCAGCTAAACTATATGTTGAAGCACACTGGATGGAGAGAGGGCCAGAAAGTTAAAAAAAAAAAAAAAAAAATTTGGTGTGGAAACATCTGGGAAGAGAAATTACAGCCCTTCAGGATTTTGTGTGTGTGTGTGTATCTGACCTCTGTATTGTGTGTATAATCTGAGACCTTTGCACAGCTCAGTGACAACACGGCTGACCTCTGAGTCTTCGGCACTTCAGCACCTCACTGGAAGGCCGATGTATGATGGGCACTTCAAACTACAGTTTAGAGGAAATTTACATCAGATCTGCTCTGCAGCGAACTAAATAACTCCAACACTTCAAGTATTTAAGTATAAAATCTTAGAGACACATTTGATCACACTTAATCTTAATCATCATGTTTTCTTTGACATTAGTGAGCTACTTTCTCGTCTCTGAAATTTCCATTAAAAAAAAAATCAATATTTTGAAATAAGACTACATGAAGATAATGTTCCTCTTTCCATTTAGTCTTCTCTCCAACTCCAAACACTTAAATACTAAAAACTCTAAATTACTACACTTAATATTTACTTAATGTTCTGTGTTTTGTGGATTATGTTAAAGCACTTACTTAAAGGGACAATTCACCCCAAAACCAAAGATAGGTATTTTACCTCTTACCTGTAGTGCTGTTTATCAGTCTAGATTGCTTTGGTGTGAGTTGCCAAGTGTTGGAGATCTCAGCTGTAGAGACGTCTGCCTTCTCTCCCATATAATGCAACAGAAATGTCTCTTTCCAGAAATCATGACCTGGTTACTCAAGATAATCCACAGACCTTGTTGTGAGCAATTTCATGTAGGAACTATTTTCTTTCCAGCGAACTACACCCGCCAACTGTATCACTGCGCAGAAGGAAGAGTGCATCTACTGCTAGCTCACCGAGCTAGCTAACGTTACAGCTCAGCCGAGGAGGACACCATTAAGTTTGTATTCGCACTGTCACGAGCATTATCCTCTCGTCCATGAGTAGATGCACACTTCCTTCTTCACAGTGATACAACAAGGTCTGTGGATTATCTTGAGTAACCAGGTCATGATTTCTGGACTGGAGACTTTGCTGTTGAGTTTTTTTCAGCACTTTGAGCACCACAAGCTGAGTGCCATCTAGTTCCATTATATTACACAAAAGGCAGACATCTCTGTGGCCGATATCTCCAACACTCTGCAACTCACACCAAAACAATCTAGACTGATAAACAGCACTACATGTAAGAGGAACAAGATGTAATTTTGAATTTAAGGTGAACTGTCCCTTTAATATCCTTATTAATTCCTGGTCTTTTGTCTTATAATTTCAATACAGTAAGGACACTTGTTGTTCATTGTTGTAATTAGTGCCATTAGCAGTTTTATTGTGGGTAATCTATTGGTATTGTTTGTTTTTGATTATTGTTTTGTGGTTTTACTCTTGTTGTATTGTGTTTCTTTTTGCCTTGGGTTTTTACTTATATATTTGTTTTACACTATGATGTAATGTCTGCTTGTGTGGACCCCAGGAGGAGCAGTTGCTACCTTGGTAGTGACTAATGGGGATCCAAATAAATAAATAAAAATCATAAATGTGTTTCTCCATATTCTGATTCTTCTCCTGCTGCCTCTGTCTCTGTACATACAGAAACTGTGGCATGTCTGCATGTTGTAAAAAATGCAAAGCCCCCTCGAGACAAACTTGTGATTTCACACATATAGATAAAGTCGAATTCACCTGCCTCACAGTTATGATGAATATTCTAGATATATTTTTAGATTCCTATAGTATGAAGCAGAAGCAGTTGCTCACACTGCCTGATGTCGATCTTCCAATTGCAAACATACACAACATCCCCTCCTACACTACCACGAGTCCCACTGTTAAAACTCCTGCAATCAAACCAACTAAACAAGATGAAACGCAGGATAAAAACTCTGTTGCTGAGGTGTTGTTGTTTTTTGTTTTTTTTATCGTGCTGACACTGTTAACTACAACCCACGTTGTCTTCTGATCAAACATGAAAGCAACCCTGCGTGTGTAAAACGAGTGTAGAGACAAACCAGGCTGACAGAGCGAGAGCTGAAGCCCAACTAATTATCTGCTGAATAGCTGGTTTACCAGGCGTTTGCTACATGAGAGAATGAACTGAAAAACTCTGACTGGTCCCCCCCTCTCTTATAAGTTGGTGCCTCTTTTCACTCTTTAGAGCTGAGGAATTCCAAGAGCTCGCTGAGGCGCAAACGATTGGGAATGTGCCACTCTGACCCTCTTGGAGGCAAAAAAAAAATCGTGATTAAGCGTTTTGTCAACACTCTTGAACCAGACTGAACCATCCCGCAGGACGGGGGTGTGACGCTGATGAAAGAGGCCTAAGCGGGCATGTAATGTACCCTGTGACGGAAAGAGGCCCTGATGAGTTTATCCACACCGAGCGAGTGATCTCCCCGCTTTGATGTCGCCACGGCTCCACGTGCGTGGCTTCGCCCTGCGGTAAAACAGTCCAAGTAATCACAGATTAATAGAGCAGGCTAATCTCATTCACAAAGAGGTCACTACTAGCAGACAGACGACCCTCCCCCCCAGCTCGGCCTGTGCATTGTGGGCCGCTCGCAAAAAGGCAGAAGGACTACAACTGGCCGATCCCCCTGAGTACATCTATTCACTAAATCACACTGTGTAGAGTCAGCATCTGAACCTCTAAACTGCTCACTTTGCTAAAACTCAGGTACACATGCTAACTGATAAAATCAATGAGAGGTGATTATGATGTTTTCCTCAGGCGAGAAGATGCATACTGTTGGTGTCACTAAGATCAAGGTCTTTATTTGCCCGTCTAAGCCTTTTTCTCACAAAGAAATTAACAGACGAATGTCTTAAACTGTTGGAGGCATTTCATGATGAATACATTTGTCAAAGCTACAACCTGTTTCAGCTGTAAGTTGACTGTGAACATTGATTTCCTACTGCTGAAATCAGCTCTGCCCTCGCCTCGGCGCAATTTCCCCCTCAATTTTCTCCCATGTTCGGGAGAGGAATTTAGATGACATAACAGAAATGCAATAGCCCCGACCATGCTGCATGTCAGAGCCAAGACAAGTTAGGCCTGGTTAAAATGGGACACCAAATCTGATTTACTTATTAGCGCTCAGCCATTGACCTGATGTCCTCTGTGGCAGACGGCCCCGCTCGTATAACTACCAGAGATCTCACCCCCCCCCACTCCTGCCCACTTTTAACAGAGATTTTCAAAGCAGATTACAACATGCACGATGTGACTGAGCAGGCCAGTGGTTATGGGAGTTAAGATTTGGCTTCAAATGCTTCCTGGACACTTTTTTTCTTGCTTTTTCTCTTTGAGAAAACTCCCAGGCTTTGCGGCTACACAAGCTTTTTTGTTAGCAGAGATAAGGAACAAACATAAGGTGGAACAGTTTCAAGCCGTCTGCGTCAAGAACAATAAAAAAGCTTGTTATGCAACAAATGGCAGACCGTCGTATTTATGACTGAGCTGAGAAAAAACTTGGATCACGTCCAGGGAAACTGTCAGATTTGGCTCAATAAATTACCATTAAAAGAACATCATGAGCAGGACGCTGCGTTCAATTAAACACATAACTCAACTCATCTTTATCTCGCTTCTCAAACTGTTCCTGAACACTAACTCCTCTGTGTCTGGTGTTGGATGGCTGACCTGCTGCCGCCATCCTGGCCCCATCATGTGACTCCCTCCCTTCCCCCGTCACTCGGCAACGGCCCCGCAGGATGTTGGGGAGTGGGTCCTGCCCCTGGGGCCCTGTGGGAGTGTCGTTTAAGAGCCGTCTCCCTCGGCTGCCAGAGAGGGCTTTCTCTCCGTCTTAACAACCTCCTCGACCGGGGCCTCTGCTCTAAAGAGCTTCTGGGAGCTTTGCAGGAGAATGCCTCCTCAGTGGTTTCCATTGACTCCCTCTCTTTCACTTTCCACAGGCCTCTCCTCTCAAAATATTCATGCATATACAGGTACATAATTGTCCATGAAATGCACTTTGGGATGCTGCCTAGACTGGAGTACTTGCTGGTATCCAAATGACTACTGTTGCAGGAAATTATTCAGACAGAGAATCAATTGGCAATCTTATCTAAGCCCATAAAGTAGGGCCTGAGATTTGATTTAGCATTAAGTAGAATTAGAACATTTGGCAGTATAAGTTAATTGCAGACAGAGAGTGATTCCCCTCTCGTGGCTGACACAAGAGTGACACTGCATGACTGGAAGCCTCATATTACCACATATAAAACCATGGAACGCCGTAAATCAGAAAAAGCAAACACAAGTGAAAATTCAAACAATATGTGCCTCTGACTTTCATGTCCTCGTCGACTTAAGGCGAGCTCAGCGGAGAGGCCAAGCGCACAGAAGCAATTGCACAACCCCCGAACTCCTCATAACCCAAGACAGGTGGAAACCACAAATCAAAAAACTGTAAAGGAGCACAAAATATTCCTGTTATCTTCCGAGCTGCTGACAGCCGATACATCTTCATTCCCGTCGTGCTCCAGCATGCTTTTTCGCCAGCTTGATAACAACATTTAGCAGTATACATCTGTCCCAATAATCCATCACTGTAGCAAGATGATGCTGCCGTGTGAAAACAGGAACTCATCGTCACTGATAAAGTATTTTTTTGTCGCGTGTGACAAATGGAGTATTCTGCTGTACGCACTTTGTCTTAAAACTCCAGGGAAGAAATTGGGCTGTGCAGTAATTCTCCGTGTTTTGAACAAGTTTGGAAGTGAGATGCAACATGGAGAAAAGTTTATGCGGATATTAAAGGGCATGACTTTAAAAACATAGTTGAACTAAGAATAAAAAACAATGACTGTCCAGTTTACTTAAAGGTCCAGTGTGTAGGAGTTAGGGGGATATATTGGCAGAAATATAATATAAGATGTATGTTTTCTTTAGTGTATAATCACCTAAAAATAAGAATCTTTGTGTTTTCGTTACCATAAAATGAGCCGTTCACATCTACATAGAGTGGAGGTCCTTGTCTACCACTGTGGCTAGCAGCCCCTCAGCAACGAGAAGAATCGCAAAACACAAATTTTTGTATTGTGAAACTGCTTTAATCAGTGTTTTTGCTGATTTAAATTACTGGGTCTGTTTGTTTTTGGAGAGGAACAGACCTCTGCGGATAATTTGGCTCCTGCTAAAAACCTCCTGAATGTCCGGATCTTAAGTTATCAAAGAAAAAAGGTGAGCACATATTAGCAGATGCTAGGCTAGCAGTACGTCTGCGATGAACTGACAGTGTAGAAAACAGATTTGTGATGTGAGGCTGCTTTATTCAGCATTTTTGCAGGTTTCGTCACCTGGTCTGGTTGTTTCGGAGAGGAAGAGACTTTTGCAGACAATTCGGCTTCCGGTAAAAACTTCTTGAACAATGAACACTGAAGGAATTCTAACTGGGAGCTCACACTTGATACACTGGAGAAGTTTCAGCTGGTTGCAATCTGCAATCCTCACCACTAGATGCCACTAAATCCAACACACTGCTCCTTTAAAGTAGCTACAATATTTTTCTGATAACAATGTATCAAATGACAATCTGATGATACTAGAGTAGTCTCAATCTTCTCATGTAATTATTTCTAAAAATGCTAAACTATTCCTTTAAACCTTGCTCCACCTCTACCAGCTACAGATAGGGCCTACTTACAAATTCGAGTATAATTTGATATTAAATTTTAAACAATTCTATTTACTTCAGTAATAGGATCTAAATCTGACCCACACCTCTTAGATATTCATCCACAGGGAATACGAAAATTAAGTTATCAGAGAAAAGGTGAGCACACATTAGCAGATGCTGGGCTAGTGGCCTGTCTGCGGTTAATTCGGTTCACAGTTAAAACCTCCTGAACAGTGAACACTGCAGGAATTCTGCGCGGGAGAAGATTCAGCTGGTTGCGATCTGCAGTCTTCACTACTAGATGCCAATGTTACACACTGGACCTTTAACGTAGACATCCATGGTAAAGGATGGCAGTCTGAAAAGCATCCAAAGCTCTCTGACTGTGAGCAAAAATCCCATCTCAATATACAGATGACCAACATGTTTCTACTCCAACACTCTTCATCGAGGTATAAAATACACTGGGGACAGGTGTTCAATTTAAAACTCATAAAAAGGTCATGTGATGTGGGTAAGACCGCATGTTGGTAGTGCTCACTTGAAAGAAACCACCAGAGAGGCATGACAGCAAAAATAACAGAGAAAATGTAAACACGTACTGTGACTGACTCCTATATATATATAATAGCAGAAAGAGTAGGATTCAGCTTCTTTTTATGCTATTACATACATATATATATATATATATATATATATATGTGTGTGTAGGAGTCACTCATTTTCTCTGTTATTTTTACTGTCATGCCTCTCCAGTGGTTTTTCTCAAGTGGGCACCGCTAACATGCCATGTGACCCATGTCACACGACCTCGACATGAGTTTTAAATTGAACACCTGTCGCCAGTGTATTTTATACCCTGATGAAGCCTGCCTAAGTTGAAATGTATTGGTCATTCATGCTTTAATTAAGGATTTTATTTATAATCAGAGTGCCTTGGATGACTTTCAGACTGCTAACGTGGTCTTTTACATGAAATAAACTGGACAGTCATTGTGTGTTTGCCCCGTCCATCAAAAGCACCTGATTTTTTACTATCACCAACACCTAACTTCTTAGCCAAGTGAAGCAATCCCTATTTTTACTTATATCCATATCCTATTTTAATAATTTGTACATTCGTAGTACTGCTTAGTCTTGAAACTTTGATGAAATATGCAATCTTTTATCTTTTTCTTTTAAAGTATGACCATATTTAAAAAGTGGAGTATCTTCATAATCCATTTTAGGCTTCTAACCTCTCCTACACAACCTTTCTAAACTCTTACTGTCTTTTTAATACACCTGTATGTACAAATAAACCAACCATCATGAAGAAAGTTGGTTTATTTATCATCCAGAAAGCCTTAAAAATGATCTATGATTGTTTGTCTCTTTTACTCTTTGCAAGATTCTGATGATTAGTTTAAAAAGCTGTGAATTAAACATACCACAGTCCATCTAGTATACTTGAAATGCTGTCCAACACAGTCAGGCGTACAGTGATTTTTCTGGACTATCAGGATCTTAAACAGTCTAGTAGCAATGGGTGGGTATCATGAAATGCTGCCAAGAATGCAGACAGGAACTTTGAGCTCAAACAGGCCAGCATGGCCAGATGGCCTGAGACGGCGGTTGAGAAAACTCTGGTCTTACCTGCTGATTTTGGAGTGAACTTGTCCCTGTTGGCAGCGCACACGGCCAGGAGCCGGTAGCCCAGGTCCAAGTCGTAGCCCTGCTGTGCTGCTACGCGGCTGACCACCTGAACACAACGACACAATGAAATATTGTTATGATCCAAGTTTCATTCCTACTGAGGAAATAACTAAGATTAAAGAAATCATTCAGGTTTTTGGAACCTTTCTTAACTCACTGGATATTTTTCTTCTCCAGTCTTATTCTATTTTTATTTTTTGAAAAAGGGTCACAAAAATTCAAATCTGATGACAAGCTAAACAGTAGGCACGTGTATAAAGAGCTCAGACAGTGCATACTGATTCCAAGGCTGCACAACCATTAAAATGTACTATTTAATTTTCAGAACAGAATTTTTTCTGCTTCTCTATTTAAACACATAGACCTTTGTGGATTATATGTGTATGATTTTATTCATGTGAACGCAGAAGTAGAAGTTAGAAAATCCACCCAACAACCACACTAAAATCTTACGACTTTTTACCCCATGGCTTAGGTGTTTTCTTTCATTAACATTAATGATTGTTTTTTTCAAGGAATACTTGAACCCTCAAATGACCATTTGTATGTAAATTACCCACCACTTGTTGTGCTGAATTCCTGAGAAAAGTCTTTTTAAAAGTCTGTTTACAAACTCTCACACAACTCCTACTGTATAATCTAAGTATCATCTATCCAGCCATATGCTCAGTACTTTCCAAACACATGCATTTTCGCTCAAACCTTACTATACAAAACTAAACTCAGAGAGAAGCTTATCTATGCTGTGCTGTCCATTGACAAAAATAGTAATTTTATGTCACTGAACACAGGAGCTGCTGGTCTACCACTGCCTCAATCTGTACGTTTGGTTGTGTCGGTGTGTGAGTTCTGTATTTTAAAGGGTTAATTCAGATTCACCAAAGTCACACAGTAACAGAAACTAACTACAGATTGAGGCAGCGGTCGGCCAGCAGCTCCCATGTTTAGCAAGGTAAAATTACTGTTTTTGTCAATGGAGTTTGGCTATGAAGAGAACATGGGTAAGTTTCACTCTCGATTCTATTACCCTTCATAAAGGGCTGCCTGTTCTGGAAGTACTGACCATAAAAGTGGATAAATGAGACTTGGATAATACTGCACGACTTGTGTGAGAGTTTTTAAACAGATTTTTGATATAGTTTTGCTGTTGTTAAAGTCCTAACTCTTTGACAACAATTCATTGAGAATTTTCTCTGTTTTTGGATTCTACGTTCACCCAAGGCATGTGAGAAAAACAGGTTTTTGTTCATTAATTCAATTCAGAGCGAGTAATTGATATACAAATAATCATTTTGGGTGTATTTAGTCTTCTTTCGACTACCTAACTAAGTAAATAAGTAAGTAACTAACTAGAAACAATAGAAAATACAAATAAACAGGAATGATAAATTATCTCATTGCCCAAAGTGATATTATTGCTATGAAATAGGTATTAAATTCATATATTACAGACACACCGTTGCATCATAGATTCATTCAGAAAAAAACATTGAATACAGGCCCATCCTGGTACTTAAACTCATCACAGGACTTAACATGTTGTCTTGACAGTTTTCCAGATTCTTGCTGTTACATAAGAGTAAAGTTTAGCAGCTTCAAAGATCCCGTTCAACTTAAAGGATATTGTCCCTACAAGTTTATAAGTTCCATATGAGCTGGTGGACAAAACGTGGCCTCCGGTGCCGCGATGCCTACTGAGAGGAAACATTAAGAGAAACATCCACATGCCACAGGAGGTGATGTAAATCACCTTTATGTGGCGCATGTTGCTTTGATTTACCATCGCCATCATCAGCTCAAAAGAAACCCACTGTAGACCTTTAGGACACAGTGAGGCCTGTGCGGACCAATGTGCCTCACTAGAGACAGATTCCTCTCCCCGCCTGGTTTTCATAGCCGCGATCCTGCTGCCACGATCTGGAGTTCAAGACAAGCCCTGAGGTAGCGCAGCTGAACACTGCTCCCTGCACCATATCATTATCTCCTGTAAGTATAGTCTTGACGTGACACCAAAACAGAGTATGTATATCTGGCCTTTATTTATAGGAATCCCCCATTAAGAAGAAGATATACGAGTATAGGCTGTCTAATTAGAATCTAAACTTGTGAGGGACATTTTGCTAAATGGTAATTCTAGTGTAAGAAGTTACAAGTGGTTCTAATTTCAGGACTTAAATTGCACACAGTCAGTGGAGCTGTGGTCGTGGATTGTCTGCCATACAGAAGTCACTCAAACTTTATGTTTGTGAAACTCTGCGTACAACGAATTATTAATTCTTTATGCCTAAGAATGAATTCGGCATTTAATGTTAAACATAGCAATTGTACCTCCTGTTTAAACTCCAGGTGTAAGGAAGGAGAAAATGTCTTATTAGATCAAACAATATGATGATTTATAAGACAAATAAGCACCCTTTTCTTTCGTTTTAGTTTTAGATATGTTTCGTTGTGCCCTGGGTTTTAGCCTAATCTCAATAAAGTAATTTATTTGCGTACCCCACTGGCAGACTGTTCTTTCTATTAATGAAACAATATTTATCTGTCTATAGAAGATGATTTTGGTTTTGCAGTGTAGCCACCAGTCTGACATCACCAAATGCCAACGCCAAGGCAGCAGTGAGATACAAAACATGCAGGCAACAGGGTGAAGTGTTTACCATTACAGTCTGAGACTGGGTAATTTCACAATCACATCAGATTCTCTGTGCTCCCTCCCAGTGTGGTTCATGCGAAGGTCTATACAACCCATAAACTAAAAGGAAAAGCCTTGAGATTTTCACGGCAGGAAACAAATTGAATTGGTGAAATGAAGGAAAAGGCACCTGCTGCTACACATTAAAGCAGTAACACAAACAATCACTTGAATGGAGGGATGTGTCAGAGCGGTTTCACTGTGGTGCTCAAGTACAAATCTCCTGGGTTCCTCCGCTTGCTGTAGCCACGCTCGCTTGGCGGGGTTACAAATTGCACCCAACAGGAGCTATATGTATTTCTTATCTACTGCTGGAGGCGGTATGGAAATGAGCATGTTGAAGCACAGAATGGCCCAAGGTGACAGGTGAGTGACACATCCGCAGTCCGTCCATTGTTCTACCTAACTGTCTGTTCTGTCTCTTGGCCCAAAATTTCCAGGAGAGAGTCATCTCTTCATTTCTGTCTGCATGACACAGAATATTTCTGAAGAGGATTTTATTGAAGAAATACTTCATTAAAAATCTATGAAAATAGTCTTTCAAATACTCGCACCCTGTAGGTTTGAACAGTTTGTAGTTTGCTCCTTTGTGGCGGGCGGCAGCTGTACTCAGCTTGGATTCAAAACCGTTACAGTAGATTCCAATGGTGGCTGAGAACCATATGGCATAAACAAACAAACAAACAAAACCAAAATAAAAGCACAGTTGTCCACAGAAACTTTATAAAACAGAAATTTGCCTCTCAAAAAGCCTGGCTGGTTCCAATATATTCCCCAAAATATGAATAACAAAACAGCCGTTTGTTGTTAACACACTTAGCTGTTTCTAATTTGTGACCAATTTAAGCTAACGTCAATGTAGCTGCACAAAACAGCAAACCGTACCAGCAACATATGCTTTATGTTTGCTGTGTATTTAAGCATAGTTTGGTTTATAAAACACCTCTCTGTCGTCCCTCTGAATGTTCAAGATGTGTCTTATACCATTTAGCCAAAAACATACCAAAATATGACTAAATGAACAGGTTGATGCTACTGCAGTTATTTATACATGACCAGTGTAAGCTAACGTTGCTGCACAAAAGAGCAAACTACACTACTAACATATGCCATGTATTTAGGCATAGTTTGGTTCACAAAACATAATACCATTTAGCCAAAAATATACCAAAATATGACTAAATGGACACCTTCCATTTGTCGCTATTGCAGTTAGCTATTTGTGACCAATGTAAGCTAACGTAGCGGCACAAAACAGCAAACCATACTAGCAACATGCTGTATGTTTAGGCATAGTTTTTTTTTTGTTTTTTTTTTAAACATAATTTTATGGCCTCTCTGAATATTTAACATGTGTCTAATAATATTTTGCCAAAAATATAATAAAATATGACTAAACGGACAGCTTCCATTTGTCGCTAGCAGTTAGCTATTCGTGACCAATTTATGCTAACATAGTTGCAAGAGTGTGGAACAATTAATGACCAAACTATAAATATATTCTGACAGGGCACCTACAGTGGCAGATATTTTAATTGTGGAGGGCGGCCACAATAATGTTTTTAATGTTAGTTAATTATTATCATTTTAAATGGTCAATGGCAAAAGTAATTAGACATTCCTATTGATGAATTGTATGATAATGGCCAAATATTCTATTAAATGGTCGTATTTTCTAATTCTTGTTTGAATTAAATGTTTACATTTTTCAATTGGTTGCTTCATTTTTTTGGTCATTTTAACAATGTGCCAACCAACACCATACCATATGCCAACTGACTGCCTGATGGGGCTGGTTGGCACAAAACTACAACACAACTTAAGTTAGCAATCACCTAATTTTAGAAAATAATTGTGTACATCAAAACATATTTATCTATAGTTGAGACCTTTCCATTTCATTTGCCGCTGGTTATACTGTAACATTTTCTAACATAAATTATATCAGAGAAATATGGCCGAGAGTGGAAAGTGTGCAAACCAACCCTGGTCTCCCCTATACACATGAGCTTTTTTGGTGGAATATTCTCTTTTAATATACATTTAACATAAGAAAGAATTAAGGATTCTTTGAGCTACAAGTTATATATTTACCTCTTTTGAAAGTTTAGTGTAAATTTGTCTCATTAGATCAAATTACCTTGATGCATTTTTGCCAAAATCTTACTTCCTTTACAGTATACGTTTCAAAACAGATGTATAAATAGTCTAAGAAAAAAAAAGAGAGTCTGTTTTCAAATGCCATGGGATACTAATTATTCAATTAATCAAAAGCCCCTAGGCATTTAAGTCGGGGAATTAAGGGCTTTGTAACTGTATTTCTCTATAACCACTGATTGCTTTGTGGTTTGAGGACGTTATTGCTCTCCTTTCTATGTTCCACTGTGCCGATTTCATGAGCCACAGCACAAACTGTAACTGAAGTCACTGAAAGGTGATTGAATCTCAGTAGTTTCTACGGGGTGAAATGCTTTTTATTTTCCAGTGACCTCAGTGAAGATCAGGCAGCCAAACATTAGCTCCCTCGTCGTAACCCTGAGGGAGTTATGGAAAGAGCCAATGCAGCATTTGTTTTAGCGGCCCTTTTTTTTTACTGTCCTTGAACCTTTGAGTACAGCATTGCAGAGGGGGGTCGACTTACCGTTAGGCATCCCATCAGGCTTTGCTCGAAGGGGCGCTGGAAGGCTCGGGGGTCGCCACACCAGTCCAGCAACTCGGTCGCCGCTGTTTGGAAATTTGCTGGGTTTTGTAAGTGCTGGAGGGGACAAAAGGGAAAAATTGGGAATATGTTAGAGTCCAGGAACATTTAAAGGTCACTGAGAAAACAGACCAGAGATTATATCTATAGTAGAATACACATTTATTTATCTATTTGTGAATAATAGTATAGTAGAGCTTTGATTCTAAATCAAACTGGGCCCAACCTAAGGAACCTTGGTTGGGGCTTGGCTGTAATATTCCCCCAGGCCTGCACTGCATGGGGTTCACGCTAATTTCCCTATTTCTATATAAATTAATGAATGCCTAAGTTTCACTTTGACTGCACCTCATGCTTTATGGCTGCATCTCCTCAGCCTCTGCTGCTGGTGCTCTGAATAACAAAATGCTTTATTCTAACAGCACCTTGAGTGTGGCCTGGTGCTCAGAATCACTATGTACGAATGCGCCAGGTGTTACAAATGTCTGTTATTGTACTGAAAAGACTTAACTTGACTTTAGCTTGTAAATATAGTTTCTTTACAGAAGAAAGTCAGCTCTTTTTGGGGTTTGGGTCCAAAACTGGTGCTGGTGTTCAGGCTTTGACAGAAACTATGCAGGTTCATTAAAGGTTGGGCCTTATTTCTTTAGGCCTGATCAAAGCTCTACATTATATTAAGAAAAGATGACAAGGCGCTGGATAATTGGGTTGGTTTTACTCTATTCGTAAAACCAAATTTAATCCTCCAAAAACAGATACCCCCAAACAACCTAAAACATTTCATTACTTGGGTTGTGTGCATGATACTTTTAAATAAAACCGAAACAAATCATGTATAAAATTGCAAGATACATAAAACTGAGGTATGACAGGATAAAAAAATATGAGCAAAACTTGTTTACATATTGTTCCTACCCTTCTTAAATTAAAGTTGTAACATGGTGATTTCGTAATTATGTATTACACACTAATACTAACACTGCATAAAGAACGCTGCTCCATTTAACAATTAAGTTTTTACATCTGCTGTTAAAAATCGATTCTGAATATCTGACTTCTAAATCTAAATCAAAAAGATATAGATCCTAAAGAAACATATTTGGATGTGGCTGGACTTTGTTTGCTGCCTCCCTGAACCCCAGATAAGAGATGTAAAATGGACGGCTGGATTGTGAGAGAGAAGATCGCCTGTCACCAAAACAAAGGCCACGCCAATAAAATGCTGAATAATTAAACGCACTCAGAGTGGCCTTAAAGACGACAGCAATTGTGTGACCACATCCCCTAAAATTGATCATATTGCACTGTAGATTACTTGTGCTGTCGGTTTAAAGTATTAATGCGCAAGGCTGAAGGGGTATGTCCCCATTAGATCCATACGTCCACCTCACTCTCCCCAGGTTTCCATAGCGCTGCCTCACCACTTGAGTGCAATAAATCTCCCTGTATGGCTGCATGAATAGCCGACGAAGCCCTTATTTCACCAGCCGGCCCTGAGCTGTGCTGTGACTTTATCTGACAACAGGCTCCTTGACCTACAGGTACCCCTTTATGGCATTCATTCCCCAACTGGAGCCAGCAGCCCACTCAGTAACCCTGTTGTCCGTCTTGCTGTAGAGCAGCAAAGGAAACTGAAAAATGGACCTCACTGGGTCGCCACATTGGACTCGCTGTTGGTCACTTCTTCTCTAAAAGCTTTCACACCTCAATATGAATCACTTTATACATAGAAGAGCAGACACACCACTTCCACTCTGCAGTAATCTTTTGCCTTTGGACAAATAATGCGCACAAGCCTTTGTAGTGCACTTGTACAAACCAGGAACAAATGGACTCCCACTCCATGGCATCAAAGGTAAATAGAGAGGTTTGCCAGCTTTAAGTGAATGGGTGCTTTGATTTCACTGTCAGACAGAGAAGGAGAAGAGGAAGTGACAGCTGTACAGTGCTGTGCTTTTTTCTTGTTTGCTCTTTAGGGGGCAGCAGAGGTCAGGATTTGATAAGGTAGCTTTCATATCAATTTACAAAGCTGCCGTTTGACAAGGGCCGGATGAAACCAGTCTTGTTTATTTTATGTTCTGTCCGAGACTATTCACGCTCGCCCGACATGTCTTTGTTTCGGGAGGCTGGGAGGAGACATGGTGGGGCTGCTGAGCATGTAAATTCTACTAGTGGATAAAGTCTCCTGGAGTAACACACACATCCACAGATGCTAAATTTAGATGAGTCTGGAAGCTAGACAACACATGCAATCAGCGCACCAAGGATGGAAAGGGGGAGGAGGGAGAATATGTAGAGGGAAGGGGAGGAGAGGAGAGGGGGGGACACACACCACCAACACTTGGGCTTGAAGTGATTACTGTTCTTTGCACTCAGAACAATTGGTCCCACCAGTGTGGCTGTCACATGGAGAGCTTGGCACTGCCACGCCACAGATGTTCCCCCTACTCCGGCCAAAACCCACCAATCAAACCTAAACTAGTGGCCAAGAGACCCCTCACTCCCCCCTATCCTCGTCCCCTGGGTGAGAATGATCCTCCAACATTTACACTCCAGTAAAAGCTCGGCTCAGTTCGAGGGAAACAAAGACGGACCGGCGCTCGCAGTGTCCTGAGAATACAGCTTTCTTCAGATACAATCATCCTCTGTAGTCACGTCTGGAAACGACTTGATCTGCACATCTGCAGCTAAACTGAATGTGACAGCGCACACGAACTGGCAAAGACTCCCTTCCCTTTCAAAATCACAGCTTTTGGTTATGCTGCTGTTGTTATTCAGCGACGCCCCAGAGCACTGAAAACATATTAATGGAGACAATTAACCCTGGAAAGAACACAGTGGCAGACAATAACAGCTGCATAGCCAGTGCAGCAGCGAGAGTACAGAGAGGGGCTGTCTTCCAGTTTATCTTGAAATATTGACGCTTACAGTTTGAGGAAGTGCTCCTGCGGCGAGAGGAGAGTTCATAGTTTCCGCCAAACCCCTGTACGAATCACTGAGTGGAGAGGCTGACAGCAAACTGGCTTCCCCACAGTGAGAGGAAAAATACAGCCTCTGAAATAGATACCAGCAGTATCACGCAGCCCATCTTCCCCAAAGTGTTCACAACGGTGCAATTCTGGGACGCGAGAGGAAAACAAACTGCCACCGAGAAACTGTGTGTTTGGTGGTGAAATCAGATAACTGTTTTTGTGTATCTTTTTTTAAAACATCCTCGTCTGTTTGGAGGTTAAACAAGCCAACATATTTATTCACCTGCTGTTTAAAATTATAGATATGTTCCCTTAAGGTATTTAGCACCACCTGCACACATCACACGGAAACAAACATAATCAGTATTGTTTGCATTTACCAAATGTTCATGTAAAAAGTATCAGGGCTGCAAATTACAGCTCAGTATCGATTCATCTGCTGATTCTTTTTGTTGATTGATCAATTAAGCTTTTAACTGTACAAAAACAGTGAAAATTGGCCATCAAATATTCTGACTAAGGTAACATCTTAAAGATACTCACATTAAAGGAGCAGTAAAGGGGGATTAAGGGGGATTTAGTGGCATCTAGTGATGAGGATTGCAGATTGCAACCAGCTGAAACTTCTCCCGGTTAGAATTCCTGCATTGTTTAATGTTAAGGAAGTTTACACCAGGAGCCAAATGGTCTTGAGATGTCTTGTCTTCTCCAAAACAAACACAACCAGGTGATATAAGGACTGAATAAAGCAGTTTCAAGTTTTAATTCAGTGTTTCTCTCTCGTGTTTAGCATGTCGGAAACAGGCCGCTAGCCCAACACTTGCTATGTGTCCTCACCTTTTTTCTCTGATAACTTAAGACCCATAAGACGTTCAGGAGGTTTTTAACGTGAGCTGAATTA
Organism: Epinephelus fuscoguttatus; assembly: GCF_011397635.1. Classification (NCBI taxonomy): domain Eukaryota; kingdom Metazoa; phylum Chordata; class Actinopteri; order Perciformes; family Serranidae; genus Epinephelus; species Epinephelus fuscoguttatus. The sequence continues at coordinate 24,027,094 of NC_064771.1, forward strand.
TCAGCAGAGGTCTCGTCCTCTCCAAAACAAACACAACCAGGTGATTTAAAACACTGGATAAAGCAGTTTCATGTTACAATTCAGCATTTCTTCTACACTGTCTAGCATGTGGGAGACGGTTGCTAGCCTAGCACCTGCTAATATGTGCTCACCTTTTATTCTATGACCCTGACGTTCAGGAGGTTTTTAACGTGAGCCGAACTATCCACAGAGGTCTCTTCCTTACCAAAACAAACAGACCCAGTGATTTAAACCGGTTAAAACACTGAATAAATCAGTTTCATGTTTAAAAAAATCTGTGTTTTTCCGATGCTCCTGTTGCAGAAGGGCTGCTAACTACGGTGGCTGATACCAAATCGCGAATGGCCCTATCTTGAGTCACTGTTTGGTAAGTCTTTTCCAGGCTACTGTAGAAACATGGTGGTGCAACATGGCAATCTCCGTAGACGAGAACCTGCTCCCTTTGTAGGTATAACGGGCTCATTCTAAGGTAATGAAAACACAACAAATTATTTTCAGGCAATTAAACACTAAGGAAAACACACTTCTTAATTCAATTTCTGCCAACACATCCCCCTAAATCCTACACACTGGACCTTTAAATCACACAGGGGTTAGGTGTCAGTCTGTTACCATTAACGTCAAACAACGCAGAACGAGACATCTGATGGATTTTTATAAATTTTAAAGTACCACAATTAGTGTGCTGAGGTGAAAAATAACCATGCTTTCACAGTTTGGTGAAGTTATTGTTTATAAATCACATTATTGCAATTTCACAACAGGACGGTAATTTAAAAATTACCACCGTAATGATTTCTGATTTAACTTTCAACCCGTGATTCAATCAGGCTGACAGATTCCAATTTCCTCTACTTTATCATCACGCTCAGCAGTAATTTATCATTTGAGCAACAAAAATCAATTTGTTCCCCTGTCCGCTGCACTGGCTGGGAGTATTCAGACAGACATGTCACATCTTCCAGAAAACAACAACACAATGGAGGAGGCTTCATTTATATTCCTGCTTCTCGTCCGTGTTGCCTCCGAGATGCCAAATTTCAGCGTGTGCACACTTTCAATTAAAGCAAACAGCTGGATTGGTTTACAATATTTCCTTAATTATTTTAATGGCTTGGATATTGGACAATGGGGAGCAGGGGGAGAAGATAGTGAGTTAATTGTTCTGATCTCCCCTGATGATCATCTTTGTGTGCGGGGAGGAGAATAGACGGCCGGCTGAATGGGCTCACTGCTAGTCTAATTGGCAGGACATAAATGGTATTTATTATGCGGGCCTTCCAAACCCTGATTGTCTGCGGCACAAAGCTGCCTCTATTAGCAGGGTGCTGGCTCTTACTGGTTGGTTTGAAATGACCCGGCGCTTAACCATTTATTAGATGGACTGGAGGCCTCCTTGTATGCCATGGATCTCTCTAATTGGCATGTTTACCCATGTGCTGCTTCCCCGGACGCTAACATTGGGACGTGTTTGTTTAAATTTTTGCCTCGTGGGGGTTAATACATTTAACCCCCCGTAACATTTGAATTGTTTTGTGTTAGATTGATGCAAATCCCTTTTCCTGTTCTGTCAACTTCCTTTACAGAATAATTCATTAGCTATTAGTTATACAGTGCATTAATAGAATCCAATTTCACCTCCCATACGACTAAAGAAGGAGGAGGTATTGAATATTTAATATCCTGCTGTGAAGAAGGAACCCAGACTGGAGACAGAGAGTGTTTACCTCTCTCTACCTTATTACTTAAGGACATCAAAGCTTGGCTCTACACATAGGGGCTTCCCTCTGTTTGCTCCCTAAACACTCGCCCCGTCTTGCTATCTGCCTCACCTTGTCTCTTTCTCAGTAATAGCCGGGAACTCCCTGCCGAGGGTAAAACAATTTGCCACGTCCACACTTGTGTTTAAGTGCGAGCCCCATGCATTGTCCCAAAGGCCGTCTGATGCACTTTTTCAGGAGGTGGACCTCTGCACGGAGCCCAGAAACAAAACGGGGCCGTCAGTTAAGAAAAGAGATCAAAGGGGGAGAGCCCTGTAGCCCGGGGTTACGCAAGTATGTCTGCCTAATTCTGCCAGAGATTCGTCCCGCAGTAAACGATGGGGAGAGGGGAACAAAAGGACTCGCTGGGAGTCAGCGGTGGTGGAGGAAGAAAAAAAGGGTGATGATGGGGGAGGGAGGGGGAGCCTCCACTCTTTGACCCCAGTCAGTAACCTGAGTCACACCACAGTCCTGATAGTGAGGCTGAACAGATTAGTCACTTCATTGTGGCCAAACAGGAAGTCTGGGGTGCAGTCTGGACATGACTGTGAGTGTGTGCACAGGCACAAACTAAGGAGAGGAAACCCAGTGTGTAGCTTCCTACTTTCCTACTGGCCAAACATATAAAGAAATCTCACAATATGGAGATAAAACATCTTTTCATATAAGTTGCACTGGTGAAAACTCCACAAGTGCCACAAGTAATGTCGATTTGTGTCAACTAGGGGGGGACTAACCAAGAAAAACCTTAGTAAGGGAGGCAGGTGAGATGCGCTTGAAGGGTTGTAATTTAAAGGAATACTTCACCCCCCACATGACTATTTGTATATCAATTACTCACCTCGCTGCTCAGTGCAGCCCAAACAGACAGCCCTTTCCAATGGGGAACTAAACTGAAAGCAAAACTTACATATGCTCTCTTTAAAGCCAGACTCCACTGACAAAAAACTTCTTTTGTTTGTATTATCTTTTGTTTGTATTATTGTGTGACTTCGGTGTTTTTAACGGTTCATTCGAATTCCCGAAAGTCACAAGATAACATAAACAAACTAACTGATCGAGGCAGCCGTAGACCAGCAGCTCCTGTGTTCAGCGAGGTAAAATTACTGTTTTTATCAATGGAGTCTGGCTTTGAGGACTAGCCTAGATAAGTTTCACTTATAAATAAATGAGATTTGGATTATACTGCACGAGCTGTGTGACAATTTGTAAATGAATGATTTGATATAGTTTTGCTGTCGTTAAATGTGGTCGCTAAGAACTTCAATTGATGAGGAATGTTTGTCTTTGTAGATTTAGAATCGACAGTTGTTGTTAATGGTGGAAGAAGTAACATCCAATGCACCGTCATGGCACTGCATTTACACTGGCAGTCAAGTTTATGCTGCCACACCGCTCACAACAAAACTACACTGACAAAAGCCCCATCTCGACTAAGCATTCACCTGTAGCCTTCTGATTCTCCTTGATAGGAAGTTACTGCCGTCACTACCTGCTGTGCTTGTCCTTGTGGGGAGTGACAAGGTCACAGCCCATACGTCAAAAATCTGTGCATAATCTATGTCTGTACAAAAATACGTCCAACAGCTGACTGAAATAAAGTGAAAGTAGCAATGCCACAGTGTACTTTAACACCAGGGTGCGGAAAGAAAGAGCTGCAATTGAGTATTGAAGTAAAAGTACCTATATTTTTAGACTTGTGTGGGCACCTGTAGGCTGTATTTTTAATATTGTATACAGTCCAGGTGGATCTGAGTCCTACTATTGCTTCATACTTCAACTTATACCAATACTCTGTGAAGGGAAAACTTTTGTTGGTCTTGCTTTGAGAATTTTTATACCCTTAGACCACATGGAAGATCAAATTTTCCTCTTTAGTTTCAGACAAGTCTTTACAATCTCTCATCTAAAAACTCTTCAAAATGTAAAAATACATGCTGTTTTTAGAAATCCTGAAAAGGTTATATTTATATGTGTCGTTTTGTCTCATGTTTTCGATGTAAAACCTGAATGTGCAAAGTAACAAACAACTACAGCCACCAGATTACTGTAATCTAGGAACATTTCCCTCTTAAATATGTAGGAGCATGCAAATAAAGTTTCAGGATTTTTGATATTGTACATGTTCCAAGTAGATCTGAATATGACTGTTGCCACATGCTTCAACTCACACCAGCATGTCATAGTGTCATTGTCAAGGAGGACCTTTCTTTGTTTGATCTGAGTGTGCAAAGTAACAAAGAGAGCTATCAGATGGATGCAATTTAAGAACATTTCCAGCTGAAATTTGTGGATGTAGGAATATGAAGAACGTACATGTGTATGTTTTAGGTAGATCTATGTCTATCGCCTTATACTTCTACTTACACTAATATGTCATAGTGTCACCATCAAGGAAAACCTTTTTTGTGTTGTTCTGATAATTTTCAGAGGATATCTCTTGCTAAAACTCTTCAGAGAGCAACAGCTGCTTTTCAGAAATCCTTAGAAGTTGTTACTTTTGTCAGTTTCTGTCATGTTTTCAATACAACACATAACTGTGCAAAGTAACAAAGAACTACAGCCAACAGATTAGTTTAATTTCGGTACATTTACCCATGAAATATGTAAATGTAGGCGTACAAGTACAAAATTTCCCAAAATGCTGAAAGGTACTTCAAGATTTAACTTAACTACGACATTTATATCAATGTACTTGGTTACTTCCCACTTGGGTCAAACGTTTGACCATTGACCTCATGTAATGTAAATCAGACGGCTGACACACACTCTCACCTGTTTGATACACTGCAGACGGTCATTGGTCTGCTGTATGTGTCTGTCCATCGACGGAATCGAGTTCATGTTGATTGTCCCTCTTCGGCCTCTACCTGCCAGCCATTAAACTGGAGCGTTCTGCAACAGAAACACAGACACGTGTCAAAGCTCGCCTCTTCCCAGGGAAGCTGCCAATCCCATCACCACCAGGATATTACAGTTTAGTGTGTCCACATGTGCGTATGTGTGTGTGTGTGTGTGTGTTGTGCTGTGAGCTGAGCGGGGAGATATTGATTTGGCAGGTGACAAGCACCTCAGAGAGCCCAAAGGATGACATTCCTCTCAGCTCCTGTGACACCCTTAACAAGCCCCGGCAGTTGCCCCCGAACGCTGCCATACACCTTCGGAGAGGACACACCGGATGGCTCAGAGAGGATGTCTGACCATGTTTAAAGCACCTCGGGGCGAAAATGAACAGAGGAGGAAGGACACACACATACACACACACACAGATATTTCTGAGCCGGCCTCAGAAAACTGCATGAAACCCTTCCATCCCGGCCTGTGAGAACATTAACTTGGCATGTGGTTCTCTGTTTACATTACTTAGCCATTATGTAATCTTTGGTTAACAATTATCTGTACCCTGGGCCCAGACATGCTCTACATTTCATTTCTCCCTCCCCCCCCACCCCCTCCCACCGCTCTCCAGCTACATAAGAGTTCCTCTAACAAAACCCCTTACAGCGCACTATTGATTTTGGAGCAGCAGCTTATGGAAAACCTCTTTCTCTCCTTTTTTTTTTTTTTTCCACGGAATAATTTTTCACGGAAGGCAAACAATGGTGCTGTGATCTGACATGCTACATAACATTATCACAAGTTAAAAAGTATTACAAGCTGCATTAAAGGTTATCAATTCCGCCCGAGGGGGGTTTGATTTAATGTTGCATTCGACATCAAGTAAATATCAGGGTGTTGGCTATAACTCATGGCGACCTGCAGCTTCACGTGGAGAGGTGAGTGAATTAACAAGCATGTGTATGGGTGGTGCTGGAGAGCTCCATCTTCACCTCCATCTCCCCCCTCCTTCACTCCTCCTTTATCTCCTCCTGTCTCCATCTTTCCTTCTTGCTGCTGCGGGGACGTCTCTTCCTGCGGCGCATCATCTCTCACTCAAACACTCGCCCCCCCATCACTCAGACCCCTCCCACCCCCCCCCCCACCCCAACGCCATCTTTCTCCATTACCATCACACACTGAGAAATTTCACTGCACAAAGTGCCGGTGAGATGAGGAAGAGGGAGAGAGCGAGGAAGAGAGGAGGCAGCATGCTGCACCATACTGATAATGCTCACTTAGGGGTCTCTAGCTGGATTTAACGGTAGGGCTAGTAATCTACTCCACTAGACAGCTAAAGAGCTTTTATGCTACCTATTGGAGCTGCTCATGCCTGTACTTGAGAGGAGAGAAGGGCACACTAGTGCATTCCTCTCCATAAATTAGAAAGCTCATAAAAAAAAAGAGCGACATCGGAGGAGTTCTCCATTCCGACTCTCTTTGCAGATGGAAAGTAATTTGTTGACATTTTTGAAGTTGCACACAGACGGATATTTGAGACTCGTGGAAGGTATGAATGAAGGTATTTACACCAGGAAGTCAACAAACCTGATTAAATCAGCAACAATCAACAAATTCATTGACAATTGATTTATGGGTTTGAGAGGACGTTTGACATTTTTGAGAGGAGGGTGACTTTAGTTAAACCAAACACATGCTTTAAAGGCAAAATTTGCTGCTATATCAACCAAGAAAGCTGAGTTCACCTCTACGAAATCAGTTGTTCTTCCTGCATCCAGTGCCGTCATTTGATGTGACAGTGATGAAGTTGGAAGCAGGAAGAACTACTGGCTGGATTTCGCCACCAGGTAACCAGGTTTTCAAAAACAAAACTTCCATGTTCCGTTCACTAGCTAGATTTCACATCAACAAAAATGGCATCCCAACGTACGAGCGCAGAGGATGTTATGGATGAAGATATGATAAGGAAAAACGTGACAATTCTCTGATTCAAACTTCTTAAATGTGAATATTTCCTTGTTTCTTCACTCCTCTATCACCTCTACCACCTCTATCTACCTGCATGAGTCTAGTACTACCAAGGGACCTCTTGTGATTTACAAACTACTCCTACAAGTCTGTGCTTCGCATGGCCTTTGCACGGAATAAGCACAGGCTGTATTTTACTGGAATATCCTGACATTATTCCCCAGATATGATGCGCACAGTCATTTGCAGCTCCACTCAACACAACACAGAGACACCACACAGCAGTACCAGCAGTAATGTACACTGTTACCCTCAATTCTACCTATAAATGTGGGTTAAAACAACAGAATCGAATCTGCCACTGCCACACAACGTACGACATCCACCTCGAGATTTTGCTCCTCTGTTGAATTTGAGCTTTCTTTTTCTGCAAATAAGTCCACATGCTGTAGTAAGATGAGGCTCCTGCACCCCAAAATGCTGTGAAACTTTTATAAATTTATAAATGCCAATGCAGCTTTCATAATTCTCGACCAGAAAACAGGCTGAAAAATGGCACAGAGAAAACAAAAAACCTAAATATGACCCCAAATCACAGAGATGCTGATTCGTGCAGGACTTATCACATAACGTCTGTGTTTGGCAAAATATTGTAGATAACTTGTGGTGGAATTGGAACTTGACAAATTACAGACATGGCAGATTTGCATGGGATTAAAATCTGAGACAACCTCCACAATTATTACAAATTACCAGGTAATAATAACAATAATAGTCCAGTGCACAAAGGGCTTAAGACAGTCAACTGAATATCTTTGGGTTGTGGACAAAACAAGACATTTAGCACGTCATTAGGACATTTTCCACCATTCTCTGACTCTTTACAGACCAAACAATAAATCGATTCATCAAGAAAATAATCAACAGTTTAATTAACAATGGAAATGATCATTATTTGCAGCCCTAACCCTGACTTCATATATTTTTTATCCTGATTCCAAGAGACTATCTGGGTAAAAAGGCACAAAACAAAAGTAAAATAACAAATAAAAGACATTAAATACATAAATTCAAACTGTATCAGCACCACCACTGCCAGCATATGAATAACAACTCCTCTGTTTTCTCACTGAAGGCATCCTAAATGTCACATGGGAGAACAAGCATCACTCTAAGCTGATATATGTTCACACTTCCTTTACATCCCTCTGGTGTCTGCTGCTGTAACCCTCAGTCCCCTCTCCGTGCCAGCTGACACTGAGCTGCACCTCGTCGAGAGGCGGCCCCGAACCACCGTGCCCCTCAGCCGCCAGCAGGTGTCTCCCTGGCCCTTCAAAGGCCTGGCTAGTGGCACAAAGAAGGCGGAGCGGTGTTGCTTTAAGCCTTTACAAGCTCTACAAATCCTCAGCTGCTGCTTCCTAACAGGGCCCACTCAGCCCGGCACTGCCTGTCTGACCTTGTGGTTATTGATGAGCGAGTCGACCTGCTCTCTCCGTCTCTCTTCCCTCCTGCCCTTCCCTTCTCTCCGCTCTCCCTCTCCCTCTTTTTTTCTCTCTCAATGTCATCCCTCTTACCTCCAACAGTGAGTTAAAATGAGGGGAAAGAAAGAGGCTGGGCTGCCATTCACCACCCCTGCTTTTTTCCTGTTAAACACACATTGTAATGATACTCCTGACCTCCCCGCACTCTGAAGCCTGGGTTCTCTTATTTACATCTATTTTCCTCCCAAGATCATTATAAAAAGTAGAGATGACAGTGTTGGGGAGTAATTTAATTTTCAGATATGCACTTGTTCTAATTAAACGCTATTCCTTTGTTATATCTTTAATGACTAACAAGAGCCAAATTAAAGATTAAAGCCGTGATGCTGTGGAGATATGACAACAGATGCAATTATAAGCCTTCCCCCTATTTACAGGCCTTTTTTTCCTAGATGTTATCATTTATTATTTTCTCCGCGCCATCACCTAATGTGAACTTATTTGCAGTGATTCAGCTAGTTAACCCAGAAATCCCGCCGCCAATCGGTGCCGATACATGAGCTTAATTTGCTAAATTGCGCGGCAGGCGTTACACAACAAGTTGAGAGCAGTGGATTCCTGCACAACAAAAGACACATGGGGGACGGCGAGTGGGAGGGGAGGAGGGAGACCCGCTTTCCTTCCCTATTCAAGGGGGAGCTAAAATATATGTATTGAGTGGGAGCTGTAATAAAACGAAACGGGTGAGGAGATGCAGGCTGGGAACAAATATGAAAGGCAGTGGAGGATGGCGGCAAGGTGATGGAGCACCACCGGAGGATTGGATGAAATTATCTCTTTATAATCAGGGGGCTTCTGCATGGCTGCCTCCTCCATTGCCCAGTGACAGATGAGGCCTACCTCTTCAAATGGGCTTTTCACAGTGCTATCAGCCCACCTCTAGGGTAAAACAATGTTTTTCTTCCCCCCTGTACCACCACTTTAAAAAGCTTTGTTTCCACACGGCACCCCGCAGAGGACAGGACCGTCTCCCGTCAGGCAGGGTCCGTGTTTGTCTCATTACGTGATCATGTTACATAAGTGTACCTTGAAAAGGGCTGCGGATTTAATTTGATGACAAAACTGTGCCACGGCGGGGACTGGAAGACGGTGACGCTAAACAATGTTGAATGAAGACACTAAAGCAGAACATTATCTCCGGTAAGTAAGAGGGATTGGTTTTTGAACTGTCACAATCTAAACATTATTCCAGACACCCAAAACCCAGCCCTGAATCTTCAAAGAGAGTTTCTAGCCTGTTAATGTAACGTAGACGAGTTGTGCGCCTCTGCTCTGCAGGATGAAAACAGTCTGAGGGGGAGAGGAGTAGACAATGATTAGCTTTATCCCACCATCACAGCAGAACAAATGGATCACGAACCCTCGCCGCTTTACACAGTCTCTCAGCTGAGCTGTCAAGGCACAGGGAAGTGGTAAACAGATTTAATTTATTCATATAAATGGCTTGTGAACCAAAACAGTCAGGCTACTCTGGGGCCGGGCACAGTGCTGCTTAAAGGATATTTCCACTTTATTACTACTTGGGTCTTATTCATGTAGTTTTGGACATTGGTTGTGATAATACTGTGCTGAGAACATGGTGCTACAACAACGTCCAACAGGGCGAGACATGAAACAGGTTGCAAACAAGTCAACAGGTTAGCCAGATTATCTAAAATACTTTATTTGGAGGTAAACCAACTGTGAATGCTCCTGAAATATGGGTAATATCACCTGAATGTGTTCTCAGATATCTGTAATGAGCTGCAAACACTATGAAATATGATCCAAATCTAAACATCCCATTCAGACATGTTTTACATGCATGTAATATTAAAATTCTCTGCTCAAAATGACCATTTCGGCCTCTATAATTATACAAATATTTTCTTTTCGAGTTAAATTGCTGGACATATAGGTATATGTCTCGGTGTGTATGTGCTGTAGGTTCAAGTTTCCACATCACACCTGTGTTAGCTACATACTGAACCAGGATTAACTTCCAAAATAGCTGTGATGTCACAAAATCATCTCGTACATACACACAGCCAACATTCAACAGTGAGCTCGGCACATTTTGAAGAGGAGGGTGACTTTCATTAAATCAAATGTACGCTTTGAAGCGAAAATTTGCCACTAAATTGACCAAGAATCCGCAAAATCGGTTGTTCTTCCTGCATCCTGCGCTGTCATTTTATATGACATTGACGTAGTTGGAAGCAGGAAGAACTACTGGCCTCCAGGTAGCCAGGTGGGCGTGCTCGATATGCCACTCAAAAATGTTCAACAACAACAAAAATGGCATTCCAAATTATTAGTCGGGAGGTTGTTATGGATGAAGATTCAATCTAGAGTATACGCAGGGCAAAACAATAAGGATTACCTGATTGAGAGAGGCAAATAAAATGCAGCATCTGGCTAAATCTAGCACCTTACTTGTCCAGTTGGATAAGTGGTAAAAAAGAACACATAGTTTTTTCTAAGGCTGATGATGGAAGTAGCTCAGGAGTTAGCCATCTCGCTTCTCTTCTGCTGAAAGGCGCACATGTGCAGTACTGACTGAACACAATGTTTTTTTGGGTGGCGTTAGAGGATCTTGGCAAACTATGTATGTGCAGTTTGCCGCAAGTTTGGCGATAAGATGGATTAAACAGGGTCAATTAATTCAGGTCTTTATTGTTATTTGATAATCATGAATGAAATAATCTGGGGTAAAACTGACTCAGGCAAGTAGCTTTCTGACCCAGTTACCCAACAAGGCAAGTGAAAAACCTGATCCAGAGCAAACACCAACTGGCGATGCCTTTGCTCAGACTGTCCTCCATTGCCAACAAAAACGAAATCGTTCTGCTGCAGTAAATTTCAGGCTGGGCAGTTTTTGCTGGATGTTGTCGCCAACGCTAACCCTGAGGGAGTGTGTATGTTACTATGCATGGAAGTTTTCCTCCTCACTTGGACAGAGGTGCTCTGGAGACCTTCTTCAGGATCCTGAAGATAAACTGAAGAAGACAAACAAGACTAACAGGGCCAAGAGGGCAGATAACCAATGAGTGAGTACTGCTGGTTCAGACTGCAGAGCATCTGTGTTTATATTTTGTTTCCTGCAGAAGTAAAGGTAAACCTCGATCTGGCCAAAAAAGCAGGCTTGCGTGCAATGCATTCTGGTACACGTAGGCACTGCTGGCACGGCCCTGCAAGCAGGAAGTTACTGCTTCAACCAACAACATTGACCCTCAACACTGATTGGACATCAACATAAAAAATGGTGAATTTTCCCTTTAAGAAAGACACAGGTGCAGTGTTTGAATTAAGACAAATTTCCCGCCTCAAGAGGGACTCGGCCGAAGAATCATACGCAGGCAGAGAGTCGGAGGGTAGCTACAGGAGTAGCAAGACAACAAGCAGCGCTGGCCACCATCCCGACCACATACACACACACAAACATACACATATCTTCTCACCTTCCCTTGAGTGCTGGACCGGCATCATGATACCATAACAACACCCTCAGTCACTCCTAATGTGCTTTACAACAACACTACAGGCAGGGTGTTACACCTCCGCAGAGCTGTGTGAAACACCCCCCTCAACCAACACACACACACACACACACACACACACATAGACACACACCTCACTAATCGAAAGCTCAAAGTACTGCTGACACTATTAAAACGGAACAAGGTGGCCTGAGCGGAGAAATCAGCATCACTCTCGCACCTCATGGGTACACGTTGAGACGCGCTGCTCAAGGTGATCGCATCCCCGCGTGTCGTCTATTGTAGGTGAATTAGGCAATAAAGGGCTAATCTGCGCCATCATTGACTAGGGCTCGGCTGTTTGCAGCACTTGCTTAAGGGCGATAAAGATGAGGGAGGAGGAGGAGGGGAGGAGGAAGCATCTCTTCACCCTCATGATTTTAATGAGCTTTGATTCCGAGATATGTCTTGTTTTCTTCAGACTGTCGGCCGAGGCCGAAGTGAAAGCTCCCCTTTAATTATCTCAACATTGTAGAGACGCCGTTTTCTCGCTCTGAGGGAGGGGTGTTTAGTTTGGAGAGGGCAGCTCTAGGACTCCAGGTGTCTGCCTGGTTCTCCGCCTGGTAAGTGGCCAGGCAGGCAGCGAGGACAAAGCTGTGTTTGTTTGACGGGAGGAAAAAGCAGAGAGGATGGAAATGTGTACGAATCGGCGCCGCTTCCATTGTTGCTTTACAGAATGTGCCATAATCCTCGGCAGGCTCCATCCAGAGCTGGCACGGAGGATAATATGAGCTGCCTCCTGCCTGTCCCACCTCCCTGCTCTACCTCCCCTCCCCTCAGCCCTTCTCCATCACCTCCTCCTCCCTTCCCCCATTTCTCTGCTGCACACATATGGACACACAGCCACTCGAGTGCACACACACACACACACACACACTCTCACACCTCCCCACATGGCTCCTTAACAGGCTTGGGAATGGATTTCTTTTATTTAATGTGGTTTGGTCTGCAGCTCCAGCGGCAACCGTGAGCAAGGGTGGGCTCGCAGTTGTGCCACTCACTCACACACACATACACAAACACACGTATACACACACACACACACTCAATCCAAGGAGCCCTGCTGCGTTTGTCGCTGTTCACTGATCTCTCCCTCTTCCCCTCTGTCTTTCTCCATCTCCCATTCTCCCTCTAACTCACTCCGCTCCCTCTCCCTCTCACGCAGACCCACATTCACTCCCTCCCTCCTTCCCTCTCTCCCTCCCTGCCCTCTCACTTTTTTTTCATGACAGCTCACATAAGCAAGCCTCCTGGATTCCTGCGGGAGCCCCACGTTCAGTACACAGAGATTGTTCAGCCATCAGGCACATCTGCAGCGTGATTAGAAAAGCAAAGGGAGCATGGTGGTGGGGGCAGGAGGGTGGGGTGGTTGGAGGCCCCCACCATCGCTGCTGCTACAGCCCCCCCCCCCCCCAGCACCAGCAGAAGAAGAAAACACAGGGTTGGGGATCATAGAGGGGCCTAAGCAATATCTCCTCTCTAACCAAGTGTAACGTTTCACCAAGTCTCAGAGGCCGATGGCCGCCTGTGATAAAAAAAAAAAAAAAAAGGGACAAAGGCAGATGGGGGCCGGTCTCTCTTCACCACCAGGCACCCACCCACCCACCCTCCAACTAGCCTGGCTACCATAGCAAGCAAAGGGAGACAAGACACATCCCAAACATGAGGAGCATCTCAGTGGTTTCTCCCTCTCCTCCAAACAGCTACTCTTTTAATTTCCTTCCACCCTTACGCTAATAGCAGGGGAGGGCAGTGAGTGAGTGTGTGTGTGTGTGTGTGTGTGGGGTCAATTCCCCTGGGGCGCTGGAGGCAGCACAGATGAGCCACATGACTGCGTGTCGCCTCCAAAGAGCCCCACTGAAAGCAGAGTGGCATGGAGCTAGCAGCTAGCCTCGCGCTCTCTGGTGCTCCATCAGCCCCGCCGCTCTCTGCCAAGCTCCCCTCTCTCTGCTCCGCAATCCTCCAGGAATTTTGGAGGCATGTGATGATGATGATGAAACCAGCGAGCAGTGTAAACCTGCACTGACTGTTGCGATATATGAGGCGCGCTCGCACTCAATATCTCACAAAGAAAGCCGTCACTACTACCTCTCAGCCCCTCGAAACATTTTGTCTTAAAAATTGCCTTTGATTGTGAGCACAGAGGAAAAGTCAAAGAGGCATTTTATTTCCATTTCGGTGAGTGATATTGTTGCCGTGTAGGTGCTGACACTGCTTCAGACAACTTGTGAGTGAGTGTTTTTCTTTTACCCCCCCCCCCCCCCCCACCACCACCACCACCTTCCTTTCTCTGCTCTCTCTCTTTTTTCTTCCTCTTGCCAGTCTCCTGGTTTATTATGCATTCAGCTCATGTGTCCCTCCTGTGAGTGGCTGTTCATTTTCCACATACCACGCTTAATCCGGCCAGCTAAAACTTTGAAATAGCGGGAGCCGCAGACGCAGCCGCTACCCAGGAGGAGCCATTATGAGGTCTGGGAGAGAGAGACTGATAGCGCTGGGGGGAGGAGTGACAGGCGAGCTGCAAGATACATGGGAAGGAATTCAAAGAAGGCTGAGAGCAGAACACGAGGGTGTGCGCGTTTGTGTGTTCGCTGCCTTGCAAGTGTGTACGGGCAGTGATGATAACACAGAGGCAGTTGTGTGTATGTGTGTGTGTTTGTGTTCCATGGGGTTACTGGTGTGGTCAGGGGGATGGAGGACCTCTTCGTCTCCATTGTGCCGGTGACCTTTGGCCTTTTGTGACTTTGAGTGAATGGGAGGAGAGAGACGCAGAGAGTGAGAGGGAGAGATTTTAAATAGTGCATGAGCTCAACCTGCCAGACACTGATGGACAGCAGCAACATGAGCTTTCTCTGTTTCACCAAAGATGCCTGTGAGGACATACCATCAAACTGCCAGCACTCATAACGACCCCCCTAACATCTCTATTTTAAAATTTCATGACCTCTATCTTGTCTTAGAACCATTATCTATTAATCTAGCCATTATCCTTTTGATTGATCCATTAATTGTTGCCTTTAAAACAGATACTTTAAAGCAAGATTATATAACTTTTAAAGACGGAAATAACTTTAATACCATTTGCTGCTGCTGTATTTGCACTTGGTCCGGTATGACCAGTAGCCTATGGTGGCTAATGTTAGCAAACTTTAGCTTGAGCTCAGCTGGCTAACTTGATGACTCCACTGCTAGACTGTGCTTTGGTGTTCACATGATCAGGTGATTGTCAATTGTGACCACTGTTAAGCAAAAAAGTCTTAGTTTAAATGAATGATGGATTACAAAAATTGGGGATACATGTACTTACATTTGAGTGTTTGCCGATACAGAGTACCAATCTGAGTACTTAATACTCCTCAGGGGGAGACTGGCTTGGATTGGTGGAGATTAAGTAAGAAAACAGGGACTTGAAAAGACTATGCATGTTGAATTCTAGCTAGCTTGAATTCTAGTGACGCACATACTCATAGAACTGGGGTTATATCCAGCTAAGTAGTTACTATTTCATGATTTACAACTGACAGTGGCTGATCATCAAGGGCAATGTACTGGGTAGGAGCTTCGGTTATTTTCCCTGCCCGTGGGTTGTCTCTGGACATTTTTCACTAGCTTCTCTAGCATTTGCTGCAGTGTTGGTTGTTGCCATTTCCTGCTAGCATAGGTAAACGCCTTTTACTCTGTGTCACATTAGTACTTTAGATGTTTTATCAAATTGCTTGTCTTGAATGAGCTCCTCTTGACAATTTAGCTGTCTATCACTCAGCTGACAAGAGGCTAACCTCATGCTGCTGTAAAGCGGTATCAGATGCCGCTGTACCGAAGTTGTTCTACGTAAGCTGCTTCCACATATGCACTGCAAATTATCTAGACATTACCAGGAGGAGCTGTATTTGAGAATGCAAAAGACATTTAACAGACGATATCCTGGCTGCTTCCTGGTATGAAGTCCGTGTAATGTCTGCCTGAGCGCTTGTGAGAATAGAGCAGGTAGCTGTCCCGAGAATTCACAGCAAGCACGTTGGCGTGTTGATGACGTTACTACCATGTATTTCCGCAAAACCAGAAGAAAACAAACATCAGAGGGTGGAGAATAAGGGTCGTTAACACAAAGGCAGCAATGAAAATGTCTAACTGGAGAGATGGTGAGATTCCGGAACTTCTGTCGGTAAGGGACGACACCGAAATTGTCAGACAAAACCAAGGGATGGCAAGAGACCCAGCATAAACTGCTGCTTATGACAAAATTACGAACTGGCTACGAACTGTGGTGTAATCCACATCATGTCCTACCGCCTGCACACTCTACCCAGGCACCACCTTTTACCTCAACCAAACAGAGTATTTCCAGTAGGTGAGAACGCTTCAGACACAGAAAGTCTCCTGTTGCATTCTACGAAACTCCGCACAATGTCCAGACCTGATTCTGCGAACATTAGCTGGAGTTCACATGAGAAAACGACTTGTGATTACAAGTACACGAGCACAGTATTAGACCGATATACTGATATCAGTATTGGTGCATCCCTCATAAAACTAGGTGTCAGTTTTTCTGTTGATCATCAGTTGGCTTTCGACAGATTTCTATTCCATAGGGCCACAAGATCTACACTCTTAGAATCAACCTTTTCATGTCCGAACTTTCAAGGACCTGCATCCTCTCCTACACACCACAGACCTGCTTTAGGATCCTCTAACTGGCATGGCTCATAAAGCTATATTTTTTTTCTATCAGCAGATTGTTTGATAACCTTGCAGAGCGGACTGATCCTGTGTTAACAGCTTGCTCGTATCTGCAGCCATCGGCCCCTCCAGGGAGAAGCCTCTCATTCCGCAAATGTGCTCAATTAAAAAGAGCAGAGTGCTTAGAGAGGGGCAGCGAGGGGCCATTCCCTGCGCCTGTTTGATCTGGATTTCCTAATTGGTCAATGACAACACATTACCAGACGGGCAGACGCTTGATCCATGGAGAGGAGGCTTTTGACTGCAGCGGTTCGGCCTCTCTCACCTCCCCTTCCTCCCCCATACACCACCGTCCTACATGCCCCGTCCGTGACCAGGCGGAGTGTGTGTGTATGTGGGAGGGGGGTTGATTTAGAGGTTAGGTAGCACAGGCTGCCGCATATCTGTGTCACAAATCTTCCTCATGGAGCTGTGGGGGGGGCACACACGCACAAGTAGTGATGAATCCCATGCAACAGACCTCAACCTCCTCAGCCTCTGATCAGGTCCACACCTCGCTGCTCGCACTGCTCTAATTTGCCAGCGATCGCGGGCTGCCATGTTTTGATTGCTATTGTGTAAATGAATCGGGATGCGTCTCATCTCACGTGTGGCTGTGAAGAATGCCAATGTGTCTGGGGAGAAAAAGGAGAACCTCCAGGGGAGTAGATGTAACAGAGTCCTCAATCAAACAGTGAAGACATTTATTCAATATTTCTTTTTGTGCACATCTTAGCGGAGGCCTCTTGAATTATTTCTTTCAATGCATATCACTTCACCCATCCCACTGAGTGGTGCTCTTTGTGAAGTCAGTACAGCATTAAAAAAACTGAAGGTAAGCCAAAGAGCGTGGAAGTAGTCTCAGTGATGCGGATCACATGTTTGTAGAACAGTACGTCTCATTTTATATAATCTTACATCGGGCTAAAAATAGCATCAGATGAATATTGAATGCTAGGACAGAGGAGGCGTTATGCAATTCAAGACTTATGCTGTCAAATGGAGCGATAACAGCCTCGTCCCTTCACACACACACATATACACACAAAAACATCACATAATCTCTTTCACACAAGCTACAGAAAAGAAACAGCTTGCACAAATGCTTTATAGTGTGAGGAGTTGTTTATTTATACCATTATGTGCTATCAAAGGGTGCTTTAAGCTTATTTGAAAACCCAGACTGACATATCACTCCTTAAATAACGCAGTGGTGAGCTGGGGAGATTTATTTTGCCATGTCATTAGTGCAGTATTATAAATATTCAATATATGACTGTATGAAACCATGGACGGATTATGAGACAATGAGACCCTGGACATAGATATGCAAAAGGCCCCACCACCTCTCCTATAGCAGCAAGACACACAAACATAGTAGTGTGATGTCTCCTTGTGTTTGTTTTGAGTCTCTCTGTAGTTGTTTTGTGTCTCTTTGTGTCAGTTATGTTCATTTCTTTAATTATTTTGTCTTTGTAGTTCTTTTGCATGTCTTTGCATCTCTTTGTGGTAATTTCGAGTCTCTCTGAAGTTTGTTTTGTGTCTCTTTGCAGTTCCTTTAAATCTCTTTGTGGTCTTTAAGAGTATCTTTGTGGTAATGTTGTCTTTTTTTGTCATTTTGTGTCTCCTTGTATTTCTTTTTAGTCTATGTAGTCATTCTGTGTCTTCTTGCATTTGTTTTGAGTCTCTTTGTGGCTGTTTTGAGTCTCTTTGAGGTTATGTTCATGTCTTCAGTTATTTTGTGTGTCTCTGTTGTTGTTTTGCATCTCTTTGAGGTCTCTCTGAGGTCATTTTGAGTCTCTTAGTTGTTTTGTGTCTCCTTGTGGTTGTTCTATGTGTCTTTGTAGTCATGTTGTGTTCCCTTCTGTTCCCATATGTTTGTGTGTGTTGTTTTGAGTCTCTCTGAGGTTTGTTTTATATCTTTGCAGTTCCTTTGCATCTCTTTGTGGTCTTTTAGAGTCTCTTTGTGGTAATTTTGTGTCTCCTTGTGTTTGTATTGGGACTCTCTGCAGTTATTTTGTGTCTCTTTGTGGTTGTTTTGCCTGTTTGTGTAGTTATCCTGTGTCTATTTGCAGTTACTTTGCATCTCTTTGTGGTCTTTTAGAGTTTCTTTGTGTCTCCATGTGTTTGTTTTGAGTCTCTCTGTAGTTGTTTTGTGTCTCTTTGTGGTTGTTTTGCTCATTTATGTAGTTATTTTGTGTTGATTTGCAGTTCCATTGCATCTCTTCTTTTGTCTTTTTGAGTCTCTGTGAGGTTATTTTGTGTCTTATTGAGGTGATTTTGTGCCTCTTTGACGAAATGTTGTGTTGTTTGGTCATTTCGTGTTACTCTGTGGCTGTTTTCAGTCTCTTTGTAGTTGTTTTGTGTCTCTTTGTAGTCATTTCGGGTCTCTTTGTGGTTGTCTTGAATCTCTTCGTGGTTGTTTTGTGTGTCTTTGCGATTGCTTTGTCAGTTTTTGCAGTTCTTTTGTATCTTGTGCACTCTTTTTGACTCTCTGTGTGGTAATTTAGAGTCTCTTCCTGGTTGTTAGGTGTTAAGTTTTGATTGACATTCTGCAGGTGAAAGCCAGGTGGGGCCCTGACACTTTGGGCCCCTCAGCCTGTGCCCGGTAGGCCTGTTCAGTAATCCATCCATGTATAAAGCAGAGAAAAGCAAATCCTCTCATTTAAGAAGCTGAAACCAGCATATGTTTAACGTTTTTTCTTGACAAATGACGATTAATGAGCAAAAATCAATTTTCAGTCAACTAACGAATCGATTCATTGACATTTAAGCACGCATTCACCTTACTATCGCAGAGAGGACTTTTCTACCTGAGGATCGATGCCTTGTATAATATCCCTATCTTGTATGTTCATGGGTGTTATTTAGCTACAACTCATCTCTAGCTGTTGGCAAACAACAGAGCTCCACATCATCCATCAGGGAAGTTGAGGTAGCTTGACAGGTGAACATAAACAATGCTGCCTGCAGTCGGATTTCTAGAAGTGTATAAGACACACACACACACACACACACACACACACACACACAGCTAAAGACAAACACATAAACAGACAGACAGAGAAGGAAGGCGTGAGAGGGAGCGAGACACTGAGGGAGAGGAGGAGAGACGCACTGGATCAGAGAGGAGGAGGAAATGAATGCTGCAAGAAGCGGGAAAAGCTAAGAAATTCCGTATCCTCCTGTTTCGCCCCCCGAAAACTGCTGAACCATCAGCAATTACAGGCTGGCTGGGTCATGAATCTCTCTCTGCAGTGGTCTGCTCTCTCTCTGCTGGGTGATACTGCAGAGGTGTGCGGCCTTAGTCACCTGGCCGGCAACAAACACACACACAAACACACACACGCACACACAAAGAAAACAATGTAAAGCTGCTGCGTGATCGGCGACTATTACTAATCCTCTGTGCAAATCAAATTGATACTTTGCATCTCCTTTTCCATGACTGCAAAGTTTACACTGTCAGGAGCGAGCTGATATGCAAAGCAGTTGTTTTTACAGACGCACAGGTGAGCGTGATCCATGAGCGGCGGACCGAACAGGCTGTCACGGTGATACAGTACAAGCAGCCACGGGACAAAAGGCGAAGGGGGAGCGCAGGCACATACGTCAGGACACAAGTAGAAAGTGCTGAGCATATAATTAGCTAATCCAGTAGAAAGCACAGATAGGCAGTCACTTAATTAAAATGATTAATTAAGGGCAATAAAAAAACTTCCTTCTTTCAAAACTGCTGTCTATAATTACAAGTGACTCCCTCTTCTCTGTGGCAGAGGGCTTCAATATGCGTGCGTGCAAGTACGTTTGCATGTGAATGTGTTTGTGTGTGCGCACGTGATTTGGTGTATCTCGATGAGAGGGAGGGAGAGAAGTCAGTTTCTGCGGCTCATTCAGCGTTAGGATCCTCGACTAATGAGATTAGTCAATAATGGATTGAAAGCAAGCAGCCTCCCCTCCCCGACACAATGGCCAGAGAGGCTGCCCTGTCAGCGACACATCCTCCACTGGTCGATACGCGCACACACAAACACACTCGCACTTAGAAACACATCCAAACAACAGGGGCCACCTTTTTAACATACAAATTGTGTTATAATATCGAGCGGTGCCTGCTGGAGACAGTGCTACGTGCCTCAAAGGCCGCAGACAATTCTCTGGGATTTAAATTCAAATTGGGAGTATATCTCGTCTTGATCTACAGAAAAATGGATACTGTAGACGTCATGCCGGGCCTTCGAAAGCCCTAGATCTATTTCATCACATGAATGAATGCTTCGTCGAGAACACCAGGAGAAAAAAGTCCCGCTCGATCCTCCGCTGCAGAGTGTCTGAGCCCGGGAAGGACAAACAAGTCTTGAGAGTTGAGAACTCTTCTCTTCTCAGATAAACAAAGACATGAAACGACGCTTTAAGGCCAGCTACAGCACAAACAGAGCTCTTTTCAAACGTGTGAACAACCTGCTCGCGAGGGTAAAATAAACCTTGCACAAACAAGCCGCAGCAAGCCGCCGCTAGTTTGCAGAACCTTAATGCGTTTACAATAGAGAGTCTTACATAAAGAGGAGCTTTAAAGCACCAGCAAACACCGGGGCTCAATCGCTCGCTTGTAGTCATGTTGAAGTTTAGAAATCTGCTGTTGCAACAATTCAAACTTGCTCTGAATGACACCTATCAGTCGAGAAATGTGGTGTGGGGTTTCTTAGCCCTGTGAGGTTAAATACTGTCTGTCCTCCAATGGAGGTCCAAGCTTGTTGGATGTATCATGCTGTGCTCATGTGGTCCTCGGATGGTCCAGTTTTAGCGGATTGAGTTTGGAAGTTGTTCTTTGGACTTCAGTGTGTTCATGACCTTTAAGTCATAATGTGGAAATAACATAGACGCCACAAAGAAGATGTGTTGTATTTTACTTGTTACAGCATTTAACGATGCAGTGTAGATTCATGTTGCTATCTAAGTGTGCGGAAACAGTTTGAAACTTTATATTGCAAGGTCAAATTTGTTGCTACACCAGTATCCCCTAAAACCTCTAAAATATTGTTTCATCTTGTTATTAGAGTTCATGCTAATAAATAACTTTTCTAATTAATCTAGGTCACTCTGCATGGACAAGAACTGACTGTCACAACCTAATATCCTAGCACAAAATACATGTGAGCAAAAATTTAGATGCAATTAATAATGTCAACCAAACATTCAATTTCGTCCACCATGTTGTTGCTTAACGTGACGTCAACTAAACAAGTCCTGTGCTGATATTTTCACCAACTTTCTGTGTTGCTATTCTGACTTGAACTAATTTTTCCGATATTCCGACACCACCTGAACGCGGGGTTAGATCTGGACACTGGGCGCCTATATGGCACCTATTCAGTCCAATGGGAATTGCTAGCCCGGCGCAAATGGCAAAAAACTGTTTCTAGCTTCTGGGTTTACTTCCGCAATAAGTGGAACACGCTAAGTATGTTTCTCCTGCTGGCCCTGCCCGTAAGTTGCTGCTCAGCCTGTAGAGCTGACGTCACAGGTTTTCATGTGCTCTTCTGGGCTCGAGGAAAGCTTTACAAATATAAAACCTCCATGGATCAAAAAAGTCATAATAGAGGAGCATAAGTCTTAAGTTTGAGGTGTCCTGTCAACAGTTTTACAAACATCTCTTATAATGGAGGTCTAAAATGCTGTTATGGGTCGCAGGGAATTTTTCAATGCAATACCGCGAGTGGCCACTGGGAAAAAATTGGCAACAAGACTGAGTGGCATCTCTGGGAGTGTGCAACACCCTCTTATCCCAACTTGTCGAATACATTTGCTTTGTCAGTGGACATACACGTCAAAATGTGACAGGTACCCTTCTGCGTCAGTTTTGGATGCGCAGGGACAATGTGTTCAGTATATCATGTCTTTTCAAAATACACTTTAGTTTTCACAGCCCTTTTGAAATAAACCTACAGTGTTAGTGAAACACTTTATTTTTAGGTTAATTTCCTTCAGTTTAGGCAACAAAAAACTGTGGTTAGCTTTTTGGTTTGGCTTAACAGTCACACAGAAAGTGAACAGCGGGCTCCCGGGGGAAAGTTTGTTGGACCCATCCACCATCCTTCCCACCCTCCCTGCACGGACTTTCCTGCTCTTTATATTTCTGTAGTTACCAGGGACATAATAAACTGATGCTGCCCATTGTGTATCATACCACCAAGAAGGGTGCCTTGGTGCATCTATGACGCCAACGTCCACTGACGCTAGTATTTCACAAGTTGGGTTGTTGCTTGCTGCTTAAAGCACAGTGCCTAGTACATATCATACTGCTGCGTTAGGTGCCTCTGTGTGTCGGTTTCTGATGCCGACATCGCTGACAAAGCAGCGGAATCTGAACTGCTCACAGCCTGAGCAAAAGACCTTCAGATACTACTCAGGGCTGGAAAAACCCTATGTAAGATTCGGCAGTAAATGGCAGCAGAACTATTTTTAGTTCAACATTTTCTATCATTAAGTGCCAAGTCTCTATTAATGAAACTAAAGTCAGTCAGTAGCAGGAGTAAGTAAGACCACTGCATTAGACGGATGTATTAATATTACAGCAATTTGCATACCATTTCTAATTCCTTTGATATGCGACCATTGTTATGTAAAGCACGTTAAGCAATATCATTATGTGTAATTTGCTAAGTTGATATAAACATGTATAAATGCAGGAAACAGTATTAAGTGTTAACTAAACCCAAACCCTTGTCTGTAGGTGTCTATGTCAGATCCTATTCAACCCAGTAACATTCAGATTGGCTCGCATGGCACTGTGGCGTGTTGGTGTTCCTGTCAGGTCGCCTCCATGGCCGGGGTCAGCGCCACGCTGCCAAAGGTCAACCCCCTGGTAATTTGTTTTACCGCTGCCCCACCACCGTCCAAACACAAGGCGTCGTATCAGGTAAACCAATTATTATCTGACATGAATCGGAGGGCAGAGAGGTCCCACATGACCACTTCCTCTATTATTAGCGATGTGTCTCTTTCTCTCCGCGAAAAGGCACCTTGTCCCTGATTCCCAGCGTGTCTTTGCTGCTGCTTATCAGCTGCCAAGTGACTCATTTACCTGCAATGTGCAATTCTGTGTGGGATTTAAAAGGTAATTTAACCTACATTCAGACAAGAAAATGAATTAAGCTCCGCCGTTTCTCTCTCTCTCATTTTGCCTCCCTCTTCCTGTCTCAAAAGCATAAACAGCAGTCAAAACGGAGAGCTTTTCTCCTGCTTAGTATTCAGCTGTAATTCTCCTGGGTGGACACCATGCTGTGTAGACAATCTGCATTTTGATTGGTGTATACTGGAAGTTTCCGCACGGCTCTTTAAAAAGCGGATGCACTGGAAAACAACACAGAATGGCCATTTAGAAATGGATTTCTAAGAATATTTAGTAGACTGTGCTGTGGAATAGCAAATAACTGGGTGAGATTTATCTTGTTTCATTAAGCAGAGCCGGCGCTGACACGAGGATATGATGTGAAACTGATCGTTTGCTGCGCTGCGACTGTGTTGGCCAACATGGAAATGCCAGCGATATATAACCCTCTCAGAGAGCCATTTGTACAATCTCACCATTAGGAGCCACTTTGTTCCTGTAGCCCCTCTGGCCTCAAACCAGGCTCCAGCCTCCGATGGCTGTAACCATGGCAACTGCCTTCATTCAACACTTGCAAATAATGAAGACAATGTGTTTTCCATTTAGATGAGCTTTTTTAGTGCAAGAAGATATGGAGAGTCCACCCTGACTGTTTCATTAAGGGGGCTTAATAACATGATTCCTTTTGCTGGATGCGCAGTACACGAGCTGAATCGAGGATTAAATTGGTCTGGTGGGACGCGAGTCAATACCAGTGTTCAAGATTCAATATTATGTCCAACAACTAAACTTGGAAAAGTTGTTTTTCTTCCTGGCCTCGGTGGGCTCGAGTGTTGTCGGGAGAAACATCAGAAAATGGAGAAGTGCCTCGGGCAAAAGAATTTAGTATCTTGATCACACAAAGCAAAACAAAAAGTACATGGAAGGCAAATGAAAAGTAAAAGTGTGGGTTCTTCAAGACGCTCAGCAGCCTGTTGATAAGATTTGACTTATAGCTGCTGTGGACGTCTTTAAACTACTCTTCATCTACATCATTCCTGTCAGTAATTATGACAACATACTCCAAAAGTTACTTGCTGATATCTGCAGTACCTAATGTACATACTGTAATATTACAGACATGTGCAATGATACTGACACTTCGGGTGTGTTTATTTTTGCATTCACTTCGAAATACAATGATTTATGTTGCAACCTGTTTCATCATCTGTCCACTGACTTTTGTGCCCTGTCAGTTTATTACAGTGGTGGAATCTAAGTATGTAAATTAATCAGTCTCACACTTTGAAAATTTGAGGTACTTTTACTTTACTTGATGATTTTAATCTCATGCCACTTTCTACTTCTACTCCACATCACTGTATTCTTTTCTCCACTCCACTTTCTCCAATTTGATTACTTTTAATTACTAGTTACTTTACAAATAAAGATTTTTGCACACGAGCCATATAAAAATACACAAGTGCAGCTGGGATGATTAGTCAGTGGATTAGAAATTACTTGGCAAATTATTGTCCGGTCATTTTTTTAATAAAATACATCTGCCAATACGCATTAAATATTAGCAAAGACTCATCGTTCTATTAAGAAAAACACAACCCATTGGATTTACAGTTCACAACACTAATGATAAGCTACCTGTTACCCATGAATCCTGCAATTATATGAGGTAGCTGACCCATGCTAAATAAATGTGCATTCCAAATGTATGTTTAACATTAAAACATCACGTATAAATGTATAAAACTATCAGTAGCTCTTATTGAAATAGCTTAGCATTGCATTGTGCAGTGGTTCCCAACTGGTGGGTCACGGGTCCATTCTGAATGGACCGCAAGTGACTCACAAATGTGTCAAGTTTGTAAAAAAAAACACATTATTTTTGAAGTAAAATGAATTTCAGGCACAAGCTTTTATTCTGAAATGCCATTTCCTGCTGTAGAGTGAGTAACTAAGACAGCAAACTAGCTGGAAGACATGGCCGAATGCAAGTATGATGCTGAATGTATTAAACTGTGCAGACCTTGAACTCATGACTAAGGAGAAATCTGGACCCCGTGGGTGCACCAGTCGGGAACCATAGTATTGCACCATAAAAGGTATGTTTATGCTTCCCTTTTTAGGCAGCTCTATATATTATTGTTGGCCCAATGTAATATGCACCTCAGTGTTTTACAGTATTGTAGTAGGAGGTCCCTGCCACATCTGTCTTTCAGCTAAGGGGTCCTTGGTCTGACAAAACATTGAAGACGCCTGGTTTAAGTTGTTTTTTTTGTTTGTTTGTTTGTTTGTTTTTTCAAATATGAGGCCTGGCTGTTTTTTCTTCTAATAATTTTAATTATTTTGATTTATTAAATTGATTAAAATTTTTATCTCCATTGAATACTCTTATACTGTCAATACTTTAATACACTGACTACGCTGACTTTTACTTCAGTAACATTTTCAAAGCAGGGCTTTTACTAGTAACAGATTATTTTTACAATGTGTCATCAGCAGATGCTAATAGTTAAATAAAACAAAAATCAAATGTTGTTTACTACTGCCCTTCTGCCTTCCATTAAGCACTTTCCTGCACTTTACATACATTTTTATTTTTTTATTTACTGCATTTTTATCCTCACTGAATGTCCAGTGTCTTATGTCTTTGGTGGAACGCATCACTTCAGTGTCGCAACCAATTTCACTGTATTCCAATACAATGACAATAAAGGCTTTCTAGTTCTAGTTGTAGTACTTTTACTAAAGCAAAGGAT
This sequence comes from Epinephelus fuscoguttatus, assembly GCF_011397635.1. Classification (NCBI taxonomy): domain Eukaryota; kingdom Metazoa; phylum Chordata; class Actinopteri; order Perciformes; family Serranidae; genus Epinephelus; species Epinephelus fuscoguttatus. The sequence goes on from NC_064771.1 coordinate 24,053,326, forward strand.
CTAAATACTTCCTCCACCAGTGGTTTACCATAGCGACACTACCTTTACCAAGATATCTAATGTTATCATAACTGTGTCAGCGTGGGTTTCTCCAGGTACTCCGGCTTCCTCCCACAGTCCATAGACGTGCAGGTTAACTGGTGGCTCTAAATTGGCTGTAGGTGTGAATGTGAGCGTGAATGGTTGTCTGTCTCTATGTGTCTGGCGACCTGTCCAGGGTGTAGCCCCCCTCTCGCCAAATGTCAGCTGGGACCCCCAACAGGATAAGAGGTTACAGAAAACGAATGGATGACTGAAAGAAACTTTGGTTTAACTATGAAAATAAGACCAGAGTTGTAATAAAACAGACATGTACCATTAGTATCTTGGGTGAAAAAGCTCAGATGCGAACAGAGAATAAAGTGCATGCTTGTGATTCAGTGTATGTGTGTGAGCGTGTGCAAACACACACATGGAAGGAATGGAAAGAACTCGAGGGGCGGGAGTCTCCTTTCCACTGTTTACAGGGAAAACTCCCTGGAAGCGGAGCCAGCTTTCCAGGGCCAAAATTAATTCAAGAGTTTTACAAATCACTAGACAGGAAACATGGTGTTGTTCTCCACTTCCACCTCTCCTCTTTCGCAGCCCAGTAAACATTCTTTTGATTCGCTGTGTTGTTCGCTCACAAGGAAAACACACAAAGCAGATAGTTACTCTAATTCCTTGATGACAACAGTTTATCTTGCAGAGTGGAGTGCATTTCATGGAGTGCAGCTTGTTGCCTCGTGTGGTGTCTGTGTTAACACAAAACCCTTTAAGACTATTGACTGGAGGAGCTGCTGTCAATAGAATTCCTATGATTTCTATTCTTGCTGTTGCTGAGCTTTGTGAGCCGACAGTCTGAGGACTCTGTTCTCCCGCTTCCCTGACAACAGAGCAGTAACCTTTATATATATATAAAAAAAAGTAGGAAAAAAAACAAGGGCACCACAATACCACTTCAGAGTAGGTTTGTTGCTACAACAAACAATGCGGTGAGCTCCGGTGCTCGTGTGCGCAGGGGCCACAGTGCACCGTGATTGATATACAAGAGATAAAACACTGTTTGACTCCTGAATCCGGCTCCAATCACACGCTCTCTGTGACGCACTCGCTGCACGCTATCTCTGCCACACACGGCCCGAGCTGCTGATAAGCAGGGCTGAAGCAGTCATATCTACCTCTTCTGGAAGAGTTTCTTCTTGGATAAATAAACTACTTCTAAAAAAATCTATGTGCATGGTGCTGAGGTGCTTTGTGGATTTCAGTAGCCTAAGCGGAAGCTGACAGCAATACACAAGCACTTTAAGGCCTGAAACGATTAGTCAATTCATTCATTAGTTAGTAGTTTATATCACCGTAAATCAGAAATACAAGAAAAGAAAGCATTGTTCTGCTGCCTCCCTTAAATTCATAGCTACTGACAGAGTCACTCCTAACCCTCGGGGTGGCGAAATCATAAATCAGTTATTGGAAAGGGAAGTATATTGGATATACACTTTCCTTGGAGCCACATGAGTTGAATGAGACATTAGACTTGAATCCATTTTTGAAACTTCTACTTTAATATCTAACCTACATTGTTCCTCTGTGCCTACAGGTGAACTCGTAAGTAGGTAAAGTTGAGCCACTACAACCCCTTCTGGCACAAGCCCCCCCGCCCCCCCGCCTCCCTTTCCTTATTAAGACAGGTATATTTCACAAGGGTATAGGTTTCATTTTAACATCAGAGGAACACATGTGAGACGGGGGTTTTTGGTCCTACGCCAGAAAATACTGAGCATTCTGGTGAATTCTTATGCCCCAATGTATGCCTTTCTGCGTCCATTTATGGTGTATAGATGTCTTTAACTCTGTCAGTGATGCAGTGGTTAGCATTGTCACCTCACAGTAAGACAGTTCCTAGTTCGAACCTAGGGTGGGGGAGCCCTTCTGTGTGGAGTTTGCATGTTCTCCCCATGTCAGCGTGGGTTTTCTCAGGGTACTCCGGCTTCCTCCCACAGTCCAAAGACAAGCAGGTTAATTGGTGACTCTTAAGGCTAGTTCACATTACACGATTTTCACCCTGATTTTGCGTCGCGGACTCTATCGTAATCTTTTGAGTGTTTATACCTGGTGACATGTGTATCTGTCATCTGGAGTGTCGCCAACTGCGTTATGACCTGTGTGTGCACACCACAAGATTTCTCCACCGACGTCACCAAACTACGTTTTATAACTTGGAGACGACACATTGTAAAGGCATGGATATTCTTCCCAGGAAAGGTGACGTTTAGATAGAAGCCCAAGTAAGCAACTCCACTTTAGAAACTAGCCCAAAGCCGCAGCTAATAAGCGGACCTGGCAAATGGCAACCCTGCGGCTTGTCCTCTTCACATTTCTTCCATCCTCCTGCGTGCTGACGTGGGACGTATCCCACCTCTCATTGGCTGATGCTCTTTGTCAGTCGTCTCAGACTTTTCGTTTTCTAGCATGCCAGATATCCAGTCCCAGTCCCAGTCACAGACAAGCGGGCGACTTGCTCGTAGGCTTGTTCACACATGAGGACTCGTCGTGGCAGACTATCTGCTGACTCACCTCCAACCCAAGGTGGCTCTCAAGATACTCCGCCACGTCAAAATCACGGTGAAAATCATGTTATGTGAACTAGGCTTAAATTGACTGTAGGTGTGAATGTGAGTGTGAATGGTTGTCTGTCTCTATGTGTCAGCCCTGTGATAGTCTGGCGACCTGTCCAGGGTGTACCCTGCCTCTCGCCCAATGTCAGCTGGGATAGGCTCCAGCCCCCCCGCAACCCCTAACAGGATAAGTGGTTACAGAAAATGAATTGTCTTATTTAAATTGAATATTCATATTGAAATGTTGGACAGTAGAATACAGTTGCTACTGTCTTCATTGTTTACATTTTGTAGCGCACCTGTTGGATTCTTTGCTAATCGGCATGTGATTATCTAAAAGACACACCTGATGGCAATTAAGCACAGAGCGCATCTGGTGAAGCAACATGGGAAATGTGTGGTTCGTTCCTTTAATGTAAGCTGTTAATACAATAAGTATCGACCTGAGAATGTTGGTGTATTTTTACTTTTGGTTCTGTTGGACTGTTGATAGGACAAAAGAAACAATTTGAAGAAGTCTTGAAACTTGTAATTGGCAATTCTCACTAACTATTAACATTTTAAAGACTAAACATTAATCGATTAATCCAAATAGATTGAGTGAAATTGAAGCCAATTGTTATTAGCGACTAGTCTTTTGCTTGAATGCTGCAAAATGTATGAAAATCCTCTTCAGCATGTAGCCGCTCATTGCCTGCTGATTGTAAAGCAGCACGAGGGGTTTTTATGGAGAGCTTGCGTGATTGGTCCACTTCAGCTCAGTTCACCACATATATTTTTAATGAGACAAGCCTTCTTGATAGAGAGGGAGATTGCTGGCATGACTGATGATGCATTACATCTCAACTGGGTATTTGATAAAAGATCTTTTATGCGGGTCCTTTTATCTTCTGAAGTGATCACAAATAATGATATTGAATTAGCTTTTAGCCATTTGTGGTCCCAAGGCATTAGAGACGTCCCTTATGAAATCATCCGTCCTCATGACTGACACTGGATACATTTAAGTCTCTGTTTTAGCTGCCTGTAGAGATGGAAGCCAGTCATTTGTCACCTTGTAGTGGCACATCTTTGCGTAGTCATATCCAACACAGAGGCTCCGCTAATGCTTCATATTGGCTCTCAATGTCACTGCTACACACACACACACACACACACACACACACACACACACTCTAAAAGCACAAACACTGTTAAAGCACTTTAGAGCGTGATACAAGAGGACACCATGTAGCTAAAGGTTAAAGAAAACACAACAAAAATGAAGACTGCAGGAGAATTTTGATTAATGTTAGACATCCACACACACACACATATTCCCAAACCACCATCGGAGAGGGACGGAGGCTGCAGCGAGGCTGTAAGAGACCACCAGGTGTGACCTATTCATTATTTACCTACAGAGGCAGGCTAGCAGCGTCTGCACGCTGTGCACAGCCCTTCCTTTGTAGGAGAGATGTGTCAGGATCAGATGAGAGAGGGCACCTTTGTGGATAGACATCTTTGTTCACACCCTGCCTATCTGTCGCCCTTTACTGCTCCTCACCCGGCCAGACAAACAGACAAAATGCATCTATGTTTTTTCACACTGGAGAAGATAATTTGACTTGTCCAGAGCTGTGTCGGACTTTAACATGTCGCAGTTTTGTGTTCACTTTTTCCAGTAACAGGTAGTTAAAATCCAGTATTTACTAGTCACAGTTAGTTGCATTCAGCAAAGGGCAGTTATTATTTTCTCAGTTAATCGTTTGGTCAAGAAAATGGCGTAATTCTATGCGTAATTTCCCAGAGCCCCAATGTGATGTCTTGTAATGCTGTATTTTTTTTCCATCCAACAGTCCACAAATCCAAAGCTATCAAGTTTCTTATCATGTATGACAAACCAACTAATCAACTTAGTGGACCTACACATCAAATTATGACGCCCCAGGTACCCCTCTAGCATCAGTTAGGGACATTTAGGGATGGCATGTCAATTTATGCTTGTTATGTGCATTGTGTCTTTTCAAAATAAACTTCAATTTTCACAGGAAATGTACATTTTTCTCTCACTGCATACACTCTCTTTTCAAAATTAGCTTAAAATGCAGATAAAAACTCTGAATTTTGGTTTACTTCCTTAGGTTTGGGGAACAATGTACATGGTTAGGTAAGAAAAAAAACATCATGGTTTGGCTTCAAATAACTACAGCCGTTACTAACATCATGTGATATACAGTACGTAACATGACATGTCACTAGCACGGTATGCTAAACATACTAGCACACTACCTTTTTATTAAAGAACTCGACTGACTCATACTGTCCATAAAGGGTGCCTCAGTGTGTCTGTAACTGATACCGAGGGTCACTGACCAAGTGTCAATATTTGACGAGTTGGGAGTAAGGGTGCTTTCACACCTGCCCTGTTTGGTTTGGTTCAATCAAACTCAAGTTCGTTTGCCCCCTACGTGTGGTTAGTTTGGGCAGGTGCGAACACAGCAATTGCACTCAGATGTGCACCAAAACAACCAAACCGAGACCTTCTTGAAGAGGTGGTCTCAGTCCAGTTATAAACGAACTCTGGTGCGGTTCACATGACACATTGTTTGGGTTAAACATGAGCATGTTACAGTCCTGGAGGATTATTAATGTGCACCTCCTCCTGTACTGCCTTAATATGCACATTCAGCACATCCAATGCATCAAAACATTGTTTTCTAGTTGGAGCCACGCCTCGTTTTCAAACTGTATGGTTTGACTAAAATGAACAATGACAGCAATATAGTCCACGATGAGCAGCGCTAAAATCAACCTGCGTAGTTGTCCCTCCATTGTGACTAGAGGTGGGGGAAATTTCCGAATCTTAGATACATCGCGATTCGGACGTGGACGAATCTGAATCGATTCACAAACGTCCAAATTTCAATTATTTAAATCTGTTAATTAGAGTAATACAGAAGGTTCTAAATAATGCGGAACTAAGAAGCGTGGTACGTGTCATCTCCGAGACACTTTGGGATGCGTACCTGGAGCAGACACGCCGACACGCGCACAGAGGAAAACAAACATGGCTGACCGCCACCCACCTCACCGTGAGATCCGAACAGCTCCTTCTAATTTAACAGCTCCTTCTACAACGTTGACGGCGGAAGCGAACTGGACAAGAGCCACGTTATATGTAAGCTGTGTCGTGCTAAAATAAAATACTTTGGCAACACAACAAACATGAGAAGCCATGTAACTCGATTCCACCTGACGGAGGAGTCAGGGAGACGGCAGGCTGTTGTTGCTGCAGCAACTAGTGGCGCTACCGACCAGAGAACAATCGAGGAAGCAATTAGATACCTGCTGCCACCCTCATCGGTTCCATACAACAAAGTTGAACTTACGAAGGCCACGCATTTCCATTTATATCTTTAATAAAATATAATGGAAATGAATTCAACTCGTGGAAAATCAGGGATTGATGAGGACTGCTGCATAGCACTGAGCCCAGATACACCATCCCATCCCGGAGCTATTTCACCGACATTGCTACAACCAAACCAAAACAGAAGTCATGGCCTCACTGTTGAAGGCAGGAAGGTAGGATCGCAGTCCAAAGACATGCAGATTGGGGACTAGGTTAATTGATAACTCAAATTGTCCATAGGTCTAATGTAGCGTGAATTTTATCTTGTGATTTAAGATACCTAGTCTGGCGACCTTTGGTTCCATACAATGAAGTTGTAACTTTCCAGTTTGCACGCATTTCCATTTATATCTTTAATAAAGATGAATGAATGAATGAATGAATTCAACTGTTTCTTATTACAAATGCACTGTTTTTAAAAATTGCAAGTGTTGAATGCTTATTCAGTGAGACAAAAAGAAATGTGTGTTGTGAAAAATGCATCAATATACATAAATTAAAGATGCATCAATAATCGTTTTATAATCGAATCGTTGCCCCTGAATCGTAATCGTTATCGAATCGTGAGGTGCCCAAAGATCTTGCAAGTGTACTCTTCTTCAACGTTTTGTTTACTTCCTGGATTTTTCCCACATGGAAATTCTGACCAATCAAGAGCAGCTTTCTTGCGCAAGCACTTGATCTGGTCCGCTTGTAAATGCTGCTGTGAGAACATGAAACAACTCTCGGCAATTATACAACTTTGTAACAAAATTAGTCCCTGATTCAGAACAAAGCAAGACAACTCTAGGTCTGAAAGCACCCTGAGACTGGGTTGGACAAAGAAAAGCATCAAATTCTCACATTTAAGAAGCATGAAACCAGCAAATGTTCAACGTTGAGAAAAATGACTAAAAGGATTATGCAATAATTGATGAGTTGCCACTTTCTGTTGATGGACTAATCAGTTACTCAACTTATTGCTGCAGCTCTAGAACAGGCAACACAATATTTAAGTCTTCCCAGATGGTCACTTGACCTACTGTGAGACGTGTCAGACTACACTGAACCCTAAATGACATTAGCTTCATCACAACCTGCCTGACGTGCAAAGGTCTCGAGGCAAGAGGGACCAGATAAGGACATCGCGGGACAAACATTGTCAAACAAACATGGCAACACATTTCTGTTGAACACAAAGTTGTCTAATTTACATGGTATTTCCTTTGAGCTGTCTCGCTAGCAATTGCACGAGCATGTAACTGAGCTCATAAACGCCTACAGATGTACGGGTGACATCTCGCACGACTTCAGAGCAGACTGAGCTCAGCAAAGGTTGCTGCCTGTGAGGGCGGGGAGAATTACAACAGACGACTGAGGATATGAAATGTTGACAGATGGGAAATAAGCCTGATGTCAATAAGAAAACCGCACGAGGAAGAGGGTGGGGAGGGGGTGGGATCACCTCATATCAGTGATTACTCCCGTAAACTCTGTGCCATGACACTTGAGATAAAAGCCCTTAAGTGGAGCTATTTTAGCGGCTTAGGCGAGACCACCTTCCTCAGAACGGTCTATTCTATCTTGTGTAAACTCTATTCTTTTCTATTTTCTTTTATCTTCCATGTAACCACAACACTAGTGGAGATAAATTGCTCTTCCATGGACAACTTGGCGCAGGTTCACACACACATCAAGGGTCATTACAGCAGCTGACAAAAGCTTTCTTTTAATGAATTTGTGTATAAGAGTTCAGCCTCTTCTGGTTGAGACAGCGTGTGTGTGTGTGTATGCGGAGGAGCCTGGTCTCATTTCTTCTTGTAACACCCTAATGACTTTATTGTTTCATTCTTATCCAGCCTCCTGAAGGTATTACCATATAAACACCTGTGTTATCAAAGCACCGCAAACAATTTCCTGGATAATTTAACAAAGATGCGATTGTTGATTCGGTATGAGGTGTTGTGATTTACGAGTGTGTGTGTGTGTGCGTGCATATATTGAGATATCTGCTTTCTCTGTGTGTTTGTCTGTGTTTGAGATATCTATTTTCAGTGTGGGTATTTGTCTCTGAGTGCATTTTGTGATATCCATTTCGTGTGTGTGTGTGCACGGAGCTTAAACCTGTCGGAACCTGGCTGCAGCTGGCCACTTTGCAGCTCCAATTGTGGAAGGAAATATGTCTGAGTTGCCTGAAATGGAGGCTGTTTTGGTGAAGAGGGGACAGACTGAATGTTCTGCATTACCATCATGCTTCATGCAATCTGTATCAAAACCCCGGGTGAGGCGAGCAAAAAGGGAACACTTGCATAACGTAGGAGCCTGATGTTACCCTGCAGAATTGGACCTCTCTAGTCCTTTTTTTATTTTTTTTTTTAAACCTCCTCCCTCTTTCTGTCTTTGACTCTCTCTCTCCCTTCCTCCCTCTTAGTCACAGGGGCTGGATTGTTCTGCTGAGGCTTGGCAGAGGCCGCGGATGGGAAAAGTGCAGGGGAGGCAGCTAACACTTCCTGCCTCCCTGAATCAGAGAGTTAACCTTCACCGAGGGCACAATGGCTTCTCGTTAGCGAAACCACCCCACATGCAGGCCGCCTGTCACCGCCCGTGTTCCCGCCCGCTGAAACCTTTTTGTGTGACTCCGTCCTTCTTTTGGACTTCACGCCCAAAACTAGGCTGCACCTCAGATTCAAACAATGGAGGAGATTACCACGCCGTACAGTGTGTCTACAGACATAACTAGTGGTGTTTTAAAAGAAAGCTTTTACCCATATTTCCATATTTCATATCCAGAAGCGAAGGATCTTTAGTTGAACATTTAAGAGCTGCTATTCGTCCTCTAGCTATTGAGGTTGGCGGATTCAAAGACATTCAGGAGGAAAACAGACCTGGAAGAAGTGGATTGTGGGTCCCATTTTCATCTGTACTGTACAAACTAATGTCTATTACTCAGTGTTGGGGATTGGTGAACTACATGTATCCTAAATAGTCCAACCACATTTCGTAGTATCTTGCTGGTTGTCCAACTACAGTCATATTTGCAAAGTGATTCAAGCAGTAGTTTCTAAGGAAACTACACTTTGTACGGAGCCCAAGAAGGGACATAGAGGGGGTAAATGGCTGAATAAAAGACGTGTTTTTAAGATATCTTGGAAGAACGTTTGCCGACGTTCCTTTCACTCCCCCATGAACAGTGGAGCATTGTATTCTGTTGATTTGAACTGTGAACAAGTGGGCACTTTTTGCTGGAATCTGACTTTTCTGTATTATATTTTATTATAATTCAGTTGTTTTTGTTTTAATTTTGTGTTAAATGTACAATTTTTACAATGTAGTTTGAACTTCTTTGAGTAGCTTTAGTTAACCAAACTAAATTTCTCCCTTGGGCAGTTTTGCTGTAGTTCAACTACTTCCTGTGTGAAGTAACTGGCAGCTTGCAGAGCTACGCTTTCAAATTAGCTTCCCCAACACTGCTATTATTCAGGAAATGGACAAATTCATAAAATATTTTGGTGTACGACGACTCAAATTTGGAATGGAGATTGGTTTTAATGTCTTTGCGTGAGCTAATTTTTTCTTAAAAGTTTGGGGAACAAAGGCAAGATGGACTTTTTTACACATGCTAGTAAAAGTATAACATTTCAATTATGTTAAATCTGTCAGTTTTTGATTTTGCTGAAGACATGAAGGTCTGAAAATCGGATTATTTAAATTGCGAGTTAGCGTTCTTTAAATTTACGTGATGTAGTTGATATCAAAAATAAATAAATAAATAAAATTAAATTAAATTAAATAGAATTAAATTTAAATTAAATTAAAGCAATTAAATTAAATTAAATTAAATTAAACTAAAAATCTGCAATTATCTTCATAATTTGAGACACTTTTAAAGCAAAATTTTTTCTGGTTGCAGCTCTTCTATTGTGAGAATTTGCTAGTTTTCTGTGTTTTATATTGCTGTAAACTGAATGTCCTCAAGTTTTAGACTGTCGGTTGGACAAAATAAGACACCAGATAGTGTCAACAAGGCCCACTTTTTGCTCATTTCTAAAACTTTTTAGACCAAATCATTAATCAGTAATGAAACTAATCCTCAGTTACAGCTGTATTTATATGCCTGATGTCACAGTAAAATCCACATCACTGTCATCATGAACATACACACATGATAAGAGCCAGACACAACCTTTAACAAGCCAAGATGAACACACACTCCATTTACCAGAGTGGCAAAGTGACAGACATAACCTCACAATAAAACCACTGCAAAAACAAGCATGACATCACCCACCCACCCACCACTATAAAGAGGTGGATTCATGCTTGTGAATGGGACGGCGATAAGGAGTGAAAAAGTACGTGGGCCAAAGAGATGACAGAGTACAAAGCTGAATTTGCCAAAATGAGTCACTACAGTAAAAGGAAAAGGACGAAATACAATGGAAGTAAATGGTTTCTCTCTTGTTTTCCTCTCATTTTCACTGACAAAAAAACAAGCATGAACAAGGCTAGCCTAGGAGAAAATAAAGCATTGATTTTGCACACTGCCCTCTCCACTGCAGAGGACTCCGATCAATAGGCTCAAGTAATACTCTGCACAAGTTTAATGCTTGAGCTGTACAGAGGCAGACAAGTGCTTTGTCTGGAAATTATTCCTTTTTTTATTGCAGCAGCATCAGGGGTTGAAAGCAAAACAAAAGCAGCCAGATCTGTTTGAAGGAACAGCGCCGCAGACGGGGATGACCGGAGCTCTGCAGCCATTGGAGGGATGGGTGTGGGCAGATCGCGCCGCGGTCAGGGGTTCATTTAAATCAATGGAGGAAGTTACACGTGTTAGCCACTTTGTGGGGTCATCAGGGAAGGAAAGCGAGGCAGAAACACAGAGGGAAGGAGGTCAGTCCGTCAGGAGAGAGGGTCATATCGCCAACCAGAGTGATGACCTCCAGCTGAGGTTGTGACCTTTGACACAAAATGCTACCAAGGCTCAAGAAACAGACAGCCACTCTATAAACTGAATCAAGATAAGCATCAGACGCTTTGAAGCAGTGACTGAAATCCACACACTAACGCTGCGCAGGTGATCCGATGCCTTCTGACATGGTGAGAGCAGACGGAGGAAATCTGTGAATGACTCCGCTAATGAGGCAATGACTGAGAATGAGGGGGGAATCTGAGGAACCAAAAAAAAGAAAGAGTATAAAACTGTTCCTCCTCTTTACCCCTGCAAAACTTTCATTTCCTGACTGCTCACTTTTCCTTTTAAGGCTCCTCCAAAGTCAGCGAGAAAAACTCCTGCGTCACCTGTAAAACATTAAAAAGCGTTGACCCAGAGATTTGAACACTCATTAAGCTTTTTAAAGTGGAGAATTCTCTGAGATCCCCTCTCTCAGATGTTTCCCTCTGTGTCGACCAAATGGTATATCAAGTTCAGGAAATTAGCCAGTTCCTGTTGGGGGAAGAGAGAAAGAGCTGAGAGAGGCCGGCGTCAATGCAGCGCAGTCTTTACTACAGCGCCTTTCAGGCCTCTATGACAGGATCACACCAGAGAAACCATATCATTAAAACCCTTGATCATAAGGGAAAATATCCAGCTCATTGAAATCCAATAACTACATCCCCACTTGTCTGCAAAATATATATACTTATTGCGTCTCAAACAACACTGAGACAGAACAGTGGTTCGACATCTAAACACCTTACAAACACAGATTCCTTCAGGTTACTTCTGTGTGAATAATATGGCCATTAGGTCATTTAATATCCTCTAGATAAATTGCTGTGGACCCTTGAGACACGATTGCTGTCCACACACATCAGGAACCAATCAAAGGTCCCTCCTGGTCACGGCGAAGACTCTGCCAGGCTTGAAGCAGCAGCATTTCCCCTGGGAAATAGAGAAAGGCCAAATAATCAAAGACACTCCGCCACTTCCTGCCCTTAATCGGCACAGAGCATCTCAACAGGCCCCAGTTCTGGGCTGTGATGAGGTTAAGACGGCTTTCCTCGCTTTAACCGAATTAAACCCAAGTGAGATTACGCCACGGATGACGGTACAAGTCGACCCGCTGAGTGGTTGAGTGACAGCACCACCGCCACCGCCGCTACCACCAGACTGGGTTTGGCATGTCACACAACTGTGACCCCTGTCGCACACACACACAGTGTGGTTGAGGCATAGGTTGAAACCCTAACCCTGCTGTTTCCATTGCACTCTTCACACAGACAACTGGCCCTGCAGCATGTGGTGCAAAATGCATGAATAAGCAAGCGCACACATGGACCGAAAAAAAAAAAAAAAAAACAAGTCAATGTGAGAAAAATTTCAGTTGTTTACTGAATTTTCCACGGAAAATCTCCTCAAAGTCAGAAGTCAGGCGGATACGAGACTAGCCGACTGGGCTCCAGAGCGGCTTGAATCTGCACAGTGTCTACACAAACTCTATTGACCGGCAGGCGTCGAGGCAGACCCTTGCATGCTGCAAGTGAAATTAGGTTAGGAGAAGTCATTTGTCTTTTGTGGAGGGAGAGCGAGGGGAAAAAAAAACGGAGGCTAAAGAGGCCAGATTGAGCAGGAAGGCTGTAAAGGGGAAGGGGTTCATGCAGACTAACACCTGTGATATTTCTTCACTTCATACTCCTTCTCCCATCCCCCTCGCCTTGGGTGTGCCAAATGCTAAGGTGGGGCTTACAAAAACAGCAAAGAGTGAGGGTATTTTTTGGGTTAGCACAAGTGTTGTGCATGCTGCTCCCACTGATGGCCATGTGGTCCCTCAACTTTTCTTGGAATAGAACTCAAACATCATAAGTTATGATGCTGTTATTAAAGTCTGTCAGACACTGTGTACAAGACCAAGATTCCTGGTCATAAACTGAACAGTAACAAACTGTAGTTTAGCTAAAATGACAGATGGAAATGAGAAAGGCAGTAGTAGCTAACACGGACTCTAGCCAACAAGTTTCCACTCATTTATATTCAAAAATATATAAACCTTGTACTGTTTCATGGCCAGTAAACTGTAAAACTTAAACTCCTGGGTCTTGGAAAAGATAACAAGCTACCTGTATTGTTTAATCAGTTTTCCAAAAGTAAAACACAGCACATAACACGTAATTATTTCCAAAGTCAGGATATGGACAAGAGAGTCTTCTTTTAAAGCTTATTCAGGATTTATACTTCTACGTCCAACTGACATGTACCCTACGCCGTAGCCTGACAAGCTGAAACCATTTCCCTCAGTGAAAAAAAACCCCTTTTATTTACTTTTATTTCACAGATAAGAAACTATAAACTGTTAAGACAATAAAGTCTCCACAAAAATAGCATTTTAAGTCTTGTGTGTGATTTATCCTGGCATCATATGAGCAGAGGAAAACTCCACTTGTCGCTAGGCTAATTTTGACAATGTAAAATGCCATAGGCTTGTGCTAATAAGGTTAGCATGTTGTATTTGTTTGGAAAACGTGTTTAGTATAAGACAGTTGTTTTGTCAGTGAACCTTGTGAGTTGTAATGGAGGCGAATTTTGTAACATTACTTTTGTTAATTGTTACTGTTGTCCCTGGCTTTATATGAGTAGAGGAAAAGTCCGCTAGCTGCTAGGCTAATTTATAGAATGTAAAATGCCATAGGCTTGTGCTAATAACGTTAGCATGTTGTATTCGTGGGGAAAATGTGTCCAGATGTTTTGAATCAACTAAACTTGACAGCACTTCACAGAAACCCCACCGCCAACTAGTGTTTTGGAGGTATAACTGCAGAGGGACACAGATACACCACTACACAAGTATAAATGCTCACAACAGCGTAGGCCACATGCGTAGGGTCTGCCGCACAAGTATAAATCCCCCTTTAGATGCTACTGAAGGTTGTAATATGCTGGTCAATGTCAGGCCATTGGTGAGCGTCTGTCACCCTAGTATTTGCACCGTCAGTGAATGAAATCACTTTGACTGGCAGTTGACTCTGAACCCTTATATTTTAAATGCTGAAGGAATGTATGTCTTCAGTACCTACAAATCCTAGTCAGAAAAAAGTCTTATAAGTATGGTGTGTTGTCATACCTAGGTTTTAATTAAATGTCTTTAATATTTATCAATATTTGAATTAGAAAATGTGAAAGTTCCTGTGCATATGCCTGTGTGTCTCAAGAGAAGGCAGACAAACACGCTAATTTTAAAATCACTAACAACACAACTGCTACCAAAAGGCAAGAGGCGGAGGGCTATCGGTGATAATTGCTAATGGACAACCTGTAATTTTAGCTCATTAGGGGAGCTAACAGGCTAACTAGCGTAGTGTGCTAACAGCTCGTCCCTCCCTGGCAGGGGAAAAGCCTCACTTCACCGCATTGGTTCATTATCTCAGCCTCTTCCCAGGTACAGCACAAGCTGCCTCAGCTTGCTTCAACAGATACTTACAGCTTGTTGGGCTTGCCCCACTTCACCTCAGATACATTACACACACACACACACACACACACGCAGGAATACACAAACACAAAGCATCTCTGTGCTCTTATGGAATCACTTGCTTCTTGTTTTCTTACAGTGAGGGTAACAAGAAGTGCAGGCTTTGCTAATAGGCAGCCAGCAGGGTGCCTGCAATTTTCATCAAGGTACGCTCAAGATTTTTGTGACCTTTTAAGCGCTAAAAATCACACATGTTGCCAGTTTCACCACTGAAATAAATGTGACAGTATTTATTTATAATGTTTAAGACATTTAGAAGTGCTGCAACACATATAACAACATATTTGGTCTAAAATGTTTTTTTTTTATGAAGCACCAAAATACATTCAATTTATAATAACTGGAAAAAAAGATCAACATTTTTTGGCATATTTTCTGAAAAAAAAAAAAAAAACCTTCATTGCCAAAATGGCTATTTGTACATCAATAACTCACCCCATGTTATGTCTGATTCGGAAGGAAAATGTTTTAGACGTGTGCATGCCCAAGCTCGAGAGGGTGGGGTATCTGTCTATCATTTTTTAATTAGGCCAATCAAAGGCTCACAAATGCATCGGTTTTAAATTCAGCCAGTCACTTCACAGTGGTGTGAGTAGGCAACATTTCAACTAGCTAGCTATGCTACTGCTAGCTAGCATCTATGTATCAACTCTCCGTTCATAATGAAACACAGTAACTTCAATCACTGCTCATTTTAGAAGGACCACCGCGAGAAAATGTGCTCTTAGTTTAAATTATAGTACAATTAACGAACAATGAATCGTAGTTGTTTGTTTCTGGCTGCCAGCATTGGCTGGGACAGCTAGCACTCTAGCTAAGTTAGCTGAATATAGTGGAAATGGACAATTTTTCAGCTAGCTTACACTGGCGGCCAGAAACAAGTATCTATGATCCACTTTCTGTTTGATAATCTAAACAAATAAGATGTTTCCTTGGAGTGGTCCTGTGGTGCAAGTTGCTATATTCTCTATTGATCCATGATTAAGGAGGTGATAAGCAGACAGCATTAGCTAGGGAGCTAGCACGCTAGGTGGTAGAAAGGTTCTCTATTTCTGTTTTAAACAAGCAACTGTGAACACAAGGCTAACGTTATTTTTACAACAACAATCTAAAATATGTATTTGGCAATCTCTGTCCGTACAACACACAACTGAGAGTCTGGTAATTGTGCATGTGCGCATATGTCTAAAATGGTGTCTCTATGGCTCTGCAGGGGGATGTTTCTCCCAGTGTTCAGTGAGGTATAATTACTGTTTTTGTCAATGGAGTCTGGCTTTGAAAAGCACGTAGATAAGTTTCACTTTCAGTTCAGTCGGGTTTGTACTGAGCACATGGCTGGATAAGTGAGAGTTGCTGCAGGAAATGAGTGAGAGTTTGATAATGGAAGTTTTGATATAGTTTTTCTGTTGTTAAACCCCCCTTACTCCAATTCATTAACAATTTCCTCTGTTTTTGAATTCTTATTTCAGCGCAGGCATGCAAGAAAAAGAAAGTTTTCTTCTTTTATTCACTGAAACACCTGGTGAGTAACTGATACACAAATGATATTTGGGGGTAAAGTATTCCTTTAATAAATGACTTGATGATTAACTGATTATCAGCACTGCTGATGAATTTTCTATCTAATTGGTTTATCAGCTAATCATTTCAGCACCACTAATGTGAGCCTAAAGAGACCCTCCTCTTTAGGCTAATGTTTGCCTCTGGATGTGTTCCCCCGACAGCCCCCACCCTCCTTGATGACCAGACAGCAGCACTGCTCTGCTGAAAAGCACTTTGCCGTTGCTGCCACCTTGTTCTCGTGTCAGGAAACATTGTTTGTCTGCTGGCTCAGATGGTGCCTCCTGTCTCCAAGATGAGACCACCCCTCCTCTCCCTCCATCTCAGACCCCTGTGCCCCTCCCCCTCGTGGTTGGGCCCACCCCAAAGAGGGAGGTGGGGGGGTTGAATTTAATAAAGGCTCCCTCAGCCACATGCTAAAAAGGTATGCAAATGTGCAGGTCCTTCTGTTTTCTGATGTCTCCCCCCCCTCCATCCAACTGACTGCTCTTCTCTCCGAGCCAAAGCCAAACACAGAGGGAGGGAGAGGGAGCGGGGGTGTGTGTGTGAGACAGAGAGTTTGGGTGTTTGTTTTTCAGAGGAATGGATTATTTTGTTAGGACCGCTCTTGGGTATTTGATCTGAAAAGCTATTACGATGATTGCGATTAGAATTAATTACATTGTGAGCTACAGGAACTGAGAAAGAGGTACTTGACGTGCTTCCTTGTGGAGAGACGAATCACAAACGCACACACACGCATCCAATAATTCCTCGAGAGCGAAAGAAGATGAAATTAATAGTGCCACAGAATTGGTAACCTCGGGGCCAATGCTAACAAATAAAATAATAAAAATTAAACACCCTTACATATATGTGCTGTAAAAACCAAAACAGTATTGACTTCTCCAGCTGTCTGCAGCACCTCCTCCTCCTCCTCCTCCCAGATATCACTGATCCCTATCTAATACAAAGGGCCCAGCCTTTGCATGGCTACCATGATGACCCGTGTTCATGAGGAGGTGAGAGCTGATCATTTTGTTCCGATGTAGTGAGCCGTGACAGGCAGCAGTGCGGGAAGAAGGAGGACGGGAAGGAGGGAGGGAGGAGGGGGGGAAAGGGAGGAGAGGAAGGCCGCAGAGGGACCCACCAGAAGCAGCAGAGAGCCAGGCCAGACTGAGGGGACCAGCCTTTCCTGCTGCTTCCTTCCCGTGCTCTTGGCCAGCTGAGCAATCAGGTCACCTCTCTTTCCCGTGTCGCTTCTGGTCAATTGTTCTCCTCCCTCTGCCTCTCTCTCTTTCTCTCTCTCTCTTCTCTTTCTCTCCCTCCTCTCCTCCCAGTGCCACAGCCTGCAGCTGTTGCGGCTGATGTCATTTTTTGATAGGATTTTGTCTGTGCCTGCTTGTTGGTTTCTGCCTCTCTGCCTAAACAAATGCAAACATGGCGAGGGCTCATTTAAACAGGCGCACGCTGAGGATCTTTCATGTGGGACACATGGAGGGGGGAGGAGGAGTGATTGCAACCCTGCTCTCATGCAAACCCAAGATGATATGCAAACTCAGATTTGGAGTTCTTCCTGGAGTTATTATGAAAAGACGCTCCCATAACTACGCAGTAGCACAGGAGCACACCGGGGGGAACGCAGCCACTTTAAAAATAAGAGCTCTCCATTCATGCTAGCACGCTCCCAATGTTTATTCTTGACCTGCACTTGCCAAGACTCAGGAAGAGAACAGGAAGTACACAAACATGCCCTTTTGACCTCCTACTACCACCATTCAGAGTACAACTAGTTCTTCAAGCTAAATACCAGCGCATACTGTAAGCAGAGCTGAATCTATACCGAGATACATTTACAAAACAATATCAAGGCTTCATCCTGCGGGCGTCTCAGGAAAATCCACTGCGGAGTCTAATACAGCACTCGCTTGGAGCTACGAAGAGAGACAGAGAGAGGGAGTTGTGATGATGCTAGCTGACAGTTAATTCCCAGCTTTGAGCGCAAGATTTACTCCAACATGGTCATGATGAAAACCCCCTTTTTACACGTGTTGCAGGAGAGTTTGCTGGAGACTCCGTGTCAGAGACAGATTAGATCACGTCTTGGCTTGTTCAAAGACCAGGCATATTTACATTATTGGCTCAAATGGCATCCAAATGAGTGCATCAAACCCCCATCGAGGACAGAACAGGGCATGTCTGCAGATTTGGCACATTCTGGTCTCTATAAACAGAGATGAACATGATATCAGTGTTTTTGTTTTTTCTTTCTCCCTGGTGGTAATGTATCCTAAAATGAGCAATCTCACAAGATTGAACAGATTCTAGAAACAGCAATCTGTTGACACTGAGAAAGAGATAAATAAAGTCTGCATGTGTGTGTAGCGACGAGACACAACTGTTGTCCCGACCTTGAAATAACTGCCACTTATGAAAAGCTGTTTTGGTATGAGAGACACCGATTATAGCCCATTTCTAGGCCAGCACATAATCAGTGTCCAAGTTCCGAATCAATGACCTACTTCCGAGCACATACACATATCCACTGCACATACGCTGCGAGGCAAACTCTCTTTTAACAGCTTAATGTGGAGAAATCAAATCGTGCCGACGCTATGTTTTGATCTGACAATTTGTCCGAGTGTAGATGTTTAGAAACCCAAACGGGGGCAACGTGATTTCATAACAGCAGGCGGAGCAGCGGAGGCCCTCCGCAGAGCTGCTTGTGTTATTTTGACACTGGCTGGCAGCGAGAGGGGCGCCGGGGTCATGAGCGTCAGTGCTTTACTAGTGAGAGTAGATCAGATCTGACCTGGATAAAGTGGAGAAACAGTCAGCACTGACTTCCACAGTCTCCCGCGCTGTGAGGAAATGTGAGCGGCGGCTTGGTTGGTGAGGTCAGGACTGCACAGAGCACAGCCCCAGCATGCCGGTTCTTAATGCAGGGTGGGCTATTTACAGAAACATACCCACCCCCCACCCCCCCACCGCCGCCTCTCGTGCTCCCCCCAACTTGCCTCTACAACCCCCTCGAGCGGATCCACCACCACACAGCTCCATGTACCGTGCAGTCATGCAGACAGATGGAGGGAGACCTTTTTTTCAGAGCATCCAGCTCCGTCCTCTATAAACGGGAAATACTTACTTCCCCCCCGACACAGCCTTCTGACTTTATTTTTTAAATGAGATGTTATTTGACCCGTGGGTGCAAACATTCAAGATGAGACAGAGAAGACAGAGAGGCTAAATGTGCTGTCCGTACGTACACATGCTGCTGTCATGTGGAACCGCCACAGACAGGCTGCAGGCTGATGACAAAGACAGACCGGCAGACATGAATTAATGAATGGAGGACACCAGAGTACATGCGCTTTCATTTCCTGATGTGAGGCTTCCCCATTTTAAAGGGTCGCTTCCCTCACATTACAAAAAAAAAAAACGCACCTCCAGTGGCAGTGATGGAGGACAAAATCCACAGTCCTCTTTTCCTGCAAAAATAAATTCAGAAGTTAAGCCGAAGCTTATATGAAGCTTCTGAGTTAGGCAAATCAAGTGGGTATTATCTAAAGTTAGTCTTTTTTAGTTTAATATTCCCCCTTTGTATTTCCCCTGACTGTGTTTCCTGGCTGAGCTGCTGCACAGGGACAGCAAAACAAAGGGAATTTCATACTAAAAAGACAGTGGCTTTGGAAGATATCCACTTGATTTATCTAACTCAGACTGCTGAAGCATCATATCAAGTCCAGCTGAAGTTAAAAGAACCCTCCATCCAATTTAGCGTTGCACTCTTATAATACTGTCAGACTCTGGGACACTTTGAAATAAAAAAGGATCAAAATCAATGCACTACAACCAGATGTATCATTTCTTATCCCATGTACAGTTCGTCCTTGTCAAAAACCTGGTGCCTACATTACCCACAATGCTACTTGACCGGTAAGGACAGAGATTAGGTTGTTAAATGCTTATAGTAAAGGCTAATTTATAGTTGTGTGTACGCAGAATCTACGTAAGGGGCCTACACACTACACACACATAAAACACGATTTAGTAGCGACAATATCAAACAAAAATACAAAATTCAGCTCCGTCATAACTCACAAGGCTAACAGACAAAACACTTGTCTTTTGGTAAACACGCTTCCCTCACAAATACTTCATGCTAACGTTATTAGCCTCAGCCTATGACATTTTACACTGCATAAATTAGCCTAGCAGCTAGCAGAGTTTTCCATATGAAGCTGGAACAACATTTAACAAAGATAACGTTTAAAAATTCAGCCTCATAACAACTCACAAGGTCCAGAGACAACACAGTAAGCTTACACTAGACAGGTTTTCTCCCCATATGCTAACATAACAACACGCTAACATTATTACTAGCATCAGCCTATGACATTTTACATTCTATAAACTAGTCTAGCAGCTAGCGGAGTTTTCCTCTACCCATATGAAACTGGAACAACATTTAACAAAGATAATGTTTAAAAATTCAGCCTCATAACAACTCACAAGGTCCAGAGAAAACACAGCAAGCTTACACTAGACAAGTTTTCTCCACATATGCTAACATAACAACACGCTAACATTATTACCATAAGCCTATGACATTTTACATTGTATAAATTAGCCTAGCAGCTAGCAGAGTTTTCCTCTATATGAAGCTGGGAGCAACATTCAACAAAGATTGTGTTTCAAAATTCAGCCTCATTATAACTCACAAGGTCTAGAGACAAAAAAGTTAGCTTACGCCAGACACGCTTTCCCCACATATGCTAACGTAACAACATGCTAACGTTATTGGCATAAGCCCATGACATTTCCCGTTGCATGAATTAGCCTAGCAGCTAGCAGACTTTTCCATTTTCATATGAAGCCAGGAGAAATCGCAAACAAGACTTAAAATGCTATTTTGTCTTTGTCTTCACAATTTATTGTTTATTTTCTGTGAAATTAAAGTAAATAAAACTTTGTTTCCACTGAGGGAAATGCTTCTCAAGTTGCAAAAATATACAGGAAGTCAGTGTTGCTGCCATGTCTAATTACATTTTTGGAAGGTCTTGTCAGGCTAAAGTGTAGGGCAGTAGTTCCCAACTGGTGGGTTGCGGGTCGATTCTCTATGGACCGCAAATGATTCACAAACATGTCTAGTGTGTAAGAAAGTGAAGTGAATTTCCGGCACAGAGCTTTTATTTTAAGGTGCTGTCTCCTGCGACAGAGTGAGTGACTAAAGGACAGCTACTTGACAGAGACCTCGACGACATGGCCAAACGCAAGTATGACGCTGAATATATTAAACTGTATGGAACTTGAACTACTAACTAAGGAGAAATCTGGACCCCATGTCTGTATGAGTTGGGCACCAGTGGTGTAGGGTACGCATCTACGCAGGGGCTAGAAATGTAGGTACGGCATTGATTTAATGCGTAAGTATAAACCTTGCTTGATGTTGCCTCAAGCCACAGGTGAGGAGATATCTTTCTGTTAATTTTTTCAACTTTATTTTTCTAATGCTATGCACACATGGGTGCATTTGAGGCAGATATCTCAAAACCTGAGGAAAAAAACTCAACAACCTGAGACTATCTGCATGTCTACCAGAGGTAAGTGGTAAAATATGTCGTGTGTAAACCACTCTCTTTAAAGCAATTTGTCTTTTTAATGTTTTTTGGGTCTTTCTTTCTCAGAAAGGTATAACAGACATTAGATGAATTCTGCGAGCTGCAAACATCCACATAATTGCAGGTATGTGGTATGTACCTTGGCCTGCTGAGCCATCAGAAAGAAGCCTCGGGCTGTTACATATTTTGACGCGCTCCTCCATCTCTGTGTGTGGCGTTTGAGCCTGCTGTTTCCCTGGGGAGCATTGATTCAGTACAATGACTTTTGTGGGGTGAAAAAAATCCCTTTCCACGACAGACAGCCTTGTCTCGTGCCATACTTGTTATCAGGTTTAGACAACACAGGAGCAGAATATGAACATCCTCCTTTTTCTCCTACAAGGTACATCAGGTGTTGTCACTGAATCAGGCTAAAAAAAAAACCCATTATACTGAAATGATATATAAACAAATCAATTTTTCATGTTCATGCATGGTTTCACAAAACTATTCCTCCAGCTCGGAGAGCAGGCACGAAATTAGTTTGGCTGAGTGCAAATTAGTGGAACCATTTGGGGAAAGCGATGATGTTTTTTTTTTTTATCAATGGAAAGGCAGTCAGAGTTAACAGTTCAACCGCACTTTATCACTCAAGACTAAATGAATGGCTTCCTCTCTCTGAGCCGTGCAGGTCTCCAGCAAGGTTAAATGGGTGTATCCTGCTGACCCCGTTCCCCACTTCTACCAACAACATGACCTGCTTCGGTTGTTGCGCTGCAGTGGAGCAGAGTGGACTACTCCAGGAGCAAAAGTTCAAACTGAGAGCAGAGGAAACAAGAGGCTGTTTTTTCCAAGTATTTGGTCCGAATTGTGGGAGCTAAAGTAAAGCAAAGGATTAAAAAAAATATTTGGAAATAACAAAAAGCAAACAAAAGTAGAGAGAAATCATCTGGAAACAAGACAACGGCATTACGAGCCACTGTCCTGCCCAGGGCATTGTCGTCTGACAAAGACCTCAAAGCTGTTTCTGGTGGAAAAAGCAGAACAAATGGGGATTACAATATTTGAGGAAAAAGAGCCTTTCAGTTGACCTACATCCCCCACAGAGACTCCAAATTATAATCCCAGCATACATGCTCAGCTATTGAATTTTTAGATTCTGTATCAGCACCATGAAATTGTGTTAGATGGCAACTAAATGGGTAAAAAAGTAGATTAGTGGCAAGAGATACCGACAGCTCTTAACGCATCTGGAGGTTGAAATGTGAATTTGCAGCTCAAGATTTCAGCTTATTTGATTGTATTCCAACTTGACAGCCTCAGATCCAAACATTTGTGTTTACAGTTTGTGTATTACGGCCTCCGCAGACAACGACACGGAGCTAAAACACACACAAGAATCCACTTAAAGCTGTGAGCTTAAAAAAAGGCCTGAGACACATTAAATCATTCTTTACCATTTAGCAGCAGCCTCTAAGGTTTTGATTAGAGGATTCATTGAACCCTGCACTTTAACACTCCAAATCAATTAGATGAACCAGTACGCACACGCACACACACCCACACACACACACACACACACACACACACACATTTCAACTGGTTAAATCGAATAATGATTTAATGCATGGCCATCCACTGGCAAAGTCCAGTGCAATAATCATACTCGCACACAAACAACATCCATTAATGGCTTTAGTGATGCTGGTGTAATTGCTAAAAAACCAAACATGCTTTTTAGTGAGCTAAATGCATAACGAGTGGGTTCCACGGGTGTAGCTGGAGCTATACAGTTTGGAGCTTTAATCTGCCTTCAGTTTATTTACTGTAAATATGTTTCTGGATCAGTGCGAGGAGATAAAAAAGGAGAAGTGCAAAACAAAGTCACACTTCCTTCTGTTTTTCTTTTCTATTCTCAGTCATGAGTAACCACAGCTTGAAGTCACATTCACACATTTATTCCACTTACAGCGACAACATATTTAACAAATCATTAATGAGTCTTATTTTGAAAATGCAGCAATTGATTCATGAATGTTTGTTTGTGACAAGAAGCATTCCAGGTTTGACCTTTTTCCGTTTATCCTTATTTTATCAAGAAAACATGGAAGCCCATTTCAGCCAGTGTGATGAAAAAAGATCCTGTCAGTCATTACAAAGAGAAGATTTCTCAATATGATGAGTTAGTATCTCAAAATTATGAGAAATTTCTTTAAACAATGACTTGGTATCTAAACATAATTAGATGATTTCTCAAAATATTACTGATGTTTACTAGCTTAATACAAGAATTAATATCTCAAAGTAATGAGAAATGCTACTAAGTCATTATTCTTGAGAAAGCTTCTCATTATTTTGAAAAAGTGTCTTATTATTTTGAGATACCTAGTCATTGCTTGCGGAAGTTTTTCATTCTTTTGAAAAGTTTGTCATTATTCTGAAATACTGAGTCATTATAATGAGAAAGCTTCTTATTATTTTTGAAAAAGTATCTTACTATTTTGAGATAGTAAATCAGTTTTTCTTTTCTCATTACATTACATCATTTTCTCATAACATTTTCTCATTCTAATGTGAAAGTTTTGTTATTCTGAAAAAGTCTGTCATTATCCTGAAATACTGGATCATTACAATGGGAAAGCTTTTCATTTTTTGTGAACGTTTTTCATTATTTTAAAAAAAGATACTCATTATTGTGTGAAAGTTTCATCATTTTGAAAAAGTTTGTCATTAAAATACCAAGTCATTATAATTAGAAAGCTTCACGTTATTTGAAAGTTGTGAAAGTTTCTGATTATTCTGAAAAGTTATTTCATTATTTTGAAACACTAATTCATTATTTTCAGAGTTTTTCATTATTTTGTAAAGGTTTTTCATTATTTTTTGAACTTTTCTCATTAGTTTAGAAAAGGTTTCGCATTGTTTCGAGACACTAAGTCATTACTTCAAGAAAGTTTTTTTTTTTTTAATTTTTGAAACACTAATTCATAATTTTTAGATTTTCTCATTATTTTTTGAAAGTTTCTCATTATTTTTTTTTTTAAAGTTTCTCATTGTTTTTAGACACTAGGTCACTATTTTTTAGAAACTTTTTCAAAAATAATGAGAAACTTAAAAATAATTATGAATTACTGTTTCAAAAAAACTTTCTTAAAGTAATGAATGTTTTTCATTGTTTTTGAAAGTTTCTCATTATTTTAGAAAAACATTCTCATTATTTTGAGTAAGCTTCTTGTTATTTTGACGAAGTATAATTATTTTTTGAAAAGTTTTCTCATTATTTTGAGATACTAAATCACTTTTTTCAGAAAGCTGTTTCTTATTTTGAAAAAGTCTGTTTTATTTTGAAAATTTTTCTCATTATTATGAGATACTAAGTCACTATTTCAAGAAAGCTGTTTGTTATAATGCCTTTCGAGAATCTTGTCCATCACGATGGCAGAAACAGGCCCCCATAGTAAAGCCTACATGAGATTAAACATCTCTTTATCAAGATTCCTTGGCAATGACAGGCAACAACAACAAAGAGTTACAGACTGACAGAATCTGTATTATCATGTCTTCTTTTTTCAACGTGTTTTATGTTTTAAAGAAACAGGTTTTACTCACTTCCTGTGAATCACTTGTCTTGCTCTACAAATAAAAATGATCATTACGTATTGGACTACTTGTTTAAATAGAACCTCCTGTGTGTGTGTGTGTGTGTGTGTGTGTGTGTGTGTGTGTGTGTGTGTGTGCGTGTGTGTTTACGCAGCCTCAGGAAATACCAGGACAGACACGCTGACTCTCCAGCACTTCGGGCCCATGTGACTGGAGACACACAGGCAGATTGTTTGTATGTTTGCTCGGGGTCGCGATAAGAACATTTGGTTAGAGAGAAATATCAAAGCACAACTCAACATCTGAATCTGACCTGCCACTGGAGGTGTGCGGCCCCGTTTGGCTGCTTATCTCTCATTAAACTTTTTTTTTTTTTTTTTATTGTTTTTTGGAGAGATCAGCCATCCTGCTAATTTGCATGATGACTCTTGCGTTTGTGTCCCTGTAGTGATCCGGCGCAACTAGCCTCCATTGGCTTCCTGCTCTCATTACATTAGCATAATGCAGATGCAACCGGAGTCAGTAACCTTGCTGTTGCTAAGCACTATTTACAGCGAATACACACAAAGCTGGGAGAGCTGCAGCGCTTGACAGTTTTTCTTTACTAACCTACTTTCTTGCTCCATACTTCTTCTATACCAACACATCAGTGCGTCTATTTATACACTGGGTGTATATTATTATTCAAAAAAATCTGAAAGAGAGACAGATTTACCCTATACATAAGAGTCAGTGCAACACAAGTGCATGTAAAGCTTTTGAAGGTACTACTTGAAATTGTATCTGCATGTCTGAATCATTAACACTGACTTAAGTTTCCAACCTCTTTTGACTTTTTGACCTTGTACTTAAACTCCTTTTCTCCACAGACTGAGAAAACAAGTGCGCCTGAAACTGATGGAAACTGTTTCTTTGCTGTATTTGATTATTAGAAAAATAATTTAAAGGATGCAAAGTGCTTAAGTTGTCTTCCGGGATCCAGAGGACACCAAGAGAAAAAAAATAGCACCATTTCCCCATTTCCTAACTAGCACGAAACATTTCAGTCCATCCAAGTGTTCTCCTGTCTCGTAAAAGGTCAGTGGAAACCCAACGACGGATCATTATAAAACTCAGCCTTTCCCTCGAGCCGTGGAAGCTAAACAGTGGTGGCAGAGATGTAAATATTGTGAGGAAAGGCTCTAATCTTTTACCTCTTCATTTCCTTGTATAATAAATATTTAAGCAAATCTCATTACCATAGGTTCATGCGTGTCAGTTTGAAACAAAATGTTCCAGACTGCACAGAACGAGCGACGAGGTGAGATGTGTAAGATCCTAGGTGATGAATTTGGAGAACAAAAAGGACAGGAAAAAAAAAAAATCGGGATGCTGCCATAAAATGCTCGCATCCATCGTTCCCTTTGTGTTTGTACCTGGCACGCAGAGAGCTGTCTGGCTGGACTTTTGTGCATTTTCTGCTTTGATAGTCTCACATCACCATTAATCTCTCACAAAGATGCCATTATAGATGTCATTAAATGTGGTGTCCAGCAAAACGTGCGAGCAGCCAGTCTGAATAATTAATTCCTCCTGTTCGTGCTGCGGGGACTCTTCTGATCACAGCTCAACCCGGTAACACGCTCTGTTATGATTGGCTAAAGCAAGGTCAGTATCTTAGGAGACCTCGCTCTAATATCCAGCAGCAATTAGTGGCTGCTGTGTGGATGTTGCACATGTTATTATGTGACAGGGGAGCGAGAGTGACCGCAGGTAGAGATTTTATGTTGTGTCTCTGAATGCTGTCGCCAAGCAGAAGAAAAGGTTTATTGAAGAGCACAAAGACGACTGGTTACTCAGTGGAGATCACGTGGCTCAACAGAAAACAGTTTCAAAGAGCACACAGTTCTATCTTATTGCTTACAAATATTGATATTACAAACCAAAGCCCCATTTCAGGTTCATTTCAATGAAACCACTGCATTGGATCAGACCTACTTGGCTTATCCTTAAAGGTATAGTTCAGATTATTAAGGTTGGGTTGTTGTCTTTAGAATCTTATGGGACATGAACACCAGTCTTTCGGGTCAAAGTCCTGGTTTGTTGGACCCATCCAACACCCCTCCCGCCCGCGTCACTTGGTCCTTCGTCACCTTAACTTTTGTCCTTGTCCTGCTGCGTTTCCCCCTGACTCCGCCGGGCGCTGTTAGACTATAACGGCAACTGGCCACTTATACCGACGTTAAAGGATGGCTTTTTTCGTTGGTTTCTGACATCACAAGCCCAAGCGCTGGATTTCGACGACTTCTGAGTGAGACCAGGCTCTTTATTTTACCTTGCTGTCAGACATTCTTTTCTGACAGGGAGCTGAAGCTGCTGAACCTGTTACTCTCTTTGAAACCACCAGACTCCACTGACAAAAGCAGTAATTTTACCTCATAGAACACAGGAGTTATTGGTTTACTGCTTCCTAAATCATTAGTTTGTTTGTGATATTGTGTGACGTTGGTGAATCCAAACTAACCTTTTCAAACACCAAAGTCACACACGGACACCAACAAAGTAACCAATTGAGTTTGGTGGCTTTAAGAGAGAGCACAGATAAACATGAGGGCTTAAAGGTAAAGCAGTGAAAATATCAAGAATATAGTGTACACTGATACTGATTTTTTTTGGTGGCTAAAATATGTTTTGCTGCTGCCGTCCAAAGCAGTACATTGCCTTGCTTCTGTGGTGATACTCATGCCCTCTTCTCCGAACTGGGGGCATGCTGACTGCCATCTACTATAGATAATACACTGACTACGGAGAAGTACCTCATACAACCCCACTTCAAGAAATCTGAACTCACCCTTGGAGCGTAGGGTGTCACTAGACCCACTTTGAGAACCACTGCTGTACAGCATTAACCCTGTCGATTGTTTTAGCATGTGTAAATGTATCATTAAAACTGGACTGGCATGATTTTTGTTTCCTTACAGCTTAACACAACTTGTCGTGTTCCCTGAGAAGCCAGTGAGGGGTCATAAGCGAATCCTACAGGTTGAAGAGGGTAACTGTGTTGAGTGGGAGTCAAATGTGGGTGCATATCAGGTGAAATGAAGCTGCTACCAACTGACTAACAGTCCTCACCCTACCAAGACTGCAGTGTGAGAGTTTACAGCAACAAGAAAACACAGAGTGAGTATGGGAGGGAAACTGACCGTTCCCACTGGAATGAAAAAAAAAGGGGGAACAATACAGAAAAATACACAGCAATAAGAAAAGACCACTGTCTCCATCAAAACACAGAGGCAACAAAGGAGTCAAACAGAAAGTTCCAGTAAAACGGCTGAGAGATGGACACTGAACAAGCCCGGCGTCGACTCCCTCATGAGTCAATCCATTGTGAGGCACAAAACGCATGAGTCGAGTTCCCAGTGAATCAGAGCAGTCAGCTGCCATCCACCACCTCAAGGCACAGGGCCAGTCTAGCACAGGACCGCAGACATGTGACCAGTGCACAACCACCGTTACTGTACTGCGTCTTGCCAGTCAGGACTGAGAACAGAGACATTGACAGTGACCTCTCGGGTAGGTTAAAGGATGAATTTAAAAACATGTTTGAACAAGTTTTACTCAGTCCAGATAATATACTGCCGTATGTAGCAGGTGTTTGTAAATCTATGGACGACTGCGACTTGTGATTTACAGTCTGCTGTCAGGAGGGCGCAGTGACATCAATACTGCAGCGAGAGTTTGTCTGAGGCCTCGCTGAGGACACCAAAATATCCCTCCCCTCCTCGTCTGACAGCGATACACGTGCAGCTGTCTAAATATTGCTTCTCCCTTCTTCTGCTCTTCATCTTGCCATTCCTCTGCTCCTCTTTCTCGCCTTTTCTGTCCCTGTGCGAGCTCACAGCCGCTGGGCGGGATGAGTTTAGGAGGGACAACTGTTCCGCCGGCACAACTGGGGATGGCCGCATTTGGTGCTCCGTTGTCATGTCAACAGTGCGGGGCAGAGGGGCCAAGGGCTGGGAATAACTCACCTTCTGCCATCCGGCTCTGAGCTATAACCAGCCGCACACCTGTGGTACCAATTATCTTGCAGCTAACCACAATTAGATTATTCCAAATGTAAGTAATATTTTCTACGAGGCTCTGCGGCGGGCAGGGCCCTTTTTTTCCACTAAATCATTGTATGCAATTAGGCTTTTAATGCAATTTATATAAGAAGCCAGACCAAAGCTAATCTCATAAAAAGGACAAACAGAGCCATTAAAAGTCCTCTGCTCTTTACTTCATTACTGGCTCAGCTTGCTCTCCTTACGCAAAGAGTCCCCAGGTGCATGAATGTTTCATGGCCACCCTGCTGCCTGCTTCCCTCCGCTCAGATTCAGCCTTTCTCCCTCCCTCCCCAAGGAAGCTCCAACTCCGCTGTCAATTGCACTCACTTACACTCTGCTACCGTCATCATCAGCCATTAGTTGGGGGGGGGTGGGGGGTGGGGGGGGGGTGGAGGCAGCACATAAGACAGCTGTTTTGCCTTGATGACTCAATCATCCCCTTCAGTGGGATTAGCATCAGTATCATCATCCTCATCATCGCCTTTGATCCCAAAAATTACCAAACAAGTCTCAAATTGATGACTATCAGCCTGTCTGCCACGAATTCCTGAGCTTTCAGAAAGATCCGACTTCATTGTGTGACACTCAATCACACTACACAGCCTGAAGAGATAAATATCTGCCATATTTTATATCAAAGCCTCCGAAATTAATTTCACCGTTTTTTAAGGTCACAAAGTGTTGTATATCGTATCTGTAAATACTAGAACATGTTTTTTTTATTATCAGTGGATGAATATCTAAGGGCTGTGGATCAGTTTCAGATCCTTACTGAAGTAAATATAATTATATCAGTTATTTGTAAATGAATTCGTGAGTATCTGTAGCTGGTAGAGGTGGAGCGAGGTTTAAAGGAATATAAGACATTTTGGGAGATGCACTTTCTTCCTAGATGGGAAGATTGAGACTACTCTCATATTCTCATATTGTCATTTAATACATTGTCATTAGAAAAGTATTGATTATAGTCACTTTAAAGGAGCAGTGTGTAGCATTTAGTGGCATTAAATGGTGAGGACAGCAGATTGCAACCAGCTGAAATTTCTCCAGTGTACCAAGCATGGGCTCCCGGTTAGAATTCCTTCAATGTTAATCATTCAAAAGGTTTTTACCAGGAGCCGAATTATCCACAAAGGTCTCTTCCTCTCCGAAACAACCAGACCAGGTGATGAAAACTGGTAAAAATGCTGAATAAAGCAGTCTCACGTCATTAATTGGTGTGTCCTACACTGTGCAGTTCAGATGGGCCACTAACCCAGCATCTGCTAATATGTGCTCACCTTTTTTCTCTGATAACTTAATATCCAAACGTTCAGGGGGTTGTTACTCGGAGCCGAATTATCCACAAAGGTCTCTTCCTCTCCGAAACAAACAGACCAGGTGATTAAACCCTGCAAAAATGCTGAATAAAGCAGTCTACCATTACAAATCTGTGTTTCTCCTAAGCTGTTCAGTTCACTGCAGATGGGCCACTAGCCCAGGATCTGCTGACGTGTGCTCACCTTTTTTCTCTGATAACTTAAGATCCAAATGTTCAGGAGGTTTTTACCGGGAGCCAAATTATCCACAAAGGTCTCTTCCTCTCCAAAACAAACAGATCCAATTATTTAAACAGCTAAAAACACGGAACAAAGCAGTTTCACATTAAAAAACAGTGTTTTTCCAAAGCTGTTCGGCTTGTTGCAGAGGGGCTTTTAACTGTGGTGGCCAATGCGAAAATGCAAATGGACCCATCTAGAGAGAGAGTTTGGTTTTTCAATTCGTTTTCTCTGGTAACTTAAGATCCAGATATTCAGGAGGTTTTGATCAGGATGCAAATTATCCGCAGAGGCAGAGCCAGTGTTTGGTTTGTCCATTCTGGGCTACTGTAGACACATGGCAGTGCAACATGGCAGATTCAGAGGACAAGGACCAGCTCCCTATGTAGATATAAACAGCTCATTCTAAAGTGACAAAAACACAACCATTGTTATTTTCAGGTGATTATACACTAAAGAAAACATACTTAGTATACTATACACCAATTCTGACAATTTAACCCTCTAAATCCTAAACACTGGACCTTTAACTACGTCATATACTGCTCAATAGTTCTGTTAAAAGGCTGACAATGTTTGAACTTAAACAAGGATCTAAGCTTAGACTGTGTTTGTCCTCCTGCTGTAAATAAATGTTTAAAGTGGGCCACTTGAATGGCAGTCGAATCAGCTGATGGACTAATTCAGGGCCCTGCAGCTCTGCCACTATCATCATTTCATTAACTTTTACGCAGACATATTACAAATAGAACATTTAGCCGAAGCTGAGTGGAGTCAAGTCAAGCTTGTTGGGTCTTGGTTATATTCTACAACAAGAGTGTAGCAGAGCTAATGAGACCACAGTAACTGCTCTCACTGACAGAGAGAAATAATATGGCAGCATCAGGCTGGGAAAAAAAGGCCTGTTAATGTGGTCGTATTTCAGGAAGCAGCATTGAGGTAGACCGTTCACAAGCCAACAGCATCTCAATGCCAAGTGTTCTTTAAACAATTTACACCATGCCATTAATTAATATGTTGGCTTATGAAGCATGGCATATTCAGGCTATTCATCACGAGCAGGAAATTGACAAGTTATCCGTGGACGGCATGTCAAAGGGATATCGGCTTTAATTTTGCATCAAAAGGAAGCAAGCGCTACACCGTTTGTTAAATACTCTTCTTTACAGTGTCTTTGTCTGACTGGAGCCAGGCTGGTGGCGGATACAAAGACACATGAGATGTAAAGGAGGCTCAGAGATTCAACAGGGTCACAAAGCAGTGGGGAAGTTCATCTCGGAGCCAAGTGTTGCTTAATGGCTTCCTCCTGCTGTACATCAACTCAGACCATCAGAGCAGGCTGCGGAGAACATCTGTCCCGAGTACACAGACACTTTGTACCACCGCAGTCACCCTGTCAATCAAACACGTTCTGGCATGTCACTGACTATCACCAGCGGTTGCGATTGCCTCTGAAGGCCCGCGCCCACGCTGGTTCGAGGTGCACGTACGAGCACGAGCATGTCCGTCTACGCTTGTGTGTGACTATGGGAAAGAGGGGGTGACGCCACAGCTATTTTTAGTTCAGTACACTGAGTTCTGCCTCTGTGTTATGCTGCTCTGTTCCTAGGACAGGCGGCCGGGTCATCATCAGCAGCAGCAGAGCACCGGGAGAGCTTCGGCTCTGCTCTCTGACCCCGGCCCTCCAGCTCCTACATCAGTGGGAGAGACTTACAAGATTCCTGGGCGGCAGTTAGGGGAGGCTATCTGCAAAAAAAGAGGCGCTTTCTTGATGGATGCCATGTTCGTCCACCTCCTTCTCTCTCCGGTGACTAATGGGCTAATAATTCAGCTGTCACCCTGGCACGTTATCTCGCATTCTCTCATGGGAAGGATACCACCCCAGAACATCTCCGCCACAGTCTCAGCCCTGTAAAAAGATACGCCTCAGATTCCCCGAGTTGCTTTTCAACTAAAGGTATTGTGAGGAGGTTGGAAATTCCACATGAACGTTAAGTACTGACGAAAACCCAGACAGATATGATAATCAATGGATCTCAAAGAGGTTGTGAAAAAGCAGCCTGGCTCGAGTGCTATCTTGTCATGGCTGGTTACTCAGCCAGTCGCGTACAGGAAAATCATCCTTCCTTTCATCTGCTACACATCGATGATGAACCACTGAGTTAATAGTCCGCTGCACCATCTTGTTCAGGACGACACA
Organism: Epinephelus fuscoguttatus; assembly: GCF_011397635.1. Lineage (NCBI taxonomy): Eukaryota > Metazoa > Chordata > Actinopteri > Perciformes > Serranidae > Epinephelus > Epinephelus fuscoguttatus. The sequence continues at coordinate 24,086,362 of NC_064771.1, forward strand.
AAAGCTTCAAGGTCAAAACTCATAGATAATTGTTCTCTGTTAACACGCCACCAATATAAGTTGTTTGAATCATTCCACAGGGTATTTACTGTGATAGAGTAGTTTGTATTTACTTTTTATTGCATCCACTTTTACACAACTTGTGCAATTATTAGGGTAAAGTGAGTTCCTGCATTTCTCAGAATGCTTTTAGACACTTAAATACAACATCTACAGGAATATTGTGCACTAGAATGCAAGGACGTGCTAACCTTTCTAACGACTGATTATCTAGTTTTCAGGCTACACCCACACTGATACTATTCCATTTTAAAACACATATCCATTGTTATGTTTACACCTACTGTCCACAGTACTCCAGCATTTTAGAATCCCTGTGACAGAGACCTTTAAAATTGCTGTTGACCCCTTTTTAAGCAGGATTTATAGTTGTGTGGCAGACCCTACGCCATAGCCTGCGCATGTCGCCAATGCCGTTGTGAGCATTTATACTTGTGCGGTGGTGTGTCTCTGTCACTCTGCAGTTACACCTCCAAAACACTGGTCAGCAGCAGACGGTTCTGTCAAGTGCTGTAAAGTTTAGATGACTCAAAACACACATTAAACACACATTAAACATGGCTTAGACAAGGCAATTTCAAACACAAGTACACAAATCAGCTTCACTATAACTCGCAGCATTCACAGACAAACACTTGTCTTTATCTGCACACATTTTCCCCACAAATACAACATGCTTACGCTTTTACCACAAGCCTATGGCATTTTACATTGTCTAAATTAGCCTAGCAGCTAGCGAACTTTTCCTCCTCTCATAGGAAACCAGGGACAACGGCAACATTTAACAAAGGTAACGTTACAAAATTCAGCTCCATTACAACTCACAAGATTCAATGACAAAACAACTGTCTTATACTAAACATGTTTTCCCCACAAATATAACTTGCTAATGTTTTTAGCACAAGCTTAAGGCATTTTACATTGTATAAATTAGCCTAGCAGCTAGCAACTTTTCCTCTTCTCATAGGAAACCAGGGACAACAGCAACATTTAAAAAAGGCAGCGTTACAAAATTCGACTCCATTACAGCTCACAAGGCTCCCCATCCTCTGGGGATGGATAATGCTATTGGTGTCAAAATGTGTTCCCTTGTCGAATAGTGTGTCCATCCTGTTAATGTAGCGCCCCCTTGGTGGTTAGGTTTAGGGCTTAAGGTTTTGTTCAGGTTATAACTATGTAACTAAGCAACCAACTGCAAAGTAGACAATCTGCTTCCTGTTCACAGCGGCACATGCATTTCCAGTGTATGTGAATTGACGTGATATACTTTTTCAGGTGTGTTAGTATGGACGGAGATTACTTTTCAAATGGTGCTAAAACGCTTGTGTACGGAGATCATTTTCGATTTAAAACGCCATTATAAAATGAGAATGTATTTATGTAGATGACCACTAATTGCAATTAAAAAGCCCAAGACCACATTAACACGATGTGGAGTGCATTGCTGTAAGACATTCTTCAAGGAAGGCCCTAGTTTATATATAACTTCTGACTTATGTGACTGTGACAGCAATATTAACATGGATAGATGGTTTAAATCATACTTTGGTGAAACCTGTTTTAAGTAGAATCAGATTTTTACATATGAAAAAGTCATGGTGCCCTAGAAGAGTATCATTACAAAGATTACAGATCTTTTTCTTCCTTTCCAGGCGCTTTGATCTTCCACTAACTTTGGGGAATCTGTTGTTTATCGCCCTAAAGTTACAGATAGCCTGTCTGTTTTTTAAGCAGTAAATACTCAACAAATGTTGTCTTGTCTCTTCTGTTTGCACGACAAGCTCAAAGTAGTTCCTCATAACTTTTTGTTCTAATGGCAACTCACGCACCGTGGAGCTCACAAAACGGATCCTTCAACCTTTTTTACAACAGCTTATTCCAACAAATGTCACATTTCGAGTGTGAAACTTAAAGCACCTGCTTCAGGAAACATCTATGTATAGACACTACAACAGCCTCATCACAGTTATCAGTTTAACAGCTTGTCATTTAGACCTCTGGGTGTTCGGGCTTAATGTTAAACTCTCACCGCTCTGCCATGTGCTTGTTTAATAAAGTACTTCCACTTGACTCAACACTGGTCAGTGGAACAAGGGAGTTGTGATTGCACCGGGGTGTGAAGCCGCCGCGAAGCATTCATTTAGCCAAGGTCTATTTTATCAAAATGCCTCCCTGTTATTTTATTCAACAGAAATCTCTTCAGCACAAGAGTTCACTACAGCGAGTGATAATAATCCGTCTAATAGGCTTGAATGTTTTGAAACCTGAAGTTAAGTGGCAGGCTCTGCTCTCTTTGTTTGCCTGTGCAGGGGAGGTGGACATGTGTGCAGAGGCAGGGGCTTGGAGGCCAGGCCCTCTATCCTTCCTGTTCAGTTACCAGAGGCCTCACACTTATCAGTTCCAGATCTCACAAGAACAGAGAGAAAGAGAGACCACTGACAGGAAGGGGATTTTTTTCCACTCCTTTTTTTTTTTTTCCTTTAGCGAGGTTAACAGAATGTCTGCACCCCTTACATTTCACAGAGGAAAGCAATTATTCATTACACTGGCGCAACAGACAGAAAGACCAACCTGGCAACCTTCAGACAGCAACGAACTGAAATGTTGGTGCCACAACTAGTTAGGGCTAGATTAGCTGATTGTTGCAAACAATTTCAACAGTTGTTAAAATCATTTATCCAGCAAAGACTGCCTTTCATTATGATCATTGCTTCACATATTTGTCAGATAAAACAAGCAATTTGAAGCTGTCACCTTGTTCTCCTGGCATTTTATCAACAGAAATAACAGAGACTAACAAATGAAGACAAATAATCATTAGTCACAGCCGTACACATATTTCATTTCTGGAGACTAGAGCTGCAACTGACTAACTTATTTTCACTATTGACTAATCTGCCTATTATATTCTCAATTAATGGATTAAACGTTTTGTCAATACAATGTCAGATACGCATAGTCCTTGTCTTCAGATGGTGGGTTTTATAAATCCAACAGTCCAAACATCCAAAGCTTATTATCATGTGTGACAAGATAAAGCATTAAAGTCTCACATTTAAGCAGAGGTGGGACTCAGGGTGCTTTCAGACCTAGACTTGTCTTGCTTTGGTCTGAACCAGGGACTCATTTTGTCACTAAGTTGCATCATTTCTTAGAGTTGGTTCGTGTTCTCATGGCAGCATTTACAGACAAGATAAAATGCTTTGCACAAGAAAGCTGCTCTTGATTGGTCAGAATTTCCATGTGGGAAAAATCCAGGAAGTAAACAAAACGTTGAAGAAGAGTACACTTGCAAGATAAATGTGACACTTTCTAATGTCACAATGGAGGGACAACTACGCAGGTTGATTTTAGCGCTGCTCATCGTGGACTATATTGCTGTCATTGTTCATTTTAGTCAAACCATGCAGTTTGAAAACGAGGCGCGGCTCCAACTAGAAAACAATGTTTTGATGCATTGGATGTGCTGAATGTGCATATTAAGGCAGTACAGGAGGAGGTGCACATTAATAATCCTCCAGGACTGTAACATGCTCATGTTTAACCCAAACAATGTGTCATGTGACTGCAGTTGGTTCAGATCGAGGTCGGAACACGTTCTCACCACAAACGAACTGCACCAGAGTTCATTTGTAACCGGATCAAGACACCTCTTCAAGAAGCATTAATGTTAGTTGATTAAAAAAACAAAAGGAAACAAACTCATCTGTTGCACACTTTTTAAATAACATACATTTGAATCTTTGTTTTTGGGAGGGTATCAAGTGTTTTAAAAGAAAAGACGAGTTACAAGTCTTTTTCGATTTCCTCAAGTTAAGTCTAAAGTCCCTCCAGTGTGGATTTTCCAGGTCCCCCCGTGCCAGTGTAGGTTTTCTCAGGCTACTCCGGCTTCCTCCCACAGTCCAAAGACATGCAGGTTAACTGGTGACTCTAAATTGTCCATAGGTGTCAATGTGAGTGTGAATGGTTCTGTCTCTATGTGTCAGCCCTGTGATAGTCTGGTGACCTGGCCAGGGTGTACCCTGCCTCTCGCTCAATGTCAGCTGGGATAGGCTCCAGCACAGCCACGAGACCCCTAACAGGATAAGCGGTTAGGGAGAATGAATGACTAAATGACAGTTTAAAGTCATTGAATTTGTGGGGCGTTGGTGGCTTAGCGGTAAAGCAGGCGCCCCATGTACAAGGCTGTTGCCGCAGCGGCCCGGGTTCGAGTCCAGCCTGTGGCCCTTTGCTGCAGGTCATCCCCCTCTCTCTCCTCCTTTCACACTTAGCTGTCCTATCCATTAAAGGCAAAAATACCCAAAAAAAACATATTTTAAAAAAAAGTCATTGAATTTGTAACTCAAGTCTGCCTCAAGTCAAATTGTGTGACTCGAGTCCACACCTCTGCAGTTAAGAAGCATGAAACCAGCAAATATTTGACGTTTCTGCTTAAAAAAAAACCTAAAACGATTATTTGATTAACAAAATAGTTGCCAATTGACTTATCCACTAATAGTTGGAGCTGTACTAGAAATCATTTTTGGCCATCACCCTCAGAGCTCACACTTCTCTACTTGATACTGCTTCTATTTCTCTTCCACTGCAGCCTCTCCATCAATCCACAGCTACATTTCCCCTCCGCAAAGGCAACCTCACATCGACAGCGAGAGGGGAAAATCTGTCATTGAGAGTGAGGGAGAGAAGAGTACTGACTGTGAAGCACTCGTGTCATGTCCCTGTTTGTGTCGTATCCCTCCCTCGTTCCACTTGCTCTCACTGTCTACCTCGCCTGACATTTCCACAATAATCACTTTGGTTTATCCCACTCAGCTGTGTGGCGGGCAGATGTTTGTCAGGGCACCGTATTTCTCAGCATTCACACTGCTCTAATCAAGATTAACCACTCTTATCTATTTAGTGTGTGTGTGTGTGTGTGTGTGTGTGTGTGTGTGCTGGATGTCCCAATTCCTAATCCATGAAGCCATAGCTGTATTGTATAATACAGTGGACGAACCAATTACATTCCCTTTCCACCACATAATTCTCTCTTTCAGTGGAACGTACACTGAGCCACACATTGCATAAGGATGAACTGGTGGCTCGCTGGTGAGCAGGATAGCCATGACCTTATGTGTGTGTGTGTGTGTGTGTGTGTGTGTGTGTGTGTGTGTGTGTGTGTACACATTCGTCATACTGCATATGGACTTAGATGCAGCCAAAAAAACCCCTATAAACACACGCAACATCACAGCACTTTGTTACTCAGAGCCCCCCCAGGAGATCCTAATGAAATCAACATGCTGTGCGAGGGTAAGCCAACGCTGGCCACACACAAACTGCTGCCATCAAATGTTTACCAAAGACACCCAAGCACAGTGGAGGACAGAGCATGTCCGAGCAAACAAAGTTGTAGTCTTTAAATCAACTGTAGTGGCAGGGGAGGTGGATATCTGTTTTCAGTAACAAGCTTGGTTTAATTCCAGGGAAGGCAACATCACCGGTAATTAAGACAGTCGTTACAGAGACGCTATGTAGCAGAGGGGCACAATGAATGAATTAATGCTCTCATATTATTTAATTCTTTCACAGAAATTTGTAATTCTTGCTCTCAAATTCACGCATCATAAAGATAAGTAAGACTGTTGTCACCAGCTCTTTCTCATGAAACAGGTTGTTCTAGAGATGGCTAACACTTTAGCCTCAATCAGATGGGAAATATTAAACTGTGGTACCAGAAGCTTAAAGTTATTGCAATTTGAGTAAAATTATTGTGAACAAATGGACATAAATGTGTAATTTTACAAAACACGTATTCAAAAGCCTACAAATCCCACAATGTTTTTTTAAAGCGAGCTGACATGGCTATGATGCGTGGAAGAGGGTATGAGTCCATAAGTCCATCCGTCTAAAAGTTTTTGTAATAGCCTTCTATTACAAAATTAAATCGTAAGACAGCTCAACTGGAGGCCTGTCCATATATAAACAGTTAAGGCCATAAGATAAGCTAATTAATTAAATAAATATCTGAACTTATCAGAGCCTACACCAAGCATGATTAGCTAGAAAGAAGTGTTTGAAAAGAAGTGCGTAAACACAGACGTAGCGTCCGTGTTTTGCTATCTCAATCATGTTGAAAGAAATAAAGTGAGACAATGCAGATCAAAACCAACTACTAATTGCAAGTGCCACAAAATGGTCAATTATTGTACATTATGGCACTTCTTGGAATCACTGATTGTACATCGTGTGGCAAAATTTTTGTATAAATACAATAACTCGTACATTCGTAAATCGTACATCTGCCAACGTTGGCCACAGCAGCTTTCCGAGATTCTTCTTATTTCCACTCTATTGTGCCGTTCACTCCACCTGGGCATATTGTTTTCAGGACAATTCATCAAAAAAGAGTTATCGATGCACTCTCAGCTAGCTTGCTAACAACCAGCAATCAAGCTACTTAGCTTGGTCGCTAACGAAACAAAAAGGTTATTCCCCACAGCCTGTCTCATAACTGTCTTAAAATAATCCTTCTTTTATAAATAGGTTTACACATCATCAGAGGAGGGGTAAATAAAGTGGGTACAACACAGCTACATGTTTATGAAGAAGGCTTGGACACCCTCTTTGACCCCATGGGAGCTACGGGGTGTTACATATGCACAGTGTAACTGGAGCTATAATGTTGGATGGTTACAGCAAACGGTGCAAGACATAAAGGTATTTTTGGGCGTACGTTTTTTAGCCTCTTTGGGTGCACTTGGCTAGACAGAACCTTTCGGTACCCTCGAATGGACGGCAGCTGATATACAATAGAAGGTTTTTATATAGAAAGAACCCCAAAGATATGACGTAATATTCTGCTGTGACAACTTCTCTTTTAAACCTTCTTGTGTTTTGGACTCTTCGGCTTCATTGCTTTATAAAGCTCTGCGCCGTCGAAGGTTGTTACTGGTCAATGGAGCAAATTTCCATGTCCAAGTTCATCACATTTGAACCTGATGTAGAAGATTTACCCCCTTTGAAATGCTAATGTGACTAAGTTCTACGTACACAAATGATAGAAGACACATGTTGCATCACAACTGTATCAGGGAGTAGAAGACAAACTAAATGAATGTGACAACCTAATAATATCAGCAATATTGGCATCAAATTCACCTCATCACCAAAACACAGCTGCCCGCCTGCCGCTAACAACCTGTACCTCCAGTTTCTACAGTAACGCTAATTTAAGAGCATACATTGCTAATCACACGCCAAATTTACCTCAGACCTGCCGGGCTCTGCAGATCCCATCATGTAAGAAATAAAAAGACTCACCTGTGTTGACTTCAATCCTTGATCTTTGATTCTCACCACGGAGGACCCCCCCACCCATTCACACACCAGGAGGAGAAACACTTCAGCGCCTCACGTCTTCTGCCCCTGAGAGAAATCAGAGGAGGGGGAAAAAAAAAATACATCAATCACTGCTGCATTATCCACCAATCTCCAAACACTGAATTATTACATTTGCATTTTATTTTTCCTGAAAATCAAGCCCTCTCGATGATTTCGCTCCTCACAGATTCCTCTGGGCTCTGAGTGGCTCCCATCTGCGCTTAACGTGATACACTTCTTCCTCGCACGGATAAGCTCCTTCACGCTCTCGTGCCCATGAAGGACGAATCAAAAGAGCAACCGATGATCAGTATGGTATCATAAACATCCACCGCGGAGTAAGTTCACTGCCATGGCGCGTTCACAATTCACTCCCGATTGACAGATAAGCCTATTAAGAGGGGCCTTCATTTCAGCTTTGCACTTATCCTGCTCGAAGCATCTTCACCCAGTGACATTCAGACCCTTAAAAATGACCACATTAGTTACTGCTGAAGTTCAAAAGGTGATAACCAAAGTGTGGGAAACCATTACATATAAGCCAGTTAAGGACCTAATACAATAACCCAGAAAATAAAGAGAAAATTTTACTTAAGGGCCACACAGTTTGCAATCTTGTCTTATCTATGTTCGCCGAAGCACGTGAGTACACAGACTTAATTTTCCTTAGTGAATTAATCATTGTGAGTGTATGTAATTATGAGCATAATAAGAACAGCCTGGATTCAAGCATGTTATCTTCCCACAAATCATGCGTGCTTCTGAGAGCGAATAAGCAAACAAAAAACACTTTAAATATTTATATTTGTAAGTCCAACACTGATCCATGTCTGAGACCATGAGTGTTGTAACTTTATTTTGAAGTTCCACAAGACCCAAAGAAACAAGTCAAATTTGGATGTTGGATGATATGATTCATGAGAGGGTACAGTGTCAGCCAAATTAAAGTCCTTGACCCCTCTCTGACTGGAGGTTAAGGTAGTACTTAAAGATAGTCTGCTTTTGAAGTAGCAGGACTCTCGGCAGGTGAAAGCGTAACAATAACAGGCCTTTTTCTTTGCTCATGTCCTGCATTCAATTTTTCCTTGAACCCTCTCCTTTGTTCAAAGAGGAGGAGGCGAAGAAGAAGTCCACTCTTCAAATGTTGAACTGTGAACATTTCAAGGAGCTGACTGAGATGGTTGGAGGAAAGGAAGGATAAAAATGTCTTGAAGGAGCACTGGGGAAGATTTAGTGGCACCAAACAGTGAAATTAAACTTCTCACATGTGCCAAGTGTGAACTCCCGGTTAGAATTCCCTCAGATTTCATTGTTGGTGTCTTCCTTTCCAAAACAAACAGATCCGATGATGTAAACAGTGAAAACACTGAATAAAGCAATGTAGCGATGTGATAATGTGTGCTCATCTTTTTCTCTGATAACTTAAGATCTGGACATTCAAGAGGTTTTGACCAGGAGCCGAATTATCGGCAGAGGTTTCTTCCTCTCCAAAACAAACAGACCCACTGATTTTAAACCGATGAAAACACTGAATAAAGCAGTTCCATGTTACAAAGAGATGTTTCTCCTGTGCTGTTCGGCACACCTGATTGGGCCATTAGCCAAGCACCTGCTAATGTGTGCTCAACTTTTCCTCTGGTACCTAAAGATCCAGACATTCAGGAGGTTTTGTCCAGGAGCCAAATCCACAGAGGTCTCTTCCTCTCTAAAACAAACAGACCCACTGATTTAAACCAGTGAAAACATGAAATAAAGCAGTTTAACATTACAAATAGATGTTTCACCTATGCTGTTTGGCACATCTGAGACAGGCCATTTGCCAAGCACCTGCTAATGTATGCTAACCTTTCTCTCTGACAACTTAAGATCCAGGTGTTCAGGAGGTTTAGACCAGGAGCCGAATTATCCGCAGGGGTCTCTTCCTCTCCAAAACAAATAAACCTAGTGATTTAAACCGGTCAAAACACTGAATAAAGCGGTTCCACATTACAAATAAATGTTTCTCCTATGCTGTTCAGCATGTCTGAGACGGCCCACTAGCCCAGCAACTGCTCATCTTTTTCTCTGATACCTAAAGATACAGATGTTCAAGAGGTTTTGACCAGGAGCCGAATTATCTGCAAAGGTCTCTTCCTCTCCGAAACAAACAGAATTGGTGGTTTAAGACAGTAAAAAAATGAATGAAGATGTTTCCTGTAAAAATCTGTGTATTTCCAATCTACTAGAATGCGCAATCGGTCCTATCTCAAGCCAGGGTTTGGTTTGTCCGTTCTGGGCTGCCGTAGAAACATGCCAGACTCCGTAGGTGAGGACCCAGTCACTGCATAGATATAAACGGCTCATTCTAGGGTAAAAAAATGACAATGAATCTCATTTTCAGGTAATTATAAACTTAAAAAACAGTTACTATATTATCTTCCATTTCTGCAAATATATCCCCCGAATCCTACGCACTGGATCTTTAAGGGTGTTTGCTCTGCTTTGTGAATATATGTGTGAAGTGTGTTAGTGTGGGACAAATGGCAGTTTTTCCCACCCCTCCCCTCCTTTAACCCCCCCCCTACCTTTAAGTCTATAGCTGTATCCTGTTAGTGTATCGCTTTCACGAGGCGTCTGCTTAGTGACACACAGCATGTGAGCCATTTCTATTCCCAACCAGAGCTTCTCCTGAGCTCATGCTTTGGTTGACAGGACAAGGCTAATGCTCCAAATATAAAAACCGTCTACCCACAAGGTGTATTTTCACATTCAGCAGGAGAAGGCGGTCCCTTGTGCCTTGCACTTTTTTTTTTTTTTTAATCCTCTTTTTTTTAATCATTGGAAGATTTTTCAGGCAGCATTTCTCCCCTGTTGGAAGTGCTGCTTTCTGAAAAGAGAAAGTGGAGGAGCGCTGGGGGCTCAATGGGTCGAGAGAGAGGAGGAGGAGGAGGGGTTGATGCTGGGTGCCTCCTTTTTAAAGCCAGATTCTCCCCAGATACCTCTGTGCTATTCATCAACAGCTTTTCCAGAGCTGTGAAAAATCAATGTGCTCTGCACTGCAAACAGTTCATAATGACGGGGGATGGAGGAAAAAAAAGCTCAACTGCAACAGAATTGATTTGTTTAAGTACAATAACACGGCTCTGCAACGCGATGAGGAGGAGGCTCGAGCGCCCAGACAAAGACTGACTGGCAGTATGAAACCACAAGCAGTAATTGACAAACTGCTGGCAAAGTGCAAATCTGAAATACAGACGCCTGTTATCTAATTAAAGGAGTTTTTCTCTGAATTGCCACCTGACAGAGGAAAATATACTTTGAGTCTCAAGTGACTACAAATCTTCTCTAAGAGACTAAACAACACATAAAAAACATTACATTAAACAAGGCTCCATAATAAGGATTGCCCGATTGTCCAGGGCAAGTAAAATGCCACATCAGACCAGCAAATTGGGCAAATGGTGAAAACGAATTAATCACATTGTTTTTGCCGGAGCTGATGATGGAAGTAGCTACGGAGCGAGCCATCTTGCTTCCTTCTTATTTCAGCTTAAAGTTGCAAAGGCAAAGTTCATGAGCCGAAGCATGAGCAAGCATTTTAAATATCCTGGAAACAGGAGTTTATTTGGCTGACATTAGAGGACGTCTTTTCATGACAATTAACTTCAGTCTTTGTTGTTACAAGTATTTGATAGCCACTAAAAAATACAACAGTTTGTATTGGGGCAAGTGAAAGTTGACTTCAGGCAAGTAGATGTCGACCCCACAAATATTTTTCTATCATAACATGATCTGAAAATACAACACTCATACGCACAATTTTTTAAAGATTAAAATATATATGTTTTCCCAATACTGGTCAATAATACTTTTTAAATGAAAAAGTTAATTGAAAATAATTTATAAAATTAATTTAGAGAAAAATCCCAAATTGCTCCTTTTGTCTGTTTAGATATTTAATATGTTTAGGTATATTCACTGGGCTGTGCATCTGCAATAATCTGGCTATATGATACGTATCACGATACAGGGGTTACAATTCAATATATTGTGATACTTATATCGCAATTTTCTGCTAATCTTATTTTAGGGAAAACTGTAAATGGTAGCGGTGCACCCTTTCTGGGCGATATGCTTTTATGTTGGAGTAGAAGAGTCAAATGGCTGAAGATAAATTCCAACACTACAGGATTTTGTAGTGACTTCTATCAATGAAAAAAAAAAGCCGCTAAGAGGCTGAGTAGGCTCTTAAAAGAAATCCATGCTGAAGCCCAACGCTGCGTTTTTATGATGACTAATTAAACAAATAACTGAACAACTAAAGCAAAATGAGATGAATTATTATATCTTGTGATTATCAATCAATCAATCAATCAATCAATCAATTTTATTTATAAAGCCCAATATCACAAATCACAATTTGCCTCACAGGGCTTTACAGCATACGACATCCCTCTGTCCTTAAGACCCTCACAGCGGATTACATTATTGCGGTATCGTTATGTGATAACGGTGAACAGAAAATATGGGAGCCAACACTCACCCTCTTTGTCTAAAAACTGCTACGCAAGTGAATGAACAGCTAAAATAATATGAATAATAAACATTGAGGGTTCAAATACACACTCTGGCTCCTACAGATCTTATAGTCAGGGGTTTAAACACAACAGTAAATAAACCTCTACCACAATTCTTTGCATGTAAGCCATTAATTTGAAATCAAAACAGTGTTTTTGAGAATCGGTACAGTATCACAAAACATAACATCGCCTTACTCAAGTGTATCAAGATTTTCTCACACTCCTAAAAGTCACATATGAGAAGCTGGAGCCAGGAAATATTTGGCAAATATGTTTAGTAAATGACTTAAACAGCTGATTAATGGCCAGAATCGACACATTTTCTTTAAATCGACTTACTGATGGATTGACACACAAACAAAAATATATTCCGCATCATGTGCACACACACATCTGCTTTTACCATACATGCAAGTCCAACACACACACACACACTTTTGGCAGGAAGTCACTACATCCAAAGCCAATTTTAAGCACATGCAGAGAGGGTTTGATGTTGCATAGAGCAAAGTCATCAGAATGTTTAAAATATGACAACCGGCTTCACCTAGGCAGAAAAAACACATCCACAAGGTGAGATTTTAAACCTCCTGATACTGCAAAAAAACAGAAGCTGGGAGTAAATTGTGTCAAGACAGGCCAGCACAATAAAACATTTCTCCCTGCCTCTCTTAAGCTGGCCACAGAGGTGCATTTATCATTGTTATTATTCCTTCAGAGAGGCCCTCCCAGGTTTAATTGGGTCCTCATGGAGTCAAAATCCCCGCTGTCGCAGCAGCCACCGGCTGGACAGACTCATTCCTCCCCAGTCAGCGGCGGGTTTTACTCGCTGCATGAAGAACAGTCATTCTGTGCAAAGTGGCCATGAAACCCGCTGGTGAGTCAGATGGGTGGTGGGAGCTGGACGCCACCCGCTAAGCCTGGACAATGGCAGGAGAGGTACACCTGGAGAGAAACTCTCACCTGGCTCTGCTCTCAACGCTGTGGGAGAAGCTCTTGAGAGCCACAGGCTGTCCGTCCACCCAGCCAGCTCTTTGGGGCTATTATTCCCAGTGGGCCACATTTGCATTTTAACTGGTAAATACAGTAGGGTTTGAATGCACATGGACACGAAGCAGGTGAACAAATGGAACAGGAAAAGGATTAAAGAGGGGTTTTCAGCCTCAATTTAAAAACGGGAAACAATGAGTTAAAGTGATAAAATGGCTCGGAAACATAAACATGCAGAGCTGCTGTGCATTAGTAGAGTTTAATATGCTGTTTGCTGAGTGACGTTAATAATAGGAGAGTGATACTTCCTCAAACACTTCAAATGACCTTCATTTTTTGCACAAAACTGCTGCAAAATTTTCCTTTTCACCACATACTGTTGGGCGGATTTGTAGCAATGATCAGCAGTTTTAAAAAGCAGACAAAAAACAGAGTGAAGTGTGAAAAGGAACCATTTTAATCACACCATTATGTCCTCAGCGAACACCATCTCTAAAACTTTTGACCTCCCATTCACCTCCCTCAACAGCGCTCCACTGGCACACAAAATCACAACACCTCCTTCAGGGCTGCTTCCTGTTGTTGATATGCTCAAGACATGCAAGATCAACTGAGATACGCATCTCTGCTTTTCAAAAAGACACCTGACAAAGACACTTGAAGTCAAAGAAGGAACGCTGGAACAGCAAATGTAGGAATGACAACCTCGTCGTTTGTAATGATTTTCTGCAGAGAGGCAGGTTTTTCATTTTAAGAAGATAAAAACAGGCCCATGTAGAAACACGATGGCAATCATTTCCCCTTGCAGGCGGCGTGTTTACATACACGATAATGACGTGACACCTGCAGCTGTCATGCAACACGTTAATTGGGTTATTTTATTGGAATTAAGGTACTTGGCACACCACATGTGTAAATACTGTTATTAGAACCCAGTTGAATTAGCAACCATATGCAACCTAGACCATCAAAAAACTTTTAAATTTTTGCGCGATTTTAAGCAAAATGTCTTGATGTCTTTTAATCTACAATCGTCAAATTGATGCTTACTGGGATTCCATTGCATTGTCAGTGGTGGTGGAAGAACTACTACTTGATATAGCTGATAACAGCTCTGTGTTTGTGGCACTACTAGGACACATGCCACCCTTTTTTCACCTTCAAATCCATCGTTTTCAATATAGACATGCGGAGGACATGCTCCAAAGTGACAGTGGTGCGTATTCATTCCCAAGCCCCTGTTTTAAAGAGGCCACAGGAACAACGCTCCACTATGCTTTTTTTTCCCCATAAGTGAGGATTAGAATATATGCCATTCACATAGTCCGGTTGAAATTAACATTTATTTATTTATTTTTTATTTATTTTTTTTTTTTACTTTTTTTAAAGATATTTTTTAGGGCATTTTTGCCTTTAATTGATAGGATAGTTAAGTGTGAAAGGGGGAGAGAGAGAGAGAGAGAGAGACATGCAGCAAAGGGCCACAGGCTGGAGTCGAACCAGGGCCCCGAAATTAAGATATAATTTAAACACATGAAGATTTACTCATCACTAACAGTGTACATCATCCAAGAAAGACAAAAGTTGTCACAGTGAAATTTAAGGTGTGCTGATGGATTCACATCGTCAACTCATGAATGAGTAACATTACAACGTTAACGTTCCACCTTAAAAGTTGCCGGCAGTCAGCCCAGTGAATTAAGTTATTTTTTCCTCCGACTCCAGGTGCTGCAAAGGCAGCAAAACATAATTTCATTTTGTAATTACTGTTTACTAATATATGTAAAACTCTCCACAGTATGAACAGTGGTTACATAACCAGCCACAACTCAGCCCTGAGCAGAGTGACCGTCCTCTATTGACCAATCAAAAGACTGCAGTGTTCACAGCTCCATGTTTCAGTACCAGATCTGTGTGCTAGGTACCCCAACAGAGGGGGGACCAAAAATGGGGACGTACAGAACAGCTCAATTGGTACCATCCACAAGTTTACACAGAAAAGCGTATCGAACTGAACTGAACCATACCGTACTGCTTGGTGGAAACAGGGCTTTGGCAATTTCAGATGCAACCTGCCTCTGCACCCTTGAAAGTTATCATAGAGTAGACACAAGAGCAGCAGAGTAACAAAGAGACAGCATGTGTCACAACATTTCCACATTAAACAAGTGGGCTGGGTGATTGCAAACCAACATACAGTAAAGCCCTTCATCGAGCAATCCCCTAATCTCGTAATTTACAGCTGTAAGGTTTTAATGCCAGCATGTACTGTATGTACTGTACTGTACTGACACCCAAATCCAGGTTAGCAGAGGAGGGGCTGAACATGTTCCCGACACACATGCTGCTGGTCTCTGAGGACATCCACATGAAGCGATCACATTAGACATGTAGTGGTGGGGCAAAGCCATAAACATCAATGTAAGCTTTGCGCTGCAGTGAATGAGTGCTGTTGTGATGATTACAGGTTTAGAGATAATGGTTTTTAGTGTGATACATTTAGAGGGCATGAGACACCAGCTCAGTTAGCTCCCCGGTCTTCACTCTCCACTGATTAACACAAATGCCGGCGCCTTGTTAACCACCGCTACTGTAATTATGTGGAGCCTCACACACTCACACACTCACACTCACATACATACACATAACCTTTAACAGCACACAGGCAAACACACTCCAGTGCAAAACAGTGCAGTTGTATACATGTTGTGCGTCACCGGATCAGCATCACAGCAACTTCCAATTATGCATCTTATTCATGCAAATGCAGGTAATTTACTTCCTGCTGTGCACAACTTCCCAATGTGTTTGCCCTCTAGCTTCAGCTGTTTGTATTGTGGATCGCCTAAACAAGTGGAACAATTAAAGGAAGTGAATCCCACAAGGCCTCTCTTTTAGATGGGAATAATTTCAAAGGCTAATTTAAAGGTTTAGCACAACTTGAGTTTACTTTTCGGAGTTTTTAAAGTCGTTTCCATCTCTGAGAATACATGAATCTGTGAATGCAGCAACATTGCTACAACTTCAGTCAGATGATCAGATAGCTTGTAAACGAGCCAACAGTTTAACTAGAATATATCAACTACTACAACTGATAGTGAGCACATTTGAAGGCCATGTTCAGACCACATGCAAAAATGGTTCAAATTCTTTTTTTTTGCCTCATATGTGACTAAGATCTGTTTTTTTAATTGTATAACAGTGTGAAGAGCACAAATCTGATCTTTACAAATCTGATTTAGGGCGATTTAGTTGTCCTAAATCTGATATAGGTCTGATTTTTGCAGTCATATTGGAATTAATGCAACTTTTACTTGTGGCAAGGCGCTGACAGATGCAGTAAAAAGTTGCCCTTGACATCCTGAATTTTTGGATGAAATCTGTTTCGTCGAAGCCATTCGTGTCACGAGTCCACCACTCCTGGGTCCGACTCTGCATCCACACACCCACCTCCGTACACAAGTAGCAGCCATTGCTTCACAAAACGCCTTCGTAATCGTAAGCACAAACTGGTAGCTTTACTTCCGTACATGTGACGTCTTTGTAATTGTTCTTTTGCAAATGCAGGTACGTTCATGACCGTGACTGAATCTGATATTGGCCACATATAAAGAAGAATGTGAACAGCCAAACAAAAACAAATCAGATCAGAGCAATAAATCAAATTGAGCACTAAGGCTTGCTCTGTGAACGTTGCCAAAATGTCGGTACCCCTCACTCTTTGCATAGGAAAGCCACAAGCACAATACTACGGTAAGTATGAGTGGTCAAAGTTAACCAAGAAGGTCAGTCTGTAAACAGGACTGTGACACAGGGCTCTTATAGCGACCTAGCTAACACCCCATCATCACTGAACACAATGATATGATGACCAAAACCATGATAGTCCCTTTATATACATCTGTTTTTATATTTCAAAGGAATGAGCTGATGCTTATGTGAGCCTTACATGAATTGATGTCTTCAATATTATTTCTCCTCCTCCTCCTCCTCTCTCTACAGTATATCTTGTTTCAAAAGCGAGAGCAGCCCAAGAGGGCGCCTGTATTTTTATTCCTTTGTTTCCAGTCTTTCCCTATCAGAGCGAGAAGGTGGTAGCAACTCCCACGAGGGAGATAGAGATAGAGGTGTAGGCTGCTGGCAGAGCGCTAAAGCAAAGAAATGCTGCACCGTCTGACCACAGACATAAAAATGATGCCCCCCCTACCTCCCCAACTCCGTCCTGCTTCATCTGCAAAGCAAATCTCGTGCCCTGCAGCCAGAGATTCCTCTTTGGTCACCTGGCTGTTCTCACCGTTTCACCGCCCCCCGAAGCAGAGGAGGGTTTACAAGAGGTGAAAGACTTCATAATGTAATGGAGACAAGCAAGGGAGAGAGGGAGAGAAATAGAGGGGAGATCGTCCTGAGCCAATTGCAAAAGGAGAGGTGGGTGTAATGAGGCCTGATCTGTCACAAGAAAGAACCACGGCCCTGTATTTGCATTTTCAGCCCCTTTTCTTCGACTCCCTCCCTCGTCTTTTCTTCCTCCTTCTTGTAATAAGGAAAAAGAAAAAGCAATGAGAGGGAAGAAAGGTGGGGAGCGGACATATACACAGAGGAATCCAGGGAGAGGAGAGAGATCACATTACTATTGGGAGGGAAAAAATGATTAAAGGCTGAGATGAACACAATCTGCTGGTTCCAGAGGAAAGAGGAAGGAATTTCCAGAGCCAATAAGCAAAGCATCACAGGGAGACCTGCCTCTCCCCGCTATTCAACCGTGACCATGTCGGCACAAGCACATTTTCTCCATCCGCCTTTCTACACAAGCCCATGGCATGTGTGTTTCATGCACATACAGTCATTAGCAGGACCAGGATATTGATTTTTAAAACATTGCTACCTTCTAATTATAGGCAATACTTCAGATTTGACACCGAATTATCCACGTGGCATTTCTCAGGATTGTGATTGTTGCAGCTAACCAGGTATAACAGTGTTAAGATGACTGCGTTGCAGAAGACTCTCGAGGCAAAAGGGAGAGGAGAAAGAAAAACAGCAACATCAATAATGAAGTGAAGGAGACGGGGGAAGAAAACAAAGCCGTTCATAACAAATGAGAAAACAGGCAGAGCGTCTCATTGCGAGAGCGCTAACGACAATCAATTAGCAATTGCTCATGATCTTGGGTGCGTCGGAGTATAAGGTGTCTTAATGAGTCCCATTTCCATTAGCTGCTCGACTCGAGAGGCATAAGGAGGAGGCTGCTCCCACCAGCTCCTCCATCTCAATGCCTAATGACTACGAGAGTGGATTACTCCATCAATTCCTCGCTTCTCTTTGTTTATCCCCCGCGTAAATAATGGTCAACCATTACAATGCATTAAGCGGGCCACTCTACGCAGAGCGAACGAGAGGGAGAAAGGGGAGCACAAGTGCTCCAACGGCATCCTCCAGTGATCTCTAGGAAATCAGCTAATACCGGCCATGTGGCGGCAAAGATGGGGGCAGAGAGGGGGCGCACTCATACCTGGCTGGTTTTTATTGTGAGGTGTTGTTGGAGGGTAAATGTGGGAGGAGAAGGATATTTGAAGAAGTGTCTTACCATCGAAACACCTCATCTAGTTAATTATATCAGAATCAATTCACCCAAATTGCCAGAAAACAGCCTTTTTCCATTGCAGGAACCTTTTGAGGAACCCAGGAACATTTTGGGGGAGAAACGTTAGAAACAAAACAGCTAAATTTACCAAATATTTTAACAATATTTTGCTAATATCAGTATTATCAGCAGATCACTCAGCAGATCCACCTATGCAGGTCTCCGTTATAAAATCCATCACAGTTGCCCATTGTTGCCTTGTGCAAAAATGCCTGTCAGGGCGTTTTCATGTTAGGTACAATTAATTTGTACCATGTCTGTGTGTATAACTGCACCCACTCCCCACTCCCGTGGCGCTCAGCCTTCACATTAGTAATATTGTTCTGTACCGCAGTACCCTTGTGTCATCATCTATGTGACATTTGTCTATGTTTTGTTGCTATGGTGCAGAAAAGAGCGCCTATCACAAGATCCTACACCCATACATTGTAGGCGACCTTCACAACCCTACTACTGTTTATATTTTGTAGAAAGAAGAACCATATAGTCTACCTTCCTACCTTCCTTCCTATGGTCACGCAGTTCAGAGAATAAGATTGGTGCGCATATGCAGATTTTGGAGGAGACTGTGGTGCTGAAAAATGCCTTTGAAACTCTCGGCAGTGACTGCTAATTACGTTAAAAGCGGTCCACTTCTGTATTTTGGTACAGTTGGTTTTCACACCTGATGCAAACCTTACCCAAGTGCACATGAACTGTACTCAAGACCACCTTTTCAAGTTGACAGATCGAGGTACCATGCATGGGTACGGTACAGTCATTTATTCATTCTCCATAACTGCTTATCCTGTTGAGGGTCATGGAAGTGCTGGAGTCTATCCCAGCTGACATTGGGCAAGAGGCGGGGTACACCTTGGACAGGTCACCAGACTATCAAAGGGCTGACTCATAGACAAAGACAACCATTCACACTCACATTCACACCTACGGACTATTTAGAGTCACCAATTTCCCTGCATGTCTTTGGACTGTGGGAGGAAGCCGGAGTACGCAGAGAAAACCCACGCTGACATGGGGAGAACATGCAAACTCCGCACAGGAGGACTCCCCCACCTTTCGAATCAGAAACCCTCTTGCTATGAGGCGACAACGCTAACCACTGAGCCACCATGCCACCAGTATGGCCAGTACAGAGTATTCACAATAACCAAACTAACGGGACTTAGTGGTAAAGTGTACTTTGATCAGGGCCCCTGATTTCAGATCAGGGCCTTATCGTTGTTGAGATGCAAACAGGAAGGCACAAAAGACTTCACTTCCTGTAGCTCCTCTGCCTTAAATAAAAAGGGGCCAATGGGAACTATTTCTTCAGTAGAAAGAAGTTCTGGCAGAAAGTGTTCACAGCAAGGTGTGTGATTATATAAAGTAACCAAGACATCGTTCCTGTAATTTGCCTTGAACAAGACCATCGGCCTTTAACAAGAAACTATCAGTGACAACAAAAAACTAGATAAGAGTTGCATGCAATCAACACCGCAGAGAGGACTATATCTGTGTCATATGAGAGAATATAATGTACCTCTGTTGTTGCAGTGCTTTCACCCTGGATTGTACCAATCAATATTTCACCCAAGGCTCCATCACTCCCTTTCTATTTTCCTCTCTCTTTCTGGCACTCTCTGGTTTCCCTCTTGTGTCACAGCACCGGACAGGATAAAAATTAAACGCATCAGCAGAAAAACACACAAGTGGAAATGATCTCGCCGCTCCAGCCGCTCGGGTCATGAATTCAGCTAACTGTGCTTATCACAGGCTGCCACTATTAGTCTTAATAGCCGCGGTGACAACCCGCCTTGAGAGGAGATGGGCTCTGCTTCCCGGGGCTCACTGCAGACAGGTGATTCTCATCTGCGGTCTCTTCATGTGTCATAGCAGAGGCAACGCCGGCTGAAAAATGTCTGGCGGCTTATTGGAGCAAAACATCAGAACCCGGCAGGCCATTACAGACAACAGAGCCATATGTTCTTACACACTCAGCATCAATCAAGGACAAATTAAGAATTCAATCAAATGGTGATCACATTCAAGCTGTTCGTCGCAGTTATCTTGAATTATGAGGATACAAAGACCCAAAATAAACGCATCAAGCCAAATTCCATACATACTAATACACCTTACGCAACATGGTTACATCCAATATGTAATCAGAATTCATGTGTGTACTACTGCCAATTTAAAGCCGCACAAATCAATTTTTTAAATTTTATTTCAACAATGGAGAAATGACTAGTGTATATAATGTTAAGGGGGTCAAACCTGCAGAGAATTATCACCCAGCTCTGCAGCTCCCTTCAGTTAAACAGACTTGATTTAGCTTCGTTCAGCTCACTGAACCAAAGCAGTAATGTTAACTATAACAGCCTCACCGCTCTCTTGCAGATTTCATTCAGCGTAAAAAGCCCTGGTAAACTGACTGTGCACTACCTGCCCAGCTGGATGTGTAAATAAGCAGCTGTTTGCTAACACATTACTCATAAAAACTTTATAGGGTGTTTCCCAACAAGTTGCCAAAGAGTGTCAGAGATGATTCAACATCACTATACATGTAGGTCTTTGTCATGACCGGCAAATTAAATGATTCAAATATTTTACTTAGAAATCATTATGTGGTCAGCCACTGATGCTGTGGGCATGACACCAGTTTGAGACACTTTGTTGTTGTGTTGGGAACTAAACAATGTGCAACAAATGCTAAATTAATCCAACACTGAACAGCTCCTGCTTGCCTTTTAATCTCTGCAATAAGCAAATTGTTAATTAAGAGTCATAAGCTCCTTTTACTGCCTGCTCAAGGCGGGAATGTCACGCCCTTGTTCCGCCTTGTTCTTTATAAAAGGTACGATCATGGAATGGGAGGACAGAGTTGTTAGATCTTAAAGCCGGCAGAGGAGGTAGTAACAGAGCCGAATGGACATCTATGTAAAAGGGACAACTGTTAGGATGGGACCTGGATGCTGGAATGATGTGACGTTTTGATGACGGCGGGATATTTAAAAATCATCTACTAGCAGTTAGCAGCTAACTCTAGAAGAAGGACATGTCCGGATATTGGTGAGACCCTGAGGTCCAGGAGCTCCTTCAGGAGGATTAATGATTTTGCAGCAGACCCTCCACCATAGCCTACGCACATGGCCTACGCTGTTGTGAGCATTCAAAACACACATTAAACATGGCTTAATAGAGACAGTTTCAAACACAAGTACACAAATCTGCTTCACTATAACTCGCAGCATTCACAGACAAACACTTGTCTTTATCTGGACACATTTTCCCCACAAATACAACATGCTAATGTTTTTAGCACAAACCTATGGTATTTTACATTGTATAAATTAGCCTAGCAGCTAGCGGACTTCTCCTCTACTCATATGAAGCCAGGGACAACAGCAACACTTAACAAAGGTAATGCTGCAAATTTCGGCTCCATTACAACTCACAAAGTTCACTGACAAAACAGCTGTCTTATACGAAACACGTTTTCCAAACAAATACAACATGCTAACGTTATTAGCACAAGCCTATGGCATTTCACACTGTATAAATTAGCATAGTGATGCAAAGCTTCATTTCCACTGAGGGGTTTCAGCTAACAAAAATAGACAGGAGGTCTGTGTCACCGCCACACATAGTTAAGATTTCTGGGGAGGTGCACGTCAGGCTACGGTGTAGGGTATAGCGTCAATTTGATGCAGAGGTATAAATTCAGCATTATTCTCTAAGCAGGGGACGCAATGAGCTGCCATATAACAGGGACAAGCCTGCATGCTATCTGAAACACACACTGGGGCGGCATGATGTTGCAATTGTTTGTTTCTGTGTAAAAAAAAAAAGCAAAGGCAGTGTAGTGAAGGGTCATCGTGGCGGCTTTATGCACAATCTCTCTCTAAAAAGGGCTATAGTTGATTTCTCTGAGACTACGACCCTAGATATACGCGGGCTCGACTTTTTGTCAAAGAACAAGATGTTTTCTAACAAGTTACTCATCTCTTGTACTGATGATTCAACTGGGAAAGTTTCATGCCCATCCAAGCCTCAGACGTGCCCCAACTGCCAGTCACATTTTTTTCGTTCAGAGGGCATCCAAATAACAAATACACTATGTATTCAATTGTACTTTTCTTCAAGCACAGCTCTGCAGGGTCTAATGCAACCACAATCATTTATTTTGCTCAATGCGAGAGCGCCTCATGACTGTAAGAGAGAATATTGCCAGGGCCAAGAAGCGCATGTGGCATAATGTCTTACTGAGAAAAACGATTTTTCCCTCTGAACTAAAGGTTACTTGCAGTAGCCTGTCGAGGAGCCGTGCTGCTCTGCCATTGAATGCGACACACAGCCTGGCCATGCTGAAGAGACAGCGCGGCAAAGTGCAAAGTGTTAAGTTAGGTACCTCACACAGTAAAAACCACATGAAAGAAGCACATACAATCAGTGGAGTCAGCCTGCATCAACACCAGCATACATCAGAAAACCCCACTGAACACTCTGAGATCCTTACTGCCCCTTAACATGACGCCAGACAAACACTGTTTGGAAAACAAACGTCAGGTTTTCTTTTCAGCCAGAATGCTTTCCCACGAGCTGGAGCAATCCTCAGTCGCCCTCCTCCTCCACAAACGACGGAGCTTGTGACTGGGACCATGTCAACATTTTGCTCCGTTTAGACAGGGGGAGGGAGGAATTACTTTGATCCACTTTGAGGCATGTCTTCCTTTACTGTCAAGAGCTGGTTAGGATTTATGGAGGGAGGGAGAGGAGATGCTCGTGCATCCACTCTGCAGCAATGCTCAGGCTAATTTTTCTGCCCCGGTGGCACTTGAAGCTCAAATAAGATTAAATGTTAACTAATTATGGCAAGTTTGAACGATTCAATGTTGTTTTAACTTCCAAACCGCAAAGAGACAGTGAAGCTCGCAGAGCCCGTCGCGACCTCTTATCATAGCTGAGATGACACTCTATTTTACAAACATGACAGAGTGCAGAGATACTGGGCAGAACAGCCTGTAGCTGCAGATTTGTGTGTAGAACAATGGGAGTCTGTGCTGATTTCTGGCCTGAACAATGGCAGGATGACATGGAGCCTGACAGACACACACAGAGCAGCAGGATCTACGCCGCAGACAGGAGAGGCAGCTTCACAGAGCAACAACACTGCCAAAAACATATCCTCATCTTCCTTTTTCCTCTTCCAAAATCTTTTATGTGTTTTGGCACCTCTGGCACTCATAACTCAAAAGTGAACAGTCAAACTTTTGAGCACCACCACGAGCACAAGCTTGTGGAGCGAAATGAGCCAGTCGCTGCTTAACAATTGAGCAGGAGCTAAATAAATCTTTACCGCAAGGTATCAATGGTTTGCATCCAAATCTAGTGCAGAAATATAACCGACTTTCCGGAAAATTGGCAGCGGAAAATGTGAATTAAAGTGCATCTTCATGCGCTGAAAATGCGTGGATGGAAGTGCACTTAATGATGTAGTTTATGTGTCTCAGGCTCGCTGCTCACTGCTGGGAGCCAGTGTTTTTTTGTTTTTGCAACAATAAATTTTAACAACTCGCTAAAATAAAAGCTTGTGGGGAAATCCAAATGGGAAAAAATATAATTTGTAGTCCAGATTTTTTTTTTTCCTAAACAGGTGGAGGGCCTTATGCAAGTGCCACACAGGCCAGACTGGCCTCTAAACCAGCAATCTGGGACCCCTGATGCAGGTTGTGTCGACACGATACGACTGCATGCATTTGCAAAACTGAAACACTTGTGTACAATGGCATTGCTCACGGTTGGTGGAGAAGACCAACAATTCAGTGGATTTATTTACAATAAAATATAAAAAATAAATATGAATATAAAAAATTCTATTAAAATCATATTAAATATAAAAACATGATTAGTAAAATAGGTGAATAAACAAAAAAACAAATCAATAAATAAACTGAAAAAACTGTACATGGAGAACTAGTCAGTGGATTTAATTAACAATAAAATAGAAAAACTAAAGAATAAAATTGAACAGGATTTAAATATCACAATTATATTAAAATCAAGATTAAATATAAATTTAAAAAAAATGTAAAAAAACAAAAAGCTACCAAAAACAAACTGCAGTGCTACATGCAGGAGGTGATGAAATCGGAGGCGCTCACAGTGTCTTCATTATTAATGTCCTCGGAGCAGGATTTGAAGCAGCTTTTGCTTCTCTTATCAATCATTCATCTGCTTTCCATTGAACACACTCCGATCCTCCAGTGTCAAATCAGGCTTGAAGCGGCTAAAGAACCACCAATCTGCAGTCTTTCCCTAATTAAACGAGTCTAACACGAACCTCAAACACCTGCTCTCAAAGCGGATCAACAATGCTACACTAATGTGGCGATCCCAAGCAATCCGTAACCTGTCAATCATTTAATACACAACACTCAGGTCTCATAAATTAAGAATAGGATGCCAGAACCCATTTGTGCCGTCTGCTGTGCGTGTCCTTGTGTTTTGAAAACACCTCAACAGTGGAAACTTGAGATTGAATCAAACTGAAATAATAATGTTGATGCTACTTTCATAATAAAACAGCCCAAGCTGCCGCCTTCTCACTCTCCCTATCTCGCACCCGGTCTGAGCAG
Organism: Epinephelus fuscoguttatus; assembly: GCF_011397635.1. Classification (NCBI taxonomy): domain Eukaryota; kingdom Metazoa; phylum Chordata; class Actinopteri; order Perciformes; family Serranidae; genus Epinephelus; species Epinephelus fuscoguttatus. The sequence goes on from NC_064771.1 coordinate 24,111,591, forward strand.
GATCCCATTTCGCTCGGCTACAACAGGCGTTTGGTTAACAGCAAACATAATCAAACTTTGTGGTCTGTCTATCTGTGGCGCAGAATTGAAAGCAGTTCTTTGGGTGGCAATCTCCAATTACCTTCTGCGTGCAAGTGTTCACTGCGCTGGAACTTTTCCATTTCATCATTACACTCAAGCTGCCCCCATCCAAAGCCAACCAGCAGTAGCGGTGGCGAAGGCAGCGGCAGCAACACAGCAGACCGTGTCATCCATGCACCACGGGGGGATCTTTCCAAGCTGCAGTGAATTCCTGGTTTTGTCTGGGAAAAGATTCATGTCTATACAAACCGCAGGTGCAGCGAGGTTTTTTTTGTTAAACCACCACAGTGAAAAGGGGGCAGGGCGACGCTCAGCTCCCCCTTGGCTATGTTTGTCACAATTACTCGGTAGGTCAACTTTCCCCCAGTCTCATTAAGAGGTAAAACACAGAGGCTAGAAAAGCCGTCTTTTTCTGACCCCCACAGGAAATGTTTCAGCTTGCTGCCGCGCGCTCGGAAGCCACTGATGCAATCGTTCTCCAGCCCTCACAGTGGATTTGGGAAACAAGAATGAGGGATTATTTGATCCAACTTCCATTCAAGAGGCCAATTCAGCCCGACCAATCAATACTAATCAACGGGGAGATGACAGGAGATGAAATTCCCTCTGCTGTAGCCAAAGAGTCATGTATCAGGACTTAAGAGGCTGCACTCAGGATTTCTCTGCTCCTCCTCTTACAAATCCAGGGCTGGAAAGTAACTTAGTACATTTAGTCAAGTACTGTACTAAAGTACATTCTTAATGTACTTTTCCACAATATACTGCTTTTTAATTCACTACATTTCAAAGGGAATAGTGTATGTCTTACTCAACTCAAGCCACAGTCTCTTTTCAGACTAGTACAGAAAAGTTAAGTAATATGATGCATCATTAGCCATGTTTCCATCAGCCTGTTTAGATGCGCATCTAGAAGTATCGCATCGGAAAATTATGATGGAAACGCCAAAATTCGAATTAAAATCCCCTGATTCGCACAAACTAAAATGCGCTGGCTTTAGCCGGGTTTTGGTTGATTTGAAAAAATGCTGATTTGCAAAACGGGGGAGGGAAACAGTTATGTTCGAATTAAGTCTGACCTAGCGCACTTCTCTCCATGGTGAAACCACACTCCGGGTCGGGAAGGCGGTAATGCATTTACAAGCTGGTTGCCAACCGCCAGAAAACGTAGAAGAAGAAGAATGCGAGACTTGTTTTGTTTCCGGTTCTGCAGAAAACTCATGTGAGTTCATAGTTTTCACCAAAGTCCGAACATTTAATGGAAACACACAGGATTCATATTTCTTTTAATACGCATTTCCCAATGATTCAAATCACTTTTGGATGGAAATATTGTAGGGTAAATCACTCAGTAACGTTAGCCTAAATTAGCTCCACCTTGACCTGCTATAACATTAACAGGCTAGGTACTACTTTCAAATTATACATACTCTATGTAGGTTGCAACTAATAAATAATAAATTATTTATTACTTTTCATTAAAGCAGTAAAAAGCCATCAATAAAGACAACTTTTGGATTGCCCCATTGTGAAAAATGCATTCTCATCAAGCACAACTAGCTTTGATCCTTAAGCTAACGTTAGCTCTGTATTTCATGGACAGTTTGACCATTTACTTGACCAAAATTAATTTATTAACTGCTTATTGTAATTTTAACAGCCGACTTGATAGTTTACTAGAAAACAAAATACCTGTGAACAAAATTAAAGAGCTTATATGAACCAACCTGCAAGTACCCTAGCTAGTGAAGACAGTTTAGCATTTATGCTAGCAGCAGTTTGTTTAGGCTAAAACAGACCTAAAAGGAGACAGAATATTGGACTTACATTCATTAGTCAGACAGAACTACGACTCAAAATAAGTGCTAATTTAGAAATGCTAATGTTGCTCCATGTTTGTGTTCAAGCGACTGTTTGTTAACATGGCCGCTATTCTACCAAGTAACAGTAGCCTTTAAGTAGCTCCACCTTTGACATTAATATGCTAGGTACCACTTACAATAAGGGATACTTCATGTAATGTTGTAAATGGTAATTGATACATTTTCAATAGAGCAGTAATAACTCATCAATAAGGACAACTTTTGGATTGAAACATCCTCGTCAGGCACAACCTGCTTTGATTCTTACGCTAGGTCTTTATTTCATTAACAGTTTGACCATTACTTGACTAAATCTAATTAATTATTACTTACTGTCCAGACTTAATGGTTTACGAGAAAATTAGAAACCTATTAACAAAATTAAACAGTATACATGTACTTTTAAGCCCACTGTGCCCTACCCTCCGTGGCTCAACCAAAACAGAGCTGAAAAGAAAGAGAATATCGGACATTCATCAGGTGGACAGAAGCACGACTCCAAATAAGTGCTAATGTTAATTATAAATGCTAATGTTGCCCCGTGTCAGATGACTGTTAGCTGATAAGGATGCTATACACTTTTTTAAACCTTACAATGTAAACAATCTTAATGGATCCAAGTGTATTTCCTATAGAAATGTCTGCTAATGCAGTAACGCCACGTTTATATGGGGTTGGGTTTACCATGTTCACGAGAAAAGACCATATGAACACTACTTTTGTGTTATTCACAATCTTGTAAGTGTGAAAGCTCCGAGTTCATGACTCACGCGCTAGACTTCCAATGTCGTAAACACGTGCTCACGAGTTCCATTTTAACGCAGCATGATGATGTGTTCACACCAGGCGCTAATTAACATGTAACGTGTTTGCGAGTAATGCGACATGAAAATTTCCAGCGTTTGGTGTGAACACAACATTAGTTATATGGATATACAGAATAACAATGAAAACATCTATGTTAATATGTTGGTGTGGTATTTACAGCTTGCTGCACTGCCCCCAAGTGGCCAAAAAGCACTTGTGTTGCCCAACTATTGGGCAAACTAATAAAAAGAACACCAAGAAATATCCCTAAAATTATCAAAATAATTAAATGGAAATTCCTCACATCTGACAAGTTAGAACTATGAAAAGTTTGGCATCTTTGCTGATTGAATATAATGTTGGATAGTTTAACAAAGCAAAGTTCTTCATGTTTTGTATGTAAAATACGATTTTTTAAAGTAACCAGCAGCTATAGCTGTCTATATAAAGTGACACAAAAAACTGATATTCAAGTACAAGTACCTTAAATTTGTACTTAGTTACATTCCACCACAGGTCTTAAGTAAATTTTGAATGCGGTCCTTGTAATGGAGTATTTTAACACAGTGCTATAGTGTCTTTTACTTAAGTAAGACTTCACTCTTCTCCCAGCACTGCCCAAATCTTGTTGCAACACCCTGCAAATTATTAATCCATAGCATTAACCATGCTGACAGTGTCACGCTCTGAAAGACTACAGCCTGTAGAGGGTGTCTTTCATCTGAGGCAAGAAACAACAAAGAGCATGAGCTTTTCATGTTAACACAGGAAACATATATTTAATGAGACAACCACTGCAATCTCCACTGCCATGTTAAGTGAGTCTGACCCCACACCGCAGCTCTGCCGTGCTGCCAAACAACAGTCACTGCAGTCTAGACGAGGCCGAGCGGCGACGAGGGCCTCCTGAAAGCTCTTGTAATGCACAAGGAATTTGGTGTGGTTTCCTCGGAGCAGAGAGGAAACGCATGAGTGAGAGTAAAGAGGGAGCGAGATCCCTGCAGAGGTCAGAGCGTGTCCCTGGAGGTGTCAGGGGGAGTAAATGGGCATGACTGCAGAACACAGGGTTATACCCGCTCTCCTCCTTACGCCTCCCTTCTTTTCTTAGCAGGGGTGCGTTCACTGACTCGTCCCTGAGCGCCTCAGAGCGAAAATCAGCACGGCTTCCCTTGCATGCCACGCAAATTGGAACAGGAAGCCATTGTCAGCTTCGGGCGAAATCATCTCCTTATTAGAAAACAAACGTAAATGTGACGTGAAAGAGGATCTCTGGGAAGGAGTTGCACGTCGACAGATCAAGCTCGTTTGATGACGGTGGGGGCTGCTGCTGGTTCTCTGCACGGCTGGCTGAAGGCTGACACCAGCATCGAGGCCCATGAATATTCAGTGACCAAGTAAATAAGGCAGATAGCACTTGACATGTTTAACACCCACCTTTGGCACCTTCCCTCTACAAAGCCAACAAGGTGAAGCAGCGGAACAAATATGTTGGTTGTTTGTGGGCGGCAACAATCCCCGCTGATGAATTGGATGGTTTTTGAACAAAGAGAATGAGTTTCAGTGGGCGAGCTACATCAAAATAAGCCGGACTCGGAAAAACAATCTGATTTCCCTCTGTGGGATTTGAGTTGCTAAACTGCTGTTTTTTGGAAACTGGCATTAAAATGAAAATATGTAGCATTATGCCTTGCAATATGCTGACATTTACATTCTTAGAAAAACATGTTTCCCTCAACTATAATCCCTGCTGGTATCAAAATGTTTGCTCTCTAAATATTTACCAACCCAGAGTCACATCTAAAGCCTAACACAGGCACCTTGAGACTTCCTTTTTTTCCAAGTGTTGTGTCCCAAAGGAAATGCAGTGAAAGCACTACAGACTATCTTGCAAGTGAGTAAACTCTCTGAGCACACAACGCATTCCTCCAACACCTCAAACAGCTCTGAGAAAGAAAATATATCTGCCACCAACAAAATGTGCTGCTTACAATCTGAGAGAGTCTGAGAGACGAACGGGGGATTCACTTGGTTTCCCATACGCAGGTTTTACACAAAAAAGGCAGACAGTAGTAAATGTATTACTGTGACAAGCAAAGTAATGTAAATATTGACACTCTGATATTTATCGCCAGGCTTATCCACCGGACCTGTCCCAGTGGAGCCATTTAACATCTGCTCAGTATTATAACAGGTGAGGGGGTTAAAGGAGGACTCCGCTAAAAATCTGTCTTTTCAGTGTCAAATACTCACAGAAAGGTGGATCTGAAAATACTTTCTTCCTTCAAGGATGTCAGCAGAACAAACAAAGTGTTTTTTACAAACTTGACAATTTCGCGAGTCACTTGCGGTCCATTCAGGATGAACCATGACCCACCAGTTGGGAACCACTGGTCTAGAGCCCAGCTGGCCACCCACATCGTTAGTTGATATTTGGTTGAATTCAAGTCAACATCTAATGCCAACATCAATGTGACACAGAATACTAACGACAAATCATGTTGATATTTTGTTGGTTTTAAGTTGCGTTGTTTCAGTAACCAAATCCAATGACTTCCAAACATCTCACGCCGAAGTCATCTTGACGTAGAACATTTGGTCATGAGGTATGGAAAGCAAAATGTCATAGTATTAACATCCACACAATGCGAATTATTGTGTCGTTACACTTTTAAAATATCTTAACCCAATTTTCATTTCAACGTCTTTCTAGCGCCAATATCAGAAAACAAATTCAAATATCCATCATAATTCCTTTGGCTGAAGTCAATGTTGATTTGGTCATCAAAAGCGGATAACCTAAACCAGATCATAATAGCCATCTTTAAGCATCAGCTATTTCTTTTCAACCAACGGTGTTAGCATATTGATAAATTTAATGGAGCAAAGCTAACTTTCGGTAAACATCTATGGGTGGATTATGAGACGATAGGCCCCTGGGCACAGAAATAGTAAAGGCACCACTACCTCTCTGACATAGGAGCAAGATACACAGACTTTTTAGTCGTTGTGACTCTTCTGTAATTGTTGTTTTGCGTCTTTTTGTGATATTGTGTCACTTTAAGACTATTTTCTGTGGGTGTTTTTAGCTGTTTTGTGTCTCCTTGTAGTTATTTTGCGTGTCTTTGTAGTTCCTTTTCATCTCCTTGTGGTCATTTGAGACTCGTCCTGGTCAGTACATGATAAGTGACATTTTGCAAGTGAAGGCCAGAAGGACCCCTGACTGACACAAAGGGTCCCTGGGTTTGTGCCTGGTAGGAGAATTTGCGTTTCCTAGGATGGTTAAGGCATGACCCACCTTACTCTCCCTCTGACGGGTGAGTACTCAATTACTCTATTGCTTGGATTATTATGGTTTAGGCAAGAGGAGTGGGATTGGTAGGAGCCAATCAGAGGCAGCATAAGGCAGAGTTGGGCTAGTCATGCCTTCGCCATCCTAGGAAACACAAATTCACACCCAGTAGTAATCCATCCTTGTAAACATCTACTCTTTCTAAGATTAATTTTGATTTCTTACAACGTATAAACAGACCCTAACTCATTTGGCAAACATTTAACATATTTTCATATCAATTTCAGCTCTGCGTAAAGCAAATAAACGTGATGTTTCCCACATAATGCTCCATTCATCTGCCTTAACAACACAGTTTACACATCTTTATAACTGGTGATTTATTAAATCAGAGTTCTACTGAGTGAAACATGATGTCGAATTTAGCTGAAGACCTCAGTAATATCAGTAACATAAAGTGGTAGCAATAAAAAAAACCTTTGGGCATACATTTTTATCGAGTGTCATGAAAAATTCTGAATTAAACATTGACTAAAAATTAAAATTGAGTTCCACTGAATAAATCTTGACTGAAACAAAGCAAAACAGACTAAAATGTGACTTTACAACAAGTAGAATTTTCAGTAAGTGGCCAAGAGTGAAACTAAATTTATGATTCTTGTAAAAATCCACACTGACTTGCGGTGATGTGTTCAAAGATATGTCATGTAAAACTAAGAGAAGCAGCACATCCTCACAAACTGATTTCTTCTGTATTATTGTGATATTAGTATTCTTTTAATGGCACTGGTGTGCAGATCATACATGAGAACACATGCACTCAAACTCATATATTCCCAATCTGAGCTGTCAATAACATGTGAACACAAAGGGGTCATGCGCGGAGCACCACCCAGCTGTGTCTCTGCAGCCTCAGCGAGCACACAGCTTCCCAAATGAACTGAAAGGCTGTGTACCACTCAACGCCACACGAAGTCACACACACACACACACACACACATGCACTCTAACCTCCACTTACCCCCCCCCCCCCCCATGCACACACACACACACCCACTGCTCAGTGCACCCTGCCTCCTGATAAGCTGGTTTGCCAGGCTTGCCAGCGTCGCTGATGGCTCCGTTTGCACAACCGCTCCATTGTTGCCGTGCGGAGTGGACAACTGCACTTTGGACCTTTCAGTGGGGGAAAGCCTTCTATTTTGTTTCCCTTAAGGGCATCCACTGTGGTTTATCTGCAAGCTGCCAACCACACACACTTTAAACACTGCATTAAGGATATCTAAGGATAGAAAACATAAACAGTAGCCGCTGCGTATCCGGCGCTGCCTGCTGCTGCTGTTAAGTACTGTACAGTCAGTTTGCCTGGCAGCTGATTTTTCCGGAGCTTAAAAAGACTCATAAAAAGGCAGCTGAATTATCTGGGTTGCTGGAACCTGATCCACTGCCGGCTGACCTTTTCCGCAAAGCAATATTAAACGTAATAGTTGGGCTGAGTTAAGTGATTGCAATTTATGAGTCCATTTAACTAGATTCAATATTGGATGACAAATGATTACCTCGGTGGAGTAAAGCTTACATACACGGGGAGAAAAAAAAAAAGCCTGCCATGCACAAACACAGAGCTTTATCAAACTTAACAATCAGCTCAGTGTCTGTCTGCTGCGAGTCTGGCTCGGCGGAGGGCTGAACAGAATTTTAAAAATGCATGACAAGACTAGAAGAAGAAGACGAAGAAGAAGAAGGAGAGGTTGCATATTAAATATCCACACATATCTTTGCATTTTTGGCTCAAACTCCATTAAGCTAAAATTGATGTGCATTGAATAGATGTTGCCTCTGAATCTGGTCAACTGGCCAAATGGATTAAGTGTATCAAATCCATTTTCCTGAGTGCATTGAGGAAGTGTCAAAATGAAACATTTTCAATTTAGCCCCTTAAGGTCCAAGATTTCTTCATCCGGCTGTAGAACAAGCTGCTTACCCGGCAAAAACAGGCCGCAACACATCGCTTAAACGTGGCCCGGGCTTTAAATTAGCCCGACACAATCCACATATTTGATTCACTGTGCAGCCAGAAAGGAGCGACATGACTTTCAGGCATTCGGCTCAGACTATAAAGAAACAATGTAGCCTACTTTGCACACTCCTCACTGCTCTCTTTTCAGCCACATCCTCTTGGATTTTATGACTCTGGTTAAAATGCAACCATTAAATATTCATGTGCGAGGGCTTTCACCCGTGAAGCAGCCCCCCTCCCCCACTCTCTCCCTTTCTCTCTCCGAGCTTCAGAGAAAGTGCGAAACTTTTTTGATTTTAACTGACAGGAGCTAAATATTAAAAAAGAAGCTTTGGGAGTTCAGCAAAGAGTAGACTACTCCTCTCCAATATCCGCTGATACGAGCCTCGCCTTCTCGGCTTTCATCCTCATTGTACTTAAAATTTCAGACTGTAGTGAGACTCCTGTAAAGTAAATTAACATGACAATACAAACTGTGGAGATTAATGAAAACAAATAGTCGCTGAACAATGACACTGTGAAAACTGATGGTTGACAGTCACTCCAAAGAGAATAGTGTGTGGGGTGGTTTATATATATTTTTTTTTCAGCAAACATGCATCATAAACTATATATATTGCTCATTAATTTTTCACTTGTTGTCTTGGCTGTTTATTATGCAAAACATTTCCTATCAGCAGCAAAAGTAATGACACAAATAATTCATACTTTCCCTCTCAGAACTCCCGGCATGCTAAAATCCATAATATATAGCAAGTTAGAGCGTCTATAAAAGATTAAGGATGAAATTATGTCTTCAGGTATAGACAGTAGCATAAATAAGGCTGAAATGTGATTTTGCTGCAGTGAACATTAGGGAAATTTTCAGAGGCTTTATTTGCGTTGATGTGATCCGCATACAAATCGAGGGCTGCAACATTCAGGGCTTCTCCAAACAAGCGATTTTGTAGACAAATGAAGCAACTGCTCAGAAGTGCGGCTCCAGTCTTTGGCCCTGTTTACACCTGCTATTAAAGGTATACTGTGCAGGATTGTCGGTTACTGTTTATAAAAATGCTCGCCAGTAAAAGTGAAAGTAAATCCAACCCCAGGTTCAACTTTGATTGGCGTTTTGCCCCACTATATTTGCATTTCTTCAACAATGTGCCTCTGGGATAACTGCTGCCTATGATCTCACACCTGGTTGGTACCATTTCCCAACTTCACCTGAGTGCTGTAGGGGTACACGCCCAACACAGAAAATAAGAAGACAATAAGAAAATACAAGCAGAGGGCAGTCTCTGCAGAAAAATACACCGGCACACACTTCTAGAGGGCTAATGTGATGACTGAGAGGGATTACTTCTATATGAGCTTTAAATGGATTGCATATGGCCACATTCTGTCAGCAGTGTGTACACAAATGGACCGCCTACTGAGATGACTCCTTGCTTATTGACTCACACCGTTAGACGCAGTGTTCATCAGTTTATGTCTGGTGCAATGGTGTCTGTGTCACTCTGCAGTTATACCTCCAAAATGCTAGCTGCAGTGGGGTTTCTGTAAAGTGCTGTAAAGTTTAGTTGATTCAAAACACAACCAAAACACATTAAACATGGCTTAATAGAGACAATTTCAAGTACACAAGTACACAAATCAGCTTCACTATAACTCGCAGCATTCATAGACAAGCACTTGTCTTCTGGACACATTTTCCCCACAAATACAACATGCTAACATTTTTAGCACAAGCCTATGGCATTTTACATTGTATAAGTTAGCCTACTGGCTAGCGGACTTTTCCTCTACTCAAAAGAAGCAAGGGACAACAGCAACATTTAACAAAGGGAATGTTACAAAATTTGGCTCCATTACAACTCACAAGGTTCACCAACAAAACAACTGTCTTATACTAAACACATTTTCCTAACAAATATAACACGCTAACGTTAATAGCACAAACCTATGGCATTTTACATTGTATAAATCTGCCTAGCAACCAGTGGAGACTTCCTCTGCTCATATGAAGCCAGGATAAATCACACACAAGACTTAAAATGCTATTTTTGTGGAGGCTTCATTGTCTTCACAGTTTATTGTTTCTTATCTGTGAAATTAAAGTAAATAAAAGCTTTGTTTCCACTGAGGGAAATGGTTTCAGCTTACAGAAATAGACAGGAGGTCTGCGTCACCGCGACATGTAGTTACATTTCTGGGGAAGTGCACGTCAGGCTATGCCATATGTACGCCTTTGATTCCATGCAGAAATATAAATCCCACATTAGAGCTGTGACTTATGACCAGAGTACCCATGTTCATACCCAGTGTAAACAGGGCCTTCGTATCCAAGATGGTAGAACACACGTGCGACAATTTGCCACCACAAGTTGGTTTAACTGCTGCAAATTTAAGCAGGGGAAAAATAAAATGAAGCCTGACAACAGTGTATTTGTGTGAGAGCAGTGGCAGTGCGAGCGGCGAGAAAAGTTCATTCATTCTGAACTAATCTTTTTAGTAATTTGGGAATGCCGATTCGTGCCACTCACTAATGAATGACTAAACTAATCATTAGGATTTTTGTGAATAATATCAGCTGCTACAAGCAAGTGTTCAGTCAATCACTATCTGAGTTTGGACAGCGAGTGTATGAGAAGCACGCAGAAGCGACTGCTCTTTCATCAGTCATCAGAAGTCTGTCCTGTTTCAGCATTGAGCAGCTGATTGAGATGAATCCATTTTTTTTTCTCTTGCTGCACCAGTATGAAAGACGCCACTTGCCAGAAACAGTCAAACTTTCCATCGCTGCTCATCGCAGTCTTTGATCCCAGACAAGTAAGAAAACAAAAAGTGGAGGACGGCTTGTGAAACGGAGGCTTTCACAGGCATTCTTCCTCTCTTGGAAAGCTGCCCGCTCTTTTGAAAAGGGGGTTTTTCTTCAAAGCAAACGCCGGTGACATTACCCATTCTCCTCCCAATTAAAATTTATTGAAAACATCCAGGAAACACTGTACTGCTAATATCATCACAACCAGCTTGTCAAAAACAAACAAATACAGCGATCACAGGGACAAAAAAGGAGCCCTTCCCGGCCTTTTGAGTTCATAACCAGCATTTAATCCGCTGTAATGATTTACAATATGACAAGTCAGGCAAAATTTACTGTGACAGATAGAATGGGACCCAACATAAATATAATTACAGCTCACATGATCTTCTCCGCCTCCCTCCTCCAAAGGAAGTGCCTGCCGATGCCACACAAAGAGGATGCAGGATACGCAGCCTCGAGTGATTTGCTTTTTTTAATTTGCTCCTCAACCAGCTGATGCCATGAAAATAACAACAAGAAAGCCACAAAGTATCATGGACTCATCAATGCTTCAAGTAGCAAGGTCCTGATAGCAGGTATGTCTTCTGAATCAAGGTGGTCTACTGGGGACAACTATTTTACCAAAACGAAGACGTGCCATTTGACCTCCAGCGTCAAAGGTCAAGCGAAACCACAGAGCAACAGTGTGCGGTGTGTCTTAAAGAAACAGCTGTGGCTAATTGAGAGTACATTCTAAGGATGGGTGCTTCTTAAATGGGGCTGAAACGATTAGCATCAGAAAATCAATCTGCAACCGTCGTACTTTCTTTTTTTTCAATGTACCAAAAAAAAAAAAAAAAAAAAAGACCAGGTTCTCGTTTCTCAAATGTGAAAATTTGTTTGGTTTTTTTGGTCCACTATTACAGCAAACTAAATATCGTCTGGTTTTGGGACTGTTGGTCAGACAAAACAAGAAATTTTAAGATGTCACCTGGGACTCTGGGGTTGAATTTTGACTTTTTATAAATTGACAATCAAGAAAATAATCAAGGACGGAATAATCAATAATGAAAATAAGAATCAGTTGCAGCTAGGAATGGGACGATATAAAAAATTTCATGTATGATTATCCTCGCAAAAATATCTGCAATTAATATTTTCCCAATAATCATCAAAATATGCTTAAAACTTTAGATAATTTTAAATTGAAAAACAACCAATTAATCTTAAAAAGCCAGGTTTTTCAACTGTTTGAAATGGCATCGTAACTTTCGATATGAAATACGTCGATGATGCTTGGTTAAGCTATTCGATTTTTGAGGCTGGTGTCTTTGCAGGGTCTCATTTATTGTTGGTTGCGTAACAGTCTCTTTGGGTGCTGCCGAACAGTGCCATGCCATTGTTCCGAAGAAACGTCACCATTCGGGGTCTAAAAGTTTGCATTCACTTGCAGCAGCTGCTCCTCTTGACCATCGAAGCCCTATTAGTCTGAAAATCTCCCACTGGACCCAAAGTCCTATTTTTTGGACAGCGGTGGTCATTGCTCCAAAATGTCATTTCTTTGAAAACAACACACTCCCTGAAGTTAGTTTAAGTTTCCTATCAGCGTCTGAGCCACCAAACCCAGGTGTATTTCACCGATGTGCCGCTTTCCCAGAGATTCTTGTGCCATCAAACGTGGGTGTTTTAAGCCAAAACATGATCTTTTACTAACCACACATTCACCACAGGGCTGTTGACAAATGTTACATATCCGTATCTTAGAGACATACAATGCCAAAGTCTTTTCTGGCAACTTGGTTGTCTAACTGCAGGGAGTGTATTCTGAAATACTATATCGTAGGCAACTGGACGTTTCTTGAGGATGTGTCACCTCTCATCCAAGAGGCTTCTTCAGTGCTGAAATGAAAAAGTCTCTTGGATGAGGGGTGTACTGTCTTCAAGATTACCATGACCTGGATGGCTGAGAATCTTCACTAACATGCAGGGAGTGTGTATTTCCGGAGAAACAGGAATTTGGAGTAATGGTCATTTCTTTTGGCATGATGGGCTGTCAGAGAAACTGGATTTTGGTCCAAAGGGACATTTTTCAGAATAATGGAGCTTCAAAATGTTGGGCTATCACAAAAATAGGCTGGACAAAATATTTACTGTTATCCTAATGATGGAAATTCACCATGAACAACTTATTTTGAGTGGCTTTTTATTGCGATCTGCAGTGCAACTGTATATCATCCGAACCCTGGTTGCAGCCGTACTTTTAAATATAGTTTAAAAAGAAAGAAGAAAACAGAGAAATAAATTAAACAAATCTGAGTCCTGGTTCTGACTGACACTTAAAACAAGTAAACAACTCTGCCAGTGAAGCCAGAATACTTCTACCTTAACTTGTTTAAAAAAAACATGTTGGGTTAGGAGTGTTTGTATATTGAAAAAAAGGACGACTAAAACAGGTTGCTGCACTTGAATCAAGAAAAATCAAACTTTTTTGATTGATTTTCCAACATATACTTGAAACAAGTTGATTTGTATTAGAGACAGGTTGCAATAATGCTACAGCACTGGCAGATTTTTGCACCAAGGACTTGAGAGGCAGACAAAAATGACTTGATGGGGGGATTATCTGCTCGCACTCTGTCGGAGAGATGCACTGAAAGTACTGAATCATAAAGATAGGCATAAAAAGTCAATATAACACAAACAAAAGTGTCAATATGAAAGTCGTGGAGCAGCCAGAAAAAAAGAGTCGTAAACTCTGTGAGAAGTGGCAACACATCAGCGTAATTCTCCAAAAGAAACCCACTGTGCTCAACCCCCCGGCCAGCTCAGATTAGGTTTCACATTCCTACCTCACAAATAACACACACACACACACACACACACACACACAGAGAGGTGAAATGAGACACAGACACTTTTGTTGAGACATTTCTGACCTCAGACTATTTCATCTCACTGACGATGTTTACACCATAAGTCAAGCACAGATATCTCCTCTCTTGTTCTTCATCCGAGATGAGGAGGATCACTCCCGCCCTCCACCTCCATCACTCCTCATGCTAACGTAACACACATTAGTGAAACCAGCCGCGCTCTGTGTACGTCCATGGTGACACGAAGGATGCTGGGCCCTCGGGTGAGCCATCTCTCTCTCTCTCTCTGTTTCTCTCTCCACATGCCAGGCACATCACGGGCGCAGCCTCACACCACAGCGTCTGTGACTCAAACATGCCCTCCTTTTAGAGCAGATGGTCAAAAATAGCGTCCGCCATCAACATTTTTGTAAGCCGTGGGACCCGTTGGGCCACACACCGTTTGCCAAGAAGGACTAGGGGGGGGCAATATATGTGTGTGTAAAAATAATCTGCTCGGTTACAGCTTCTCTCTCTGTTTGATACTGACAAAGTGAGATCGCCCTGTTGTTAGAAAAGAGCTTATGCAATCTGCACCTATAAATAGGAGTGTGAAGTGTGTCTGCATATGTGTCTCACTGTGTGTTTACATCCAGAAAACACCTCACAATTAGGGGTGGGCATCAAGAGCTGGTTACAAATAAGAGCCGGTTCCAAAACTCTGATTACAAAAGGAGTCATTGAGAAAATTAAATTTCTGTTGTGCTTATCGGCTCGGGAACAGGTAGATGGTGGTGCTCTTTTTGGACTGGACGACGCTGTTTAAAGTGATACACAGGGAAGATCAATAGCAGGTGCGAGGATACGAGTCTGGGTGAGACCGTGGGACGGACCACAGGTTTTCCTCTCTGCTCCTATTGCTAACACCTGTTTGCTGTTACAGCATCCACCTCCTCTATCGCTTGACCACAAACTTGCTACGCCCACCCAACACAAGTGATGGTCAACCATTTTCTTATTCACAATGACAAAAACTGGTTCACACTTGGACTTTTTTGTAGTTTAAATGTAATTAAGGTGCCAGAGTGCATAAAGAAAGCATCAAAATAGAGTGTGTTTATCAAAAGAGGTGCAAGAGGATCCCTGGACCCCAAAACAGAGGTCCAGGCTATGCCCTGGATGTCCTCCGATCCTAGAAACGCCCCAATGTACACCTGGCCTGTGCGGGGCTTCGGTGACCAGATGTGTCTCTTGGTAAAGATGAGTGAGGACAGCAAACGTCCACCTAAAAATTTGTTTGTTCATTAACTGGCCCCTGGCCCCTGTCATTTTTGAAAAGTTCCTCCCAGGCAAAGTTGAGCATCCCTGCATTTCACACTTGGCTATACTCTAACAACACCAGTCATAATTCTCAATACAGACGGATGTTTTTCCCGGAGTTTGCATGTTCTCCTTGTGTCAGCCTGGGTTTTCTCCAGGTACTCCAGCTTCCTCCCACAGTCCAAAGACATGCAGGTTAATTGGTAACTCTAAATTGTCCATTAATATCCATCAACAGCACTAGTGGTTGTTCGGATATCTGTGATCACTATTAAGAGTGTAAAACAATCTCTGTTCATTTTCTGAAAGCCACCGCTTAGGGCGGGACGACCCACCAGCCACCGGACGAGGGAACAAGGAAACAGACAAGACGTGTTTACAGAAGAGTTATTTAAAGTCACCACTGGGACGGCATCGCACGTGGCTACGAGCCATATTTTTACACGCTGTGGCGATACACAAACACCCGTTTCATATCCTGAAAACCCAGGTCATTCAGACACACTCACTGGTAGCTGTTAACCCTTCGAACCCTGTCATAAGTTACTATGTTCAGGATATATGACTACTCAGAAATATTCTTCCTTGACATGACAAGTGTATTATACATGTTTTAGGACACAAATATTGTACAGTTTTAGATTCATCAGATTTAATTATCTTTTTCTGCTTCTTATTTCTATTTCTGATGTATGTGCTTTGGCACCACAGTTCAGTTGGGTGGTGTAAACAGGAAGTATTATGTTGCCATGGAGATGCCAAGTTAGCTTTGGGCTACAACTAAGCCCATTTTTTTATGTCTGTTTGTTTACATTGTAGCAAATCTGCAGCATTAAAGCATCACACTGCTGTTCACAGTACAAACATCAGCATCACCTGACACTGAAAACGGGGTGTACGTTTAATGATTACGAGGCAAGATAAAGGTGCGACATTCAATTTATTCATCCATAAAAACATGGAAGCTAAAGCGCTCCAATCCCAATTAACCAACGCTGTTTATAAAACATAACAAACAAGTTAGAATCTAATGTTTTCTTACATGATTTCAAAGGCAGATTTATGGTCGTTCATCCAAAAACAACAGCAGAAATACCGCAGTCTCTGTAAAGAATAAGATGCAGAGCAGAAAAGGTGCGATTTTTGACCCCATGATGCATCAATCAGATCATGCTAAAGGTTTAATGTATTCCAGCCCATCCAGCAGCGTTGAGACTTCTGTCATGCTCTTCTTTCACTGCCCACAGCTGTCACGTTAGTGTATCAGCGCTGGTCTGTGATGCATGGCGTGCACCTGGGTAACCGACCGCACACAGACACCGTGTTAGATTAAAGGTGCAGTGTAAGCTGACACACAGTGTGCTGTGGGTGTGGTGTTACCGCTGTCTGCCCTTCATCATCAGTCAGACAGTTTTGTTCGAGCAGGTGAGAAAAGTGAGAAATCTGAACTTCAGTACACAGATGTTGTCATCACTGGGCTCGGGGAACTTATGAGGGCAAATTTCCAATGGTTTTATGGGTAAAATTACTGAACAAATACTAAAAAATAGGTTATAGATTAGGAAAATAATTACTGGCATGTAATTCTCACACAGCTGCTAAACAAACAAAAGGAAAACTGCTGCTGTGTTTTTATTTGTAAGGGAGGAGACCAAACCTGGAGCAAAAATTAATTAAGCAAGTGAATTAAATCAGTGAGGTCTAAATGAAGGGACTTGTCTCACTTGTAGCACTACTTATGGCATGTTCACACTCCAAGCGGCAACGCAACAGCATGACCAGGTACACCATCACTCCATCTCTGCCTAAGTGTTTCTCAAGCATTTGTTAGCGTAGTTACGTCAGCAAGGCACCATGATTGAACGCCATCTTAAGTTTGTATTTGGTCAATTTGTTTCATCAATGTCTGAGCCCAATTTTTACTTACATTTTGTCACCTGATTACATCCCCAAGTGCACCACAATGCACAAAATGCTAGCATAGCATCAGCTAACTATGCTAAATGACACAGTACTACAGCTAGAAACAAAAATATGCGATTGGTTGATGCTTCACCCCAAGTAAATATTTACATAATGTATTATATATTTTTATTTATTATTGTTTCTTAATTTTTGCTCTTGATTATGTGTGGCGCTAGCTGATAAATGCATTTTTAATCCATTTGTATCATTATGTCCCCTCTTTAAATTATGAGGTTTTCGCGGGGTCCGTGAATACAACACAGGCGGAGCTCTCCATGAGTTATGTTTTCCTCAGCAGCAGCATGGGACTCACAGGATGGGTAGTTGAAAATTGAGCTGTTCATCCATATTGATGGATGAGAGGAGCGGCTGCTGCAAGTGAATGCCAACTTTTAGACCCAGCAGAACAAACAGTAAAGCTTCATGTTCTGCTGCTTCATCTCTGCCTCATCTCTGTCTCTTCAATGTGCACTCTGCACTCCGACAGTGTGCTGCTATAAATAAGTGAACGTATATACATTCCAATACCGCTCCTAATGAACGGTCCAATAGATCTTTTAATCATGGCAGGCTGCCACAAATAAAATAATGTGTGGGAAACCCTGCTGTGTTTGTGTTATGCACTAATACACCAAAGCAAATTCCTTCTATGTGAGAACCTTCTTGGCCATAAATCGGACTCACGCACCAATCAGAATTCAAAATCATGGCTGCTTCATCTGTTTAAGTCTATGAAACATGACAGGAAATAGTACAAAATGTCCATCTTTAATTCCCAGAGCCCAAGCTGACGTCCTCACATAACTTATTTGTTGCTCACCCACCACCCCTGAACCCAAAGACACTCACTGTTCAGAAATATAAAACAGAGAAAAGCTGCAAATCCTCACATTTAAGAGGTAGAGAGTGAACCTGATGACAGTTGTTGGGTTGCTCTTGCACGCTATGTCAATCAAATGTGATCAAATTGCATGTGAAGAGTCCCGATGAGGCAGATTTATGATTGTTTGGGTGTTTAACAGTTATTAAATCAAAACTAGTGACATACCGAGCTTCAAAAAGAACTGAGTGAACGAAACCCATTTAAAAAGGAGCGTCTAAGCCCTCTTTAACCTGGGTCACCTCAAGTTATTGTCACAGTGACTATGCAAAATGAAAGCAAATGCAAAACAATATTTAAATAGGAGCCTCTCGTGTGTCGACATATGGCAACAGACGAACGAGAAACTGTGCAACATGTCGGGGATTTTATCCGCTTGTGTTTTACATCTTGATAGCGAACTTGAAAGCATTTGACATTTGTGTTTGGGGTGGAGCGGAGGGGGTAGGGGAGGTATCAGGAGGAGGAGGAGGAGGTGGAGGAGGAGGGGGGTGTTGCTGGGGAGAGAGATTACCCTCAGACCTTTTCTTTGAGAGCGGGAGAGAATAGGGGGGAAGGACGTTCCCTGTGTATTAGTAAATCCCAGTTAATTTTCCCTGTCAGAGAACAATGAGATATGGACCCCCGCGGGCTCTGTTGAATGTAATTCCACCACTTGCTCAGAATCACCTTCATTACTCATCAGAGGTGTGGATCTCGCTCTAGCTCCTAAAAAAAAAAGACCTCCGGAGCACATACTAGACGAGATGCTTCACCAGAGCCCCTCAGGAGTCTTTCCAGCACCCTTTTTTTTGCTAGTGAGATTACACCTCTTGAGACATTTTCACATTACCAGAGCAGCTGCTAGTTTCTCCGTCTACGCCGAAATTTGAAGGAGGGAAACATGTCTGCTGCGCTACACTATCCCATGCCGCAAGACTTGACAACCCTTCAAGGTTCATGGGTTGGACCTTGTTTAATTTATAGAAGCCGAGACTTTGGAGGAGCCGGATGTTATTCATGATTCAGAGCCTTTCATTTACACTTAACACCGCAGTGCTGCGCTGTGACATCATCTGCGTATGTTTTTCACAGCATGTCACATTCAACATGCATGAGTCTGCGACTGCTGGGGGCCTCAAAAGTGCCAATTATATCCATCGTGGATTGAGACTCGCAGATTGGATCCAGTTTTTTTCACAGCTATCATATCGCCATGGAGCCTGCCTGTCCAAACTCCGCTGACGACAACAAACGTAAAGCAGTGTTTTTATTTATTCCCATTTGAATTTCTTATTTAACTCCCATGTTGTCCAGATCCTCAGGAAAGATTATTTTCATCTTCAATTAATCTGCTTGAGTCTGAACATTCACAGTGTCTCAGAGCCCACACTGATGTTTTCATTTAGTGTCTGACATCCAGCAACATTCAATTCACACTGAAATAAAGAAAAACAGCAAGTTTTTCAATTTTAGAAGCTGGAAACAGAGACTGATAATTAGCCAATTAATTAATAGACTAATTGTTTCATGTCGTCCATATCTTTCAGAACTCTGTCAGTCACTTTGAGCCCTAACAACAAATCCTGCTAGAGCCACAGCGATTAGTCAATTAAGTAGTCAGCCAACTGATATAAATTAAGAATAAAATTATATATATTGTAAGAAGTTAGATGTCCATGTCTTGTTCATTATAAAGCTGCCACAGTGCTAAATAAATACTGTGAAAGCATCAAAATGCTCAATCCAAAGAGAAATGCACACAGTCCTTATTCGCAAATTGTGCCCTTAAACGAGCCGTCACAACTTCCAGGAAGTTGTGATGTCACAACTATACTTTTTAAAAGGTAGATTGCGCCACCACAGAGCTGCTGCAGTCATTCCCAGGCTGCAATGACGGTGCAGAGACACCAAGAGCGCAGATTTGGAAGACCTAAAAACGCTAACCACTCAGAGCAGACGGGGCTTTTTCAAGAAGAGTTCTTAAAGGGACAGGCGCTAAAACGGAGCGTTTCAGACAGTGAGGGAAAACGGGTACATTCAGGCAAACAGTGTGAGAAAAATTATGTGTTTTTCAAACATTAAAGCATATAAACCTGTTCTAGTAGTAACCCAAAATACAAGTATGAACCTGATAATGAGTATGATATGGGACCTTTAACGCGAAAATGTAAAACATTAGCTGGTTCAAGCAATTGAAGCCAGAAGAAAATGTTGGCTTGGCATATTTCTGCAAACCAAAAATTTGCTATGTTTGTACATTTCATCAAATTATATCAACATATCTAAAGTGATGTAGTATATGAGCTGACTTTGGGTTATGAGGAGTCTGCAGACCACTGTTCAAGACCAACAAACAACAAACTCTGTTGGGGTTTAGCGAGTCATTGCTGTGTTTCCAGCAGCCAAACTTGGGCGTTTTGTAGAAAATTGATGCTGTGTTTTCAGCTGTTTATCAAGCATGAAAAACAGTTGTTTTTTACCAAAACATCGCTGCTTTTCCTGCCGAGATAGCAGCATTAAACCAGTTGTTTTTTGCTGAAATATCTCTGTATTTCCTGCTGTATAGTGGCATGAAAATTGACTGTGTTTTCGCTGCGTGTCCTGCTGGGATTGTGGCCCCCAATCTGGGTATTTTAACCCAAAACAAGATCTTTTCCTGACCATAACCAATTGTTTTTGTGCCTAAACCTAACCACACATTAATCACAGCATTCTTGAAACGTGAGGTTTTAACATATCTGGTACATCAAAACGTGCACATGTAACCTGTGTTTGTAGAAAAGTACAATGCCAACATTTTTTGCTGGCGATTGAGTTGCAATTTCATGCTTTTTTTGGTCATACACGACAGTAAACTGAACATATTTGGCTTTGTGCTTTTGGTCATCCAAAACCAAACATGTGAAAATGCCACCTTGGAATGTGGGAAATCATTAAGCTATTTTTAATCTTACCTTTTATAGACAAAACGATCGATTATGAAAATAACCATTAGCTGCAGCCCTAAATCCTGCACGTAATTGATATTTTAAATAAGGAGGGAATTTTCCCAGAGTACCAAGCAGGCGTGGGATCAAGCCAAAAATACAGTATTTGGACCTATTAATCACGAGATGTGTGTTTTCTGTTCCGGCTAACTTCCCCTCCAGCATGGCTGCAGCTGTAAGAGGAGGCAGGCCTATTGTTCAGACTAACAAGGGGCGCAGAGGTCACTTGCATTTTCACAAGAGCTTTGCCAGAGGGGTTTGGGGAAGTAGCCCGGCACACAAGTCTGTTTGGTATGGATCTACACTAAAGCTTTTTCTATAAAGTCACATCATTCCCAGTCTATTATAAAGGGGGATAGATTAGATTAAGTGAGATTATGCGGAGAGGGGCTCCCTAAAAAGAGCAAAAATAACACACTCAGTACTTAGCAGGCGAGTCAACAGTGGGATTAAGCCAAAAGGACACGTTCAAATCCAATGCTAATATGCACAATGGTCATCCTTCCACAGGCTCAACTTTTAAGTGGTCTCAAACGTTGTTGCTCCACATTTCTCAACACGTTTCACAAGCTGGAGCTGCAACAAAAATCTGACTTTTATTACCATATTTTGGTCATAAAGCTGAAATTAATCTGCAGTTTGACAAATCTCAAAACCTCAAATAAGGCCTATATTTCTTCTCTCCATCAAACCTTCCTCCCTCCTGTCAGGCCCACTCTCTCTCTCTCAGCGCGTACAGTTTGTACAATAACAACTCCTATCACCAATGCAACCGAAAATATGCACAAAGTGGTTGCACACTCTAACATGATTAAATGATGTGTGGTCTGGCGTCACTCCCAGCACCTCTCCCATCCTTCGCCTCGCTCTGTATCTCCCTCCTGCATGAACGCAAACACACACACACACACAGATTCCCTTTCCCTGAGCTGTGTTTTGAAAATAGAAGCTTCATATTAACAGTCAACAGTCAAGCTGACAGGTACAGTCTGGCCATTCTCTCCATCATAAAACCCCTCGGTGGATATCTCGCGCGGTACACATGTTACTGCGGCATCGTGTCACCCAGGTGGAGCGGCACAAATCGTCACAATCACACACATGAGGAATGCAGGATAACACATGTGGGGAGATTACGGTGGTATGATGTAAACGAAATGCTTGGTTTGTTATTCTGAGGGTTGGACGAAGTGTTCAGATCCCTTCCTGGAAAAAAAATAGGCAATACCACAGTGTACAAATTACATTCACATTACAGGTGAACTCACAGACACATCAACAATGAATCGTACTTAATAACAATATTTAATGCTTCTTTAAACTACTTTATACTGTGTACTGTCGGGAAGTTTATTCAGTGGTTCCCAATCTGGGGGTCAGGACCCCTCCAAGGACAGGCGAGATTATGGGGGTGTCACAACATTAATTATGAGACAGGAAAGAAGAAGGGATATTTTGCTTTCTATAGCCTGACATCCATTAATTAGTAACTAACGGGTTAATATTTAAGGGAAAAAAATTAAATGACGTGCTCCAGGTTTTGCGCCATATTTAAAAGCAGTATCCATATAGAGGTGGTAAAGTTGTAATGTTTTGTGTTATAAATGTCTTACCTTTTTTCAATTTTCTGTTGGCTTTTCTGTCAGACAGCCAGCTAGCTGTGTTAACAAGTAGTTCTCCACTGGTTAGCTAACGTTAGCCTTAGCCGCTTTGCACTGCGCACCACCTAAGTCAGGTAGGAGCTAGCTCACGCCTCAGTTACTGCTGTAACTTGCCGTGGACGCATAGTTGTCACCGTCCGGTTTCTCGCCAGTTAGCGCCATCGAGTTAGCCGCTTCATTTTGAGCGACAAACCCCCCTTTATCATTGTTAGCTATGTTAGCACCGCTAGCTGTGCTGACACTGCTAAAGGTGCTAACAGAGCTAGCAGTAGTTAACAATGCGAAAGGGGGTTTGTGGCTAAAAATTGAGCCGCTTACTCAAAGGAGCGACCTAGAAGGTGATCAGACGGTAGGCACAATATTTCCACAGCAACACCGTTGGGCCGACACGGCGTTACTAGCTGTAATCGCCGTATGATTGAGGAGTTAGCTCCCACCAGACCTGGTTGGTTCAAGTGCAGTAAGCGAAAGAGTAGCAAAATTAACCTGTAGACTGACTTGCGTAACACTGACATCTCTAGTTCCTGTACAGGTGTATCCATTTATTCTGACTGACTTTTATCGTCTTTACTTAATTTTCTTGTAACATATTCGACAGTGACGCTCAACCATCTGAAATCGGAGAACAAAATCACTCTCTGTGAAACTCTTCGGGCAATTTGTGACAATGGGTTGCAAGTACACACTGCGTCATTACCAAGTTCTTGTACTCCAAAAAGTCTTAAGGACTAACTGCGAAAGAACCAACCCACCCCCAAAAATACAGGATTGGTTCTCCACATGGGATCACAAGCCAAAAATGTTGGCAACAGTGGTTTCATCTTTAAAAATGCAACATATTCACCATCATCACCAGCTTTGCAAGTCAAATCTTCATCTGTAAAGTAGCTATAGTTGTCAAACCCTACAATATTTCCCTCTGAAATGTGGTGCAGCACATTTACTCAAAGTGTTTTCGAGTAAACTTAGTTTCCAGCTCTAATTATTCTAAACAATCTCACTGCCGGAGATGTTACAGCATCAAACACCCCTCCAAGATGTTGTGTTTGCTGACAAGTAATGCACTTACAGGATTATTAAAGACAACGTGCCGCTTGACACCAAACTGAACCTCATGATTAAGCTACTACAATTGCCCACTGACACACTTTCTGCAGGGCGAGCGCCACGCTTTGCCCTGCACTCTCCTCGCTCATTGAAAATAGCCACACAAGCACGGTGATTCATCCCAGAGGCTTATTCTCTTGAGCAAAGACAACACACACACAACAACAACAAAAAAAAAAGGACCTTGAGCGAAACCTCCACAAACCTCCCACAGGCTCTGACCGCGGAGGAAGAGCAGTCGGTCGCTTACACTCGCTCGCCTTCTTCCTGTTAGAGTGCTTAAGAGGGCACTCTGTACGCAGCGGAATTCCCAAGAAGAATCAATAACATTATGACATTATCCAGCAACTAACGACCCTGTTTACCAGATACTGGTAAAAAAGACTGCTCAAGGTTTGCAGATATGATGCAGGAATATTTGATATGACACTGTGCACTTTGTTGTGTTGCAGGAGTATCTACAAGTCAAAGGGAGCATGGGATGCAGCAGCGTGCAGATGATATTTCAGGAGGTGCGAGTGGCTAGCTGAGACCGCGGGCTCTCCTCGCAGGCTGGCCGGCATGCTGCTGGAGGTAATGAGGCCTCTTGTGTGTCCTCTCTGATCTGAGAGTTGAATAATTTCCCATGTGGCACAGCCATTTCCAGCTTCCGCCTTTACTCTCACCTCGTCGGGGTGGGTGGAAAGGCGAGAGCGAAAAACTCCCACCCTGCTCTGCAAACGTGTTGCCATTGTCAATCCACAGAGCCACACACACACACACACACACCGAGAGAGAGAGAGAGAGAAAGAAAGAGAGAGAGACCTCAGGCTGGCTGCGGTCCAGACGGAGAAGAGATTTTGAAAGATATATGATTTAAAAATAAAAAAGCTTTGTTTTCTTTATCTATTTTTAGGGTTTTGTTCAGTGGATCTGTGTCAGCCTCTGCGTGCGCTCCTCATTGGTCAGTAGGGAAACTCAGGAGTTGATAAATGGTCTACTTCAGCACCCAGACACACGTGCTGGGTTGCAGATCTCTGTTTCAATGTGGCTTTTGTTTGACGGCTGGTGTTTCAACATCCTCAACTTGAATAGAAGAAGGTCAGCCTGGTGGGGTCTGCCCCATGGTTATTCACAAGCCCAACCTGGGGGCCCCCATATTGGTGGGGTGACTGGGAGGGAGGAGACAGGACGGAGAAACCTCCCTCCTGCGTCTGACACCAAACTAATCTGCGAGGGAAAGTTTAATCACACGTGTGCCATCCAGTGCTTGGCGATGAATTAAAAGATGCAGGGGTTTGGGTGACGAGCATCATCTAGAGAGCGTAGCTGAAAGTTGGACATGACGTGGAAATGTAAACAAGCGACTAAAGGTTTAACATGACCCTCAGAGATTCGGATGCAGCAGCAGCAGCAGCTCAACACAGGCCGGAGGAGAATGAACTTTTCAGCAACACAACAAAAACAGGAAGAGAAAAAGACGAGGAACATCTGCACGTGTGTGTTTGTTTGCTCTCCTGATGCCCCTCAGATGCAGGAATACACACTCCCCTCTGTCTCACTGACAAAGCCCACATAGGAGGCAGATCAGGGGGGCTTACTTTTTCCACTTGGCCATGCCTTTTGCATCCTGGTCCAGATGCAAGTGAGAATGAGCCCACTTCTATATGAGAGCCCCCCCCCCCCGGATCCATATTCAGACAGCAGGAATCTGTTTTTTGTTGGGGGGGGGGGGTCAACTTGTGCAGCATCCACGCTGTGACATAAATACACTGATATTTAATACTATGCACACGTGCAGCTGGCAACAAAGTTCAGGAATAAACATTTAGCGTGACATTCAATGGGTGAATCTGCAGTGAGCGCTGCTGCAGCCTGCATGTACTGTAGCACCCATGGAGCCACATAAGACAAACCATGTGCACATCAGGAGCCAAAAGGTAGAAATAAAAAAAGCATGCACACACACAGATACAGACACACACATGCATGATTCATTCAGCGAGCAAAATGCACCCAGGCTGCCACAATGTCGCCTCCAAGCCCCAACGCTTTGGAGATCAACGCGGCATCTGTTACTAACGAAATGCACAACCTGCTTAACAGCCCGCCGGTTCAATCCCGACGGCACCGGGCAGCGTGGTAGTAAATAAAAAGCTGCGGTTTCTCATCACAGCCTGCGACGTGCTCCTCGGTGCCACTTCAAGTGGTCACTCTATTGTTGGGAAACAATCTGAGCCAAAGTGGAAACAAAAAGCCCCTTTTCCCCGAGACAGCAGGCTCCGCAGGCAGCGCGACACACCGGGGGAACAAGCAGCGTTAAGTTTGCACTTACTCACCGGGTTATTACGCGGAGAAAGTCCTCGGTAATTTTCGGGCTCTTGTTTTTAAATCTCTTCCCCCCTCACGGCCACTGAGAATGGGCTCAACGTCAGTGGGTGAGTAACTGAATAGACTCGGAGAGAGCGCAGTAAGTTGAAGTGTCAAATTACATCGGCTATTCTATTACCAAAGGGACCCTCGCTCGGTGGCTGCTGACAAAATGTGTCGCGGATTTGTTTTGGACGCGGAGAAGACGCCATGAGGAGGAGAGCCGGGAGCTGGAGCCGGAGCCGGACTGTCGCTCAGCTCAGCTCAGCAGCCATCTGGTACTCTGGGTCTGCAGGGGCGACCCGCTCCCGGTGCGGTACCGACCCGGTCTGGAGCTCTGTGTGCACATTATTTACAGTATGGGAGGATTTTAAAAGACAGTGCACAAATGGTTTCACATATTAAAATGGAAACTGGGCATGCTGGTTGTTTTATTGTGTGTGTTTTATTGATTAAATTAACTTAACAACACCTAATGGTTGTTTATTGCAATTTAAAATGAATTATTTAACATAATGACATCTAAAAAAAGTAATACTGATATGAGTAAAGGGGTGATTACTGATTAATACTAAAAGTCACTGATAATAAATTTAAAATACTAAAAAATTTTCTCAAAAGCCAAAAAAAGTACAACTTTAATAATATTTATAACAAATAAATAAATAAATAAATAAATAATAAATGTAAAATAAAGTATAAAAGATTAAAATTATCTAATAATAATAAAATAAAAATAATACTAGCAGTCAATACTAACAGATTAAATATAATAGACTTTTTTTCTCCAGAGCCACAAAATGTAAAAAAGAATGAATTTACAGTAAAATAATATAAATAATAACAAATAAATAAATAGATAATAATAATAAAAACTATAATAAAGTATAAAAATTTAACAATATTATAAGAATACTGATATTATTAACAAAAATAAAAGAAAATAATAACAGCAAAATACAATACACAGTAAAATAATAACATTATAACAACAAATACATAAATAGATGAATAATAATAAAATGTAAAATAAAGTATTTTAAAAAAATAATGCATTATAAAAATACTGACATTAATGATAGTAATACAGTTATTATTATTAATATTATTATTATTATTATTATTATTATTAATCTATTAAAATGAACTGTGTTTATACAGACTGTTAATTCATTGTCTGAATATGGTCGATATAAATATTAATATCAACTCTGATACCTATTATAATACATATAGTAGCCTATTAGACGACATCAATCACGCGCACGCCCTGTCGCACCAGCGCATTGACGCATATGGCACACACACACGCGCGCCTCCGTCCCGTCTTCCTCCTCGGAGCTGACGCCACCCTCCGTGTTTTGCAGGTCGCCGCTCTCTGATGGAAAGCTCTGAATAACAAAGACATGTTTGAGAGCAGCAGCGGCATCAGCAGCAGCAGCAGCAGCAGTCTGGGCTGAGCGCTGACGTCAAGGAGCCATGACTGTGCCAAGCAGCATCCAGACTCCAGTCCACACACACACGCACGCACACACACTCACTCACACACATAAACACACTGACCTGCTGCTGCCACTGTGGCCTGTTTGGAAGCACCCCATGTCAGAAGTTAGACTCACATCACCCTGCAGTGCTGTGATTGACTCTTCAAAGTTGGGATGTGATTAGGGTCAGAGTGGAGTTTTTACTCTGATAGCACAAGTCACCACACCAGTGATCCACTGTGCTGGTGAGCCCCTGCTTTCTGGCCTGTGCATCCACCCCAGCTGTCTAAGTTAGGGGGAGGGACAGGCTCGAACAATAGGCGCCATTTGTCCTGCTAAAAGGTGACAGGAAGCATTGATTTCAGCCTGTTCCATGCTTGTAAGCCATCCCCGAATTGGCTAATGTGAACATTTCCCTCTAACGGAGATTGGAAAATTTTAGGTAATTGTGATTCACAGTAGTAGCATTGGGATGCAGGAGGGAGCATTTGATTCCAGGATACCAAAGCCCCATCAATTTTATTGAGCTGTTCATTAAATAAAGCAATAAAGTCCTCTGGTGTTCAATAGGTGATCACTGCAAGGTGCAACATAAACAGGCTACTATATTAAAAGATAGAAGGAAACAAAGAACAAACTGGCAAACAGACAAAAACTAAAGTTATACCTAAATCACTAACGATTCAATCTAATTAAAGTCCAAGTTACTTTTTAGAGTCTGCAGCTGCTAAAGAGCACATGAGGTAAAATCTGTTTTGGCTTCTAATTATTACAACTGTTCCTTACACAGCCAAAATCCTGTTTGAGTATGAGCATGGGTGTGTTACTGGATAGGTGTGCAGGCACAGGCACAGGGGCCCAAAGTGTCAGGGGCCCCCCTCGAGAGTCCGAATGACCTAAAACAGACACAAAATGCTGACAAAGACACACAAAGGGACTACAAAGAGACACAAAACGACCAAAATAAGAGCCACAAAACTATACATCAAACACAAAATGACATCAAAGAGACAAAAACGGCTACGAGGAGTTGCAAAGGAACTAGTAAGAAACACAAAACAACTACAAAGAGACACAAACAACCACAAAGAGACGGAAAGTTACAAAGTATTAAAAAGACAAATATACCTTAAAGAGAAACAAAATGACTACAAAGAGGCACAAAAAACTACAAAGAGACACCAACTGACTACAAAGAGACGCAAATAAACTACAAGGAGACACAAAAGAACTACGAAGAGACACAAAAAAACTACAAAGAGACACAAAACAACTACAGGGATACAAAATGACTACAAAGAGACATAGAACAACTACATTGAGAGATAAAGGAACTCTGAAGAGACACGAAAAGACTACAAAGAGACAAAATGACTCAGAAGAGAGACACAAAAGAACTACATAGAGAGATAAAGGAACTACAAAGAGACACAAATGACTACAAAGAGACATAGAACGACTACACTGAGAGATAAAGCAACTACAAAGAGACACAAAACAACTACAAAAAGACACACCAAAAGACTACAAACAGACACCAAATGACTAAAAAGAGAGACAAAGGAACTACAAAGAGACACAAAACAACAACAACAAAGAGACACAAAACAACAAAAGAGATTCAAAATAACTTCTAAGTGATTTAAAAACAACTAAAAACAAACACAAAACAACAACAAAGAGACACAAAACAACAAAAGAGATTCAAAATAACTTCTAAGTGATTTAAAAACAACTAAAAACAAACACAAAACAACAACAAAGAGACACCAAATGGCTACAGAGACACCAAATAACAACAAAGACACACAAAAGAACTACAAAGAGATACAAAACAACTACAAACACAAGAATATAAAGACAAAAATATACCTCAAATACACACAAACAGCCACAAAGAGATAAAACGGTTCTACAAAGAGACATGAAATCACCAAAAAACGACAAATATGACTTAAAGAGAAACAAACAAGATGCAAAACAAAAAAAAAAAAAAAAAAAAAAAGAGGCAAACCCAGGAGGAAGTCTGTGTGTCTTATACCTCTGCAGGAAAGGTAGTGGGGCCTTTTGCATGTCTGTACCCAGGGCCCCACTGTCTCATAATCTGCCCATGAGTATAAGTATGTCTTGACACTGTATCAAATGGAAGCTGAGGGCCTGACCCCCAGGTTGGGATCTCCAAAGCTTTACGGGAGAGTCATTCTTGATTTTTGGAGGTGTAAGAAAACTACTGTTGTAGTGCATTTATTTTGAAAGAGACTGTAGGTAAATGTTAAATTTCCTTTGAAAACAGAAGCGTATTTTGAAAGAAGACAATGCATGTAACAGGCACAACTTGACACAGTGTCCCAGAACGCCAACAACCAACACACTCAGGGTACCTTGCACGTTGTATATTGACGTGGAAAGTCCATGACCAAACGTCAATATGTGATGAGGTCGGAGCGAGTGAACATGGCAGTCTCCATAAATTGTTCCCTGTGTAGATATAAACGGCTCATTCTCAGGCAACAAAAGCACACTGATTCCTATTCTCAGGTGGTTGTACACTAAAGTATAGTCAAAGTATAGTAAAGTATAATACATGCTGGACCTTTCGGCATGTATGATTGCAAAAAAATTAAAATGAAATACATAATATAGGAAATAAGATGCTTAAAATTCAACCAAATTGCCCATTTTTACCAAACTTCCTGCAGCTAGTGCACTCACTAGGGTTGGGAACCACTGATGTAGATGATGGAGTAGTTTAGATCTATATTTCATACCATACAGCTAATTTTAAATGCAGTCAGGCAGCCGTTTGGTGCTCTTTCACTAATAGGAATTTCCTAAATTGTCCCCTATTAGGTCGCTTCAAATAGCTCCCATTCACCAATTTGTCTGAGGCCACTTAAGCTTGTCACACTCAGCTGGAGGAGCTACAGGTATTCATGTACGTGTGAGTCACCAAAGTACTTTCCCTTTTTCCTGGGCTGAGCTGCAACACTTAAAATTCAGACTCAGTACTGTCACACGATCCGAATTCAAGGATGTGATGACATAAAAAACACGACTTCAGTCTTTATAGTTAAAGTTGTTTTTTTTTAAACAGGATAATCGACCATGATGATGTAAAACCTTCCCTGTAGTGCTCCACTGGGACGTGGTGAGAGGGATCACCCTGTCAGACCTGCGATCACAGCGTTGTGACACCTTCTCTCTCAAAATGATGCGACAACTGCGATGTTCAGTATGAGACAGACACACTGATCCAAATATAGATGGGAATTTTCTTTATCACAACTGGGTCAAGGAGACTGAGTGAAATGTTTTTAAAAATCATACATAAAGTGATGTTTAACAGTTCAGACCAAGTGTGACATCAGATTTACCCAACATACTTTACTGCCAGGGGCGTGCTGGCCCGATGGTTAACACTGTCACAACACAGCAAGCTGAACGCAGGTTTGATTGTCAGTGTTTTCTGTATTCAACCATGTTGACCTCTCTTGGAAACAGATGGATCAGACAACTGAATCAACAGACAAAAATAACTACATGTAAAATAAAAGGAGTTGCTCGTGATAATGAACCCACAGAAAATCCTCACCCTGCTCGGCAATTTCCATCAGCTGCCCGTCTGTTGCAAATTAAGCGTGACAACACAAGTGAAAGCACTTGTTAAAGACAGGGTAGGATTGTCGTCTTTATACAAATTCAAAATATCAACATGGTGACACAAGACGGTCTTTAATTCAAAGGGGATCTATTATGCTCTCTCTTATTTTCTGTCTCATACATAATGTTGCAATGTCAGATGTTCACATTAAATGTGGCCAAAGTTTCAAAGAATGGAGTAAGCATATGTAAAAATAATCCCTGTGAGCAAAAACCTCAGACTGCTCTGAACACTCTGATGGATTTCTTTCTATGGCCATCTGCTCCAGGCACGTTACTGCAGGTGTTTACATCACGTACGCTGCTACATGTAGCCACATGCTAACATCAGGGAAACATTCTCAGTCATCAAGGTCATGGTAATCGCAAGTGCTATATTGTAGGCAGCTGGACTAGCTTGCATTTCCTGAAGATGTTTCGCCTCTCAGCCAAGAAGTTTCTTCAGTTCTAAATTTTAAAGCCTGCAACTTCATTTAGAACTGAAGAAGCTTCTTGGATGAGAGGCGATAATCGTGGTCGCCATTGCTGTTCATTTCTGCCTAATTTCAGATCTTATTCCTGCTGGAACATGTCTCGTTGTGAAGATTTTGGTTTAGAAACTAGAAACCCGCATGCGCTAGTCAACATTCTCCTGCAGTTTTGTAGTTTTGTAATCAAGTGCGACCCTAAGTAGCAGCTCTACCTCATCGTCAGTCCATACAAAGTGGGCTCCTCTTGCATTGGTATTTTCCGCTATCATCTTCTTCGTGTTTGTTTACATCGCACGAGTTGTTTGTGCCTGTTCCATTTCTTATTCTCTGTTTTTGGTGTACTTTGTGGCAGCGTTGCAGCGCCACTTGCAGGCCTTACATATGTACTACAGCGTTTTCAGTTGCTTCATGTTTACGTACACATATCTTGAGACGATTCTGTGTTTATGGAAAACTATTAAAAAATGAAATCAGTTCTTTTAACATTCATTGTTTTTCTTAACTCCCTTTAAATTACACAGAGCATACCTTGGAGAGTTTTACATACATTAGTAAACTACAATCATAAAATAAAGAAAAAATAACTTAATTTTCTGAGCCGACTGCTGGCGACTTTTAAGGATGTATAAGTTGAAGATGTGAATCAATCAGCACACCTTAAATTTATGTGACAACTTTGACCATTACCATTATTCAGACACCACATGAACGCAGGGTTTGCTACAGTCATCCCCTGGCTTCAATGATGGCGCAGAGACGACCGGAAAACGGTGACCAATCAGAGCAGTGTGGGCAGCTATTAAAGAGACAGGCGCTAAAATGGAGCATTCCACACAGAGGGTGAATACAGGTATTAAAGCACAGACAACATGAGAAAAATAAAGTAAACATGTTCTAGTAGAAACCCAAATTACAAGTAGGAACCTGGAAAATGAGCACATTATGTCACCTTTAATGTAAACCACAATGTTTCCCCAACCTTAACCACAATGTTTCCCCAACCTTAACCACAATGTTTCTGTAACCTCGGGATGCAGGATATAACGTAATGTGTAGGAAGCAGGGTTGACCCATAACTCATCCTGAGTGTCTCCCTGCCTACATTCCTCAAAGTATGCTGGGCGATTGCGTCACAGTGAAACTTCCTGTCCGTCACTATCCATGGTTTGTTACATTTCAGTGTAACTAGCTAAGGACTCAAATTTAGATTTCATTCTTGCATTTCTTCATTAGTTATTTTCTTGCTTTAATTGTTTCACTCAGATTTTATTTGCCACACGTAAACAAACCCTCTCAGAGCATCAAAAAACACGTCGATCGATGCCGGACCCGCGCCCGGCAATTCCTGCTGCTCCTTACATAAAACACAGCACAATGTGATCTTTGAAAGTGTAGGCAGGGAGGAGATGTCTGTGTTTTCATTTACAGTTCCCACCTGGTTTATGAATGAACAACCGACAGGCTCCGGAGAGCAGCCCACATCCTCCGCAACCAACCAACCGCTGGCTTCCTTCCAGTCCAAATGTGTTCACAGTGCACACACTTTACTCTGCTGTGGACACAGAGCTCATGCTGCTCGGTGGTATGTCCAAAAATATGGGGAGAGATAGTGTTGGAGTCGTGTGTTCCCAGGAGTCTACTTACGAGGATGTCCAAGAGCTGCGCTGGCACATTTTGCTTCACTTTCTTTCGCTGAAACATGAAAATGTGACTTAAATAATAGCTGCGGACGACAGCTTTTGTGCTTTCATTTTACCAAGCCCCTTAGGTTCATGCGCGTCCCTCCCCTAACAACTGTGTTATATTGGGGGTATGTTGTGTTATGGGATTGTGTGCGACCTGGGTGACAACACTGCAGACTGAGCAGGAGTCTGGTCAACAAATAGGATTGCAAAGGATGGAGGGAATCAGCAGGAGGAGGAGGAGGAGGAGGAGGACAGGGCTCTGCAAACAGGAGACAACTATTGCACTCCATTTGACACAAAGACATGAGGGAAATGTGATAAACCCCATTGATTCTCATTACAGCAGGAGAGGCAGACAGAAAGAGAACAGACATACCTAGACAGGTTGTGCTGAAGCCTCCTGATGATTTCCTCCCCTTGTTTTTTTTATATTTCTTCAGACTTTTTTTGAGCAGCACCAGCAGAAAGCTGGCTGCCGGCACCCCATGCTGCTCTGCTTTTGGGGGAGCGGAGAGCCAATCAATGTGTGCTCACAAAGGGGGAAGAGCATTCAGAAAGCCAACTGTTCCCTCAGGCCATGGGCAATGAAGAAGTGGGAGAGACAGAGGGAGACAGTGCAGAGAGAGAAAGAGGCGAGGGGGTTGACAACATGTTTCCTTTGCTGCGAGATACTGAGAGGAATAACGTGATCACTGCAACACTGACAAGAAGCAAATACAATGCTGTCTCTAGTTCACTGAAATGCACCAGTAGAATAATGGTTGTTTAGAGAACACAACAAGATGTTGTTAATGATTAACATTTATTATCTAATTAATCAGTTCATGATTTTTGTTATCGACTTTTTGTTGAATTTGTCACATGACATATACAAGCAGCATTTAGCACAATACACATCACCACTGCCATGCAAAATACTACTACTACTACTACTACTACTACTAATAATAATAATAAAGATTTGTGTCAGTCATTACATATTATAAAATTTTATTATTTTTGTTGATCAGTCAATTAGTAGTTGAGTCCAAAGGTGCCAAAACTACAGTGACAAATGCCACGGTGATGTTGAAAAATTGCAGCCAAGACCAATTAATAATGTCAATTAACAAAACTATGAAATGAGGAAAAGAAGCAAATATTCACATTTCAGAAGCTGGAGCCAAGAAAAGTTTGGCATTTTGACAAATGAGTTAAATTAAAACTGTATTTCTGTCACTATATAAGTCTAAAACTAAATCTCAACTAAAGTAATGTATATTTTGAGCCCAATGCCCAGTATAAATGTTGGCATTATTCATTTCTGCAAACCACAAATATGTTACATTTGTACATTTCATTTGTAGTGGATTTGATGGAACTTTACTTTTCTCTGCATCCTAATTTTCAGTTTCATGTTGTGATAGCACTGTGGTTAACTTGGGGTTAAGTTTAGGCACAAAAATGACTTAGTAAGGGTTAGAAAAAGATCGTGTTTGGTTTAAAATATTTGGTTTTGTGGCCACAAACATGGCTGGAAATGACTGAACGTCTCATTAATAATACCTGGTTTTGTCATCACAAACACGTTTGGAAAAGTCCCGACACCTAATTAAAAAATACCTGGTTTTGTTGCCACATACATGGCTGGAAATGTCCCGACGTCTTGGCAAAAAATACCTGGTTTTGTGGCCACAAACAAAGATGGAAATGTCCCGACGTCTTGTTAAAAATTGCTAGTTTTGTCACCACAAACATGGCTGGAAAAGTCCCGACATCTAGTTAAAAATACCTGGTTTTGTTGCCACACACGGCTGGAAATGCCCAGGCGTCTCATTAAAAAATACCACATTTGTCCCCACACACTGCTGGAAATGTCCTGACATCTTGTACAAAATATACCTGGTTTTGTTGCCACAAACATGGCTGGAAATGTCTGAACGTCTCATTAATAATACCTGGTTTTGTCATCACAAACACATCTGGAAATGTCCCAACACCTCATTAAAAAATACCCAGTTTCGTTGCCACACACATGACTGAAAATGTCCTGACATCTTGGCAAAATATACCTGGTTTTGTGGTCACAAATACAGCTGGAAATGTCCTGATGTCTTGTTAAAAAAATTGCTAGTTTTGTCACCACAAACATGGCTGGAAAAGTCCCGACATCTCACTAAATAATACCTGGTTTTGTTGTCACACACAGCTGAAAATGTCCCAATGTCTGGTAAAATAACACCTGGTTTTGTCACCACAAACATGGCCGGAAATGTCCCGACGCCTTGTTAAAACATTGCTAGTTTTGTCACCACGCACATGGCTGGGAAAGTCCCGACATCTAGTTAAAAATACCCGTTTTTGTCACACATACACAGCTGGAAAGGTCCCAACATCTTGTTAAAAAAATACCCAGTTTTGTCGCCACACACATGGCTGGCAATGTCCTGACATTTTGTCAAAATATACCTCATTTTGTGGCTACAAACACAGACAGAAATGTCCTGACGTCTTGTTAAAAAATTCCAAGTTTTGTCACCACAAATATGGTTAAAAATATCCCAACATGTTGTTAAAAATAAAAAAAAAATCGCCATAAACACAACTGGAAAAGTCTCAACAACTGGTTAAAAAATACTTGGTTTTGTTGCCACACATGGCTAACAATGTCCCAACATCTCATTGAAAATACCTACATTTGTTGTTTGTTGGTCTCAAACACTGGTCTGCTTCTGTCTGCTTGGCAGCCATCTCACCGAGGTGACACATAATCCACCCTCTTACTCCTGATGAGAAACTCAAGCTCATATACAGTACATGTAACCTGAACCAAATCACTTTCGGAAAGCAGATACGATATGTATGAAATGTACAAATTTAACATATGATTTGCAGCAATGGCAACATTTTATTCTGGTAACTGGGCTGCAATTTGAAAATGTGATTAAATTATTCTGTCTTTCTAACTGCATGAACTCACAGTGAGCTCAATACAAGTCCATCCAAATTAAAGCTCTAATTAATTGTTAATAATCCTAATTAATATTCTTTTGCAAATACAATCTTTAATTCTAACCCATCAGTGACAAAAAGGTTTAAGGTTTTAACAAAAATCTTTTCACTTTTCTTTTCATGATTGATCTTTTTTTTTTTCACCTCGTACTCAGCAACAATGATGGCAAAGAAATATATATGTTTTTATTTAGGTTCAGTTATTTGTTGTCTTTAAATCGTGCGACGTTGAACCATTCTGTAGGTGTGTGTTATAGATGTTTTGCCATGCACTGGGAATTATGTATAATTTGCGTCAAACAATCTCTGCGTGGCAGATTGAGCTCACAGTGGGTGTTCCACTTAATAAAATCACTTAGTGTAACAATTCCCACCTTGACATCCCTCTGTTCCCTCTCAGAGGAAAGGGTTTAGGTATACTGCAGTGCTGCTGAGACTTTTTTGTTTTCCTTTTATGTATTACCTGACAGGAGGTTAACTAGCTATTTCCAGCCCCATTATTCTCCTGTAACTCCAGGGCAGAGTGAAAAGTCAATTATAGTCAAAGCATACTGTGTTTGTCAGAATCCCGGGCTTGTGATCTCCTCCGCCGAATCATTTTCTACTAAATGTGAGTGTGTAATTATTAGCAAGACATTATAGGGCTTAATGAGATACCGCAGTAAATTGCATTGTGGGTTCATATGCACTAATAAGAAAAAAAGCATCTCAATAAGATGGAAGTTCCTCGACAATATCAGAGCTAGTCCGTCAGGCGCTGTGACATTTAAGTAAGATGCTCTCCTTTTCTTTATCGTAGAGGATGGGTTCCAGCTCCTCAGCTGGGAAATGTCACATGTTTTTTAAGGTCACAGTGAATCTCTTCAGTTATTTTTCATCAAAGGAGCTTAGCTTAGTGATTCCCTCTTGTGATAATTTACTTCTACCACTGATATCACCATACATGATCTCAGATAGTGTAGTTCTTCAGAGTAATTCAAAGGCAGAAATACAACCTCAGATACTCATGCACTGTTATATATCATCAGGCTCCCCACGATTGCAGTTTCTCTGTCTATCCACATTCCTCTCAGCCGTTAGTTACTGAATTCTTACTTTTCACAGAATAGCTCACCAAACCCCCGTAGAGCTGGTGTGAACTTGGCGGCAGGTCTTGCTTGTAGAGCAGAGCAGTAGCGATAGCAGTGTAAGAAGTGCTCCCCTATAATTCATCATGGTGCACTGAGATCTCGTCTACGATGGGTGTCTCTCGTGTTATTGTTGTTGCCAACTGGTGAATGCCGAAAGATGCAAGAAACTGACACGTAAGCTGCAAATAATCTCTTTAGCTGCGGCATCAGAGTTCAGCCAGTTATCCTCAGGAACATGAAACATAATACTAATGAACAACAGAAATGTAACTCCAGGATGGATTTTTCCAGAATGTCTGCTGAGCTCTCACCTGCCTGACAATCACTAATACCTCTCAAATCGATCAATATCTGTGTCTTGTGACACTTTTGTAACAAGGATGTGAAAATGTGCAAAACAAAAGTCGATCACCTGGTGGAAATCTTCCCATAGACTGTCTAAAAAAATTGGATGTAGCCGCCATGACGTCACCCACTGGTTCGTGGTTTTGAGGCCTTGAGTTTAGCATGTTGGCTGCCGCCATCTTGGTTTTTTGAAACCTGAGGTGACCCAGTTTGGACGAGAGGGTGGAACTGTGGAGAAGCAAAGCAAGCAGGTTCTCAACAACACTGTGGTAGTGACTTGTCGATCACAAGGTACCCACGCCCCAAAGCGAACCCTGCTTTATGGTGTATTTGACTTTAAATGGGACCATAATTTATAAAATGTACATCATGCTGTATTAAAGAAGATTTCAAACTAGTGATTGAAATCATAAATTCATGAAAATGTTTATTGAAGTAACCAGTCAAGTAAGAGGTAGGGTCATTT
This sequence comes from Epinephelus fuscoguttatus, assembly GCF_011397635.1. Lineage (NCBI taxonomy): Eukaryota > Metazoa > Chordata > Actinopteri > Perciformes > Serranidae > Epinephelus > Epinephelus fuscoguttatus. Next base: position 24,149,766 of record NC_064771.1, read on the forward strand.
TCTCATAAACTGCTATACAGTCTGATGTGGAGTCGCCCCCTGCTGGCCATTAGAAGGAATACAGGTTTAAAGGAAATGACCACTATTGAATGAAAATACAGACAGTACTTACTGACCCTCATGCGGACAAGAAGTCCAGTGTAGTTTTTTAATCCACAAAACTCGTTCGGGGTATCGGAGGATAACAGCTAGCCGGAATAACAGCTACACTTGAAGTGCACGGAACCCACATTTTGAAAAAGTAATAAAACTCCGCTAATGCATTTCAAAAACGTTAGAACGGCTCGTTCATCGTAATCCAAGTGCCTTGAAGCCGCGGCATGCAAACTTGACTTGAAAAGACGTAATTTACTACACTTTTATAGCATCATGTTTACACAACAACTCGCGTGAGACTAGCTGATGGCTAGTGGTGGTGCTGGTTCTCGAATCTCGCGCGAGTTGCCATGTAAACACAGCACGCCTGCAGGCTAACTGACCACGGTGAGAAATTATGCTACAACGGTGGAGTAAATTACATCTTTTCAAGTCAATTTTGCATGCCGCGGCTTCAGGGCACTGGGATTACGATGGATGAGCCGTTCTAACGTTTTTGAAATGCATTAGCGGAGTTTTATTACATTTTCAAAATGTGGGTTCCGTGCATTTCAAGTGTAGCTGTTATTCCAGCTAGCTGTTATCCTCCGATACCCCGAATGAGTTTTGTGGATTAAAAAACTACACTGGACTTCTTGTCGGCATGAGGGTCAGTAAGTACTGTCTGTATTTTCATTCTAAAGTGGCCATTTCCTTTAAGGCACTTTGACATTCACTTCACTTTTCAGTCCACGTCTTCTTCCTATAGGCGACATAGGCGGTTGGCTACAACCAGAGGAGGGCATCTGAATTTCATCCAGAATTTTTTGTTTTTAAATTCTGACATTAAAAAAAAAAAAAAATTGAACATTGGAACAAATGGTAAAAATGATAAATAGATATAATGTTAACAGTTGGACTGTGGAAAGGGTACTCCTGTAGTCCTGGTCATGCAGTTAACCTTAATTCAATTCAATTTTATTAATAAATCCCACTATCACAAATCAGAAATTGTAGCCTGTTGAGTTCAGTGATGTAAGCAAATAATAGCCTGGGCTACTAATTGAACTTTTACGATATTCTAATGTCAGTGTAATGTATAAATAAATTCATCTTGTGTTTCAGTTCTAGGGAATGGAAATCAAGGTGCACATTAGATTCTCTTTGTAACCTTTTAAACTATATAATTTGACGAAGACCCTCCTGTGACCTTATGTCAGCAGCCATAACTCTGACTCTATTTTTTCCTAAGATACTTTGTCTGAACATTGTGTAACAAGAGCATATATAACCACAACCAAACCCTTTTGACCTTTTGATGCCATAAACTGTTCCTAGAATCAGTCACTGCCGTATTAGACAACAGGAGGTTAATAATGGAAATGGTGCAACAACTTGTCAGGCCCCGTGGAGGGCAGCAGCACTACCTGCTTGCACACATCCACACACACACTCACACAGTTGTACAGACGCCCTCACGACAACATCCACCTCGTCTGCTTTACAGTGTCCCTCATCCACCAGTCTGTTTGGCAGGGGTTGCCGGGCAACAGGCTGCGTAAACACGGCACCTGACATGTCGAAAAAGAGAGAGCAGCCAGGCGCTCAGGCACTTGTCTGCATAGCTCTGTCGACTCCACTAAAAACATGCACTTATCACGCACAACATAAAAGCACACTCCTGCATGTGTACACACAATAGTTTAAACCTCTCAGGAACATAAGCAGATTTGTGAGGTACCATACTCAGTTTTTAGGCATTTTTTGGGGGGTCTCCTTGTTGAGATGGCATCTATTAATAAACATTTAAATCAGCAGAGTGGATAAAAGAGCAGCGTCTCACAATAATTGTGTTTAAATACAAGGACTTTATCAGGCGCATCATCATAATGTGATTACATTTATAAAAGATGAACACGGGAAACATTTTTACTGCTGCAAAAGAACAAAAGTATTACAGATAATGACTGTCAAGTATTTTAAAAAACAATCATATATATATATATATATATATATATATATATATGTATATATGTATATATATAATAATGTTTTTAAGGCTTTATCAGTGCCAGTGCTTCCAGTGAGTGCTTCACTGCTGTATTTCCTCCACTGTTTTTTATCAGGTCAAACGCTTTCAACATCAAGGTCAAGGGCGGCTTTATTATCGTGTAAGCAGTGCAGGACAGAGTAGCAAGATGCAGTTGTAGCCCCCTCCACATCGCTGTATTTTAGAGAGAGGAAAAAAAGAACGGGAGTACGGCTGAGAAATGTACCATAGCAGTTTTTAAAAAGCACTAAAAACAATACAGATACAAACCCTGGCTGCTGTAGTGTCACATTACAGTGTCATGTAAATATTGTGGCACTGAATGAACATGAGCAGATGAAAGAAAAAAAGGTTCCACAACATCAGACACACGCTGGTAAAAGATATTGCGGTGTGTGTAACAGGGCGCCGTGTTTATTCGTGAATTCAAAGGGGCAACAAGGGAAATAAATATCCAGGTAGTTCAGTGTTTGCGGTGCAGCGTGTAGAGCACAGGTACAACGGTTGAGACTTGGTCCTTGTTTGTGTTGCTGTGAAGGAGTTCAAATGGAGTTTAGGAGTCTCACGGCCTGAGGGAGGAAGTTCAACCGCAGCACATAGTTTGGGATCGCTTTACAGGTGTTTACTTCGTCTCGGAGATGTCATATCATTAGGTGTTGAGGTGCTGATGATGTTCTCAGCTGCTCCCAATCCTGGGTCCTCCATGAGCAATGCCAGGTTGTCAAGAGGACAGTTGGGATACTTTTGATTGCTGACGTTTAGAAGAATCTTAGGGTAAAGCAAGGTCTTCTTTCTACAAGTTAATATGTGTTGAACTTTTATGAGTTTCTTAGGATATGTTTTTGATTTCATTCATTCATGTTGTTTCCTGTTTTACTTTGAAACTCACGTCCTCTCTCTCAGTAGCCATGTTTCCATCAGCCTGTTTAGATGCACATCTAGAGGTATTGCATCGGAAAATTATGATGGAAACGTCAAAATTCGAATTAAAATCCCCTGATTCACACAAACTAAAATGCGCTGGAAAAAATGTTGATTCGCAAAACGGGGGATGGAAACAGTTATGTTCTATTTAAATCTGACCTAGCGCACCTATCTTCACGGTGATATCCACACTCCGGGTCGGGAAGGTGGTAATGCATTTACAAGCTGGTTGCCAACCGCCAGAAAACGTAGAAGAAGAAGAATGCGAGACTTGTTTTGTTTCAGGTTCTGCGGGAAACTCGCATGAGTTTGTAGTTTTCACCAAAGTCCGTACATTTAATGGAAACACACAGGATTCGTATTTCTTTTAATGCACATTTCCCAATGATTTGAATCACTTTTGGATGGAAACATAGCTAGTGTGTTTTTAGCCCCCCCACTCACACATTGTATGTTTTGCTGGCAAGCTACAGTTAACGGTACATTTTCTGTTTAGGGCAAATAAAGAGACTGTGGTCAAACTTTGTGGTCTGAATGAACATAACGTACAACCAGAGGTCATGAAAGTACACTGTTTATAAAGACGTAAACACTGAAGGGCAAATTAACAAAAAGATATCGCAGCTTTAGTCGGTGCTAAACCTACATATCCCAGGTGTTTTGAAAGGCTGCAATAGAGACAGAGCGCAGCGCGTCATAATCTGAAAGCCACGCCCCCAGGCAATAAGACCAGCTTTCCCCTCACACTTTCCCCTCCGTTTCCAGCCTGTTGAGTTTTCCCTAAGTCCAAATGCTGAAAAGTTGCGGTGTGGTGGGCTGCACGGCCAATAAAAAGCCAGAGCTTAGCTTTTATCAGCTGCTGAGCAGAAAAACTGAACCTTGTAGAAGACAAAAGTGGATGCAGGCAATAAAACGTGAGGCTTCAACAGGGAAGAAATTGTGGGATCCTGACACTTGGTATACCTATGTGTGCAGCAAACACTTTGTCAAACCCTCCAAATGTACTTCTTACAGAAACAGTTAACTTTCTTTATGTATGTTAAACTAAAGCATTGACAGTATGAATGCAGCTTCTGTTACACTTGTGCCCAGCTCTCCGCTCTAACACTTCTATCAATCTACCAGCATGTAGAGGCATGCCTCAAAACATCAACGTGTGCCAGTAGTAGGAGCAGGCTGAGGGCTGAGCATGCCGAAATGCTCATCTTCTTAAAAAAGAATCTCCACATCATGTTTTTTCCAAGATGAGCAAGGTAAGGAGAAGGGACACTGAGGTAGACCGACAATATTAAGCTTATCAATATACCGTTGCCTCTCTGGTAGGCATAGCGTGCTAAAATAATCCTTTGCCATCTTATTATTAGCTAATTATTAGCTAGCTATAGCTAGTAATTTTAGCTAGCTAGCAATTCAGTCGTGGAGACTTGAAGGCGCGGCTGCAGAGGCAGAATGACAGCGAACGAGCGAAGAAGCGGAGGGGAAAGCGGGCCTTGTTTCCCATTTGGGGGCGTGACTTTCAGATTATGACACGTTGCGCTCTGTCTCTATCACGTGATCAATGCGCTGATGGGAGTAAACAAGAAAGTAGTCCTGAGAGCTCTTGAAAGGAGGCAGGTTGGGGTAGATGGGTCACAAAAGCCCAGGCTTTCCCCTGGAGTTGTGCGTTTGGAAATGTGTGAACTTTTAGACACTATGGGCTCTAGTTTCCTGGTGCTGTGCAGGGTGGCGAACCCCGTGCAGAGCTAGTTTTGAGCAGCGCAACCCGAGGCACGCTCTGTTTGGTAGTTTGGCAGACCAAGGTGCGCTGAGATGGGTGTGGCGGTGCAGCAGGGGGAGGTGTCGACAGATCCAGCTTGGCGCAGTGACAGTTTCGTGCCAAAAGGCTTCGCCGAAGGTGCGCTAAAAGCTCACCAGCTGAAACCAGGTCTACTGTCAGTGCAGGGGGAGCGCAGCCGGTGTAAGCCGAACCACAAACAGCCACAGCATCAGATAGGGAGTATATATTCAGCATCTGTCATCTTAGAAAAGTCAGAAGAAAAGAAACAGAGTGAGACTGCGAGAGAGAAAGAGATAGTGCGCACATGAGAGAAACGCAACATTGATTTACAATTGTGGTGACCTCCTCCCAGACTACCTTTGCATCATCAGCCCGTGGAGGTCCAAGCTTGCAGTTCCGTATATTCGGACACTGCAAGCTTGGACCTCCCGGACAAAACATCAGTTTCCTCCTGGGAGAAGTTTGGCTGTCTGACACTGCTGCTCTCTTCTGCCATGGCGAATTGAGTAAACTCTCATTACACCTTCGCGCAGCGCATTTAAGGGCGAGGAGAGGCGCTCATCTGATTGGTGTGATGTGTGTAAAACCCACTCCACGCCTTCTCTCCTCCCTCTTTCCGACTTGCGCAGGTAGGAGGGACGGAGGTGGGACAGAGGAGTAGCTGCGCCAGCGCGCACGGTGTGCCAAACTTGCAAAATCCGCCTGGCCACACCCAGTTGGCGCCTGCCTCGCCTGGTCTGTGAAACTAGAGCCCTATGTGTCTTTTCCCATTTTTGTAACATATCATGCCACTGACCAAATCTTGACTAACATGTAACCCACTTGGAAAGGTAAATAACACTAGACCAGGATACTCTAGATTCAATAGAGGGAGTGATGAAGAATGAGACGGAACACCGACTGAGTAAGAGACAACCACGCAGAGGTAGGTTTAGCAACAGCAGTGTATTAACACATATGGAAAAATAAACATTTGTACAGATATGGCCGGCCTTTCAATTTGTTTTGTTTTAAATTGTCTTTTAACCGGGGTGCACCCTTTAAAATAAAATAAAATAAAATAAAATAAAATAAAATGTCTCTTGTTTCCAAGGAGGAAAAAAAAATAAGGATGGTTCCTTTAATCTTTCCGAATTTCTTTTCTTTTAGTCCTACCACACCGGCAAAACGACAGGCGAAGAAGAGAGGGTCCTCGTCACTCCAGCTCTAGTTTATCACACGGTTGGCTCGCCATCCCCTATCCAGGGAGAGAATCCAGAATCCAGGATCCAGAATCCAAGGTCTCCAAAAACCCAGCCTGTATAGCGCAACAGGGTTTAATTTAAACTATTCACTTCTCTTAACTGTACAGTTTGTATTTTCCAAATATAAAATCAATATCCAGTAATGTAACTTCACTGTTAACTTATGACAAGGTAACTGTTGTTAACATATTAAACAAATTAAACTTCACCGTTTTCCTTTTAGAATGAAACCAAAATCATGAAATGACTGATAAACAATCAAATCCACATGTGAATGAGCATAAAATCACTCTGTTCAATGCCCACCTTAGATTAGAGTAAATAAAATAATGCAATCATGTAATATTCTGTACCTGTCTGCACAGCACTGCACTACACAGAAAAAAAAATTAGCAGTCTCATAATCCATGACACTGAGCTTAATGATCTCTTTTCACTCACACCATGTAACAAGCACACATACCCCTTTTCCCATTTACACACCAGAAAATAAGCAACACTGTGAGCTAATGCTTCAACTCGGTGGCTAACACACCACGAGGGCTTGCTAACTCACGAAGCTAACACACACTCACAGCACTCACCGGGAAAAGAAATTTAATCAACACAGGTAAAATTCCCAGGGTCACTTTTCCGTGGCCCACCAGACACTCCCGAATCGGCTCGAACAGTTCCTCTTCTTCCACAGCTCCTCGGTATTTACGATAAGGAGTATTTTTCCGACTTTTTCCACTCCGACTTCTGCGCTCGTCCTGCCGCTGCTCGGCACTCTGGGTGTGTATCCTCCGCGTCTCACTACCTCGCACCAAGGGGGCGAGACGTGCGCCAATTTCTCCCAATAGCAATTCAGCTACACTCTGTGAGCGAATGGCATTTCTTTCTCTTCACAGAACCACTCTTAAAGCGAACTTTGACCTCTGGGATAAAATAAATACATACATTAAATACAGGTTGAAATAAAGACTGCAATTAGGAATGAAATGAAAATCGCTGTCAATGAAAGAAAAATATAAAAAATAAAATATCTTTAACTGTTGTAACACTTTTTTCTCTTTTCAGGTAGGTAACAGGTAGGTTCTTTTTCCCTTTTTTTTTCAGGTTACAGGCTAACATACTTCTCTTTCTTTCAACAGGTTACATTCTTACAAAACTAACATATTTCTTTTTTTTTTTTTCTCCACAGGTTACAAACACAAAATAAAAGTCTAGTGCATATACAAGAAAACTGCTTTTAAATAGCTGTCCACTGCAGTGTAGGGTTCATTCACGCATTATATTTTGTGAATAGGACCTTGAGACGGAGTAGATCACGGGTGCAGTCTATTCTTTGTGAATTCGCACTTGAGACTTTTTTTACAAGCTTGTCTGTAGAGTCCACAGCTGGTCCTCTTTAACGTTTATTCCCATGAATCTTTGGCTCTTCACCCCTTCCACCTCAGCTCTACTGATGTTGCCGTTGTCATACATGCACCTTCACTGTGTGTTACCTAAAGTCAACATTTTTTTTTTTCCCACCGATTTTTGTGTCACTGTGGGCAATTCAAGGAGAGGCCTTCATATTGATCTGTTTCCTACAAAGGACATGAGTTCAGAAACAAGATGGATTTCATATATCTATTATTTGATGTGACTCCCCCTCTTTAAGAGGATATAGATTTTCTGCCACTGATTCGAGGAGTTAGGTCGGGCTGAGGATCCCCTGCCTCTAAAGGTTGCACCCAGTGGATTTTCTCTGCTCGGTGGGATCACAGACTAAAAGGTTGCACTGTACTGTATAAACTTTAAGCTGACATTTATCTTTGTGGTAGCCCTGAAATCCTGTTTTCCAACACTAAAACATTGTGCTAATGATTTGTTTCGTCTTAGGTGAGTGACTGCAGCGGCAGGAAAATCTCCAGAAATATTCAGCAGGATTTGTTGTCTATGTTTTCCATTTCAGCCTGATCAAATTGGATGCGAGTCCCCCCCCCCCCCATCCTATTTCCACAATATATTCTGCAGTCACAATGTGGCCAGCATGCAGTGTTAGCACCATTAGTGTGCTAGGCTGTCCACAAATCATCTCCTTAGTCCTTCCATCTAACTCCCCGCATTTGGCCGGCGCTGATAAGGCTCCGCCAAAATGACCAGGGGGTCACAATTTCACCACTGAAGTCAACGGCGGAGATAGACTACTGTGTCCATCAAAGTGTAACTTCAGGCTGTCTGTGCAGTGTTGTCATTTCGCAGGCAGTGGGATGCTTTGAATTAATCTGAAAAACATGGAGTGAGAGATAGCTCCAGCAGTTGTGATGGCTGAAAGTCCTCTTGGCCTCTATTTCTGACACATTGTCAAAACATTCATGAGGTCTAAATGCATTTATAGCATTTCACGTCTCAATAGAGTGACAGTAGTGATTATTCTGTGTTGACGGAGATTACCTGCAGATGAACTCCTCACTGAATGTCATGAATATCTTCATTAAAAATGAGAATAACAGCCGCAGTTGCTGGTAGGTGCTGTCTGCATTTATGATTCAAAGTGTGTATACAGCCCAGTCACAAGAAGAAAATAATGGCATTGTACTTTTCTGCAAACCACAGATACATTATTTGTTCATTTCATACCTACATTCAAATTTAATTCATATCAACGTTTCTAAAGAGACATAATTGTGAAGACAAATATGAGCCGACTTTGTCATCAGGAGGTGGAGGGGATGATGAATGGTGTGACCCCTCAGCAAAAGAGCTGCCAAGCTGCAGACTACTGTTCAACACAAACAACAAAACTGTTTGTTTTTTAGTGAGGCATCGCTGCATTTCTAGCAGCGATTGCACTACTGACAGTGTGTATTTTTTAGTAAGACACTGCTGCATTTGAAGCCAAAAATGGGTGTTTTTTTAATGAGACATCACTGCATTTCCAGATGTAATTGAGCCACCAAAAGAAAAATGATTTTTAGAAAAATCATAACTGCATTTGTAGCAGTGATTCAGCCACCAGAACTGGGAGTTTTTTTTAGTGAGATGTTGCTGCATTTCTAGCAGTGATTGTACCACTAAAAGTGGGTCTTTTGTAGCAAGACATCACTGTATTTCAAGCCATAACTGAGCCACTGGATGTTTTATACAAAAGCATAACTGCATTTTCAGCAGCAATTTGGCCAACAATACTGGGTGTTTTATGGCGAGTCATCACTGCGTTTCCAGCGGTTATTGGGCCACTGAAACGAGGTGTTTTTCAGTGAGACATTGCTGCATTTCCAGCTATAATTGAGCCATCAAAAGTGGATGCTTTTCACTAAAACTGCTGCATTTTCAGCAGTGATTGTACCACTAAATGTGTGTGTTTTTTTAGTAAGACATGACTGTATTTCCAGCCATAATTGTGCCACCAAAACTGGATGTTATTTACTAAAACATTGCTGCATTTTCAGCAGCGATTCAGCCACCAGAACTTAATGTTTTTTAGTGAGACATTGCTGCATTTCAAGTGGCAACTGGGCCACAAAAACTGTTTTTTTTAGTGAGACATCACTGCATTTCCAGCCATAATTGAGCCACCAAAACTGGCTGTTTTTTACTAAAACACTGCTGCAAATTCAGCAGTTATTGGGCCACCAGAAGTGGGTGATTTTTATTGAGACGTTGCTGCATTTCCAGCAGCGATTGTACTACTAAACGTGAGTCTTTCTTAGTGAAACCGCTGCATTTCCAGTTGCAATTGGGCCAGCTAACTGGGTGTTTTTTAGTATGACATTACTGTATTTCCAGCAGCGTGAGTGCCACAAAGAGTGTGTTTTTAGTGAGACGTCACTGCATTTCCAGCTGTAATTGAGCCACCAAAAGAGGATGTTTTTTTCTAAAATGTTGCTGCATTTTTAGCAGCGACTGGGCAACCAAAACTGGGTGTTTTTCAGTGACGCATCACTGCTTTTCCAGCAGTATTTGTGGCACCAAGTCTGTGTTTCTTGGCAAGACGTTGCTGCATTTCCTGATGGGAATTCATCATCAAAGCTAAGTGTTTTAAGCCAAAACATGATTTTTTTTTAACCATAACCAAGTGTTTTTTGTGCCTATTCATAACCACACATTAACTACAATGCTGTTGATAAACTGAAGAACTGTAACATTTCAACATATACTCTACATATCCATGGTTTACAGAAATGTACAATGCCGACATTTATTTTGGTGATGGGTTGATGTATATGATATATGTCTGCATATCTCTAGACCATTGTTAATTATGTGTTTAGTTTTTATTGCACTGTTGTTTAAAACATATTGGGAAAGTCTGTTAAAACTACAATGAAATTATGCAATTAGCAGATTTCTGCCATTAAACAAGCGTTCTTTCCAACATGTTGAATTATTCCTTTAATGAATGATTTACACTGAAACTAAATGGACAGTTATGTTTTGTCCCAGAATGTATTGCAGTGATTTGCCTTCCCAGAGTGGAAGATAATATGTTAATGCTGCAGCATATAATACATTTTTCAGTTTAAGCACTTAATCATTTCCTCTTAATAAGGGATTAAATCTACTTTGTAACAATTCCACCTCAAACATCATCATTACTTTAACACTCAGAATTAAACACAATGTACTAAATTACTCTGCAAATATTCCGACACTACAGCACATTAAGTTATTGATGAGATGAACACAGTTTCAAAGAACATATTATTACATCATTACAGCATGTGGCATGAAAGGATTGCAGTGATTTTGCAGAAGTTGCACCAGTCATAGCGGATTAAACTGTATTAGAGCCGTGTGTGTGTGTGTGTGTGTGTGTGTGTGTGTGTGTGTGTGTGTTATCATACAGTAGATCTCCTGTGTGTGTGGAATTGATTTGTAAATAAATTCTTGACAATTCCTTTCAAACTCAGTGAAATAAATCCCATTCAGATCAACAAGCTGCTGGCACAGCCTTTTGTTTGTCCATGACTAAACAAACAGGGGCTGGAACATTGAATTAGCCTCTGTGGGTGTGCGTGTGTGCGTGTGTGTGTGTGCAACAAAATGCAGCTATTACTGTCATGTGAAGACGGTGGAGGAATTCATCTGGAAGGGATCTTTTTGTTATTTAAAGTGTCCTTCACTGAGAAGTAAAAAATACTGAATATAAAAAAATATTTAAAAAACAACAATTGGAGCAGGTTAAAAAAACTGCAAATAAAAAATACTTCCTTAGTCCCTCAGTCTAGTAAGACTGCAAATGGACTGCATTTCCTGTGTATATAGTGCTTTTCTAGTCTTAGCAACCACTCCAAGCACATTCAACACACATTCATACACTGGTGGTGGCCGTGGGTACCTTACATAAACATTTACATCCAATTTTTGACTCAGTGCTCGAGAATGCTCTGACATGTAGTCTGCACGGCCAGGGATTGAACTGTCAACTTTCCTCTCTTCCTGGCCACAGCCACCCTGATGTAGACATGCAGATAGTTCGGGTTTGATTGGTCCAAGCTTTAAGACATCTGTCTTTGAGGTCTCTACCTCCAGCCCACTTAAATGATAAAAGGAACTAGTAAAAGGAACTAACTTCAGAGACCACATGCAGATGAAGAAAACATCTTTACTTCTTTGACAACACATTGGCAGCATTAAGGGGAAAACACTGCAAATAAATTAAACTTAAGGAAATAAATAAATACATTCACTTATTTGCGGCGGAAATCCAGAGACAGATTCTCAGAATCCATCCATCCATCCATTTTCATCCGCTTATCCCAGGTCAGGTCGTGGGGGCAGCAGGCCGATCAAAGTACCCTAGACGTCCCTCTCACCAGCAACTCTTTCCAGCTCTTCCTGGGGGACCCCAAGGCATTCCCAGGTCAGATGAGATATGTAATCCCTCCAACGTGTTCTGGGTCTGCCCTGGGTCCACCAGTTGGACCTGCCTGGAACACCTCCAGCAGGAGGCGCCTGAACCACCTCAACTGATCCCTTTCAACACGAAGGAGCAGTGGTTCTACTCCGAGCTCCCTTTGGATGTCCGAGCTCCTTACCCTATCTCAAAGGCTGAGCCCAGCCACCCCAAGGAGAAAACTCATTTCAGCCGCTTGTATCCGCGATCTCATTCTTTCAGTCACTACCCAGAGCTCATGACCATACGGGAGGGTTGGGACGTAGATGGACCAGTAAATCGAAAGCCTTGCCTTCCGGCTCAGCTCCCTCTTCCCCACCACGGTCCGGCACCAAACTGCGGATCCATCTAACGCTTCATTTGACGCTTACTTGTGAACAAGAACCCGAGATACTTGAAGTCCCTCGCTTGGGGCAGTAACCTGGAGGGGGCAATCCACTGGTTTCCAGCAGAGAGAGAACCATGGCCTCAGATTTGGAGATGCTGGCTCTCATCCGTGCTGGAGGTCACGGTGTGATGCAGCCAATAGAACCACATCATCTGCAAAAAGCAGAGATGCAATTCTGAGGTCCAACTTTTTTCTACCGGCTGCACTTTAAGATCCTGTCAGTGAAATCACGAACAGAATCAGAGACAGCCCATAGTCCTATAATCTATTAAAACATCTTTGTGTTGGATATCTGTGTTGTTTAGTCTTGTCTATATTTTTACGAGTATGTGTTGTGTTTTCTGACAGAAAAACAACAAACCAGTGCCTGTAAAACAAAACTTAGTGTGCATAAAGAAAACAGCAGTTAATTAAAGTGATATTAGCAGAAACATTATGATGAAGTGTCCAAATAACAAGTGCGAACAGCAGAAAGCCACTCATGCTTGAGGTCCAGCAGGACACTTGACACTACACAAGGACATCCTAAGGGCACTGAGACAACCAAAGCACACACTCAAATACATGCACTTACACACACATACACACACAATGGTGCTCCGAACCTTAAGACCTTGGAGAAGCTAAACCATCCTCATTTCAGCGTTATGTCGGTGCCAACTGTCAGAGGTGCCTCTTGTTGTTCCGTAATGATGATCAAGCGCTTCAATCCGAGAGGCTTTTCTCTTTTTTCCCCTCAGCCGGGAGCCCTGTTTGCCAAATGATAAAAGGCTTTTTATGATCCTACTTTTCTCTTCCTATATGTATTGTTTGACATATGTTGTCCCCTATATTTCACTGACCCCTCCTTGAACTCAACACATCCATTTAATGCAGTGGATAAATGGCGGGGAGCGGGTCTCTGCTCTGGGACCTCTTGGCACTCGGCTCGGTGCTGAAAGAACACTTATCCCCACTCACCCACATCAAATTCATTTTCTGGCATTGACGCGGAGCAGCACCGTGGTCAGATCATTTCGAGTCAAGGTAAACTGCCAATAGTACACGCCATGAAACAAGATGAAACATGAAATATGCTTGGCACACAATGAGCAGTGTGTGTGTGCGTGTCTCCTTCGCAAATCTTCCCCTCACTTCCTCTCATTTTCTCTCACTCTCAGTCACTTGAGCTTTAGTGGCGCCATAACCCCCCGAAAGGCAATTACCATGACAACAGCAGTCAGGATTTGCACCACAGTAATTAGTGCGGTTAAGAAAAAAAAAAAAAAAAAAAAAGAAAAGGAGGGAATTATGCGTTTTTGTCTGAGAGTTGATATGACACACATCAGAGTGTAAGGTGCAGCCCTGGGGAGGAACCTGTGGGGAGAAATGAGGAGGTGTAAGAAAATATAAGAGCTCCAGTGGCACAAAAAGAGGAAAGCAGAAGGCTAACTGTATCAGGTCACTGTATTAAGATCTCCATTAATCACTATGATACAGTGGAACCAATGAATAGAGCAGCCACGTCTCTGTGGAAGTGATGTCATGTCCGTAGTAAAAAATGATGCTGGAAAAGGGGGCTGCTCTGAGTCTCAGCAGGGCTGCAAAAAAAATCATAAAACATCATCTGATGAAGAGACTCTTTCTTCAAGTATGTAAACAGCGGCTGTGGCCCTTGATTCCTCGGCGGGGAGAGAAAGTGGGAGGGCCATTTGTTTTTCTTTTTTTCCTACCTTCTCGTTGAAATTCCCAGCGTAGTGCATCCTGAATCTCATTGCCCTGGATAGCAGCTTGTTGGAGGTGTGTGCAGGCTCACCTCCAGCCTTGCTCAGCCCGCTGTAATAGATGTGTTTGTTGCTAAGTGGCGGTTGTAATGGGATGCTTGTTTGCCTTGCTCGGTGCACTTTCATCCTTCACTGTAGTGCTAATGCCACGCAGCAATTTGTCTCACGGCTGCACAGCTTTCTGGTATAGGCGAAGAAAACAAAGCTGCCGGGAGTCGGGCGGCATCTTACACTCTTTGTGCTCATTTGAATGTGTGTTGTACATGTGAGTATTTGTAGTCATTTGCCACCAATGAGCGGGTCGTTTCATGCTGCCTCTGTGCAGTGCCGGGCCAAGCACATTCAGCTCCCTGCACAAGCTTTCCCTGATATTAAATGAGCTAAATAGATAAACAGTTTAGCTAACCATGGGTGGATTATGAGACAGTGGCGCCCTGGGCACAGACATGTAAAAGGCCCCATCACCTCTCCTACATAAGGTCAAGACACATTGACTTTGTGGTGTTTTTGCCTCTTCTACTGTGTTTTTTTTTTTGTTGTTGTTCTTTTTGCACCTTTTTTGATCATTTTCTGTCTTTTTTGGTCATTTTGTGTGTCTTTGAAGCTGTTTTGTCTTATTTGGTTCCTTTTTTTGTCTCTTTGACATCATTATGTGTCTTTTTTGGTGATTTTGTGTCTCTTTGAGATCATTTTGTGTCTTTTTGGTCCTCTTGGCATCTATTTGAGGTCATTTGTGTCTCTTTTAGATCAGTGTATGTCTCTTTGATATCACTGTGTATCTTTTTTGGTTCATTTTGTGCATCTTTGAGATCAAGGTATGTCTTTTGTGGTCGTTTTATGTCTTTTTGACATCATTTTGTGTCTCTTTGAGGTAATTTTATGTCTCTTTGAACTCATTTTATATCTTTTTGGTCATTTTGTGTTTCTTTGAGATCATTTAGTGTCTATTTGAGGTCATTTAGGTTCTTTTTTGGTCCTCTTGGCATCTTTTTGAGGTCATTTGTGTCTCTTTCAGATCACTGTATGTCTCTTTGATATCACTGTGTATCTTTCTTGGTTCATTTTTTTTCTCTTCGAGGCCGTTTTGTGTCTTTTTGGTCATTTTGTGTGTCTTTAAAATCAAGTTATGTCTTTTGTGTCTTTTTGAGGTCATTTTGTGTCTTTTTTTTTGATCATTTTGTGTGCCTTTGAGATAATTTAGTGTCTTTTCTGTCCTTTTTATGTCTATGTGAGATCATTTGGTGTCTTTCTGGTCGTTTTGTGTCTCTTTGAGGTAATTTTCTGGGGTTTTTTGGTCATTTAGTGTGTCTTTGAAGCTGTTTTGTGTCTCATTTGGTAATTTTGTGTCTGTTTGAGGTAATTTTGTCTCTCTATGAGATAATTTTATGTCCATTTGACATCATTTTGTGTCTCTTTGTGGTCATTTTGTGGCTCTTTGAGGTAATTTTGTGTCTTATTTCATCATTTTTTGTTTCCTTGAGGGCATTTTGTGTTTTTATTGGTTGTTTTGTGTCTCTCTCAGATCATTTTGTGCCTTTGTTTGGTCCTTTTTGTCTCTATTCTAGACTTCTGTGTCTCTTTGTGCTTTTTTTGGCCCTTTTTGTAGTTCTTTGGTCTCTGCAGTTCCTTTGCATCCCTTTGTGATCATTTTATGTTAATTTGAGTGACATTTTGCAGGTGAAGACCAGAGGGGCCCCTGAAACTATGGGCCCCTGGGCCCGTGCCTAGTAGGCCCATTCATTTATCCATCCATGGAGCTAACAAACAATAATAACAAAGAGTAAATCTTGCTAATTTCATCCTCCTGTTTTTTTTTTTGTTGCTACGCCCCAGATGGCTTTTGTCGTTTCATTCTCTCTTACTCTAATGCTCTCCATATATACTCCACTACACCATACTCATGAGGTTGTACCCCTATTACAGACAGACTGTTAGCACTAGATCTTTGAATCATATTTCCCTTATGTTTGATTGTTTTTAACATAAAAAAAATTTATTCTAGAGGGGTGGGGGATTGGGCATAGGAGTCCCTCCCTATCTGGCTGCCTATTTCGCCTTTAGGAAGATCCGTCACTGCCTTTGTGCAGAGAAGGAGCAGGTTGTTCTGATGGCGAAGAGTCCCCTGTGGGCTGCAGTCCAGTACTGAGCCGCCATATACACTGCAGTGCTCCATAAATAGAGGAGAGTGAGAGATGGGCAGAGGTGGAGGGAAGGGTAAAGATAGCACCAGGTCTCATCCCACACACTCAGATTGTCACTGGCCTCAATGAATCATCCAATCGTGGATAATCTCCATCGCCAGCCTCCAAAGAAAAGTCCCTGCTGCTTTCTCACAAACACCCCACGCAGTAATTCCAAGAGGCCCCTTAATGTCGTGCACAGTTATTGCTGTTGTCAATGCATCATTTATATGTCTGAGTATCTTGGCCTCTACACAGGCTGACCCGAGGTCAGCCCGTGGTGTCATGAAATATTCAGCGTCTCGCAAAGCAGAGACGGGCTGCTTTAGTTTTTGGTATGATGAAGTGAAATCCTCTTTGTTGCAGCATCATTAGAGACTCTGGTTTGTCAGATGCTGCCGCCATACTGGTGCAGTCACTGCAGCAGAGTGTGTGTGTGTGTGGAAGCACTCCACATTGCCTGTAAGTGACATTTAATTTAATTAGACATAATCATCGGATGGTGCATTCTTGTGAGTCGCAGCCACAACCTGGATATGTGGATTTGTGTCGAGAAATCCGGAGCATTACAGAATGTGTAACCTTGTTTGTTCAGGACATGTGCTGTTTGCTCCTCACATAATACGTGTCCTGATCTCAGGGGGGGCGTATTTAGTGTATTTGCACATGATTATTATCATGACAAAATAAATCATGTCAGAGTTCAGGCAATGTCACGGAAGCAGCATGACAATCAAAACCTTCATTTAGCTCAGATTGTAAACGTCTCACCTTCTATCATCCGCTTCCTTTCCTACCTGTATAATTACTATTTAAGGCTAAAGTGAGAATGATTTCACCACCTCCCACTATTTCTGCGTTCTATATCTCTTTATTTTACACATGGTGACTTGAAACGTAGCCAGCGACGAAGCTTAAGTGGATTCCATGCTGTGTTTTGATAACTGGGCAGTGCAAGAGTCCTCACAGTGGACCCCAAGGAGGCTCTGATTTCATGTCATAATGGGACCCAGCTGTCAGAAGCAGAAACCAGACTCTTTGTCAACAAGTGTATTTTCACCTCTCCTTCACAGTAAGCCACACCAATGAGTGCTAAATGTACAATTTGTCTAATTGGTAAATACGTCTGATAATTGGCTTGAAAAGTACATTTGAATTATCTGTTGCCTGGGTTACACGAGTAAAAAAAATGTTAGGGTGACATTTTGGGGGAAATGCTTCAAACAAATCACCAATTTGCAGCTCTTTATTGCCAATAGAGTTAACACAACAGATTTGAATGTTTAAATATTTCCTACATTTGCAGATTTAACTACCTGGTTGTAGGACAAATAGTCTGGCGCTAAAGACCCACAGTGTCATTTTACCAAGCAGTTGCCTACAACAGTACACATCCAGCAGACATGTATCATTCATTCTGAGCTGTGTCCCTCTGCCCCTGATGAACATAATGTGGAATTTAAACTTCTGCGTTGAATCGACACCGTAGCTACAGCATAGGCTCCACATTGACGTAAAGCCTACGCCGTAACCTATGTCATTTCACCTCCCCAGAAATGTAACTCAATAAAGCCTCCACAAAAATAACATTTTAAGTCTTGTGTGTGATTTATCCTGGCTTCATATGAGCACAGGAAATCTCTGCTCGTTGCTAGGCTAATTTAAACAATGTAATGCCATAGGCTGGCGCTAATACCGTTAGCATGTTGTATTTGTTTGGAATGTATTTAGTATAAGACAGTTGTTTTGTCGATGAACCTTGTGAGTTGTAATGGAGCCAAATTATGTAACGTTACCTTTGTTAAATGTTGCTGTTGTCCCTGGATTTATGAGTAGAGGAAAAGTCCGCTAGCTGCTAGGCTAATTTATACAATGTAAAATGCCATAGGCTTGTGCTAATAACGTTAGCATGTGGTATTTGTGGTGGAAACGTGTTTAGTGTAAGACAGTTGTTTTGTCAGTGAACCTCGTGAGTTGTAACGGAGCTTAGTTATGTAACGTTAGCTTCGTTAAATGTTGCTGTTGTCCCTGGTTTTATATGAGAAGAGGAAAATTCCGCTAGCTGCTAGGCTAATTTATACAATATAAAATGCCATAGGCTTGTGCTAATAACGTTAGCATGATGTATTGGTGGGGAAAATGTCTCCGGATAAAGACAAGTGTTTGTCTGTGAATGCTGCAAGTTATAGTGAAGCCAATTTGTGTACGCACTTTTCATATTTTGGAAATGTGACTGCAGAGTGACACAGACACACCACTACACAAGTATAAATGCTCACAATGGCGTAGATGACGTGCGCAGGCTATAGTGTAAGTTCAATGTAGTGACATTCCCTCTGAGTATCAGTGTGGAGGTGGGTGTGGTTAGTAGTCAGGTGCAGGGGAGATGAGAGAAGTACCAGGTGAGCTGATTGACACAGCTGCTGCTGGTTTGTTCTGATTACATATCTCCTTTTTTTCATGCAGTAGTGTGCTGGCACTCAGATGACTGCAGCCCAGACCAAGGAGAAGGACGCTGCTTGAGTTTTAGGTTTATAACTGAATGGACTGAGAGACATGTGCTGGAGGAGCCATGGCCACATGTTGAGGACTGATTTTGTTGCTGTGTGCTGGGCAGTAGTCAATAAAAGTATTGCATCCACTAATGAGCTGTAGGCACAGAATGACAGGAGATGAAATACTAATACTAAACCTAACCAAAGTGACTTTATGTTAAGTATGTAACGTCATTTGTGAGCCACTAATCTGTTGTATGAAGCTACGTTGCCACTGACTGAAGTCTTGATTGAAACAACAGACTAAAATGTGACTTTAAACCAATTACAATTATGCAGACTACAGTGAGCGACTAAGAAGAAGAAGGGCGTTAACTCTGTGCCTCTGCCGTTTGGCACTGGGCAGGTAGCATACAGTAGGTTTTCAGTGAAACAGCTCATTGCTTCTGCAAATGAGTCTCATATGAGCAGTGAGACTGGACTCTACAATAAATGTGCTGTAAAACCAAAACAAAAAAAATGAATTAGTGAAACTGTAAGGGCAAACACCAGGGACATGTTTACTCCTAGATGCTTCCTTGGCTTATTTAGAGGGATCTGTTGCATGGCAGTGAATCTCCACAGCAGGCCTCTCTGCCTGTGCACTCCACAGGATATTAACGTGAAGCAGACTCAATATCTGAGGTTCACTTGGCGCCACATGCAAATGGCAACTTATCTCCAAATGGTGCTTGTGCCAGAGCGGGCGAGGCAAGGTCACAGCCTGCTGTGGTAATTAATTTTGGCAGTGGTGGGTTGCACGCTCACCAAGGTTGGGATGTGCCATCCCTCAGGGCTCACATGTGTGGTCAGATACTCCAAGACTAACGCCACAGTCTGCAGCCCGGTGCTACAGGAGCAACATGATGCTGCAGTGGTGACACAAACAGAGGGGTGGTCACAAATTTGATGACTTTAGACTTGACTTGACAAAGACCTGCAACTTGAATTGGACTTTAAATCAACTGACTTCACTTGGACTTAAAATACACAATACCTTCATCCAACCTCAGGGGATAAAAAGTGTGCCACAAAGCAATTTCGTTTCCCTTCATTTCCTGAACCAACTAATGTTACTGCTATTTGTTCCCAGCAAGTCGAAATTTAATTCTCCAGATCCACTTAAAGCGGATTTATGGTTGTGTGTAGACCCTGTGCACGTTGCCTATGCACGTTGCTTACACTGTTGCGAGCATTTTTACTTCTGCATTGGTGTTTCAGCGTCACAAACAACAATGTCATTAACAAACATGGCGACCATGAGTGAGCAGATCATGTTGGAGCAGGAGCTGATAAATGTTGAACAGCAGTTACTTTTACTGAGAGCAATGCCGTCCAGAAAAGACCAAAGGCGTCAGAGGAGATGGTGCGTACGGCTGCTGAATGGATGCTGGCAGGAAGATTTGACGATTTGGTTCATTGATTGCAACCATTTATTTCCCATCAGTCTACCCACAATCAACCAATCCAACAGCATCCGATGAGGTAGCAGGAGAGAACCAAGAACTAACATGACATTACTGTGCGCCAGTTAATAAAGTTATACTAAACATCATTGAATTCATGCACAAAACTATGTGGTGGTCAACAAAAAACAAATTGCAGTATGCAAACCGTGGAGGTCCAAAATCACAGACAGAGGTGCAACATATCAAGCTTCTTTTGACATTTGAAGAGCGGTAAGTCAAGGCTAACATTTACTTAGTTAGCGAGCTAGTGCTAAGCTAACATTAGCTTAGTAGCTAAATTTTTCACAAACTTGATTTTTGTAAATTTAATAAATTATTACCCCCCAACCACATTGAAAGTGTTTTACAGGTTGCAAAACGTGAGGCGCACCACACAGCCTTTTTTTTCCTTAATTGAATGCCACTTGTAAGAAAAACGCTTGCTGTGTCTCTTTATTGTTGCAAGCAAACCACCCCATTGCATCCTTACAATGTACCATTTCTTTCACAGTAATTAATATCTGGTTCCTAAAGTGTTCAGGCAGAGGGTACTTGTTGTAGCTCTGGTTGAGGGTGAGAGGCTGTCAGAGACCCTAAAAAAGAGGGTGGATCATGGAGAGTACCACCAGTTGGTCCAGGAGCTTCTCCTCAATGATTGAATGAATGATATTTTAGGATGACAATGTCTATGTCTATTGTTGGGCACAACCTGGTCCCTCTTCTGATCACAAGAGGCAGATAGACCAAGGAAGGGTTCATTCGGCAGCTTCACTGTAAGTGTTTGGGTTGTACCTCTGCACAGAGCTGAATGGAACAGCAGAAGAGGAATGTATTTCCTTGGGTGACCTCAGTACCAGTAAAAAATGTCAAGGTACAGCTTGACTTGGTGGTTTGCATAATAATATTACAGAGAATTTCTGAAGAGTTGGAGTTCATTTTCTCTCTAAAGTTGTGAATTCATCATCGTGAAGTGAGTGCGGGATGAACTCCTGGATGTGCGCTCAAGGGCACGAGCAGGGATCCAGCGAGAGGAAAGTGTAATCTGCCCGCACCGACACTGAGCGCTGACCCACGACCGAGGGCTGATGGGATACAATTTCAATCGACAGGCTCAGTCATTGGTAGGTACGGACCTGAAGCGGTTCAGGTCATATTTCTCTGGCCTTCATTAATTGGTATTTTGACTACAGTGCTCTCTCTTGTGGTAGACCACCAGTCCACCCACATGAAGTCCTTGAAGTGTGACATTGCAATTACACTCACAGTGACACATGGGAGAAAATCCCAGTCTGCTAATAGAGATCTGGCCGGCCTCTTCCCCCTCTCTGCACTGAAAGGAAAAAGGAATTTTCAATAACATGGCCATTTATAGCTGCTACCACATGGCAGAGTGAAGCAGGGAGCAGACGGAGGACTACTTTTCACTATTGATGGTTGTGTAAATGCTAATGTTTTGGCAATCAATACAGCATTACAGTGCCCCCGGTAAATAGAATTATGATCCGGACATACTGTATAAATGATCACATGATTGATGTGTTAAAGCACTAAAGCAGCACATTATGGTTTGACCGTATATTCAGCACAAAGAAAAGGTCAGTGGAATGGAAAGAAAATAATCAGACTGGGTCAATAATCCTGGTGCTACAATGTATTCGTCAGTGGCAACGTTGAGCCTGTTTTCTAACCAATAGCATTATTCATTAATTGGCAAAGTGTCTCATCTGCATCGGACAGAAGCCTCTGTAATGAAAACACACTTCTTCTGCGATCAGCAAAATGAATGCAGAGCAGTTTGTCTAATGCAAATACCGTTGCCATTATTCAAATGTGATCCCTGCATATAGGAAATACAGTACAGACTGGATGCTCTTAAAAGAGCAGTGTGTAGGATACAGGGGGATTTAGTGGCATCTAGCGGTGAGGATTGCAACCAGGTGAAACGTCTCTTTTTTAGAATTCCTTCAGCGTTCTTTGTTCAGGAGGTTTTTACTGGTAGCCGAATTATCCACAGGGGTCGCTTCCTCTCCTAAACAAACAGACCAGGTGATTTAAAGTGGCAAAAACACTAACTAAAGCAGTGTCACATTACAAATGAATGTTTCTTCAATGCTGTTTGGCATGTTGGAGACAGGACGCTAGCCCAGCATCTGCTAATGTGTGCCCACATTTTTTCTCTGATAACTTGAGATTTTTAGTAGGAGCCAAATTATCCACAGAAGTCTCTTCCTCTCCAAAACAAATGGACTAGGTGAATTAAACCAGTAAAAAACACAGAATAAAGTATTTTCATGTTACGAATCAGTTTCTCCTATGCTGTATGGCACATTGCAGACAGGCCGCTAGCCCAGCACCCGGTTATGTGTGCTCATCTTTTTTCTCTGATAACCTAAGATCCAGACCTTCAGGAGATTTTTAGCGGGAGCCGAATTATCCACAGAGGTCTCTTCCTCTGCAAAACAAACAGACCAGGTGATTAAAACCAATTAAAATGAGGAATAAAGCAGTTTCATGTTACAAATCAATGTTTCGTCAATGCTGTTTGGCATGTCTTGACGGGCCGCCAGCCCAGCACCTGTTAATGAGTGCTCATTGTATTCTTTGATCCAGACATTCAGGAGGGTTTTAGCAGGAGCTGAACTACCAGCAGAGGTCTTTTCCTCTCCAAAACAAATGGACCCGGTGATTTAAACTGGTAAAAACACAAATTAGAGTTTCTCCTACGTTTCTCACAAATTAGTGTTTCTCCTATGCTGTTCTGTTGACAGGCTGCTAGCCCAGCACCTGCTTATGTGTGCTCACCTTTTTCCCCTGATAACTTAAGATTCAGACGTTCAGGAGGTTTTTACTGGGAGCTGAATTATCAGCAGAGGTCTCTTCCTCTTCAAGGCAAGGCAAGGCAAGTTTATTTGGAGAGCACAATTCGTAAACAAAGTAATTCAAAGTGCTTTACAGAACAAGAAAATGCATTAAAATCACAATACAAAATAAAAACATAAATAATCATTATAAAATGAACTTTAAAAGAGAAGAGTGCAGATAAGATCCTTTCAGTCATATGCACAGTGAAATAGAGCTGTTTTGAGCCTAGATTTGAACATTGTCAGAGTAGAGGCCTGTCTCACATCTTCAGAAAGACTGTTCCAGATTTTAGCTGCATAAAACTGGAATCCTGATTCCCCATGTTTAGTCCTGACTCTGGGCACCAGCAGGAGGCCGGTCCCTGAGGTCCTCAGAGTCCGAGATGGTTCATATGGCACTAACATGTCAGAGATGTACTTTGGTGCTAGGCCGTGGAGAGGCTTCAGAACAAACAAACCCAGTACAATTTCTGAATAAAGCCATTTCTCATTACAAATCAGCATTTCTCTGATGCTGTTCGGCATGTTGCAGACAGGCTGCTCGTCCAGCACCTGCTAATGTGTGCTCACCTTTTTTCTCTGATAACTTCAGGCAGATCCAGATGTTCAGTAGATTTTTACCAGAAGCCGAATTATCCACAACGGTCTCTTCCTCTCTAAAACAAACAGACCAGGTGATTTAAAGTGGTAAAAACACTGAATAAAGCAGCTTCAAATTACAAATCAACATTTCTCCGATGCTGTTTTGCATGTTGCAGATAGGCTGCTAACCCATCACCTGCTTAGGTGTGCTCACCTTTATTCCCAGATAACTTAAGATCCAGATGTTCAGAAGGTTTTTACAGGGAGCCGAATTATCAGCAGAGGTCTCTTCCTCTCCAAAACAAACAGACCCAGTGACTCAAACCAGTAAAATCACTGAATAAAGCCGTTTCTCATTACAAATCACTGTTTCGCCTATGCTGTTTGGCACATTGCAGACAGGCTGCTAGCCCAGCACCTGATATGTGTGCTCACCTTTATTCCCTGATAACTTAAGGTCCAGACGTTCAAGAGGTTTTTCCTGCAAACTGAATTGTCTGTCTTTTCCTCTTCAAAACAGTCTAACTCGGTGATTTAAACTGGTAAAAACACTGAATAAAGCAGTTTCACGCTAATAAATCAGTGTTTTTCTAAAACTGCCCTTGTTGCAGAGGGGCTGCTAACTATGGTGGCCAACACATTTGGTTTGTTTGTTTTGGGCTACTGTAGAAACATGGCAGAGCAACATGGCGATCTCCGTAGACAACGACCTGCTCTGTATGCAGATATAAATGGCTTGTTCTAAGGCAACAAAGATTTTCGGGTGATTATACACTAAAGAAAACATACTTACTATATTATATTCAATTTCTGCCAATATATCCCCCGATTCTTGGACACACTGGACCTTTAAATTTAGCTCTACATAAACTTTCTCATGCACATAAATCAACAAGTTTTATATGAGATATTCTATTAAATTGTTTGAATAAGTATCTCTGTACATGTAAGTGTCCACAAGCTATACAAAACAGATAGAAAGACAGTGTGTGTGTGTGTGTGTGTGTGTGTGTGTGTGTGTGTGTGTGTGTGTGTGTGTGAGCATGTGAGCAAGCGAGAAAGAGAGAGAGAGAGTCTCCATAAAAATCCGACTTTAGCTCGGAGGCACAACTTGAATTGCATGACTAATAATATTTAATGACTGAAAAGATTCTCTCTTATGCAAACTCAGACAAATTAATTATGTTCTCATTAGGAGAGGTACTGCAGTTCACATACATGAAGGAAGTCTCTCATACTGTATCTACACTGTCCAGATAGTAAATGACTTGTTATTCTCATCATAATATGTCTCCGACAGCTAAACAGGCTGTGCAGCGAGATAGCGGGCCTGTCACTCTGACGTGCTGCAGTCTGCTTCCAATGGGGCTGATTTGAATTGATTTGCAGGCCATGTTGTTTTACAAGTGTTCAGGTGCAGGCGTCAAGTGGCCGCCCAACAAGCCCTCCAAATTAAATGTCAAAATGACTTCTTTAAAAACACTTAGACACACCAACATGATTTCTGTATCTATTTTTAGATTTTCTATTAATCAGATGTCTCTAATGATCATTTAAACTGCGCTGATTAATAGGCATGCACAGACCCCCCCTACATCTTCCTGGGGTTATAGCACACGGCAACCTCCGGGGCTTTAAAACAAAGCCAGCTGCAGTTCCTCTAATGGCCACTTGAGGCTGGCTCCAAAAGCGAGTCAGTCCCCACAGACCACCAGGTTAAAACACCCATCTTTACAGCAGAAATAAACATGTTTACAGTCCACATCTTTCTTGTAAGTATTAGACAGCTTGCTAATAATGCTATAAGAGCTACCACACCTGCTAGGAGTCTTCCCAACTCAACTGAGGGATGCCAAACAGAGCCATGATGGCATTAGGCTCAATGAGCTTCCCAGTTACCTCTAAAAACCACAGTCCAGTATAGTTAAACACCCACATACACAACCAAAATATATGCACATGGGTTGCAGGTGTTTGATGACATTTTTCACAAGTCGGGTCAATACATTCAGAAATCTTTAAACTCCCGACTTTGGTCCAATGAGTGTGGTGAACAGCTTTACACTGATTGATTGCAGACAGATTAGGTACCCACACAAAGCTCCTCGGAGAAATTCGCCTCCCAAATAGTCTATCTTCAATTAGCTTTTGTGATTTGAAAGAATCCAGCTGTTTCAATTTCCTATAATTTTGCACCAATTTATGTGAAACTGTGGGCCATCTGATGGGGAAAACCTTACCCAAGCCTTAGCGTTGGAATAATTGATAAAGGTATGAAAAAGAGTAGAGCTCTCTGGAGAGTGTCTCAGAGACGTAAATCAGCGGTGTCAAACACTTTAATCACGTTTTCATCCAAATTAGGTGCATTTTTTTTTTTACCAAATCACCAGAAAATCTGCCAAAGAAAATGAAAATTATTGTGTGTTTCCGTCCTCTATACTTAAACAAATTTTTAGGAGCATGGCTCTTCAAGAGGCACGACGAGATGAGGAAATTAAAAGAGTGTCCATCTATCATCAAATGATGGAAAACTCTGTGGAAATTGATGCCAATGTTGCCTTTATGTTTGCCTTATGTATTAATATGAGGAAGTTTACCAACACATTCTCCCTCCGACCTCGTCACATATCAATGTCATGGACTTTCCATGACGTGCAAGGTACCCTGGTTGCGTAGGTTGTTGGCTGTTACATGTATTGTCGTCTTTTAAAATTCACTTCTGTTTTCATGTATAGGTTGCACACAGTCTCTTTCAAAATAAATGCACTACATTGGTAAAACATCACAAATTGATTGGTTTATGCATCCGAAGCATATGATTGGGTTTAGGAAACTTCAGATTGTTAAACTTTCCTCATCACTACACACAGATCTGATGTTTTTGTCATCCACCATTTTCATCTTCTCAGGGGTTTAAGTTGCTGCTTGCTTTATGTACGTCATGGAGTATTCTCCAAGTCAGTTTCCACTGCACCTAGTTGCCTGTTGTTTTTATTGATACGCCTACTTTTTTCTGCAAAAAAAATTGAAAATGTGCCTAAATACAGGTCAATGGAAATGTACTTTATGAAAGAACAACTTTAACATGTACATTCATCAACATGAATCCTGGAAAATGGGAAAAAGGAGATGAAAAGAGAAGACACTACATCTGGGGATGTAGTTTCTTTAAAAAAAAAAACAAAAAAAAACAATGCAAGAAAGGACATTCTCAATCTACCATAAAACTTCAATTAAAAGCCTAGTCCAAATGAAACGCCCAGTCCCTTTTACAAATAAAGGCCTGTCTCAATTAGAGGCCTGGATGGTTGCCAAGTAGTTCATTTTTCTATAGAAGATCTTTGGATGTATAAAACATGTTGCTACCTCAAATTATGTGTTCATTCCTTGATTACCCTGTAAGTTATTCATATGCCTTTAGTCCATAAGGGTCCTCAGATCAAAAGAATCAAAAGGGTTTTTCATAAAAATTCATCCAAGTTGTGAGTATTGTTTTAACAGGATAACGTGGTGTTGTGTTGGTATGCTGGGTGCCGTAACCCTCGAATGCTGTAACTCTGTCTGAAGTCTAATTTTCAAACAAGTAATATTCATACTGGTTTAAATAAACAACCTGATTGTGTTGTAAGGAACGTCCCAAATATAGGCCCATTGATTTCAGTGATTTAAGCAAATAATAGCCCGGGCTACTAATTAAAGTTTACGCTATTGGTGCTCCCTAAATTAGTGCTAAAAAACATGCAGCGTCCGTCTCTGCTTTTTTTCTATTTGATCTGTTTGTGAGACGGTTGCTGTATTATCTGAGTGAACAAACTTAAACACATGTTTGCATGGGTTTCTCATACTATTCTGTACAATTTCATTATTGTCACAACAAATACAAGACACAAGTGGACCTGTGGGACCCCACCAGGTCACACATTGACAGTCTCTCAATACACTCTCATCGCCAGTTTTCCTTCTCTTTTTCCTCAGAAGAGTCATTCCCTCCTGCATCTTGTAAGCTTTTTTATTTCCTGAGGAGGGGTATAAGGGGGGACCCCATTTCTCTCCACCTCCTTATCCCTAAATCCAGCCTGGTTTCCATGAGAAACCGGCAGGAATGTGTTTCATTAACATTCTTTGTGGAATGCATATGCACTTCTTGTTCATCAAATCTAAAGCAGCCCACCGCCTCCCTAATCGAAAGCAGCCCATGACGCCTTTTAAGTGGGGCTCAAGTGTCTTCTAAAGAAGCAGCATGTCCATATGAATGCCACAAATGACCACATGTTTGAGGGTGTGATCCCCTTCGCTGGGAAGAAAGGATACAAATCAGTTTGGCAAGATTATAGGACAGGAACGACGTGAACGTGTGCCGCCATATTGGCTCTTTAGAGGTGATTAACTGATCATGTCTCCAAATCGAACTTCAGC
This sequence comes from Epinephelus fuscoguttatus, assembly GCF_011397635.1. Taxonomy (NCBI): domain Eukaryota; kingdom Metazoa; phylum Chordata; class Actinopteri; order Perciformes; family Serranidae; genus Epinephelus; species Epinephelus fuscoguttatus. The sequence continues at coordinate 24,177,874 of NC_064771.1, forward strand.
TGTATTTTTTGTCTTGTTATTTTCTTTTTATTTCTTTTTTTGGTGTTGCAGGCCTCACTGTCATCTTGTTCCCTCTTCTGTGTGTTTTAACCCTTCTCATTGCCGGAGCAGAGCCAGGGGGCCCTTTCCTCATTTAGAACGGGGAAGGAGCCCAGAGGTCGCGGGGACCTCTACACTGACCTGACCTCTGGGGTCAGAGCACACACACACACACACACATGGATACAGAAAGTAAAAGCTCTCATACAGCTGTCTGTCATCCGAACACTTGACATATTTTGAGTAGTGACATGCAGCTCAACAAACATGGATGCCTCAGTGACAGGAGAAGGATGAAGCCATTATAGTGGTAGATTTTTTTACCCCAAATCCAATTGGCTCATGGGAAATCTCTGCAGTGTGATGGATGTAGTGATGTCTTGTTACTAGGATGTTGTTTTTTATCTGTGATGTTATATCCCTTTGAAGAATTTCTTTGAGTGCCTTTAAAGGGGCCATTCACCAAAACTGCCAAATACATTTTTTATCACTCAGCCCAAGACGTGTCTGGGCCATGTAGATAGTTTTGGTGTTATATGTCAGAGGTTTTGACATATCTGTTTTTGGAATTTTTCCCAAGCATTAAAGCATTACGAAAACTCAGTGTTGTGCATGAACATGTTTAAAGAGCGTGTTTATTGAATATGCTCATATTTTTGGTGAACTGAACGAATCACTTTCTAATTTATGAACTCAAATGTGAGTGTCTTTCACTCTCACGACAGTTAACAACAGTCAGTGTGACCCCTGCTGACACAACACCACTGCTGAAGCCAGTTCATATGGATATTTAAAGAACTTTTTATGAACAAATCAGTAAGTTACAAATTCCACACTTACATGCATATTGTGCCTGCAGGGTCTGAAAAAACATTCTGCTGAAACATCCAACCAATCTTGGGAAATGTCTGCAAGGGAATGATGATTTTATTTTATTAAAACAGCAAAAACAAACTGAAGACATTTTTGTAAACTAAATTCACTTTGCAGGACTTTAATAGCTCAAGTTCAAATTGTAAACTATAAATGTGAACTAGTTTATTTAATTTGTGAACTGAGCAAAACTGTTGACTATGAGCCCTGTGAATTTTTTCAGAGTAACCATGATATTGTCTATAAAAAATTAAATAGTGATAATAGTTCGAGAGTTACATGAGAAGATCTTTAGACCTACTATTGTTTGATAAATATGAAGCTAGCGTGATTAGCTTTGGTGAGCATGAACAGCTATCCTGTCACATAACACTTAACACTTAGTGAGCATCAGCTGCTAATAGGCAAACTTCGGAGAGAGCCAAGCTAACGTTAGCTGTTTCTCCCTTTATGTTAAGCTAAGCTAGGCTAAGCCAAATGGCTGCAGGCTGTAGAAATACAAGAGTAGTGCCAATCCTTTTATTTAACTTCAGGAAAATATAAGTGTGTTTCCCAAATTGTCATACTACTTCTTAAAGGGCCAGTGTGGGCCAATGGGTTGAAAACAGTGACATCAGTGGTCAAATTCTAGATTGCAGGGCTCACTCGCTCACCCCTCCCGTTGGGTAAATGACGGTGGCCTCGTAGGGACAAAAAGCCTTGCGCACAAGTTTTTCAGGAGTAGGTCCATCTAGCGATGAGATGAATCTTTATTTAGAAATCTAAGCCATGTTACGATATTGTAATGAATCCCTCACGAGCAGGAGACCAGAGGAGCGTTCGGGAAAAAGGCCCATTTATTTGAGCACTCCAAAAACTCTGGTAACACTCCAGGGGGTAAAAGACTGTCCCAAACTCTGACTCTTCTAGCGTAACACACACACTCCATACACACATACTCGTTTACCATACCGAGTGGGGACCCCCTCCCCTCTCTGCTCCACCAATCTCCAGCCCGCACACTGACTGACAGCATAGCCTGTAAACAGAGCTCAGCTGTTTATTTAGCCTAGCAATATCTCTGGACTATAGTAGCTGCAATGGACGACTTTGAACGCGATTTTGAAGAGTTTCTTGTAGCGGACACAGACCCAGAGCCATACCTGTTTGAGCCGGAGCATACAGATGAGGAACTCCATGTGTTTGATGCTGAGCGGGCGAGAAGAGAGGCTGAATGCACAGAATGGGATTCGGTGCTACTGCTACCATCGTTGGGGAGATATATCATCAGGAGGAAAAGCGCCGCAGAGAGTGCATCATAAGGAGTGAAGTTGCAGCTTCTTTTCCTCGCAGATGACGGTTCGGGTTCGTTCTCTCCTGTTGCGTGGTAAGTGTGGTCCATTCACAAACTTTATAACTAAAAAAACTTTTCACTACTCTCTATCGACAAACTACTAACACTCTCTGCTGTTTCCTCCTCCTTCTTCCTTACTCCCGCTGTCTACGTTGGTTCATTTATACACGCGAAACGCATTCTCTGGCTGGCTGGATTGTCCGCTCGGTCTGCCGTACATACATGGCGGCGCAAGATGGTGACCTCTCTAAAGCAAGGCCCTTGATATATATATATATATATATATATATATAAAAGCATAATTATAAGGCTACGAAAACCAAACGAATTTATTTTATAGCGATTATACACTTGTATAAACATATTAATGGGTAGGATATTCAGATTCAGATTGACAATAAACCATGCCAAATATTACACACTGGCCCTTTAAAGCTTAACCAGTAGGACTTGTGGCCTATGCTAGCAGGTAGCCTACTTTTGCAGTTAGCAGAGCGTTGGCTACTTGAAAATATTGTGGTGCAGCTCAGTTAAGTTTCAAGAAATGTAAAAATCAACCTGAGTAGTAAATTCAGAAAATGTATATATGTATTGAGTCAGCTGTAACTTAAACAGCTGTATGTTGCAATTGAGAGTGTGAAAAGTAGTTAGCAAGTGAGCAGAGAAGCCTAAACAGTTAGCTAGCTAGCTAGCTAGTTATGTTTTGTGTGAATATCTAAGTAGCAGACCTAGCTAAAAACAAAAAAGAAAATACACTTATAATTAACTCACTAAAAATAATAAGGTCCTTTCAAATAAAGGCCAAAACCCCCCAAAAAATTATCTCAAAAGGAAATAAAATAGCTGAAAGAGTCAGCTAAAAGTAATGGATACACAGTTGAAAGGGTTAGCTAACAGCTAAATGTCTAGCTTCTAGCATTTACCAAACTAACTTTCACACTGACAGTTTAATTACGTGAAAAAATACTAACATTATTGTAAAATATTGTAAACATAGGGTGGAAATAATATGTTAAATAATCCAGTTAATGACCAATTCAGATGGAAACATATGGAACCTGATGGCTGGTGTTGATGAAGAAGTACTTGAGTTCATGGGATGCAGGGATACGTCTTCAATAAATGCCTGGGAATCATTGCCACCCAAATAAAATCCCAGCGACCTTCACTGGGTTGGGCTGGCAACAGCAATCCTACAAATCGATATCTCAAAACCTGGACACATTAAACTATCCTCATGGCCAGATATCACCACAGATAAAATGAAAAATCTGTTTTGTAATTTGGGGGAAGTAACCATTTAAAGCCCTGTCACCTCTGCAACAGCTCCATCACACGCGTTACCTCTTTATGACGAGGTTTATGACTCAAACACACGCCGCAGTCGGTCTTCGAGGAGATGCTGTGACTCAACTGGCCGCTGACACACTGACTAGAAGGCACTTGGCAGCAGGAAACACAAAGCAGATCAAAACAAGCTCTGGTAGATCTGTGTGGTCTCTTTGTGGCGCGGCAGACGTGGAGAGAGGCAGCAGGGAGCGAAGGGGGAGGCCACCGTGTTTCACCTCCTCGAAAATCAGACAGAAAGTCATTGATTTTCCCATGACATACCCAACCCCCCAAAACACACCCCTTTAGAGTCAGACGGCTGGCGTGGTGAGCATGCACACCATCTCACATACAAACACGCTCCTCAAACCCGGAGCCCTACCCCCCACCTCGGCCCGGCGACCACCCCCTCTTCCCCTATCTCTCCCTGGCTGTCTCTCTGTCTCTCTCCCCCTGTCTCATTTATGCCTTTGCGGAGCAGCTGCTGCCCAGAGAACTGAGGGAGCAGCATTCACATCTGAGCACATTAGTCACCAGATGTCACCTTTTGCTGCCAGCCCATCGAACATCCAGGCAGACAATGCCCCATGCATTCTGAACATCTGACTTACGACGTCTCCTACAAAGGGGGCTGGGTGGCGCTCTGGACTCCGACAGCCACGGCTGGTGGAGCTCAAAGCCACGTCGACAGTGACACCTACAGCTTGTCCACACACACTTGAAGTGGAAAAGCTGCTCATGAGGCGTTAATATCAAAGAACACACTGATAAGGGATGAGATCTCTGCAGGATGGATGACAGCAAGTAGATTTCACACCAAAAAACTGCTACTTTTTATCTTCACACCAAACATTTTACTCAGAAATGTGACGAGAATTTTGAGTGTTTACCTGTTTTTTTTCCTGTATCCTAAATATGTCTGAGCTGCTCAGAGATCTGAGTCAAGTGGCGAGATGCTTTCTGACAACCCTGATGTTGCCTCCGACACCTGCAACAGATCTGCCGCTGTCACCTTGAGGGTATCAAATCTGTGCTCAGACTGAGAGGCGGCAGCTCGACGCGCTCTGCACTACAGACATAAGGAGAACAGACATCGGGACATAAGGAGAAGGCCAAGTAGAAGGTCTCGCTCAGAGTAAGTAAACAGAGGTAGGAGCACACAGAAAAGCAAAAAAAGCCCAGAGGCATGAAATGTATGAATTGTAGAAATCCATTAACTGGCACATGTTCGTCTTTAAGCCTCAGGTTGATGTGAAAGTTTTCTATTTCAAAATATGCATCTCTCTCAATCAGGTTCACTCACACTCTTAAATAATTCATGGCAGTCTGAGAGGAGATGACACGCTTATATGACTTCAGTGATCTTTTACTTCTTGTTTGCATTCAATAGTTATAAAGATTAGTTTAAAACAGTGGTGTCCATCCTGGGGGTCGGGACCTTTTGAAAGATCACAAAATAAATCGAAGGGCTCATGAGATGATTAAGACTCCATAATGTAGCACTGCACTCCTATAACATTGTCGGACTCATGATGGACAGTCTAAAAATTAATGTAGCAGAAACTATTCAATACATTCTTTCTCCTTGTCAAACTATTACCCACAATGCAATGTAAATCCCCAGGAACAGCACCAGGCTTTGAAGCCAACTTTACATAGTGGCCAAAAGTGGAAATACAACGACAGGATCCGCCATGTAATGAAATAGGGCCCAAAAAGATGTTTTCCCATAGATTTACATTTGGTTAATCAGTGGATACATTTTTTTTGAGCGTCACAACCGCCAGCAAAATGACTCATTTTTCTATCTGGATTTCATCTATTCTGTCTGAAAACATTTTGAAAATCTAGACAAGTTCGAAATTAAATATTTTTTTTCCCCATTCTAGTTAGTTAAGCATGAAAGCCTAGGCTGCCCTTGGCCCTGCTTGGCAGCCCTAAGTCTCTAGTGCGATTGCTCTATGGGCCCCACAATGTGGAAAATCCGGGTAATTTCACATCATGTAAATAGAGCTTTTTTGGCTTCATGTGCCACTAAGCAACTTTCATAGGAATGAATGGGGCCCCGCCTCCAATGCTGTATCCAGGTCTCTTAAAACATCTAGATTCTTTAGATGTAATACATAAAGATTCAGTTGCGTGAGGCTAATAGCAACTAATGTAACCTCGATAAATTGCTTCAAGTGACTCCTTCTGGAGACACTGAAGGCTTTATACAACTATAGCCCCGTTTCCACCAAGCAGTACAGTACGGTTCAGACCGGTACACTTTTTCCACTGTGAAAAGTTGTGGATGGTACCAATGGAACCGTTCCTTACCGTCCCCATTTTTGGTCCCCCCTCTGTTGGGGTACCTAGCACACAGATCTGGTACTAAAAGGTGGAGCTGTGAACACTGCAGTCTGTTGATTGGTCAATAGAGGACGGTCACTCTGCTCAGGGCTGAGCTGTGGCTGGTTTTGAGGCTCATGTAACCACTGTTCATACTGTGGAGAGTTTTATTAGAAAGGATGTTTTGCTGCCTGTAGTCTGAGATAAAACAGCCTCCTTCACTGGGCCGACTGCCGGCGACTTTTAAGGTGGAACGTTAACTTGTAATGTTACTCAATGTACGAGTTGACAATGTTAATCCATCAGCACACCTTAAATTTCAATGTGACAACTTTGACCATCACTTTAGTTTTTATATGACACACACTTTTAGTAATGAGTGGATCTTTAAGCATTTATATACAAAAATTTTGACTGGATTATGTGAACTGCATATACTCTAAACCTTACTCGGAGAAAAAAAAAGTGTTGTAGAGTGTTGTTCCTGTGGGCTCCAGCAACACTAAACCCCTGTGCTTACCTGAGAAGGATTAAATGCACTAACCAGCTATTTTTAAATATCCCATGGAGAGAGACTCTCACTGCAGCCTGTTTTATTTTGTTCAGAAAATGTCGGCGTGCAGCCTCGTTCTGTGGACGATAAACAAAGTGCAGACTTTCCTCTCTGTCACTGGTAATGAAGAAACAGAGTGCTGGACGGAGCCGTGAGTGACAACAACTCCGCCCACATTTATGGGTACTGTTTATCAAACTGTAATTCAAATACGACCGGGTGGCTAGTGAATTTAATTGCATTCAGTTTGCCATTACCACGTTTTTCCCATAGCCTAAACAATACCTACCGTGTGGGGTTTGCAGAATCGTCAGATACTGAAGTTTATTTCTGATGATAGGATTGGTTTTCCTGTTCAGTGACTGATTATTTGCAGGTGCACTTACTTTGTGTTTTAATCTGACTCAACTGTTGGCTTGTTTACAGCTTGTCAGATCGTCTTCTCATTTCTCGCCCTGTTTAGCAATGTCATCCTGTTCTCACATCCAAACAATTACTTTGGTGGGTACATTATCATAATGGCCAAAATTATGAAAATAAATGCTAGGAAAATACTCACTGGAAATGATTTTGGTTTCAGGTTTCACCAGTCAAACCGTTTGGAAACCACACATGACTTTATGACACAAATAACACGACTGTTTCTGCTCATGACTTCACGCTGCAGTCATATATCCACAGATCGTTGCCCTGGATCAGACAAACAACAATTTAAGTGCTCTTTTACTCCCATTGTTTATCCTTGTTACGCCTTATCAGCAGAGTGATGCTTCCTCCTCCACCCTGCCCGCCTCCCTCTCCTTCCTTCTCTCCATATATTAAACGATGGGTGGCACTTTCCCCTCACAGCGCTATCTGCTACGTCGAGTCACCTCCAGACACATTAGCATATTTATCATCAGCTTCACAGACTTCAAAGTCAGTGCTTGCTTCTCAGAGAGATGGGGAAGCGCCACCAGGAAGCCAGCGCAGATTGCAAAGCACTAGGTGTTCCCCAGGGATCAAATATCCATTTAGGTAAGAGGAGGGGGGAGGCTATAAGCAGACTCCAATTCATTTATTTGCAGTGGTGATGATGTCTTTAGCAGTGACTTTAAATATTTGCTCAGTGCTAACCACAGCTTTCACCACAGTTTTGTGATGTTAACACGCAGCTAATGCTGGAGGGAGGATTTTTCAAGGTTTTACTGGATGTGTAAAGAAGGATCCTGTCAAGAAGATTATTTACATGCCACGCAACATACACATACATCAACAAAACAAACAGAATTTAAGCCTATTTACACAAAATATCAAATCATAATGCAAATTAGCACCCTCACAGTGCACTTTTTCGCGTCTATTTATCAATGGATCCTCTAATCTGTAGATCCGTGCTGGCAGGAAACTGGATAAACAGTACACTAAATCTTCAGTAAACAACATCAGTCTTACCTGCGCTTTGTCCGCCCATGAAAGCAGCTCGGGTCAGGCTGCATTTGTCCTCACTCAGTGCACACTTGATGGACAGCTTGTCCCAGTGTGTGGCCGGTGAAACAGCCACTCGGGTTAAAGAGAGGTCAGTGAGCAATGGGTTGCCCATTGCATTACTGTACTGCATCGCTGTATGACAAGCTTTAAGTTCAAGGACTAATGTGGATATTGGCTAGGAGAGGCGATACAGTCAGGTACAGTACACAATACAGGATTCACACTTTAATGTTCTCACAATAATTTCAACAAGTTGGGAGCGTACATGTACAACATTTATTCATTTTCCCTCCTTTAGGCATAATATGTGCAAAAATTGTGGAGTTTTTAAGGTGTCACTAGCTGTTTTTAATTGAGTCTATAAAACCACTGTAATGAAAAATGAAGTGTTGTTTGTATAAGCAGACCTTAAACTTAACTGAGGAATAAAAATGTCTCAACTGCTTCTGCCTCACCCTTTCACGTATAGTGGTCACTACAGTGGACAGCTATTCGAAAGCCATTTTCTTGTATATGCATGCGTTTTGATGCTATAGTTGCATTTAAGTGACTACAGTGGACCCTAGTGCGTCATGCTATACACTGCCACCCACTGGCCAGGTGGTGTCAGTGCAACACAAATCTCTCAAAACCAAGATGGCCGACAGAACGCAAAAAATGTTGTGCAGCTCAAGAATATCTCGCCAGTCCTTTCTGTAATAAGAGATGGGGGCAGATTACCAGAGACATAACCAATTAAAAGATGGGTGAGTTCTTAATGTCTTCCTACGTTTGCATTTTTAAACAGAACATATTTTGATATTTTGTAAAAATGAGATACAATATAGACAACAGCAAGGAGGTTGTTTTTAGAGATGGTCATTACCAGAAGTTTCAGCTCTGGTTTGTGGGTTTGCGGATCAAGTTTGAGCGATTAATTAACCCATATGTTTGTGCCTGACCTGCATAAACCAACAAGTAACCTGAAAGCCAGAAACGTGGTGTATGTGCCAGGCTAGCATTTCTCATGAATATATGCCATCTTTGGATCCAGTTTACATTTCTATAGTACATCCATGGTCACACTTTTTTTTGGTTCCAGAATGCCGTCAGCAGGAATCAGGGACTAATTTTGTCACAAAGTTGCATAATTGCCTAGAGTTGGTTCATGTTCTCACGGTAGCCTTGGACCAAACGTCTTGAAAACGAACCCCGTTTTTCATTTGGGGGTTCCTGGTCTAGACCGATTCACGTCTCCATAAACGTTCAAATCAAACATGTAATGTACTCACCTCATAGGCACAGATGTTAGGAAGGTGTACGGGGGTTGCTGTGTGTTTGTATATCTGTTATTGTTCAATAAACATGCATTTTATCTCGGGATATCTACAAATTTTCTTCACCCCTTCTTCGTCCTGCAATGGATGAGTGCACCGGCTTTCTACTGCGCCACAGTGCCGCTATAGCGGTTGGGAGGTGTATTGCACATTGGTAGTAAGAGGCTCTAGCCTTGGACCGAGACTTACTTAAAATGCATGTTTATTGAACAATAACGGATATACAAACACACGGCAATCCCTGTACACCTTCCTAACATCTGTGCCTATGAGGTGAGTACATTACATGTTTGATTTGAACGTTTATGGAGACGTGAATCGGTCTAGACCGGGAACCCCCAAACGAAAAACGGGGTTAGTTTTCAAGACGTTCATGCAATGAACGTCTTGGTCCAAGGCTAGTTCTCACGGCAGCATTTACAAGCGGACCACATCAAAAGCCTCTTGTGAGGAAGCTGCTCTTGATTGGTCAGAATTTCCATGTGGGAAAAATCCAGGAAGTAAACAAAACATTGAAGAAGAGTACACTTGTAAGATAAATGCGACACTTTCTAATGTCACAATGGAGGGACAACTACGCAGGTTGATTTTAGTGCTGCTCATCGTGGACTATATTGCTGTCATTGTTCATTTTAGTCAAACCATACAGTTTGAAAACGAGGCGCGGCTCCAACTAGAAAACAATGTTTTGATGCATTGGATGTGCTGAATGTGCATATTAAGGCAGTACAGGAGGAGGTGCACATTAATAATCCTCCAGGACTGTAACATGCTCATGTTTAACCCAAACAATGTATCATGTGACTGCAGTTGGTTCGGATCCAGGTCGGAACACGTTCTCATCACAAACAAACCGCACCAGAGTTCGTTTGTAACCGGACTGAGACCACCTCTTCAAGAAGGTCTCGGTGCGGTTGTTTTGGTGGGCATCTGAGTGTGATTGCTGTGTTCACACCTGCCCAAACAAACCGCATTTAGGGGGCAAATGAACTGAACTGAACTGATTGATTGAGCTGAACCAAACAGGTGTTAAAGCACCCTAAAATCACACTCTGCGGTGGCATCAAAGCCGGCATAATGGCTGATCTTTGTTATGGCAGTATTGTGGAATCTCTGTTATAGAAAGGGCCTATATTTTATGACAACACACAGGATTTTGCTATGCTACTTCTCTGGCGTGACCGGCCTTAACTGCATCTTTGCCCGGTGCTTCACCTATGCAGCATAATGATGTAGTCAACACTGACAGGATGCTATTTCTGTCTATTTGTCACATGACACTTGGCTTACACAAGGCTTACTCTTGTTTTGATCCCTTTTAATGTGTACAGACACTTCCTGTGAACCACCACCGTGTGAAATGCCTCCTCTTTTCTCACACGTTCTCGCTTGATTCTTAAACATACATGCTCTGTTAATAATGTGATTTGAATCATTAATACGCTATGTTGTAGGCACCCATTATAATTGGAAAATTAGTTACAGCACAGTGTCTAACTGCTTCCTACAACACTAATGCCATCCCTCTCTCTGTGTCATCTAAACCCTATGCTAATGAGGCCTGGGCACACAACATGCAGGAGGTTGAATATCAATTTAATCAGGCCCTCCCTGCAGGGGCTTTCAGAGAGAAATGACAGCCAAAGTGCATTAGTAATTCTACTGCTGTCACTTCTCATAGCTGCTTACCTTGCAAACAAACTGCTCTAATGGCACCTGCCTGCTGGGCAATTTAGACACTGTAGAGGCAACAGAACATGAAATGGACTGGAGACCACTGACCTAAATAGGAGAGGGCCAGCTCTAAACAAGGAGTGGCCGTCTTATCGTTGGAGTGGAAAATATGTGTGCTATGTGTGTGGACGATTAAAATACCTTACTGTAAGTGTGTTTTTAGCAGAAATGTGATAAAAGAGGGAACACTTACATCAATCAAAAACCTGTCTGTGCAACAACAAAAAAAGGAAAAGCCTCTTGATGTGAAATTTCTGCCAATTTGTTTGTCATCAAAAGTGTCTTATCCTCACATCCTGATTAGTATCTACAGATAACAGGCACAAATAAATACTTTAATACGCAAATGAATAGATAAAAGGAGGAGTTCATTACCTCCACTCATACAATTGAATTGCATTGACATAATCCCCTCTTATTCCTCAAGGGGATGGGGGAGGGAGAGTGCATGATGGGATTGGTGGCGTGTGTGCATATGTGTGTGTGAGTGTTGGGGGTGGCATGGCTCATTTCAGTGTCAGCCTCTGTGCATCAGCAGCAGGGGAAAATATGTCGTTTCTCACTGCAGCCAGTGTAGCAGCCCATGTTTTCATTCACTCTGTGTCATCATAACACACTGATGCTTCCCAGTGTCAGCTCTGAGGCCTGGTTTGAACATGATGACTGGTGAGCTAGCGCCACCTGTTGTTAGTACTCACACACTGACTGACTGACCGGCCTGCTGCAAGTGTGATATTTTGTGTTGTTCGGCTCTCAGTTCTATCAGGCTGCTTTTTATTTGTCGTACAGTTCGACTGCAGTGCAAGACCCCTCCTTCAGCCGACTGCATGCTCAATATGCTGCGGCCAGATGCCTCTTAGCAGCCAGGCCTTTTCGCATCAATATGTCAGGTCAATAGTGTTGGGTGGTATTGAATGTGTCAGAGAAAAGAACTTAACTCGAGGAGGTGGGCTGGTGGTGGTGGGGGTGAGGATGGCGTCCAGGTCTCCTCCAGTCGGGCAGATCCATTCCAAGCCCACAGAGAAAAAATAAAAAAATCAAGGCCGGGATCAGCTGGACAGGAGGGAGTAAGAATTTGTCAAGAGTATAGATGGGTCAAGTGGTGGCATCGGATCTATAGAGCCATCCGACTGTAGAGGGAAGTGCACACTGTGTAGTGCTACTTGTAGCTTGCTGCTTATAAAAGTATCGTTTAAGCCTCATTGTTGTGTAAGACACTGTTGCAGACAGTGGGCCATAATCAAAAGTCGTAACTGAAATTCAGGAATTCTGTCAGTATGAGAATTGACCTTTGGCTAAGCCCCGCCCCTTTGTGATGGTCCAACAAGCTGTCAGAGTAAGCATGGAGCCCACACTGTTGCACTCCAGGAAATGTTATCATAATTTTGGAAAAATGAAAGAGTGATTCCAGAAAGAAGCGGACAGAGGGGTCTACAGTCTGTGTTTGAAGGATATATCCAGGATGTCAAACTGACTCAGCAGCAACAACAGGTTAAAAAGACAAAGATAGTTAGAAGCTAAAGCCGAACTATAGGCTACAGATCACAGTGTAAAAGTGAACCACCACATCACTGCTGATCGCCACACAAGACAATGAATATAAAGGGAAACTTTGCTGATATTGAACCAGCTGTGTGGCATCACAGTGTGTGCAGATGGATGGTGTTTGGCTGCCAGCACCTGGACCTCCGCCACCGGACGGGCAGGGATCTCAGAGGGAAGTCAAACAACATTCATCTGCGCACAATGTGATGACACACAGTTGGTTGAATATCAGTAAAGTTTCCCTGCTTCCCTTCAGCTAGCTAGCTAACCCTACACTTTTCAGGATCTGATTTTGGTTTTGGAACAGGGAAGAAACGTATATCTTTTTCCAACCTCTCCAGGTAACGAGTATCATTAATACATGACGTGCCCCAGGCACAACGTTTAGCTCCAAATCCACAAAACCAGCCTGAAAATGAAGGAAATCTGAGACGATTGCATTAGAGTCAATGGAGCACAGCTGTGTTGTTGTCGGACCCTGGTCTGGGCCGGCTTGATGCTACGTTACGATTGGCCAATCTGCGTCCGGGGGAGGGACTTCGCAAAGGGTCAATTAAGGAATGAAATACTGATGTACTTTGATTTCTTAGTACATTGACTAATACCAGTACAGATAACATTTGTGTTCCACAAGAAAACTGTTTAAATGTGTTATGTATCTCTGTATACATGTTAGGTAATTCATTGTTCTCTAAATAGGCTGGTTGTCCTTTTCCTTAAAAAGACAAATATACAACGTCAATTTAGAGAAGCTCATTGCAAATGCTCTGGCTAAAGGTTGTCCCGAGCCCTTTGGCCCCTGAGCCTGGGCCTGGTAGACTCGTTTGATAATACACCCATGGTATTAATGGATATCCTTGGGCTCATTTATGTTCAGCGTTAGATACAGAGATGGACAGAGCCTTCCGTCTGTACTCTGCATTCATTTCTCCGGTATTCGTGGAAGCTTGCAGATACGGACAGAACGAAGCAGTACCACCGGAGATCGTGGACGCAGTGTAGCCTAATTCAAGCAAGATACGACGGTACGAGGGATGAATAAATTTAAGTAATAGCAGAACGGAACGAATCGGTAATGTAAAGACCTCTCCGTCGTGTCCATATGTAACACTATATGGATGTAGAGACCACCACCATTAATACTGCCTCCTTTGAAGGTACAGTATTATTGTTGTGTGAAGCTTTTGACTTTAAGTGCCGCCTGTTAGCTCTATCTAAGCCAACATACAGGACACATGAAAGTATGAAGGCAGTGATGTTTACAACGTTTTAAATTGACGTATCCAATTTTGTACCTAAAGGAAGTATAAATGACCCTTTAGCCTGTCTAGTTTCAGAAGATACCTTCGTTCTTGCTTGAAAATGAAGCATGCCACGGCCTCTTAAAGACAGTAATAATGGCCTCTGAGTATTTTCGCTGCAGGGGTAAGTGCAGTGGGGAGCGACGACAATTGTATCAAGGTGGACATGGCCCCCTGCCCCCTCTTGAGGATGTCATTGATTGCACCTGAAACATGACTCTCATTACATGATGCACAGCAAAACTTTAATTACCGCCACTGCCACACAGCAGCATACAGACTTTGTACCTTATAGACCTTTGAACATACGCGCTTGTCATTTCACTTTTTGTTGTTTTCTGGTCTTAAACATGATCAAGAGTTCTCTATGTACACCTATAATGAGGGGCAGCCTGGCGTGATTAGTATTGTCTTGGGCACACATTAAATCCTGATAGGATGACACAGAGCAAGACTAAACATTTCCCATCCTGTCATGACGACTGCTCGTTTAACCATGGCAGATACCGAGGCAAAGGGGGGGTGTTTGTTTGAGCACCGCGGCTGGTTTCATTTCTCCCTTAAGTATATGCATGAATATTTAAGGTGCCGCATGCAGTCGATGAGACTACCTGATGGTCTGTTTAACCAAGGCCGGCTGCTTTTTCACTAGACTCCCTCTCGTCTTTAACTACTACAGCGCCCCAGTGAGAGTCCCCTTGAAAACAATTGATTCATAGTCATCTATCTCATAGCCGAGGGCTGGGTAATCACAGCCAGAGAATCGAATCTACCACACTCCTGTTCCACCAGGGAGAGGAGTCTGTAATGAAATAACCCTCCTCTCTGCCTTAATTGTCTTTTTGGCCAATGGCATAAAGATTCAGGAGTTGGGTTGTTTTTTTTGCTTCGGTGGAATTAGGAAAATTATTTAATTAGGGCGTACATTATCAAGCTTCTGATAAAGCAAAGCAAAAATGTGAAGGCTGGATACTGTCAGTAGCAATGAATGTGCTTCTTTGAGGGTTCAACATGCAACTTTTAAGAAATCCTTGTTATCAGTGGCACCTCTCTTTGAGGCCGTTGAGCGAACTGCAGTCAGCGTCCTCTGCAGCCACAAACGAGCACCTGCGTCACACCCAACAGTGACAAATGGTTGACTGGCATCATATTGATAAAACAAAATAAATTACAATCATATTTAGAATAACATCACTATCTGTATGTTCATATATCATTTGGACCACTGGCTCCATGATACTAACTAGCTTTCCATTTGCAAAGTACTAGCTGACGTTCCAAAACAACCAACAACAGACTCATACAGAGTAGCTTTACAGTTAACTGTCAAACCGTTAGGTTACGGTTAGCTCGTTAGCCACCCAGCTAGCTGTAACTTAGCTCTGTAGCATGGATCTGGTGTTGGTTGCTTAGTAGCTGGAGTCTGGATGAATCAGCTGTTATCCACTCAACACAGTATTTTGCTGTGTTTGCTAGCTAGCAATTAGTCCATGTTAGAATGTAAGCCAACGTTAGCTGTCATTACCACATATCACAACACACATACATGTCAGTGTTTCCTCTTGGATAGTTTTCAGCACGGGGGGCGCTGAATTTATGATATGGGGCACTGAACTTTTTATCATTTACTTCTGATTTTGTCAGATGCCACTGCTTTGACAGTAATCTGGGCGTTAGTTACCAACGCACAAAGATAACTTTTGTGGTGGTATAATTCACACTGGGTGGCGGCAGTCGTTGATGCAGCAGCCACCAACCAAAGTTGTCAAATACCGGCACTATGTAAGTGGACGTCTATGTAAGATACCAAAACACAAAGGCACCTTTTGCGGTGTTATGAAACGCACTAGCTGTTGGCAGCTTGTAACACTGCTGTAAACAACATAATATAAGAGACGGGAAAGTCCCCATGGGACAGGCAGGGCTCAGAGAGGAGGTGACTGGGTCCTGTGAACCCTAGACTTTCACCCAGGAGCCTGCTAGCCTGCTGTTTGCTTCCTGTCTGAATGTTAAGCTGAACTATGATGTCTTTTTTTCTAAACCTAACCACGTGCTTTTGTTGCACAGGATTCAAGTCAATTTTGAAAAAGACTACATGAATCCAAGGAGCAGAAACGTTACATTTTGTGTCAAAAAGGAAGTGTATGTTGAAAAGACATGATGCATTTAACAATTGTATTGACGCTGCATCTTGTAACGTCAACAAGTGATACAGGAGGATACCTAACACATCATATGTAGACATGAAAGTCCACTGACAAAGTGGCGATATTTGACGACAGGTGGGATAACTGTAGGCTACGTTCAAACCAACAGCAACCACAGCTTCCAAAATGGCGATAGTCATTAATTTTCAATGAGGGCCCGGCGACTTGGGCAACTTGGGCAACCTGGTCATCAGCTGCGTGTTGTGATGTAGCATGCAAGTCTTCCTTGCTTGGTTTGAATGGGATGACATACGTTTTCTGTTTTCATTGACCAAACATAACTTTCTGTAGGACAACTATGAGCTTTTTGACTGGACAACAGCAAGCAGCAATTACGCTGCTTTCAAGCCAGTAGTCCGCTTTGCAACTCCTTTAAATTGACAAGCACAAATATTTTTGACAGTCGTGCTTCCTGGGCGTCCGTGAGAGACTTTGCCTCTTTGGAAGCTTCTGGTTTGAACGTACAGTAAAAACGCAGTGGCTCCGGAGACTGACCCTCAGTCAAGGGCTGTAACAGCTCAAATTCAGCCAGCATAAACCTCAGCTGTAAGTGAAGACAGCTTTATGTCGAAGTCTTTTCTCTGTCAATATGTGTTCCCCCTACCTAAACCTTTCCTAAACCCTTAGTCCTAACCCTAACCACCATGGGGGACGCTACGCCTTAACAACACCAGTCTCCAGGCTACTGCTGAAAAATCTATGTAACATACATTTTATTTACATTTATTTCCATAATGAATCACAGCATTTGTGAGTTTAGTATTGTGATGGGTGCTGGTACTTTATTGACATTAGTGAACTCCATTTCTTAGCTAACGTTAGCTACTGTTGCACACTAGCGGAGTTGAAGAGAGGTGCAGAACACTTTTGGAAGAAGTTTGCCTTGAAGGCTTTCTGCCAGAAGTGGATTTCTTGGTTAACGTTCACCACATCTTTTGAGTTTTCACGGATAAATCGGCCCGAGTCTTTTACGTAAAGGTCCGTCTACAGTCTGTTGTAGGCAACTGAGAAAGTCGGGGAAGGTCTCAGTTTTTAAACTACATTACGACTTATTCACCCACTGTGGATACAAAACCGCATGTAAAAAGTTACATACAGTACTTTTAAAGGGTCACTTCACCCAAATTATAAAAACATATCTTCTTCTATACTTGTGTATCTAGGCATGCAAATCATTTTGTTTTTCAGTGCAGACATTTTAAGATGTCTGACTCTGAATATTCTGCCACTGCCCTAATACAATAGAGCTGAAGGGCTTTTATAAACTCAGCAGCAATATGTTTTTTTCTATAAACTATGTCTTGGTTCACTGGATAATTCGCACATTTCACTATCAGCCATCGTCAAAAGGGCTATTTCTTCTGTAGAAACAAGTTTCAGTGAAAGTTTTCAACAGCTAAAAGCCACAAATCTTTTTGTAATATAGGCAAATTGACCCTTTATATATAAATATAAAAAAACAGGATTATAGGAGAGATGTGCATTAATACACACACACACACTCGACACACACACTTTCACACAGCTCTGATCTCTCAGATTGTGCAGTATGCAAATGTTTTGCCATCAACTCAGCCTAGCGGAGAATGACAGGAACATTTGATGCAGCGCGGCTTTTTAGTGGAGTCCCTGCAGAAAGCTATTTTCACAGGATGTTATGTATGCATTTTTCAGACAGATTGCTGCAGGAGACAGGGGCTCAGGAGGGAAGCAAACACGACTGGAATGAAACACAAGCCTTAGTCTGCTGAATGAAGCCAACCACAGCGCCGGCCGTAAAGAAAGCCGCATTCATCTCACATTTTCGCAGAACCAAAAAAACATGTTCAATAAATCTTTGTAATCTTTAAATAAAGCTACGTACGGATTGCATGTAATGACTTTAACATTTTTTAACATTTCATTCTCACAAGCGTGACTGATTTGGCTGTTTCATGACGTGACTGCTTATTCACACAAATGAACATGCAATACTTGTTCATTTATTGCATACATTATTCAACCAATTATACAATAAACTGTGAATCACCATGCATCTTTGACTCCTTAATCTGCGACTGTACTTTATTTGCATAATATAAATGTAAAACCATTACAGTGAGTGTCATGCTATCCCACATGGGATTATACAGTGAGACACCTTCACAAAACATTAGTAATATTCACAGTGAGCCATTCTCACCGTGCAACTTCAAGCTGTGCAGATTACACACTAGAGTCTTAATTGAAAATTAAAAACATAAACAAACAAATGGCACACACTTGATTGATATTACAATGCTTTCTTCATCCGATCCCTCCTTTCTGTACGTAACCTGCCAATTTCAATAAACAAAATAGGACAGTAAAAGATCAGAATGACACAAAATTGCAGCATTTTTTTTGTTTCAATATAACATGGCAACGGTTCATTTTACAGGGCAGATTGGCTGGATAAAATAAACAGGGAACAGACATGCCATTTGGAGGTACCTTCAACAGATTATATAAGAAACGAATTTTAAGTTAAGGCATCATCTTAAAGCCCCTGTGTGTAGGATTTAAACATTTGTAACATTAACTCCAGTGACACTCTGCCAGGAAGCGTTGCATGCTAATACCTCCCTCATAGATCCGACTTGGGAACGCTGCGAATGAACGGCAGCCAACAACACATAGACAAGAAATCAGAGTAATTTGAAAGGTGATATATTCATGTAAAAATTATACAAGTAGCTGCTTTAAAGGGACAGTGCACACCCAAATTAAAAACACATATTTTTCCTCTTACCTGTAGTGCTGTTTATCAGTATAGGATGTTTTGGTGTGAGTTGCCGAGTGTTGGAGATATCAGCCGTAGAGATGCCTGCCTTCTCTCCAATATAATGGAACTAGATGGCACTCGGCTTGTGATGCTTAAAGTGTCAAAAAACTATGTTTGAAAAACTCTGTCTGTTTCCAGAAATCATGACCTGGTTACTCAAGATAATCCACAGACCTTCTTGTGAGCAGTTTCATGTAGGAACTATTTTCTTTATACCCATTAACCACACTGCGCAGAAGGAAGCGTGCATCTACTGCTACCTCACCTAGCAGCACTGAGCTAGCTAACATTACAGCTCTGCCAAGGAAGACGCCGTTAATGTTTACATCTCGCTGTCAAGACCATGAGCCTCTCATTGATGAATAACTGTATGCTTCCCTTGGCATGGTGACCTGATAGGCTATTAAAGGCTATTAAATACTTTGCTGTGAAACAGTTTTTCTATAAACTGCTTTTCCACCGTAGTACTTGTTTGACTCTTTTATATTATTTTATATTATTATATTATCTCTTATAAGCCCTGTTTCCACTGAGCAGTACGGTATGATACAGTTCAGTTCATTGCGCTTTTTGTCTGTTTCCACTGTGAAAAGATGTGGATGGTACCAATGGAACCGTTCTGTACCGTCCCCATTTTTGGTCCCCCCTCTGTTGGGGTACCTAGCACACAGATCTGGTACTAAAAGGTGGAGCTGTGAACACTGCAGTCTGTTGATTGGTCAATAGCGGACAGTCACTTTGCTCAGGGCTGAGTTGACTCTCTGGAAATGGTAGGGTTTGGTTCCAAAGGTACCATACCAAAAGTGTTTGGTTGAAACGGGGCTAGAGAGGGAGGGAGCCCTTCATTCAGCATCTAATTCTTTCCAGTTTGACAAAATGAAGGACTTTACTTATCCATAGAATTCGCGAAGCAGGTATTGGTGACTTCCGCTTGAGCAATACCAAACATCTGGCTAGTAGGGTGATAAAAGCTGTCAAGGCTGCAGAAGTCTGCTTTCTGTCTGAAATCAAGCACATAAAGTTAAAAAAACAAACTATTCACTTAAAGCTTTACAGACGTAGCAATAGTGACCAAGAGGTGTGGGGCTAAGCAAAGCAAATGGACACTTGTTATTCATTCATTCATCTTCTAACTGCTTCATCCTCTTGAGGGTCGCGGGGGGGCTGGAGCCTATCCCAGCTACATCGGGCGAGAGGCAGGGTACACCCTGGACAGGTCGCCAGACTATTGCAGGGCTAACACATAGAGACAAACAACCATTCAAGTTCACATTCACACCTACGGACAGTTTAGAGTTACCAATTAACCTAGTCCCCAATCTACATGTCTTTGGACTGTGGGAGGAAGCCGGAGTGCCCGGAGAGAACCCACGCTGACACGGGGAGAACATGCAAACTCCGCACAGAAGGGCTCCCACGCCCGGGATCGAACCGGCAACCCTCTTGCTGTGAGGCGACAGTGCTAACCACCACACCACCGTGCCGCCCTGGACACTTGTTATGTTTATCCTATTTACAGTTATAATGTATCATCCCTGTTAAGTAACCTTCAGCACAATAGAAACTGTCCACTAATCCTCACAGGCCTCTCATATCCCATTACGGCTGAAATGAGTATATATTCATGCCTAAGAAATATCAAACTGCCCCATTATGAATACCTTCATCATGACTCCAGAAACCTCCAGTATAATCAAGAGCTGCTCAAATGACCATAGTGGCCATGTCACACAGATCACATACATTAAAATACTTGTATATCCCTCCTCTTACATCATGCTGCTATTTATCTGTGCTGAATTAAAGCAGCGCAGCCAGTGAGTCAAGAAATGTGACTTGTTTCTTGGCTTTCTGCTGTCTTCTCCCTGAAGAGGCCCAGACCCAACCCTGCCATCTGCTGGCTCCAACCAGGTGAACAAAAACTCATACCGGCAGATGACCCGCAGCACCCTTCGTTCCCACTGTGAGGAAAAGATGTCAGACATCCTCATCCTCCAGCAGCGTCCCTCCTTTTGTTTTTTTAGGGGAGTTTAATTTTAAAAGCATGACACTTGTATGAGCAATAACAAGTGCTCTTAAATAGTCTTGGCATAAAAAAAGGTTCATTTATGGAGGAAGGAGAGAGCAGGAGGGAGTGTGTGTGTGTGTGTGTGTGTGTGTGGAGAAGAGACAGAGAAGTGTGGGGAGGGTCGTTGGAGGGGGTTTCAATGCTTCTGAGAGGTGCCTCATTTTCCAGCACCATCTGTTCGTGGTTCTGCGAGCTGGAAGCCTCGTTTGTGTCAAACACCTCCCACACGCTCCGAGCAGCCAGACACCAACAGCAAGGACTTCATCACCTGTTTCAAACAACTGCACAATGTGACCCGCTGCATCCGTTAACTACTAATCACACTGTGTTTGATGATGTTGTTAACCTGCTGGTTGAGAGGTTCCTTCCCTCAGGCTCCTTACAAAAGTTCCAACACGCCCTGAGCCACTGCTAATCTGTGCTTCGGTGGAGGACGACAATGAAAAGGTTGATGAAGGAAGAGAGAAGGAGGACCAGACCGGACCTGGAGGCTGGAGTCGACCCCGCTCCCCCCTCCACCCCCTCCCCCCCCAGGAGGACAGAGATTGAAGGAAGACAGAGGCGCATGAACAAGGCCATGCTCCTCCATTTCAATCAGCTGCTGCCGTCTCACATGGCAGCAGAGCATCCGGAGGGGAGGCGCCGCCATGAATCCTAATTGCTCCCTTTTCACCATATTGCAGGGTGTTTCTATGCAAATCTGTCCAGAGAGGTATCTAGTTTATGCAAGGCCAACTGTATGAACTGAAATGTGAGCAGGAATCTCACTCAGACAAAAGCCTTGGTGGGGAGATGCTGGTATTATAATTCATTTGGATAAATTATTCATTTTGCACATGGCTCTCCTGAGTGCAGGACAGAGCGCGGTTTCACACACGTTGCTAATGTTTTGACATGTATGTATTCCACCGCATCGATGGGCACTGGCCTCAAGTTAAGATATATGGCTTTAATAAGAGTGACGAAGATGCAAAATAATGAGATGTCTGGGAGGAGAGCGCCGGGGTGCCCACGGAGAGGCAGAGAGAAGCGATAACATTATTCTTCAGCATGTGGACTTGTGTGGCTGTTACAGCAAATTCTGCCACATTTTTTTTATACCTTTATGAATACCCAGTGATGCACATTTGAAACTCCTACAGGCGCGAGGATTAGTAAAAGCACAACTGTGTAAATCATTAGATTTGCTCACAGTCAACACGAGTGGCCAGTCGGGACCGTGTGCTGACATGATGGAAATATTTTATGCTTAATATTAATCACGGTGTTTATTTCTACAGCGGCTCAACATGCACTCAGGGATCAATAAAAGTCGTGATGATTTTAAAGCTGTCATGGACTTCTGAACGTGCCAGAGTATTATTTCAATTACTTCAAGAGTTGCAGTGTGTTACAACTGATTCATTTGCCAGATCATAAGTCAGCTACATACTGGAAGTTTTTCCTGTGGTTCCAGGTTGGGAACAGGATCTCCTCCTGTATGTGCTGTCACTGAAACTGAAGTTACTTTTGTTGTATTGGGGAAGGAGACTTGATCTTGGCGTCCTTTACCACCAACCCAGATGGTTCTCAACACCCACAACATTATTATGGTCTCCTTTGCCCTAAATTCCTTCGTTGTTTGTTTGTGTTTACACGTACAGAGTAGTTTGCACATTTTTAGGGATGTTTGTGCCAAAAATATGGTAACTTTGGAAGATACCCATTTGATTTTTCTGTCTGACCGTTCTGATTTAGTCCCCCATCTCCTCCACTAAAACTGTGGTAGGAAGTGGAATTTTCATGGCCACTGTGAAGGAGAGGAGCAATAGCAACCATCAAGAGCTCTTGTTATGTACATACAGTGTGTGTATATGTTTTAAAGGAATACTACACCCACAAAATGATAATTTATGATAATGATAATGATATGATAATGATCAGTTACTCACCCCCTGTTATGTTGAACTTGTGAAGGAAACAGTTTTTCTCGCATGCCTCCACAAAATTTTTTTTTTGATGAATTGGCTTCAAATGGAGTCCACATTTAACATCAGCAAAACTATATCAAAACATCTGTTTATAAACTTTCATGTGGTATGCACAGTACTTCCAAAACTAGGCTAAAACCTCACATCTCCCTATTTAAAAAACTTCTGCCTAAACAGTCTCATGCACGGATGAGTAGCGCACCTGGGTAAGCACGTGCTTGAACTCTTGTCACTGGAACGCATGAGCAATGTTCAAATGCACGTGTTTGCCCTGGCGTGCTACCCATATGTGAAAGTGTTTTAAATCAGCCCAGTCGCCAGAATAAATGTTGCTGTTTCATATTTCTGCAAACCATGGTTATGTTCCTTTTGTCATATAAACATTTGGAAAGTGACGTAGTTCAGTTTACATGTATATGAGTTGACTTCAAGACCAACAAACTGGGGTGCGGAGTGGGCACCTTATGTATAAAGGCTACATCCTTGCTGCGACAGCTGCAGGTTCAACTGACCTTTTGCTAAGCCCCGCCCCTTTGCGACAAGCTGTTGGAGTAAGCATGGAGCCCACACTGTAACTAACTGCACTCCTTGAAGGAATGTTATCATATTTTTGTAAAACTGAAACCGTGATTCCAGAGAGAAGCAGACAGAGGGGTCTACAGTCTGTTTGAAGGATATATCCAGGATGTCAAACTGACTCAGCAGCAACAACAGGTTAAAAAGACAAAGATAGTTAGAAGCTAAAGCCAAACTATAGGCTACAGATCACAGTGTAAAAGTGAACCACCACATCACTGCTGATCGCCACACAAGACAATGAATATAAAGGGAAACTTTGCTGATTCTGAACCAGCTGTGTGGCATCACAGTGTGTGCAGATGAACGGTGTTTGGCTTCGCCCCCGTACTGCCGCCAGCACCTGGACCTCCACCGCCGGATGGGCAGGGATCTCTGGGGGAAGCCAAACAACATTCATCTGCGCACAATGTGATGACACAGAGCTGGTTGAATATCAGCAAAGTTTCCCTGCTTCCCTTCACTGGTTCCTGTACAGCAGTGTTGGTCTTTGTTTCACTGTTACAATCATTACAAAGCAAAAGCAGCATGTGTATACATTCAGTAGGCTATATCTTCAGTAGCTAGCTAGCTAACCCTACACTTTTCAGGGTTTGATTTTGGGTTTGGAACAGGGAAGATACGTTTATCTTTTTCCAACCTCTCAGGTAACGAGTATCATTAATACACGACGTGCCCCAGGCACAACATTTAGCTCCAAATCCACATGCTACACTATGATTGGTTAAAATAATCCAGAATCTGTGTCTTCTCTTACTGTCCGTACAGTTGCATCTGTTATAAAGCTCACAACAAACAGGATGTGCTGATTGATCACCAAACAGATCTTATAGATCAAACATTACTGTCTGAGCCCAACGTTACACAGCTCCATTATGCATTGTGTTGATCAATACAAGTTATGAGAAGAATACAATGAAGCCCATCTCCATCGCCTCCATCACAACATACATACCCACACACATAAATGCACTCTGACACTGGGCTCTTATTACTGTGCCGTCCGTCACAAATGACCATAATCTATACCGTGCTCCCAATGGCTCTCCTGGGAGGCTCCCCTCATTTCATTTTTCATCTCATCCTCTTTCACTTTATTTCCAGTAATTCAAACCCACTAAATCAAAATATGAGGAGACACGGAGGCCCGCTGTTTTGACAAGTTAAATGACTAAAGGCAATGATGTGCTTCCCAGCCAGTCTGTAAGCAGCACACGTTGCCAGCCACCGCCTCGCTGTGCAAACGCGCATGTGTGTGCGGACGTGCGTGCTCTTTCCACGTGCACGGTGCTCCTTATTCCTGCAGCCACCCGACCCTCTGCAGCATCTTTTTGAGGTGAAATTGAAATGGATTGTGTAGCTCAATATTTTATTGACATCAACTTCACAGAATGTTGCTACAGTGACACCGGGGATAATTATTTCACCACAGATTTCTTCCTCTCCGCATTTCTCTCTCTCCCTCTCTCTTTCTGCCTTCCTCCAAGCCCTTCCATTCCTGTAGAGAATTAGTTCTGCATAAATTACCCAGTGGAATATTGAATCAGTCTCCAGCCACCAAAGGCGAGTCTGTGTGGCTGATTACCGAGCACTGCGCACAACACGCATGCAGACAAACACACACAGAGCGAGAGGGAGAGGGGCCTCTAAGCGAGGAGCTGACACCATTGCAGAAAACATGGTAAGAGGAGGAGGAGGAGGAGGAGGATGAGGAAGAGGTGGGGAGGAGGGGGATCAGCCAATCTGGATATGGAGAGCGAACGCTGTATTAGCCACCCCAGCTACACACTATATCTGCTCATTACTTAGTCATTAGCAGGGGCATGGTTTTAAAGGAGGGAGGGATCAATCAATTGTCATGGGTCAATGTTTTGCAGCCCCATTATGAACCTTGGGTGGCTCTGTAAATTAAGCACAGTAATTACTCATGTTAATTACACAAAGATGGTGGTCACATTGATCTACAAATACGTTTTGCATAATGTAAATGGTATGATGAGTAAACAATGGGTTGCACTTGAGTATTTAAAAGGACGGAACCGCACTGATCATGATGAAAGAAGGAGAGAAAAGAGCTTCATCCTTTATTTATTCTGGTGTGTAGCTCTGAAGCCATTAGTCAATCGATTAGTCAGTTAACAGAAAAATATTTGTGATACTTTATTAATCAATTATCAAGCAAAATATGCTAAGTATTCCTTTGTTCCAGCTTCTCAAATGTGAGATTTAAGCACTTTCTCTGTTTAATTTAAAGTTCCAGTGTGTAAGGTTTAGCCGGATATAGTAGCATCTAGTGGTGAGGATTTCAGGTTGCAGCCAGATGAAACTTCTCCCAGTTGGAATTCCTTCAGTGTTCATTGTCCAGAAGATTTTTACCAGGAGCCGAATTATCCACAGAAGTCTCCTCCTCTCCAAGACAGACAGACACAGTGATATGAACCGGTATAAACACTGAATAAAGCAGTTTTATGTATAAATCAGTGATTTTCCTATGCTGTTTGGCATGTCACAGACGGGCCACCAGCTCAGCAGCTGCTAATGTGTGCTCACCTTGTTTGTGATCCAGATGAGCAGCAAGTTTTTACCAGGAGCCAAATTATCTGCAGAAGACCTAGGGATTAAAACTAGGGATTTAAAACTCTGAATAAAGCAGTTTGGCTTGTTGCAGATGTGCCACTAGCCCAGCACCTGCTAGTGTATGCTTACCTTTTTTCTCTGATAACACAGGATCCAGACGTTCGGGACATATTTACTGGGAGCCGAATTATCCACAGAGGTCCTCTCCAGAACAACCTAATCAGGTGATTAAAACCAGTAACACTGAATAAAGTAGTGTCATGTTATAAATCAGTGTTTCCCCTATACTGTTTGGCTTGTTGCAGATGGGCCACTAGTCCAGCACCTGCCAATGTGTGCTCACCTTTTTTTCTCTGATAACATAAGATTGAGACGTTCACAAGATTCTTACCAGGAGTTGAATTATCCACAGAGGTCTCTTCCTCTCCAAAACAAACTGATCAGGTGATTAAATGCCACTAGCGCAGCACCTGCTAATACTGTATGTGCCCAACTTTTTTCCAGACGTTCGGGAGATGTTTACTGGGAGCCGAATTATCTACAGAGGTCTCCTCCTCTCCAAAATGCACTGATCAGGTGATTAAAACCAGTATAAACACTGAGTAAAGCTGTTTCATGTTATAAATCAGTGTTTCTCCGATGCTGTTTGACACATCACAGTTGGGATGCTGGCCAGCACCTGCTAATTTTTTTTTTTTTTGTGATCAATTTTTTACTTATTCATCGCTTACATCACAGGGGAGGAGCATCCCCATAGCTAAAGAAAAAACAAACAATTATTTACATACTGGGGAAAAAAAATAAACAAACAAAAAAAACATCTTCACATCCATGAAACCAGCACAGCAAAACACCACCCGCTCCAATGCCTGCACCCCCCACACACGCCAGCACCTGCTAATGTGTGCTCACCTTGTTTGTGATCCAGATGTTAAGGAAGTTTTTACCAGGAGCCAAATTGTCAGCAGAGGACCTAGGGATTAAAATTGGGGATTAAAAACTCTGAATAAAGCAGTTTGTACTTTACAAATCAGTGTTTCTCTGACATTGTTTGGCTCGTTGCAGACAAGCCACTAGCCCAGCACCTGCTAATATGTGCTCACCTTTTTTCTCTGATAACATAAGATCCAGGTGGTCAGGAGATTTTTACCAGAAGCCGAATTATCAGCAGAGGTTTCTTCCTCTCCAAAACAAACTAATCAGGTGATTTAAACCGGTAAAAACACTGAATAAAGCAGTTTCATGTTGAAAATCAGTGTTTTTCTAACACTGTTCTGCTTGCCTTGAAGGGGCTGCCAACTACTGTGGATGATGCAAAACTGTGAGTGGCCCTATCTTGAGCCAGTGTCTGATTTGTTCATTCTGGGCTACAGTAGAAAACAAAGAAACATATTAATTATATTATATTCCATTTCTGCAAATATATCCTCCTAAATCCTACACACTGGACCTTTAACATTTAGATTTTGAACTGTACGTCAATCATAACTCTGGGGTTCTGGGAGCTTATGAAGGGCACTTCCCATTATTGTGTGGCTTAATAGACTAAATGATTAGTCAATTAATTGAAAAAATCATCTGGAGATGGCTGCAACTAGAGATTATTATTATTGATTAAGCTCCCGATTTGGTGGAAATTAGCTGAAGGCATTATATGGTCATCACATACCCTCGGGGCTTCAGCACATATGTACATACATATGAGCAAGAGGGAATTTTTTTTTTTCCATATTCTGCATAATTAATCTGAGAGCACGTCTCCGGATCTAAATCTAATACAGTATTGAACAGGGACTGCGACCAAATCCCTGGATCCCAAGTCCTGAGAGAGACCCAGTTTCCCTCAGTCTAAGATATTCAATTCCTCCTCAGGGTGTGTGTGTGAGCGAGTGTGTGTTTGCTCATGATTGGACGATTAGCCCACTGCATTTGATACATAGTTTATATACAGAGATGCTCAAGAGGCACTTTGAGGGGGGATCACTGAGCTGCCTCTCAAGCTGAAAAACATTGTTAGCAGCGGTCCCTCCAGTGTTTCTGAGGATCATTTCTTATGCTCTTTATTTACACAGACTGATACATCTGTATATCCCAAAGTTACGTGTCCCCAGATGTGAAGATTTAGACACACCAAGCTCTTTTGGGGGGATGCGTTGCCTCCAGAGGCAGATTTAGAAAGCCCACACCACGTTGAACACTATATCAGAGGTTTAATTAGAGGCCCTTCGTGATGTAAGTGGCAGCAGAATTATAAAATGGAAAATCAGATTCAGCCAGGCAATTTTCACCGTCGGTGGTTATCAGTTGACAGAACAATTAATCAGCACAAGCATGTTGTGGAAGGAAATCCTCATCAGGAAGTCATCAGTCGCCATCAGCGCTTCCACGCCAGGGCATCAAACAACACAGGTATAACAGGTTTATTTAGCCTCTCTGCACCTCCTCTGTGTCAGCAGCTGTTAGAAATGCGTTTGGTGCCATCTAGAGGCAGGGTGTAAGACTGCTGCACAGATGACCCATGGGCCATCAGTGATGTCTTTTGAAAGAAGAGATATTCCTTTAGAAATAATCCTCATAATCCTATTAGTGCCGCTTCACCACTGAATAATATGAATTCAGATATAAGCACATAAAATGTATGATAACACACATGCTGTTATATATTGTTGTATGTGGGAATACTTACTACAGTACATTCATACACTGATCCTCACCCCAAGCATAAACATAACCCTCACAATAAACTCGACCTAACTCGAAATCAAACCTCCAGCTGTATCCTGACACCTGAGCTTCAAAATAACTGTTTCAAATTTCATAAAGCACCAAAAAAGATGCTTAACACTGATCTTCCTTTGCAGTTTTCTACATAATTTTTTAGGATGGATGGATTTTAAGGCAAAGCGTTCTGACGAATATATCTTTGGTATTAAAAATAACTCTTTCTTTAGTCAGTTTTGGTCTTGCTGACATTTTAAATCTACTTAATAGATAAATTTCTTTCAAATTTTGGTCACAAATTAGTTAAAATCAATTTCAGTGAGCATTTCTGCTTTTCCAAGATAATCCATCCACCTGACAGGTGTGGTGTATCAAGATGCTGATTAAACAGCTTCATTTCTACAATAAAAGTCCACTCTAAGAATGTACAGTGTGGTCACACAACACAAGTTTCGAGGTAGTGTGCAATTGGAATGTCCAGCAGAGCAGTTGCCCAACAACTGAATGTTCATTTCACTACAAAAATATATCTCTAATGTTGTTTGCATTAATTTGGCAGTACATCCAACCAGCCCACAACTGCAGACCACATGTAACCTCCCAGCTCAGGACCTCCACATTCAGCGTTTTCACTTGGAGGATCATATGAGACCAGCCACCTGAACAGCTGATGCAATGAATGGTTTACACAACTGAAGAATTTCTGTAGCAAGTTGTCAGAAACCGTCTCAGAGAAGTTTATCTGCATGCTCGTCATCCTCACCAGGGTCTTGACCTGACAGCAGGTCATCATTGTAACCGACTACGGTTGCAATGGAGATTTTCATAATACAATAACTGTCTCAGAAAACAGTGAGGTTTCACTGTATTATAGAATTTATATTATTACCAGTTAGAGTGACCCTTAAAGAAATGAAAACGGAAGGGTTCTGGTTGATCAGACATCTTATGGAATCTTGAGACCATTTTGTTAATTAAAGTATGTGTGAAAACTCTTACCTTAGAAAATAACTTAAATAACGGGGATATTCAAAGTCCAGTTTATTTTTATTTTTCAATATCATAGATAAGCCACTGTACATTTGATAACCGTCAACTTTTATATCACGGTATATCTTGAAACCGGTATATCGCTGCAACCCTGTAACCAACTTGTGTGGTTGTGAGATCGGTTGGATGTACTGCCAAATTCATGAAAACAACATCATAGACAGCTTATGATAGTGAAATGAATACGTAGTTTACAGGCAACAGCTCTGGTGGACGTTCCAATTGCACGCTACCTCAGTACTTCCGACATCTGTGGTGCCATGTGATCAAACTGCACATTTTAGAGTGGCCTCTTATTGTAACCATCCCAAGACACACCTGTGTAGTATGATGCTGTTTAATCAGCATCTTGAGGTACCACACCTGTCAGGTGGATGGATTATTGTGCTGACTTACATGGATTTCAACAAATCTGTGACCAAAATTTAAGAGAAATTTATCTACTGAGTGAATGAAAAAAGAATTAGATCTTTAAATTTAACCTGTGAAAAATGGGAGCAAAACCAAAAAAAAAGCAACATTGGATCATTGTAACTACACTGTGTGTGAGTGTGAGTAAGGATAATACATTATTAGAGCAATGCAACTCAGCAACCATCACAGCTGTATTGTCTTTTCATTCTCTTGGCAAAAAGGGGCAAACAAATTCACACTTGAGTACTAAATATTTAAATAACTTGCCATAGCATATTCTACTTAGGATTATTTCATTAATTTATAAAGTTGTAGATGAAAGTTATTCACCTTCTCGCCAAAAGATGATCGTTATCTTCCTATATTTCTGACTTGTAGAGGTCAATTTTCAATAAGATTTAGATTAAGATTTTGTAATGTTCTTTATCTTACCACACTTTTGAGTTTTTAATAACTTTAAATTTTATTTGGTGGAGGCTTCAAAAAAGCCATCTGGGTTTTTTGCCTCTCCTTGCACTGTATTTATTATTAATTTTTCTTGCTTTTTTGTGTTTTAACTCTGCAAAAATTAAACTGTAATATACAATATTTAATACCATTGAAAGCATTACACATTTCAGCCTCTAGGCGTCAGCACTCACTTGAGACTGACTGCGCTCGCGCTCCTGTGGCTTCTCTTTCCTGCTGTTGTTGTGCGTAGGCTCGTGCTGCTTTCAAATACATCCTGTAATCTCGTATTTTGTATAAAACATTCACACATACTTGTTTTCGTTTTCTTGCCAGCAGATTCAATTTTGCGCTGTCTGTAAATGTGAATACCAACAAAATAGACGATAGGATGTGTCATCATACGCACTTTTTGTTCAAGTTGTTGCGACCATTTGGGATTAAAGTCTCTAGATTACCGATGAACCCTGAAGGCAGCACTCACTGTAGCTCGCATGCTATCAACACATTGCATTCGATTGCATGTTGCTGGCTGTTAGCGCTTCCACAACATGGGAAAGTAATGTGACAGCGTGCAGGTGATAAATAAAGCCTGGCCCGCTGGAATGAGGACAGAATAACAGTTTAATTAGTCGTGTTGGTATTTGTTTAGGAGACGCTGCCAAAATGGTGAAGGAGCAGTTCAGAGAGACAGATGTGGCCAAAAAAATGTGAGTGTAATAGCATTGCTAGCTAGCCTGTTAAGCTAGCTCGCCGGTTAGCTGGTGCCAGTGTCAGTTTGCAATGTGGCTAGTATTGACAAGTTGTTTTAGGACGATAATATTAAAGAAGATACAGTGGCCCCACCACACAGCCAAATGATTTAGTTGTATTAATATAAAGTAGTTGTTCTGACACGTAGGCTAAAGTAAACGTCATCACATTTATGTATCGACAGCAGGGATGTGTTGTGAACATGCAGTCACCAGGACTTGGAGCCAGTTAAATATGTTGATACACTTTGTTCCTGCTCTCCTCTCAGCTCTGCCTATCACCTGCATACTTGTTGAAAAATGTGTAAGAAAACAGACATGAACCCTCTCACTGTCTGTGCTTTACTCTTTGTACCTGTCTACAGAAGCCACATCTGCTTTGGGATGAAGTCTGCCGAGCAGATGCGTCAGCAGGCTCACATCCAGGTGGTCAGTAAGAATCTGTACAGCCAAGACACCAAACACACTCCACTGCCCTATGGAGTGTTGGACCACCGCATGGTATGACACGGACACAGTCTTTTCACTCTTTTATGATTTGACACTAAAAAACGAGTGTGTCCAAATGCTTCCACAGTCTCATATAGAAAAGGTCTTGCACAATATTTATGTAGACCTGTTTCTTTTCATGGCAAAATATTTATGGGGGACCTCTCAGCTTTATTGCTGCCCTTTATTGTGGCATGATTATGTCGCTTGTAGATCTGCCAAGAAGGTTTTACTCCATTATGTTTACACGATCTTTAACCCCCCATAATTTGTTTAATTTTTTAATTGATTTCTTGTGTGTTTAACTATTTGTGTGCATGCAGTTCACGCACACGGATCAGCCGCATAAATAAAACTACAGTCAGGTGAAGTGGATGATATTGATCATCACCTTACAATCCAATTTTCTGCTTGGAAGCCTTTGGTCCTGGCATTCATGTGGATGCCACTTGACTCGCACCACTCACCCAAACATCGTTGCAGACCAAGTCCAACCCCAAGTGGAAATGACACTCTCTGATCAGGAGGACAATGCGGCATGCTACAACCACAAAAACTGCTCAGGAATTGCCCGAGACATGTGACAAAGTGAGCAAGGCATCAACCTGGTTTCTAAATTCACCAGATCCCAATCTGATTGACCATCTGTGGGACGTGGTGGTATGCTGGACTTGGTCCGGTTCATGGCAGGGCCTCCTTGGATCGGACTTGTCTCTGACCTATCGAGGCATGGACATAGGACCTCTGGGGGATGTCCTGTGGTGTCTGGCACCAGGGCATTGGCAGCAGATCCTTTAAGTCCTGTTGGCTGTGAGGTGGGGTACCAACACATTCCACAGATGCTTGATCAGATTGAGATCTGGGGAATTTCTAGGTCAGGTTGATGCCTTGAACTCTTTGTCATGTTCCTCGGGCCATTCCTGAGCAGTTTCTGCACATTGTCCCTTGTCCCTGGGAGCGCCCTGCCCATCCAGGGAGGTACTTGGTCTGAAAATGTGTTTGGGCGGGTGGAGCGTGTCAGGTGGTATCCACATGAATGCCAGAACCAAAGGTTTCCCAGCAGAATGTTGCATTGCAGCGACATGATCGATGTTATTTCCCCTCACCTGTTAGTGTTTTTATTGTTGTGGTTGATCGGTGTATATAGGTAATGTAGTCTCCTTAAACTGCCAAACATCAGCATAATCAAACTGATGCAGGCAAAACTGCATAGGAACATAACACTTGTTGCACTTCATGTAAATGAGTATATGCATGTATTTTAGTAAAAAATAAGAGGAAAAGAAGTATTACATCATAAAAAGTTGTCACCCATTTCACATATAATGTCATGTAGCTGTAGTCCATCCTCATACTACAGGCTCATCCCTCTGCTCTTTTGTTTCCGGCAGGGCACCAGTGAGAAAGACAGACCATGTCTGACATGTGGGAAGAATCTGGCAGATTGCCTGGGACACTATGGCTACTTGGATCTGGAGCTGCCGTGTTTTCATGTCGGCTACTTCAAAGCCATCATAGGGATCTTACAGGCAAGTTCAGAATAAGAATTCGGTTCAGTGTCAAGGAAATTTTCACATACAAGGAATTTGCTGTCGAGTTTTGGTGCATAACATACACATAGTAAGAGAAATTAAAATTAGAAATAAAATTAATAATGGGACTTAAATATGGGATAGAATACACACATCAGTGTCAGAGTTAGTGGGGGTCCTGGTCCTTGTTGATGAGGCCATCTGCAGTTGGGAAGAAATGGTTCTTGTGGCGTGAGGTTTTGGTCCTGATGGACTCCAAGAGTGTTTCAAAGTGTTTACTCCCTTTTATTTTCCAATAAAAATGGTAAAATTAGATGGCATACATTTTTAAAATAGCCATATGGAGACTCACACATTGTGAAGAACAATATCAGACAGTTATTATAAGCAATAGGGAGACCAGAATTCAGTCAGAAGACCCAGGTTCTGCACCGTGCAAGACGAATTAAAATGACTGGTATGCAGCACGCAGAAATATATTTTTCCTTTAGGTGTCACTATAGCATCAAAATTAGAACAGGCTAAATATGTTTTTTTGGCAAGTCTGTCTGTATGCTCATCTCTCAAACAAGTAAATATGTGATTAAGTCACCAATAAGATCACATAAATCAAGCAGTCATTATAATTTTACCCCACTTTTGTTTATTGTAAATTCCTTAAGTTATGATTGTTTTCTGCATTTTTATATCACACAACAGTTCAGTCACAAGTTCACCTTTGCATTTGTGTGAGATAGTGTTTCACCTTCCTCATTGTGATGTGGTATTTTGTCATGTCTCAGATGATTTGCAAGACGTGCTCGAGCATAATGCTGACGAAAGAGGAGAAGCTGCAGTTCATGGATTTCTTGAAAAGGCCCAACCTGGCCTATCTCCAGAAACGAGGGCTGAAGAAGAAGATCTCTGATAAATGTCGCAAAAGGACAATCTGTCTCAACTGTTCCGCTTTCAATGGTGAGAAAAAAGAGACAATTTCATTTTGGACATTTACTCATTGACACAGACTTTTTGTGCCATCCATCCTGATGTAATAACTGGAAAAAGCTGAGTCATGTGTGTTTTTCACTCTTCAGGACCAGTGAAAAAGTGCGGCCTGCTGAAGATCATCCATGAGAAGTATAAAACAAATAAGAAGGTGGTGGATGCTTTCGTGTCGGAATTCCTGCAGTCCTTTGACACCGCCATCGAGCACAACAAAGTGGTGGAACCTCTGCTGACCAGAGCTCAGGTGAGCTTTATACACTTTCACACTTCGCAGTAGGTGTCACCATGCTGTGGTATGACAAGTGATGAGCCTCGGTAGTGTCAATTACATGTTTCAGATGATACGTCATGTTTGTAGTCGACCAATGAAGATGGGTTTACATATCACCTTGGGTTCGTCCTTCACCTTCTCAAAATGATCCCACACTTTGGATTTCCTGCCCGACATGTTATTAACTAGCCTGTGGAATAACTGCAGGTACCAGCCCTGGAAATTAACATGACTCCTGTCTGACTGCTGAGCGTGGCCACTTCCTGTGTCTGTCATTTCAAATTAAGTTCCCACATGGTCCAGTCATATAGGGTTTGATTTATTTTGACAAGGCACAGCTCCTAATAGAATTTCGTCCCCCCCCCCCCGCGACTAAGTGAACAATGAAATCTTACCGACTAACGACCTCTCTGGTTGACTAAACATTTGGTCAGCCATTAGGGGGCAGCCCTAACAGTTACCATTCAGTACGTTTACATACACAGTTCAGCTAAGCTAAGGCTATAGCTCGATTAGGCCATTGAATTGGACTACTGTCCTTGTCCCAGAACACAAGCACGGGAGGGGAGTCGATTTATTGACTGAAGCATGCCCAACTCTGCTACGATAGGTGGTGATATGCCCCCTTTCAGCTTGTTAGTGTTGGACCTTTTTCCGGTTGACCTGTTACATCACACACCAAACAACTGACAAACAAGTTAGCTGCGGTTAACTAGCGGCAAACGAGTACCATGGTGGACGATTTCAGAGCTCTGTACATTTTGTCTCTCCAAAAATGCACAGCTCTGGATATAGATTTTGCCATGTTGTTACTGGTTTCTTCTTCTGTTATGCATTTAATGCTATTCAACTTTCGGGTTAGAGCCCGGGGTGGAAACTTTGGAGCATGTGGAGAGCACCTCAGCCAGTTTGGGCTCCATTGAGCGTATACATCCAGCGGTAATTCAGCTCCCCCTGGCGTTGTCTGGGTGTGTTAGTCTGATGATGTATGTATGATTTCAGTCGGACTAACATGTTAACATGTATTTTCAAAGTCCAGTTTTAGTTGGACTCACACAATAAATCGATTTTCTCTAATGTTATGTAAATGTACTGACTGATAATGCTGTCCCATCCCACAATGGCGGGATGGTATTGTCGTGGAAGCTTAGCACCTACCCTCCGTTAGCCGCAAGCCGCCAGCAAGGTCACCGCCATTTCAAGAACTGTGTGCACTCAGTCCTGCCCCAGACTCTGAATCATAAATATGCTATGAATGACATCTACAGCTCCTTATTCCTGTATTGCTTAATGACATATTTCTCAAGTAAATCAGGAAAAATGGATAATGTTAACTAGGGATAGACCGATATGAATTTTTTAGGGCCAATGCCGATACCAATTTTTTTCCATCACCCTTAGCCGATGACCGATTATGGACTGCTGATTTTCTTGAGCCGATATTTGGGGCCGATACTGCTTTTGCTCCCTCAATTTACATCAAAAAAATGACACAATGATAACAAATATTACAGGTCTCAAGTTTAAAATAAGAAACATTACTGAACAGTAAAAAATACTAAAACAAGATGGAAAGTTGAGGTAGAACAGGTAGAATATTATTATTATTATTATTATATTATTATTATTATACATTCAAATAAAAAAAAGAGTTCAGTGCTCTTAAATCTTCCAGTAATGTCTTTATAAAATAAACAAATATTGAAGCTGAAGCACAAATAAAACAACAACTACTGTATACAGTAGGATTCAACAGCTTTGTTCAACTTAACCACATACTTTCAAATGAAAAAAAGTGCCAGGGAAAAATAAATTCGCTAACCCACGCAAGTATCGGCCGATGCCGATACAAGTAAAAAACTCAAATATCGGCCCGATATATCGGCCGGCCGATGTATCGGTCTATCCTTAATGTTAACATCAAAAACTGATTTATTGAGAAGTTTGGATTATTTTCTAAATGAATAAAGGTTTTTGAAGAATATTGTGAGTATAGTCCTCAAACTAAGGTATGGAAATAGGTATTATATAAGTATTATTATTTTATTTTTTATAGTATCATTTTTTTTGGATGAGAATTACGTGAAAACTGTGCAACCGATTTTCACAAAACTTGGTGGAGGCATGTAGCATGGTCCAACTTAGAAGCCATTACATTTTGGAGTGGATCCAATTAACGGGACGGGTCCATGGGCAGGTAGGATTCAATTGCCTGCTGTGGCCACCAGGGGGCGAGTTTCTGATGCCCCATTATCCAGATTTGTTCTAAATATATTTGTCAACACATCTGCCAAATTTGGTGCTTTTATCACAAAATTGAACAATTCTAGAAAAATATTGAGCTATGCTGCCCCACTAATCTGGCAAATGATTAAAATATTTTCATTTTTTGCTTTTTAAGGAGCAACACAGGAAGACAAGCCAAAGAGTATTCTGTAAACTGTGAATGAGAAGCTAATAAAACATTTTAAAAAGCTCTTGTTCTGTTCTATTACATTTTTATGAAGTTTTTTCCACTTTAATATGCCTCTAAATTATATTTGTGGCACTAAAAACATGAAACAGCACTTATAGGATAGCCAAACCATTCCATGCCAGTAACCACTGGCAGCCATTTTTGGGTCGGTCGATCGGTCGGTCGGTCCACAAATCTTTTCTTGAATAATTCAAAAAGTACTTGACCAAAAATGTTAAAAATCTGCATACTGCAAGTAGAGACCATGAGTAACTATGCCAGAAAAAATGACAAGGATTCATTCATAGGTGGTGCTATACTAAGCATTTCAAAATGAAAAATTTGCTTTTCTTGAGGTTGTGTGTATGCATGTTGTGTATGCATGTTGTGTGAATGCATGCATGTATGAGGTCACAACTATTGCGAATTTGCGCTTGTTCTTAATTTAATGTGAACTGTGAGTGTGTCTAACTGTATTTTTCTTAATTTAATACATATTTACATTTTTAAAATACTGTAATGAATCATTTAAATATTTTTGATTAATTTTATTGAATAAATGGTTGCTACGGCAACTAGGGTGCGTTTTTGCGATGCCCCAATATCCAGATTTGTTTGAAATATATCCACCAACACATGTACCAAATTTTGTGCTTTCATCACAAAATGAACAATTGTTGTGATATATTGACCTAAGCCACCCCACTATCAAGCAAGACCTAAGGCCTTTGCTCACCAAGTGCATGGTTTAAAAAGATACAACCTCACACTGTCAATCATGTTAATGCACAGACTCTGAAACTTTTGTCCATCATCAAAGTTTCCAGAACAAGTTTGAATTTCTGATATTTCAAGTCAGTTAAAAGCTTTGTTTGACCAAGATGTAGTGAAGAAAATGTGGTGTAACATACATCTGCAACAAGAGAGGGACATCCATGACAAAGAGAAGATAATATTGGCCTCTGTAGATATGCACAACAACATAACAGCGATGATGATACTTACAGCAGAGTGCAATTTACACAATAGCTGCACACTAGGCCTATCATAACTCGGGTAGCTGAATGCAAGACGTGGACAATGACAGGCAACAGCCTTGGTAGCTTCCTCCAGTGGAGAGAAGCAAGGGAGCGAATCTATCATTACACTGTGCCCTGTATTGCAAGTTTTTGCAACATATAGAATAGCAAAAAGCATCCGACAAAACTACAGACATGGTGTGCAAAGTTCTGTACAACCTTGTATTCGCCTCATGTTGCCTTGATTATCATTCCCTTGGTAGGAAAACCTGAACCCTCTGGTGGTGCTGAACCTTTTCAAGAGGATCCCCCAAGAAGACATTCCCCTGCTGCTGATGAACCCTGAGGCAGGGAAACCTGCGGACCTCATTCTCACCCGCCTCCTGGTGCCTCCTCTCTGCATAAGACCCTCCGTGGTCAGCGACCTGAAGTCAGGCACCAACGAGGACGACCTCACCATGAAGCTCACGGAAATTATCTTCCTCAATGATGTCATCAAAAAGGTTGGTATCTGTCACTGACTGTGGCTAATAACCTGTCAGTTCAGGGTATTAGCAGAGACTGAAAAGATTTGGACCTCTTGTTGTAAGACAGTGAACTTCAGACTTCAAGTGGGATCTCATTTAGAAATAATGAGCTGTGGTGGGCAAGTGGCCATTAGCTACTGATATCGGGTTTTAGAAAAAGCTTTCAGATTCTAGCAGCCTACAGCTACAATAAATTCCATGTTCCCGAGCTTACAGCGTCTAACAGTAAAGCCAGAGGGCAAACTCTGGGTCTAATAAATGAGGAAATCTCTCTCCTACACCTTCAACCCTGCCTATATCGAGTTCTTCGTTTCTAAAGCGACTCACTTAACAAAGTTTAACAAACTAAACATTGCTCAGAGTTGTTGCAGGATGATTGTTGAGGCCTTCATTTTTAAGTTTATCGTCCTTACAACTTCAAAATGTCTTAAATTTAGTCATCTGGGGCCATGTTTAAAAACACTCTGATAACACTCTCAGAGAGCTCCTAACATAGCCTACAAACTCTGAGCAAGGAAGAGACAAACTTCGTGAGGGGGTGTGGTTGACCCTGTTGCTAGGTATGATGCATTCTTTTAAAAGGTGTGATTGTCACAGACATGCCCTTTTGTGAGCCTGCAAGGTGTGAACACCCAGTGGAAATGAACTGCATCACAATTTGACACTGTGAAAGAACTGTAATTGTTTGTGTGATCACTCTGCTGCAAACCCAAGTCATCACTACTGCGCTGTTGCATTTTTTCAGTTCCCATATGCAGTTGTGCTCATAAACTCACATACCTTTAGCAGAATCTGTGAAAACTGGATAAGTTTTTGATACTATGGCTGATCATGCAGCCCACTTACACTATGCCAAACAGCACCCAGACAAGCCTCAAAACTGAACTTTTTGGTTACAGCCATTGATGCTGTTTAGAGAGGAGTAAACAAGGCCTATGACGGAAAGTACACAGTGAAGTATGGTGGTGGATCACGGCACAGCGGCACAGGGAATTAGTCCAAATTTTATGGCACATGAATGAAGCATGTTATCAGAAAATACTAGAGGACATTTGCATTCATCAGTCTGGAAGCTGTGCATGGGATGGACTTGGACCTTCCAGTATGACAATGACACAAACAAAAGGTCAAGTTCAACCTTCAGTGGTGACAGCAGCAAAGGTTCTGGGGACTTATTTGTAAAACAGTTCGAAGGCTCCATACTAAAAATGTACGTATGAAAAAAAAACGCTAAAAATTATCAAGAATTTCTACAATCAGGCTTCCACCTCATCATCTGTGTCACCAATTTTCCATCTCCAAAATGTTCGTAAGCATGGGTCAATGTTTGTCCCATCAAGTCTGTTTTTATACATCACAGCCTTTCCGTGGGAAGTGACAAAAGCCTCTTTCAGGTCTCGTTTTGTGTGTATGCAAAGTTTATAAATGAGACCCCTGGAGTGGCAGTCACATTCTCCTGACCTCAATACCGTTGAGCCACTTTGGGGAGATCTTAAAGGGGCAGTTCATGTAAGAATAACCTAGAATTTACTGGACCTGGAGGCTTTTTGCTGAGAAGAATGGGCAGCTTTACCACCTGAAAAAAGCATTTTTTTACTCGTAGTCATTTTGTGTTTGGAGGAATTTCTCCTTCTGTACCTCTCTGTCTTTCCACCAGTTTCTTCTCTGTTTGAGAAACTCTTAAGCCTCTCTAAAGTCCTCTTACCTACTCCTAACAGTATTTCACTTTATAAGCTCTCTTAAGAGTGCTTTGTGAATAACCATGAGCTTCACTTAACTTCAAGGGCAAATTCGTTGTAAACTTTATAATTCTAAGAGTTTTCTTCACTAGGAGCAGCTCTTTTTACAAGGACGCTGTATGAATATGCCCCCAGATGTCAGCCATATTAAGCCAAATTAACAACCGCTTGTATCATTTAGCATCGTATGACAGGGGCGAAGACCCAGATGATCATGGAGGACTGGGACTTCCTCCAGCTGCAGTGTGCTCTTTACATCAACAGCGAGCTCTCTGGCATCCCCCTCAACATGGCACCAAAGAAATGGACCAGAGGCTTTGTGCAGAGACTCAAGGGGAAGCAAGGTATAGTGTGTTTGAATGTTTTATTTAATTTTTCTATTATTTGGGCTCTGTGTTTATAATGAACTCCGTGCACCAAATGCCAATAGCTCCTTAATGGAATAAAAAAGTTCTAACCCATAATACTAGTTAGTTAAATACTATTATTTATTTTATTTAGAGAGACATTTTTATGCTGGCATTTGAATTTTATTGTCTCAAATGTTAGTTTCTTGTGTGAGTTGTGACATTAATTGATTTACAGTAACTTTGACAACTCTGAAGAAAACAAAGTGCACATTTTGGATTACTGACTGATTTATGTGGCGTAAAAAAATCAGGTCGATTCAGAGGAAACCTCTCAGGAAAAAGAGTGGACTTCTCCGGCAGAACTGTCATTTCTCCTGACCCGAACCTGAGGATCGATGAGGTGGCCGTCCCTGTGCATGTGGCCAAAATCCTGACATACCCAGAGAGGGTAAGTTTCACTTGACGCCTGCAACAAATACACCAAATAACCTCTCCAGTGCTAGAACTAAATGTGACACCATGTTACAGGTGAACAAAGCCAATCTGGAGCTCATGAGGAAACTGGTCCGCAACGGTCCCGATGTTCATCCCGGGGCCAACTTTATCCAGAATCGTCTCATTCAGATTAAAAGGTGAGGCTGGCTGCTTCCTGTGCAGATTAAAACCAGTGCTCACCTGATGTGATTCACCACCAAAAATGTATCACTTTTGTTCTGTCAGGTTTTTGAAATATGGAAACCGTGAGAAGATCGCTCAGGAGCTGAGGATTGGTGATGTTGTGGAGAGACACCTGATTGATGGAGACATCGTCCTCTTCAACAGACAGCCCTCACTGCACAAACTCAGCATCATGGCCCACATTGTGAGTTTAGTTTTTGACTATAAATGAAGACCTTAACTCTAACTATAAAAGCCTATTAAATGCATCAATATGCTGTCACAATAACTATCTACTAAACAGAAATGATTACCAGTAGTACACCAATTGATCAGGCACAGGTGCTTGAC
Organism: Epinephelus fuscoguttatus; assembly: GCF_011397635.1. NCBI lineage: Eukaryota > Metazoa > Chordata > Actinopteri > Perciformes > Serranidae > Epinephelus > Epinephelus fuscoguttatus. The sequence continues at coordinate 24,219,657 of NC_064771.1, forward strand.
AGATATTTGTCACAGATTGGAAGAAAATAGGTAGCTGAAGTTGTTATCTGCACCTAAAACTGCTTCCATCCATCCCAGTAAACCAGACTAAATGAGGTAAGGCCAAAACACACTCCCGCCAAATGTCACACATCAAAACAGTTGCCCCCATTATTTTATCTACAACCTTCTACTCGGTGGCGGCTAGGCATACACTTGCCACATGCCACTGTCCTATTTCCAACCTCACAGCCCCTAAAAAAAAACCACTTTTCCCTGCTTCCTCCCTGCTTGTATATCCCTGCTCCTGTGTCACCTCTTGCTGTCACTGTCTCTCGTGTGTCGCAGAATGGATCAGGAAAGCCTAGGTGTTGAGGTAGAGAAATATCCCGAGAAATATGACCCAAAACCCTGTCATTTTTTTTTACGACTTAACTTGATTGAATTTCAAATTTTCAGCAACACCAAAGCACCTCAAAAAGGAAAAAATACCAGGCAGAAAATAAATAATAAATAATAAATTGCCCATTTCTGAGATCCATTCATGAAATAATTGGCCGTCTACAGCTTTCCACTTTCTTATTATCATTAGTCTACCAGTCACAATACATGTCTGAATCCAATTTGCTGGGGGGTTTACAATGTGGTCAGTGGGTTGAGGATTTCCAAGTATGCATACACCGGGACAAAACTCATAATCTACCCCCACAACCTCTGCGATGTACTCATGAACTCAAGTCCAAAAGGCCTGGAGCATGACCACAGGGCATGGACTAAGTCATCCACTTCCCCGCTACACCTCCAACAGTCTTGTTTTGGAATTATATTAACCTTACTGTGATATCTCTAGAAACCTCCTTGGTAACCTCAATGACCTTCTCCCACTAACCTTCTGTGAAGGTGGTGCCCAAGTTCCTTTCTCACTGTATTTTCACAGCTGAGGTGAACTTGTATCCAGACTTGTTTATAAGCATAGAGCAGTAGTGAGAGGCCCCATGTCCTGTCTCTGCAATGTGTAGTATCATTTTAATGAGGTCCAAGCCCAAAAGGAGGACGATTATGTGCATAATCCTGTCATTTTAAAGACAGTGACAACCAAAATGTATGGAAAAATCTCAGCACACCCAAAAACAGCAGGTGCGTAGGAGAGAGGCTGCAACCCCAAAATATATCAGAATCAAAAAAGGCTCCCACACACTGTCTCACTCTCTTATTTTCATTTTATTTAAGCAATGTTTTGGTTGGTGTGACCTTCATCAGGCATTTCAAATGCCTGATGAAAGACAGTGACAAAAAAGATATTGCCTGGTGAGTCGCAGATCTAGACTCCTCAGGTAAGGAATCAAGTTTAATTCATTGACGTCCACGCTTGATTGTAAGCTGATGCAGAGTCAGACAAAGTACAAAGCTTTTAGTAAAAGTGGTAATACTGCAGTTCTTTGAATGGCATTTTGAGGCTGGCATTGTTATAATTTATTTTTTGTTCTCATCAGATTCAGAAACCGAAAAGTTTATTGTGAAGTAGGGTTTCACATAATTGGCTTTCGTATTTTGGATGCCTAACCATCACAATAAACATAGTAAGGGAAAAGGAAAAGGAAAAAGAAGTACAGCAAAAGGCAAGAATCAAAATGTAAAATATAAATTCACATTACAAAAATAAGAATAATATGTGAAATACCGTAAAACTTTAATTAATAGCCTGGGCTATTATTTGCTTAAATCAATGAAATCAAAAGGCCTATATCTGGGACAGGTCATTAATACCTTTCATGCGAAACTGTTGCTTGGCAAAGATGAGGAAATGCAGTCAAATTGTTTATTTAAACCAGTATGAATATTACTTTTATAAAAATTCGGCTTCGGATAATCTATCAATTATGAATCATTCATTTGATCTAGCTCCGACAAACCGTGCATCAGAGAGATGGAGAGTTACAGCACTCGAGGATTACGGCACCCGCTGCAACTTAATTAATATTTATGAAAAACCCTTTTGATTCTTTTGATCTGAGGACCCTTGTGGACTAAAAGAAGATGAATAACTTACAGGGTAATTAAGGAATGGACACATAATTTAAGGTAGTGTCCAACCCGGTTTTGTACAACTGAAGACCTTCAACAAAAAGAAAAAAAAAAGTGCTTGGCAACCAGACCAGGCCTCTAATTGAGACAGGCTTTTATTTGTCAAAATCTGTCGCCAAACGAGTGGATGGGATGTGCAAAGTATTGAACAGGAGATGTGCAGATGTTCACAGTATGAAGAATATGTTCAATGTGCAAAAATCTAGAGGGATTACTCGTGTAGTAAATGTTTGTTTAGTCGCTTCTTAATGTGTGACACTGGTTTTCACTGTTCCCAAACTCACAGGCCAGAGTCAAACCTCACAGGACCTTTCGGTTCAACGAGTGTGTGTGCACCCCGTACAATGCCGACTTTGACGGTGATGAAATGAACCTTCATCTACCTCAGACTGAAGAAGCCAAAGCCGAGGCCCTTGTCCTGATGGGGGTATGTATCGTCACAACATGTGGTCCATTCAGAGCACACACACACAACGGTGATGATGTCAGCATTGAAAACATATTTCGTCTTCTATTGTGTTGTGCTGTCAGTTGAAAATTGACTACACATTGACACAAATTATAACCTTTCTTCCAGACAAAAGCCAATCTCGTCACTCCAAGAAACGGTGAACCTCTGATTGCTGCTATTCAGGACTTTCTGACAGGTCAGTCAGCACTCTCTTTATATATGATGTGAGGCTCCTGGTGCGTCCAGTCATAGTGATAAAAGGAAAACGATTACTGATGGCAGAGGGAAATGTCCATTAAGTTACTTTTCTTAAAATATTGAATAATCCAGAGGCATTAAATCATCATTTTCTACCTGATGGGGGAGCACTACAGCCATATTTGAAAACTCACTGTATTCACTTTTAGGAGCGTACCTCTTGACGCTGAAGGACACCTTCTTTGACAGATCAAAAGCCTGTCAGATAGTTGCATCAATCCTTGTGGGCAAAGATGAAAAGATCAGGGTCTCTCTCCCCCGCCCTGCTATCATGAAGGTACTGCACTCTGCTGAGCTTGTTGCATAACTCTTTGTGTGTAGCCTGGCACTAATACTTTGCCATGTGTCCATCAGCCCATGGCTCTGTGGACGGGGAAACAGATCTTCAGCCTCATTCTGAAGCCCAGTAAGGATTGTCCAGTCAAGGCGAACCTGCGGACCAAAGGCAAACAGTACTGTGGCAAGGGAGAGGATCTCTGTTTCAATGACTCATGTGAGTTTCTAAAGTCAACATGTCCACTAACTACACACACAAGGGGTGGGTGATACGGCCCTTAGATTACATCACAGTGTTTCAGGGTGTTTTTTTGTGATAATAATGTTCTTGATGATGTGATAAATACTGGGAAATTTTTTTGTTTTAATTTCAAGAACATACAATTGCATTAAAATAAGGCTTATAGTTTTGTACGTCAGCATAAATGTAACAGTTTGCCTTCAGATATTCAGTAAAACGAAAATAATCTCTTAGACTCTCAAACAAAGATTATTTCACACAAATTTTCTCACAGTTAATAACCAAAAATGGAGTAGGCTGAAGCCCCAATATTATTTTTTGCCTATCCTATGTTTATTAACCAAAAGATAACCCAGAATATCAACTATACCAAAGAAAGGATGTAAATAAATTAATATATACAGTACAGGCCAAAAGTTTGGACACACCTTCTCATTCAATGCGTTTTCTTTATTTTCATGACTATTTACATTGTAGATTCTCACTGAAGGCATCAAAACTATGAATGAACACATGTGGAGTTATGTACTTAACAAAAAAAGGTGAAATAACTGAAAACATGTTTTATATTCTAGTTTCTTCAAAATAGCCACCCTTTGCTCTGATTACTGCTTTTTTCACCTTTTTTTGTTAAGTACATAACTCCACATGTGTTCATTCATAGTTTTGATGCCTTCAGTGAGAATCTACAATGTAAATAGTCATGAAAATAAAGAAAACGCATTGAATGAGAAGGTGTGTCCAAACTTTTGGCCTGTACTGTAAATACATACTCTAATTTATAATCCACTTTTTTTTTTTTTTTTTTTTTTTTTTTTTACATTTTGATCATTTTACTCAATAATCCATAATCATTTTGCATTTCAAGGCTTTTTAAAATCTCAACAGAGAGCTACATAATTTCAAATCAGCACTGAGTCCATTCCATAACTTCACATAACTTCACTCCGAAAACTTAAACACCTCTGTATTTTTGGTTCTCCTTTTACATGTTTCATAAACACTGTTGAATTATAATTTCCTTCTCTTAATTAAAAAAAAATTAAATACAGACAGGAAGGTTTCTGTTGACAACTTGAAAAAGTATTTCCAATGTTTCATACACAATGACCAATGGCTTCCAACATAGTTTATGACCTATAATCACTCCCAAAAATTTTTTTTCATATACTCTTTCAATTTCAACACCATTTAAGTTCAGTTTTATTTCACAATTAGCCCTAATGCCACCATTATATTCATTAAGTGATGACTTATTAACAGCAAACCGTTTTTTCAACATGATCAATTCCCTTTCAACTGTTTTTGATAACTCTTTCATGTCATCACCTGAACAAACTAAATTTGTATCATCAGCAAATGTTACAAATTTCAACATATTAGATACTTTAAAAATATAATTTAAATAAAGTATAAGTAACATAGGTCCCAATACCGAACCTTGTGGAACACCATGGGTTACTCTTCTAAGATGTGATTCAGTATTATTGATTTTTACAAACTGATAACTGTTATTTAAATAACTTCTTAACCAATGTTTTGCAACACCTCTTATACCATAGTGTTCACATTTCTGAATAAGGAGGGAATGATCGATTGTGTCAAATGCTTTACGGTTACATTACAATTCTGTATAAACTATCAATAGTACAACAAAATAAATATGTGTAAAATAGATCAACAGGCAATTTCAAACATTGTAAACCATTACTACATAGAAGGACTGTCCTGAATACCATTTGTGGTGCTTCAGAGCTTCAGTGATAAGTACCTGCGAATATTTGGAACCTCCATGTGACACAATGGGACTCGTGGGGTGGATGGGGGTGGGGAGTGTAATAGTGAATAATCATATTCATATATGTTAATCAGGGTGGCACAGTAGTGCAGTGGTTGGCATTGTCGCCTCACAGCAAGAGGGTTCCTGATTTGAACCCAGGGTGGGGGGGTTTGAACCAGGAACTCAGGGTGGGGGAGCCCGTCTGTGTGGAGTTTACATGTTCTTCCAGTATTAACATGGGTTTTCTCCGGGTACTCCGGTTTCCTCCCACAGTCCAAAGACATACAGGTTAATTGGTGACTCTAAATTGTCATCAATTGTGTGAATGTGAGCGTGAATGGTCGTCTGTCTCTATGTGTCAGCCCTGTGATAGTCTGGCGACCTTGACAGGGTGTACCCCGCCACTCGCCCAATGTCAGCTGTGATAGACTCCAGCCCCCCCAGGACTCAGGATAAGCGGTTATGGAAAATAAATGAATATACATTAATTAACCACCCAAACCTGACCCAGCTTTGGTAGGTGTTGGTGTGTCAGAGAGTTATATTGAGGGGAAAGAGAAGGAGGACTGTTGCACAGTGTTTCTATAGGCCAGCCGTGTATAACCATTCGCAATTCGTCTCAACTAATCCTGTTCCTTATTAGACAGACAATTCAGAGTCAATCTCTGCGCTGCAGACACCAGCCTCATTAGTGCCTGACAGTTGCCACCTACACTGAATTTCCTCCACCAGTTTAATGGCGAAAAACAAAACAATACACAGAAGCATCTGCATACTGATTAAGACAATTATGATGTCAACAATTAAAGGTTCACAAAACTGAAATAGATTGAGTTGTTTTTTTCCACCTAGACCTGTATGGTCTGTCATTTCTCCTTTACTCAGTCTGCTGTAACTTGAGTCACTCAGCTGAATTATTATAAATATTTTGATCAGTTTTATGGAATCGTCAATTTGGGCGAGATACTTCGGTGAAAAGCAAGCATCATTTTCAAACTAGTGCTATCAAAATATCGATTTATCGATGCATGCTGATTCTAAATATTTGAAACTATTGAAATACTCATTTTCCGCAGTATCAATACGACTTTCTTGCTCTCTCTTCCCTCTACCAGTGAGTTGACGCAAACACGCAGTGCCCCCAACAGCTCCGCCTCCTCTCACTCTTTATTCAATTCAATTCAGTTCAATTATACTCAATTTAATGCAATTTATGTCAGTTAAGTTCAATTCAAAGGGGCTTTATTGTCGTTTGCATTGCCAAAGCAAATGTAAAATAAAAACACAAAAGTAAATACAAGTAAAGATCCACTAGAAGAAAGAAATGTGGAAAAGAATTACATTGTATGCCCTCGGTGACATTTTACCCATTGTACTGAAAAATATACTGAGTATCGATAATTTTTAAGGTTTTGCATCAAAGTGAGAAATTGAACACTAGTTCCTACTATCACAAGGATCCCAGTGGAAGTTGATAAATGACAAAATAGAATTAAGGCCCATATAAAGGATTTTTTTCTTAAGAGGGTCAACTTACTTTTTAAATTATTGTAAATATTGAATTATATAAATTATTATTGAAAACCCTTATTTTTTTGCCAAAACAAATTCTCAAAACTCTCTTTCTTCTTCTTCTTATTATTATCATCTCCAAGCTCTTCCAGCTGTCATTTACCCTCTCAAACAGCATCAGGTGTCTCCAGGCAAGCACCATGCTGTGTTTTTTTTTTTTTTTTTTTACCTTGATTGTGTTTCTGTTCTGGTACCTAATGATGTCAATTCTTGTCACATTCTCTTTACACCTTTCCAGTCGTGGTGATCCACAACAGCGAGCTGATGTGTGGTAGCATGGACAAGGGCACCTTGGGGTCTGGTTCCAAGAACAACATCTTCTACATCCTGCTGAGAGACTGGGGACAGCTGGAGGCTGCTAACGCCATGTCCCGCCTGGCAAGACTCGCCCCGGTGTATCTCTGTAGGTGGCTCCTCCAGGGTCCTAACAACTTATATCCTGTAATGTTGTGAAAATTGAGATGTCTGTCATTCACAGCAGAAATAAACCTAGAACATTAATATAGAATTAGTGCCTGTGTTGTAATTTGAAAAATATTAGGGCATTTTATATTATTTGTCAACAGTAAACAGTTCAGCAAACTGGATAAGCTTTATAGATATTGATTGCAAATTCAGTTCATCTTTTTATTTATTTATTTTTTTAACTCCCAACCTTCAGCAAACCGTGGCTTTTCTATTGGAATTGGTGATGTAACACCTGGTCAGGGTTTGCTGAAGGCCAAACAGGACCTGCTGGATGACGGTTACAAGAAATGTGACGAGTACATCGAAGCGCTACAAACGGGCAAGTTGCAGCAGCAGCCTGGTTGCACAGCAGAGGAGACTCTGGAGGTAGGAATATATATATGTATGGAAATATTAATTATCCAGGTGAATCACATTCATATGTCATGAGATGCACACACCACATCACATCAAGATTTTTCATTTAGCGCCCCTATTTATAGCGACAACCTTCTCACCTCGTGGCTTTTATTCATATCATGTGAAGATTGTGAAAGGAAATTAGACATGAATTAAAGTTGGAGAGCTTTCTAATACCCTTCCTGCAGAGCTGAGCTGTTGAAAGAACGGGCAGTCTAATAATAGAAATGCCACCAAGACAGGAGCTCTTTACCACACAATACAAAGTTTAACAGAAAGTGCTAAGAATAAATTTTTTAAGGGGATGGTCCAGATATTTTTGAAGTGGGTTTGCATGGGGTACCCTGATATGGAAGCTGAGCAATGTACTGCTGTTGATGGGGCATAGCAACAAAACAAATTTTAGCCTCCTAAAAAAACACTATCAGTTTAAATGTATGCCATAATGAGTGTGTATTCATTGCTTTAACTCACATTCCAATGGGAAAGCTGTAAGCAGCTTCAGTTCCTCTGTGCTCTCGTCAAAGCCACCAGACTCCTTTGACAAAAACAGTAATTTTAGCTCGCTGAAAATGGGAGCTGCTGTTTACCGCTGCTTTGATAAGTTAGTAAGTCTGTGTTACTGTGTGGCTTTGGCGTGTCCGAACTAAACCTCTTAAATGCCAAAGTCACCCAATAACGCAAATGAATTAACTGTCGGAGCCAGTCATAGACCAGCACCTTCTGTGTTTAACAATGTTAAATCACTGTTTTTCTTAATGGAGTCTGGCTTTGTAGAGAGCAATATAACAGCTTAATTTTCCCGTTGGATATAGCCGTAAGGTGAAACGATGAAAATACTCTCAATATAGCATACACTTAAAATTATATCGTGTTTTTAGGTGGCTAAAATACATTCTGTCGCTGCCTCTTCACTAGAGTACATTCGTTAGCTTCCATGTCGGACCCCAGCCTGCTTCACCAAACCGAGGGCCTGCGAACTGACATTGCGCATCGGACATCGGACTGCCGCGTTTCCCAGATCGCTTTTAGTGCTAAGAGCTTCTTAAGAACGCTCTTAAGCCTCCTGTGAAAGAAAAACGTGTTTCCCAGATCGCTCTTAGCGCTAAGAAGATCTTTCACTAAGAACGAGTTGTAAGATGGAGCTGACCCACTCTAAACAGTCTTCTTAGCGACCAAACGCTCACAGCTCCAGCCGTGGCAGGCAGATTAATATTACACTAAGCAAGGAGATGTTAAAACAGTGTGCACCGTATATATTTTGGATCTATTTTATACTTCAGATTTATATTGTTTGGAATTAACTGGTGACAGAGAAACGCATGTCCTTGCTGTGCATATTGAATTTTGAATCTATATGTTTTATGAAACTATCTATATGTTTTATGTGCTCTCAAAGCTGTGGCACAAGTTACGCACCGAAATCTGGCAGAAAAAAAATAATAAAAAGAAAAATAAGTATGAGGAATAACAAGTGTGTTCCTGTATGTGCTGTGCACTAGGATACCATGTTGCTTACGCTCAGATACCAATTGCTCACACTCAGATACCATGTTGCTCACACTCAGATACAATGTTGCTCACACTCAGATACAATGTTGCTTGCACTCAGATACCATGTTGCTTGCACTCAGATACCATGTTGCTCGCACAAATTTCCTGTTCGAGCTTCGACTTTTCTCCTCGCGCTCAAACTGTTTCTGTGCACTCGCAGAATTTCTTCTCTCAGATTTCAAAATCCCCCAACCAATAGAATGCCAGATTTACTGTTGACCAATGAAATGATCCCTGCCTCCTTGTGGGCACGCTTGCTTTATATATATATATATGTATATGTATGTATGTATATATATATATATATATATATATATATATATATATATATATATATATATATATTTAAGCAATATCACACGAGAGGGAGTGATGTTGTAGGCCTACTGTATATCGTCACGGCTGTGATTCGGTCATAGATGAAGACAATTACAGCTGTGATGATATACAGTACAACATCACGACCTCGAGTGTGATATTGCTATTATACAACAGTTCAACAACAGCTTCAACAGCAATGCTGTGTAAGGAAATGTTAACAAAAGGTGATGAAATAAATTATTTAAGTACGTTATGTAGCTCTGTGAAAAAAAAAAAAAAACAGTTCCCCCAGTCTGTTGCCAGGCAACGCAGCACACATGCCAGGAACTCACAAGCTACTTTGTATTTACATTGTATGTGATAATGAACTCCTTGTTTGGAATAATGAAAACAATCCACAGGCCTCTTTTTGTTTTTTGTTTTTTTTATTGAAATGCATTTCCTTGAAATCCTCATGGTCTGTCTAAAAACAGACTGGGGAGTTATGCTTCAAGGCCAGAAAGCACAGAAAATTCTGTTGTAATAATTTCTGTATACACTGAACAAAAATATAAACGCAACACTTTTGTTTTTGCTCCCATTTTTCATGAGCTAAACTCAAAGATCTAAAACATTTTCTATATACACAAAAGACCATTTCTCACAAATATTGTTCACAAATCTGTCTAAGTCTGTGTTAGTGAGCACTTCTTCTTTGCCGAGATAATCCATCCCACCTCACAGGTGTGGGATATCAAGATGCTGATTAGACAGCATGAATATTGCACAGGTGTGCCTTAGGCTGGCCACAATAAAAGGCCACTCTGAAATGTGCAGTTTTGCTTTATTGGGGGAGTCTGGGGGTGGGTCAGAAAACCAGTCAGTATCTGGTGTGACCACCATTTGCCTCACACAGTGCAACACATCTCCTTCGCATAGAGTTGATCAGGTTGTTGATTGTGGCCTGTGGGATGTTGGTCCCCTCCTCTTCAATGGCTGTGTGAAGTTGCTGGATATTGGCAGGAACTGAAACACGCTGTCGTATACGCCGATCCAGAGCATCCCAAACTTGCTCAATGGGTGACATGTCCGGTGAGTATGCTGGCCATGCAAGAACTGAGATGTTTTCAGCTTCCAGGAATTGTGTACAGATCCTTGCAACATGGGGCCGTGCATTATCATGCTGCAACATGAGGTGATGGTCGTGGATGAATGCACAACAATGGGCCTCAGGATCTCGTCACGGTATTTCTGTGCATTCAGAATGCCATCAATAAAATACACCTGCGTTCGTTGTCCATAACATACGCCTGCCCATACCATAACCCCACCGCCACCATGGGCCACTCGATCCACAACGTTGACATCAGCAAACTCACCCACACGACGCCACACACGCCACAACCCTAACCCTAACCCGATCCCTGAGATGGTTTCTGACAGTTTGTGCAGAAATTCTTTGGTTATGCAAACCAATTGTTGCAGCAGCTGTCCGGGTGGCTGGTCTCAGACGATCTTGGAGGTGAACATGCTGGATGTGGAGGTCCTGGGCTGGTGTGGTTACACGTGGTCTGCAGTTGTGAGGCCGGATGGATGTACTGCATAATTGTCTGAAAAGCCTTTGGATACGGCTTATGGTAGAGAAATGAACATTCAATTCACGGGCAACAGCTCTGGTGGACATTTCTGCAGTCAGCATGCCAATTGCACACTCCCTCAAAATTTGCGACATCTGTGGCATTGTGCTGTGTGATAAAACTGAACATTTCAGAGTGGCCTTTTATTGTGGCCAGCCTAAGGCACACCTGTGCAGTAATCATGCTGTCTAATCAGCATCTTGATATCCCACACCTGTGAGGTGGGATGGATTATCTCGGCAAAGGAGAAGTGCTCACTAACACAGATTTAGACAGATATGTGAACAATATTTGTGAGAAATGGTCTTTTGTGTATATAGAAAATGTTTTAGATCTTTGAGTTCAGCTCATGAAAAATGGGAGCAAAAACGAAAGTGTTGCATTTATATTTTTGTTCAGTGTATTTCAGATATTTTTTGAATGCTGTATTTCATCTGGTCACAATGCAGTCATGTTTATTTAGGCTGAATAACGTCTACATTCACAGACTACTTTTATCTCCCAAGGGAGCTTCATCTTCATCAATCCAAACATTTGCTGAAAGTGCTTTATTACATTCATTACATAGTCAAGCGACCATTTTTGCCCTTTTATGTGGGACTCATGGGGGTTTTTGTAGACATGTACAGAGGGTAGTGTGACATGAGTGGTTTCCCAAAGCAATTCTGTTGTACTAAGTAAGAAAAGAAAAGATTCTTGGCATTTTGAAAAGACATTGCAGTGAACTGAAACTGAAACGTCTATGGAAGCTGTTTGAAAAGACTACAAATGTGCCTAAGAACACGTAAGTTGTCTTATTTTGTGTGTCTTTCTCAACAGGCTCTAATCTTGAGGGAGCTGTCTGTCATCAGAGACCGAGCTGGCAGTGCCTGCCTCAGGGAGCTCGACAAGAGCAACAGCCCTCTGATCATGGCTCTTTGTGGCTCCAAAGGTAAACTCGCTGGAAAGGAAACACGATAATACAAAACAATGAAACCTTTTGTTCAGAAGATCTTTTTGTGAATGCTGAGGTAGGCGTGGGCAATATTTTGATTACACTCAATGTATTATGGCGTGCTCCACGTGGGATATATAAAATGACTATCACGAACGTACAGACATGTTTTGTAAGCCAACGGCATGAGGCTTGCTTTGACGTTTAGGTTCTCTCGCTCTGACCAATGGATCTCTCCCTCTCACAAACACAAAAAGGGTCCTGGGTGATAGTGTGTGAGCAGATGAGGCGTGTATTTCTGTGTCTGAAGGGTTCCAGACTGCGACCATTTAGTCGCATTTTGTGACCATGGAGCACCAGTGCGACTTGCAAATATGATTAAGATAGAAACTGGAGAGCTGTTAGTTTAATTACAGCTCACAGCGAACAAATCCTCAAGTTCAACGCCAGCGCTGTAACAGTTTAACTTTCCGCTAACAGCTAACAGCTAACAGCTAACTGTAAACACAGCAAAAACATCAACACTTCCAGCCTGAGATGAGCCTGGTGCTTCAGAATAAAAGCACTCTCTGCTTTGATTTTATTAATTACTTTTAACAATACTTTATATAACGTTATTATAACAATACTTTATTTAACTTTTTTATGATGGGACTTTATTCAACTTTTTTATGATAGTATATTATTCAACTACTATAATAGTACTTTAGTAGTACTTTATTTAACTTTATTATAACAGTATTTTAACAGTACTTCACTCAACTTTATTGTAGCAGTACTTTAATTAACTTAATTATAACTACTTCATTTAACTTTAACATAACAGTACTTTAATAGTACTTAATTCAACTTTTTTTTATTATCGTACTTTACTCAGCCTTATTATAACAGTACTTTAACTTTATTATAGCAGCACTTTATTCAACTTTATTGTAACAGTACTTAAACTTTGTAGTAACAATATTTTATTTAACAGTAATTTTAATTTTAACAGTAAATTTAATTTTAACAGTACCTTACTAAACATATAGCAGTGCATTAATTGGCTTTATTGGAACTGTTTATTTAGTAGTTTAATATTTTAATGGTTTACAGTAATTTAGAGGAGATTTTAAAATATTGAGATATATATCTTGTAATGCAATACAGCGTAAAAATAGTGCAGTCTTATTAATAGGTGATATTGCCATGATATTGGCATATCATGGCAATATCATCATCATCACCGTGATATTGTAATGGATTAAACTGGGAAAACCACAGCAGGAGCTCCATCAGCAGTCATTTTAGCCTAATTATGGCCTTAACCTGTAAAGACTTTGGTACCCTGACAGCGACCTCTGAGTTCAAGCAGACATGTTGCTCTTCCACTTAACAATGTGAACATTGATTCTTAATGTAGATTTACTTGGGGAAATATACACTCTGTGTATGACCAAGCAAAATCCTTACAGACCAGAAGTTTCTTTTATTCACAGGTTGACCTTGGATTCTGTAAGGTGTTAAGTACTGAGTTGCAGTGAAATATATGACTCTTAAATGTTGCTGGGGAACAGACAGTCTGGCCTTCACTGTTGTCTACAGATTCACAAGCAAGGAAGTGCCTTGATTCTCATGGATTTTCTCACACAAAAAGAATTGAAAGATCAAGGGCTTTACAGAAAGGGAACGTGCGAGAGAGAAACAGAAAAGAACAAAAAGTCTGGGTACATAGTCAGGCATTACCAGTACAGCCAAATGTCATCTGGCTTTCAGATTGAGAAAGGACAACTTCCTCTCAAGAAAAAAGGTGGAGTAAGAAATAGAGAAATTCCTGGCCAGTCAAAGTCTAAGAGAAATCAATATCTGTATGGCTCAGAAAGGTTATACACAGTACGTGTCGTGAAATTCTTTTGTCCCAAACTCCAGCAAGCAACTGAGTTCTAAAAAGTCAAGTTTTTGAGGTAGATTAAATATTTAGGATATGTGAACCAGAGATGGGACCAAGTCACACATGTGCAAGTCTCAAGTAAGTCTCAAGTCTTAACCTTCAAGTCTCAAGTAAGTCCCAAGTCATTTTTTTTGGGCAAGTCAAGTCACAGGTTATGTCAAGTCAAGTCAAGTCAAGTCAAGTCCTGTAATAGGTCAAGTCAAGTCCAAATCAAGTCACCTTATTATTGTAATTTTACCTGCAGAATCTCTTAATAAAGTGAAAAGACAAGATATAAGTAACTGTCAGTAAACATTGACTTCATCGCTGCAATGTTTACTTTGCAGGGACGACCCCCATGCGTGTGTGCGCACGCGCGCACACACACACACACACACACACACACACACACAAATCAAAATCACCCATTTAGCTCATTTAATCCTGTGTTGCTCGTTCATAAAACGTACAGCTGGTCTTGTGATGAACTGGTTGAAATGTTCGCTCACGTTTTCTGGGGTTAATGTTAGCAAATAAATTAAAAACAAGTTCCACCAAACCGAACCACCCCCCCCCCACCCCACCCCACCCCCGTATCGTATCAAGCTAACGTTAGCTAACTACTGACTAACCAGATAATATTAGCTAATTGACAAGCACTTACTGGGCAGAATGGCTCTTCAAATGACAAACAAAGTTTGAAGTTGTCGCCTGGCTGTCCGAGATGTTTATGCCGAATGTCTTGCACTGTGCTGTTCGTTTTTTTGCCATAATAATGGTAATTCCGAAAGCCGAAGACGATGACTCTCGGTACCCCTCCCGCTAACATGTTGATGTCTATCTGATATAAGAGGGCCCGTTTCTCCAATAAACACGTGAGGTACATAGAGAGGGCATGACTGATTGACAGGGTAGTGATCCAATCATGACAACGCCATTCTCAGCCTGCGCACCTACCGGGTAATCGAACTTATTTTTTAAATTAATTTATTAATTTTATATTCTAACCAAAAACATGATGTGAATAACACTCAAGTCATTCAAGTCATCGTGTCTCAAGTCAAGTCAAGTTCCAAGTCTTAAACTTCCAAGTCCGAGTCAAGTCTCAAGTCTTTTATTTTTTGTCAAGTCACAAGTCATCAAAACAGTGCCTCGAATCAACTCGAGTCCAAGTCACAATGACTCAAGTCCCCATCTCTGTTGTGAACCAATGAAGTAGTCATATATGCATGGTGTCAGTAGCTCATTTATAGGGACAGCACACCCACAAATCAAAACTACATATATTTCCTCTTACCTGTAGTGCTGTCTATCAGTCGAGATAGTTTTGGTGTGAGTCGCCAAGTGTCGAAGATACTGGCTGTGGGGGGTTCGAACCCGAGGGTGGGGCACCCCCTGTGCGGAGTTTGCATGTTCTCCTTGTGTAAGCGCGTTTTTTTTCTGGGTACTCCAGCTTCCTCCCTCAGTCCAAAGACATACAGGTTAATTGGTGACTCTAAATTGTCCGTAGGTGTGAATGTGAGTGTGAACGGTTGTCTGTCTCTATGTGTCAGCCCTGTGATAGTCTGGCGACCTGTCCAGGGTGTACCCCGCCTCTTGCACAATGTCAGCTGGGATAGGCTCCAGCCCCCATGACCCCTAACAGGATAAGTGGTTATGGAAGATGAATGAATGAATGTCCCCTGAGGTCTGACAAGGTCATCCATTTTCCCTAAAACCGTCTTTTCTCCTCAACCATATAGTGGTTATTTTCATAGTGCCTTTTTCGTCTCACCTCCACAATTAACTGCAGAGCGGTCCACTGTAATTGCTAACTTTAGGTAACAGCACAAGCTCTTAGCCACCAGTTTCCATGCAACCGGTAGCTTTTTACAGGTTGTCATTCCTAACCTGAGAGACAGTTGTTAGGGGGGTGCAGTTTGAAGCAGTGGTCAAGAAGTGTGTAAAGAATAACCTATTGAAGTGGATCGCAGATGATAAAAATATGGCTTAATGCATGTACTCCATGTCGTATTCAAGGGCTGCCATTGTCCCGGGAGCTGCACTTGGAGTAACTATGATCTAAAACTACAAATAAAATCTGCTTGGCTCTTCTGCTCAATTATAAATAAGGAATCTATGCATATACTTTGTTTGCTGTATTTCCAATATTCTTTTTTTTTGTGCGGTGTTACTCACCTTCTCATCTGTCCTTTCATACAGGATCGTTCATTAATATCTCTCAGATGATTGCCTGCGTGGGTCAGCAGGCCATAAGTGGCTCTCGAGTACCTGATGGTTTTGAGAATCGCTCCCTGCCTCACTTTGAAAAGCACTCAAAAGTAAGATTCAGTTATTTATCTTACTTATCCTGCTATCTTTGCCTCAAAGGGATCATGGGATATACAGTCTTTGTATTGGCTTAATCAAAAAGCATCAGTATGTTCAATTACCATTTTGTCTCCATTTCTATCTCTGTGACGCTCATTGATAGGTAGAAAAAAAAACTAATTAATTCCATGGTAACATGAAAACTGCAAAACATCAATGACAACTGTAGGCATGTTTCACACATCTCACACCTTACTCAAGCCTGCCTAATGTTTTGAAATGATTGTTCTACAGCTGCCTGCTGCTAAAGGCTTTGTAGCCGACAGCTTCTATTCTGGCCTGACACCCACAGAGTTCTTCTTCCACACCATGGCCGGCCGGGAGGGACTGGTGGACACTGCAGTGAAAACTGCGGAGACCGGTTACATGCAGGTAATGCCTGAGAACTTTTCTGCCCACATTTCACTCAATGAAAGTATGCTCCATTTCGCAGTTTCCTTCAAGGTCTTTACCGTTTGTTCAGTCGACTGTGGTGGGTTCATGCAGGTTTTTCAAGTAGTAGTAACTACTCTTCAGCAGGAGCTGATAATACTTTGGATTTGGGTGGAACTTACGAGGTATTGATCCTCAATTTTAACTATTCCCTCCTCCCCTCTACCAACTGTGGATATTTCTATTAAAAAAATTCAGTTTTGGAACAAAACATGTCTCAAAAGCATCAAATACAGGCGACTGTTTGGGGGTTGTGTCAGACTTCTTCAGGCCCCGTTCACAGGGTAATTCATCATGTAATCAATCTTTATTTATTTATTTTAGTTTTTAATTGGTATCTAGTTACTACACTGTTGAGGCAGAGGGTACTTGCTATAGCTCTGGTTGAGGGTGAGAGGCTGTCAGTGAACAGTTTGTTGGGCACAGGGAAACAGAGATCTGTGTGGGTACATGAGACCTTAAAAAAGAGGGTGGATCGTGGGGAGTACCATCAGCTGCTCCAGGAGCTCCGCCGTGAAGCTCCTTGACCAGCTTGAACATGTATGATGGCCTTTTCCAGGCATATTTTAGAATGACTTGGGGGCAGTTTGACATTCTGCTGTCTATCATTAGGCCATATAGCTCTGGGTATCCAGCAACCGCTACCACCAGTTTCTCCTCCATTGTTTACCAGCTGTAAACCTGTCGTCGTGACCACCACAGAAGGCCGGCCTCTCAGATCATCCGACTGGACAATGGGGAAAAAAAGATGATGAAAAAAGAGATGGCATGGGGCACTTTTCCACTTGAATTGCGGCTATAACCGATATTTTTAATGACAATGTGAAAAAAATATGTAAGGGGTCGCTCATAGTGTTGAACCTACAGAGGATTATCACCTGAATCTGCAGCTCCCCCTTTGGGAGTTCCCTATTAAAACAACGTATGTATAATGTCTGGCCCGTACTGTTTTAGTTCACTCTCACATGGGCTAAAAGATGAATCAATTCAGATTGATATTAACGCACAGTCTAACCAAGATCTCAGATATGCCCCCACCTAGGGTTGTCAAAAGTATCGATACTCTGAAAAGTATCGATACGCAAACGCTGTATCCGGATACAATACTAATTTACAAAAGTATCGATACTAACAGTGCACGCCACCTCAGCGCCTGTCGGGTGAGCGCGACGGGTCCGACGAACACGTGCTGTGCAGGCAGCGTCTGGCAGGCACAGAGCCCTCGCTGCAACCCAGCTTGTTGTCGTCGCTGTGCATATGGCCAGCGCGGCTGCAGGAGGATCAGAGCAGCTAGGTTTGGTCAAAAATGATAAAGGAAAAAACGCTCTTTGGAAATATTTAGTGAAGTGAACACAGCACGCTGCAGATGGCAGGTACAGCCCTTCCCCTCACTAGCAGCTGAGCAGCTGGTGTCGCCAGCATCAAACTAAAATATAACTTCTAACATTAATGTGGGAGCTAAGCATATCAGTCATGCCCATCTGTAACATTAATAGACAATGTTAGTTTAACAGGACAACACAATTATGTGTGTCTGAAAAGTTATGTTAACTGTAAAGTCACAGATTGAAGCTGAAAAAACATTTGGTTTCTCCCGTAACCCCTGGTTCTCTGATCACATAGTGAGGTATAAACAGGAGCATCCTGAGCCTAAACTACCAACTCTATTTGATCAGCAACAAAAATATGGTGCCAATTCACCAGAAGCGCAGAAAATAAACAGGGCTGTAGATAAATAGATAAAAACAGATCTTGTTTCTGGTTGTTATTTGTTTTGGGGGGATTTTTTGTTGTTATCATTGATGTTACTGTTCTGATCTTTATTTAAAAAATGACATGCCTCTTAATTTTTTGCTGCTGTATCGAAAATGGTATCGAGTATTGAATATTTTCCTGGGTATTGATATCCAGTTTGAAATTTTAGTATCGTGACAACCCTACCTCCACCATTGAATCATTTAAGTCCTGGCTCAAAACCTACTTCTATTCATTAGTGTTTGAGTCCCCCTGATGTGGTTTTCCCTGATGTGTGCCTGTGTGTGTTGTGTCTATATATGTGTGAGCTGTGTACCTGACAATTTTGTCACCCCTATGTATGTGTTTTTTAGCATTTTATCCCTTTTGTACAGCACTTTGGTCACCGTGAGTTGTTTTTAAATGTGCTTTATGAATAATTTGAGTTGAGTTGAACTACAGGGTTGGAAGTACATTACCCTGAGGACTTCACATGCACACACACCCACACACACTGCCTTACACTCTAGATGACACGTCTGAATGAGAATTGATAAAGAAAAATGCCACGAGCAAGCTCAAAGGCTCGCAGTACTTCCATGTTCAAATGGTCAAGGCCGGGTGTAATTGCAAACAGCATGTTAGAGTATGACATTATTGTAAGAGAAGTGTAGTGTGTGTGTGTGTGTGTGTGTGTGTGTGTGTGGTGAATGTGTGGTCAAGCAAACACAAGAGGGAAAGGGACTGCGGACGCCCTCAGATGCCTCTGGCGATGAGAGCAGAGAGGAATGTAGTAGTCAAGTTGTCAAGTGGTAGCAAATGAGCAGTGTTGGCTTCAGTTTGTCCAGGAATAAATAAATGCTGCAGCTCATCAAGAGCAAGTAAAGTTCCCACGTCTTACTTCCCAGCTGCTGGGTAAACTGAGGGGCATTAGGCTGCATTCACACCAAATCAGGCATTGTGGCAATTAGCTGCAGGGTGGTGCGGTGGTGTAGACTGTAATGGCCCATTTCTGGGGGAGTGGAAGATAGAAACCACCTGCCACAAAAGACACGTGCACACACACAAACAAAGCGAGTGCTTTCCTTTGTAGGATGGTACACACAGGCTGTTAATACATAGGTTGCTTGTTTTACTTACTAAAATTCTACAATAACAATGAATGTATAACTTGATCCGGTGGACTGCGGTCATATTTCCAATCTGATCGTCGGTTATGTTGTGTTGAGTTTCCCCAGAAGTTGAATCTGTTTTAACTTTTCACCAAGGCCAGTCCTTTTTTTTGTTATTGTTTTTCCAGCCCTTCCTGTAGCCTCACTGCCGCAGCCTAGATTTACCTCCCACATTCAGAAGCATAAAGGGAGTTGTTTTATCGCTTCAGCGCTTGATGTGAACGCAGCCTTAGCCATGAAGTGAGCATTAACATCCCGACCACGTTCTGGAAGCTGAAGCCAGAATGATTCACATGTTTACAACAAGGCTTTGAGTCATCTAAATATTACATTACTGTTACTGATAATCAGTAAGATTCATATTTATTTTTCAATAACCATAATAATAATACAGATAAGGAGGAAGATAGAGGAAGATACGGAGCTTAAATAAATAGCATACTAAACTGTAATCACAATATTGTTCTAACAATAACAATTAGATTATTCTCCCATGACATTCAGCCCTAACGCTCACTGCTCTCATAAGTTCCCATTTTACTAATGTTACATTTTGTCATCAAAAAAAAAAAAAGTCAGAAATGTCCAGTACAAACTCCCAGAGCCCATGATGACATCCTTATATTGCTCATTGTCCAACCGGGGTCTGAAATTAGCACCAGCCTCCAGCCAAATGCTGGTAGAATATGCAGGTGACTGCGAGATTTGTTTCACTCACCAGCCAAAAATGGTAATTAATTGAGTGGCTGGCAGGATCCTGAATAGCAACAAATCCTCACATCTGGAAGCTGGACCTGGTGAATGTTTGGCTTTTTTTGCAAATTACAATCTCAATTCCAAAAAGGTTGAGATACTGTCTCACTCTAAAACATAACGTAACGTAATAATTTGGACATGTATTTCATTGAATGCAGCATGAAGACAAGATAATTGATGATAATGATGTTTCAAACTGCTACATTTTGTTTTTTTGTAAATATATGATCATTTTGATTGGATGCCTGCAGCGTGTTACAAAAACATTATGACAGGAGCAACAGAGGACTGCGATAAATTGTTGAATGCTCACAAAACCAGAAACACCACCGACTTCTCTGGGCCTGTGCTCATCTGAGATGGACTGACACAAACTGGAAAAGTGTGCTGTGATAGATTGTTGTTGGAAATCATGGACGTTGTGTCTTCCGGGCTAAAGAGAAAAAGGATCATCCAGATTGTCACCAGCGCAAAGACATTATTTGAGATGGTATGGGGGTGTGTTAGTGATGATAACTTGCACATCTGTGAGGGCACCATGAATGCTAAACAGTACATGCAGGTTTTGGAGCAACATATGCTGCCATCTTGGCAACGTCTTTTCAGTGATGTCCCTGTATATTCCAGCAAGACATTGAGACATATTCTGCACGTTACAGCAGCGTGGCTTCATCGTAAAAGAGTGCTGGTACTAACCTGCAGTCCAGACTTGTCAGTTGTCACCCATTAAAAATGTGTGGCAATGTGTTGCAGGCATCAATTTCAGAATGAGTCACAATCACAAGAACACAGCACACATACTGACACAAGAAAAATCATAAAAGTACATAAGATCACAAGGTGTGAATAAAAGGTATAAAATGGTGTGTAAAAACAGTACAATAGATATCTTTGTAAAAAAAAAAGGAAGAATGGTTCAAAGTGCATATGAGTTTGATCGGAGGGAGGAGTTGTACAGTTGTATTGCTGTGAGTATGAATGATTTTTTGTAGCGCTCTTTTGAACAGCGGGGGAGTCTGTATCTGGTGCTGAATGTGCTTTTGAGTGTGTCCAGTGATTATGGAGAGGATGGGTGGTGTTGTATATGATCCTATTGAATTTGGCCTGGATTCTGTCCTCCACCACCTCCTCAAAAGTGCTCAACTTCAGGCCAACAACGGACTGGGCTAGTTAATACATCGCTCCGCCATTTCAAACTCAACACTTCCTGTATCTGTTTCACATTAAAAGCCCCTTATAACTTTGGTTGAGAGAATCCCTCCATTTTCTAAATAGGCTTTTATTGTGAAACATTTGTAGGAACTTCTTGTGGAGGATTCGGTGACTTGCATGTTTGCGCACGGTACTTCAAATGTAGCTCCTGACATCTGCTGGCACTTTTTACGTCACTACAACAACATTTCAGCTGACACATGAACAGACACAGTGACTGAAATAATAGTAAAAGTAATAAAAATAGGACAAGATTATCCCGATGACATCACACACGTCGTGAAAGACAACCGGGGATAATTGGTGTGGCCCATCATGTAGTGTGTCGTGTCTGTCGGCCAAGTCATGGCACAATTTCATGACTCCGTAATTGCCTAATCTGACATAGTAACTGTAGGAACAGACAGAAATGTTGTGTAGTGTGAACCAGGCATAAAACCCTGGGGTGCTGTCTACAGCAGCAGATATCTCTGTTTTTCTATTGGTCAAAGTGACAGCTGTGACGGGAGCAGTCTTGAACAGCAAAAAGAAAATCAAACATGCTAGACTTTCTGTCGGAACATCGTGAGACGTCCCAGACGAGGCTTTGGTTGTCGTCTACTATAACACACTACACGAGATTAAACGATGGATTATAGGGGTGGGAATCTCTAGGCATCTCACGATTCCATTCAATTCCGATTCTGAGTGCAACGATTTCGATTATAAAACGATTCTTGATTCTAAAACGAGTGAATAAGAAAATTTACACTAGATATTGAAAAACATGATTGTAATAAAGCTCGGAATACATATCCAGTGCATACAAACTGTAGGCCTATCACTTACTGTGGTTGAGATGACTACACTCCACCAGTCTCCTCCGGTCCATTCTCCTCATCCACAAATCTCAACGGGACTCTCTTGTCCTTCGTCGACCTCCTCGACATCTCTCCTCCAGTATTTGCAAAACTGTAACTGACTATAGCTATCTATGAACTATAAAAACACAAACTATTGCAGAAAAAACGAACGATGGCAAAACTACGAACTATGGTGAAAACATGATGAAAACACGGCAAAAAAACCGCTCAAAAACATATCATAAAAGAAACTCAAAAGCTCTCAAAAAAACACAAATACTATTATTTCCAACACTAAATACTATTTACAAAGAAAACGCCACCCAAACTCCACCAAAACTCACCAAAACTCTGCTAAAACACCACTAAATCAGTCCAACTTGCACTCTCCTCGTCAGCTGTCACTCTCCTCCTGCTGTGCCCACTTCCCTCCCCTCCTCCACAGGTAATGACATCACTACCGTAATGTACGTATATTACTGGAAAGCTCCACTTCTCAGCTTTCAGAATCCGTTGGAATTACATTGATAGCGTGAATGGCTGAGGAATTACAGTAATTTGAAAAACAAATGTAAAAATAGAATTAAAATCGATTATGAGTTTCCCAAATCGATGCTCCCATCGTTCAAGACAGAATCTCGATGCATCTAAAAATCGATTTTTTTCTTTCCCCCACCCCTAATGGATTATCGCGTACGACACTTATTGTCATTGACGATCCATGCCAACACTGTACGTTGCTGCGTCGGGCTATAATCGGACTGATATCATGTAGTGTGAACCAGGCATTAGTATATCTTGTGTTTGTGCTGTATTGAATATGTGTCAGAAAGGATTTGCAAATTAATGACAACAACCAAAATTAATGGTAACGCCTGAAGGATTTCGGAGTTCTTGACACAGCAGAGGTTGACTATTCATTCACTCTTGTGCAACATTAAACAGACAGCAGGTGTGATTCCAAAGAATTATATTTATTCACAAACTAGCAAAGCAAAACCAAAACACACAAATTCAAACTAACTATATACAAGCTTGGTGTGTATATATGTGTGTGTGTGTGTGTGTGTGTGTGTGTGTGTGTGTGAGAAAGAGAAAAGAGAAAGACAAAGGTGGGTGTGGTGATCAAAGAGCCATTTGGCCTACAAAACAAAATGGCTGACAACAGAGAACTACCAAAATGGACAAATCAAGGCTGGTGGTTCCAGGTGCAGTCTTTGTTGGGTCCTTTGTTCCAAAGGTGAAACTCCGCGGAAGCTGGTCGCTCAGGGTTTAGTAGAGTTAGACGCTGGGTGCTAACTCACTTAGTTCCTTGTTGCTGGAAAGCTAGTTGCAAACCTTGTGTTTGCAAGAGAGTCTGTGATCAATTGCCCTCCCTTTAGTGGTTTGGGCTATGGAGCCAGGGTCTGGGCCTCTGTGCTGTTCCAGGCCCAGCCGGAAAGAGGTGTGCACTGCTCCACGGTTGGAGCAAGAGAGAGAGAAGGCATGGAGGGAGCAGAACTGAGCTTAGAGTTTGGTGACATCACAGAGGGGCATGTCACTGTAACAGTACTGTCCAATCAAGTTGTGAGACTTGTGTCTCACTGAGGTGTGAGGTGAGACCTCCTGGAGATGGGTGTCAAATATATGTCTTTGTTTGGAAAACAAAGAGCATGCAGAGGAAAAAGCCTTTAAATCAGTGATGATTTTACCAAATGATAAATCATCTGTGGTCCTGTGAATCCCAACATCAGAGTTAATTAGGTTCTGTAGATGCAGATGTATTTTCAGATATGCCGAGAGTGTGAGAAGATTATATTTCAGGTCAGTGCAGACAGAGTGTGCTTGTGTTTTGTGTCTGTCCCTTATGTCACTGTAATATTTCTGTATCCCTGCCTGTGTTTCCACAGAGACGACTGGTGAAGTCCCTGGAGGATTTGTGCTCACAGTACGATCTGACAGTGCGCAGTTCCACAGGTGACATCATCCAGTTTATTTATGGCGGCGACGGTCTAGACCCAGCTGCCATGGAGGGAAAGGATGAGCCACTGGAGTTTAAGAGAGTCCTGGACAACATCCGGGTGAGCAGACAGTTTGTGGACCTGCTTGGCTCACCCCCCTGTTTTCTTCCTCGTTCTTAGACACATCCATACAGTTGCGTCCCTGCCTCCCTGCACACACTTCAACATGAGCAAAAGAAAAGTTAATTTATCTCACTTAACCTTTACATAGCCCTTCCTGTTAGTACAGTCGCATTCCTCTTAAGTAATCGTCTTTCATTTCTCTTATGTTTGCTCTCTTATGTCCGTATTTTAGCTTTCATGGACAGTGAATATGCTCCACACACTGTTAAGCAGTTGGTATGCCAATGTTAGTCTCTTGTGTTTCAGTTTAAAAAAAATCCAGAGAGGTGGCTCCTTGTGCCCAAAAGATCAACGGTTTATTTCCCAGAGTTATTTTGTTTAAGAGGAAAAGGCCCTTTTGCCTACATTTATGCAGGCTCAGCATTAGCCTGGATAAATAGAGCTTAAAGAGATCAATGTGCCTGACTGGTGGTTTGGCTGAAAGACAAGCAGAAATTAAAGAAATACATCACTGCTGGAAAGATGATGTTTTCATAAAGCTGGGCTTTCTATGCAGTAGAGAGAAGCAAATACTTCTAAATTGGTGCTATATGACTGGAGAAAATGGAGAAAAAAGACGGTGGCATTTGCTTTTGCATAAGAGGAAGAAAACCTACATATGCCGCCTTCAAATAGGGTTGTGTTTACCTTCTTCATGAGAGGAATCCACATGAACGCCCCCGACTTGTGGCATTTACAATCTCATAAATTTTCTGACAATTAGAGAAATCTCGATTTCTATGATTATCGTCCTACAGAGTTTTTCTTCTTATCTTTATGTGTCGGAGGAAAATATCTCAGTGGCTTTGTCTTTTTCCTTTGTCATTATGCCATTTTATTTATTCATCTTTTTTTTTTTTATTTAACCAGGAAGTCCCATTGAGATTGAAACTCTCTTCTACAAGAGAGACCTGGACGAGGTAGCAGCCAATCAGAACACATTTAAAATGCAACTAATATAACATATAATACAAAAATCCACAATAAAACAACAACTATTCAAACATAGTGGCCTCTCAAGAGGAACAAGCACATGTCTCTGTCACCACATTCTTTATGATGTCCTTAAATTCATCGAATTCATCAAATTCCATGTCCAAGGTGCAGAGTAGGAGAACGCAGTGTTCCCCAACTCTGTTAAAACCCAGGGGTACATTAGTGGGGTTTCCATCCAAATGTATCGAAATGTTTGAGCGAATTTTGTGAAAATGCGCAGAAGAAAGTGTGAATTTATGCCCGTTTCCATTCGTTATTGTTTTGCGATTATTGGGAGTCAATAGGAAGAGCAGTAGGTGGCGCTTCTTGTGAAAAATGTACAAAATAAAAACACCCCTGTAGAAGAAGAGTGCGCCATGAGATGACATCATAAGAGAGCGTCTTATGCCCACTGTAAACAACAACACACTCAACTGACACTCAACAATTGACCATGGACAGATTCCTGATAAACCTGTCGGCTCTTGGGAGAACTCTGGTTACCATTTTGTCAGCGTTCACAGCGTACCTAACCATCTTGAAGAAGAGACGACAAAGAAGTTGTTTAATGTTAAGAGTACTGTCAGAAATAGCTGGAAGGAGACCACCGCATTGTTCTGTGTGTATGGGAACGTAGGCGTGTGAAGGACTTTTGGGAAGTAGTTGTCCAGCAGTATTTCACTCACGAACTCTGGCTGAAACATTTCCGTATGTCAAGGGCCACATTTGAGGATCTGTGTGCCGGTATGTCATCGTTTATTCGCAAAACCTGTTTCCATAGAAAAAAGTCGCATTTTCCTTTTATTGATACGCTGACAAATCCACCCCCACCAAGCGTAAAAACGTTTTTGTGAATTTTCAGACTTTTTTTTGAATTTCAGTTTTGTTTTGTTTTGTTTTTTTTGTTTGTTTTTTTCCCCCGCAATTTTGGAAAATGTGAATAAAAATAGGTGGATGGAAACCCCACTATTGAAGAGCAATCATTTCCGGCATCATGTGTAATTGTGTACACGGCTAACCATGGCGTAAGCACGAGCTCAGGAGTATCACTTGAAGGCAGCAGTAATGCAACTTGCCCATCAGAAAACTATTTTATGGCCGGCTGGTAACAAATGGTCGTTTGTTAATATGTTTCTGAAAACATTTTAAGGTGAGAAATAGGCAATACAGCAACATAATCTGGGTTTGTATTTGGTCAGCACTGCCTAGTTTTTCTGTTTGATGGAGTTTGATTTGAGTTTGGGAGACTGATAGGTCTTTCTTGATCCGTGTCTGTACCGATCACATCACTCTAGTTCTGAGGTCTTTACATTGGCTTCCTGTTTCTCAGAGAATCAGATTCAAAATGCTACTGCTGGTTTATAAAGCCCTGAACAGTTTAGGGGCTGAATACATTTATGATCTTCTGCAACACTGTGAACCGTCCAGACCTCTGAGGTCTTCTGTAGGTCTTCAGTGACAGGTCTGCTTTGTGTCTCCAGACTCGAGACTAAACATGGGGAAGCAGCGTTTGGTTTTAATGCACCACATTTCTGGAACAAACTCCCAGAAAACTTGAGGTCTGCTGCAACTCTCACTTCTTTTAAATCAAAATTGAATACTTCTCTGTTTGCTGCTGCAAATTTTTGTGTTTTATGCTTGCCTCGGGATATTTTGGCTTGTTATGCCTGTTGATGGGGTGCACATTCAAACACACAGGATCTAGGAAGACGCTTCAACATTTTATTGCAGACAGTAGTTGAACAGTTCTTTGGTGGTTGTCGGATGATTTTTTCTATTACAAGGAATATTAAAAGAAAACGTTACCGCTCTGCATATTGTTAAACAGTAATAATCATGAGAATGATATTAGGTATCATTTAACTTACGTCATGAATGCATCTCCTTCTTCTTTTGGCTGTTTCCTTTTGGGGATGCCACAGCGAATCATCTGCCCCCATCTTACCCTGTCCTCATTTGTCAACCTGTCCATCACCATAGCAAACAAGAAGGGGCTCAGAGCTGATCCTTGATGCATTCCCACTTCCACCTTAAACTCCTCTGTCAGACCTCCAGCACACCTCACCACTGCCGACAGCTCTCATACATGTCCTGCACCACTCTTACATACTTCTCTGCCACTCCAGACTTCCTCATACAATACTACAGCTCCTCTCTCGGCGCCCTGTAAAATGCTTTCTCTAGATCTACCAAGACACAATGCACTTTCCTCTGACCTTCTCTGTACTTCTCCATTAGCATCCTCAAAGCAAATAGTGCATCTGTAGTACTTTTTCTTTGCATGAAACCATAATACTGCCCACAGATCACTTCTGCTCTTAGTCTAGCTTCCACTACTCTTTCCCATGGCTTCATTGTATGGCTCATCAACCTTGTCCCTCAGCAGTTGCCACGGCTCTGCACATCTCCCTTGTTCTTAAAAACCCTAACCTTCACCCAAACCTTCTGCACGTCCTTCCCATCTCTATTTCTCTGCCTCACCAACCTGTATAAAACAGTCTCTCCCTCCTCACTGTCCAACCTATCATACAAATCGTCATATGCCCGTTGTTTGGCCTTGGCCACCTCTACCTTCACCTTATGCTGAATCTCCCTGTACTCCTGTCTACTCTCCTCAGTCCTCTCAGTGTCCCACTTCTTCTTAGCTGTAACAATAGCCACTGCTGGAGGCATTGTGATTTTGGTTTGTCTGTCCAGCTGTCCACCTCATTCTCGTGTACACAGTATCTCAAGAATGCCTCAATGGAATTTCTTTAAATTTGGCACAAACGTCCACTTGAACTCAAGCATGAAATGATTAACTGATTAGATCATGGTCACTGTGACCTCACAAGACATGTTTTTGGTTATAACTCAGAGGTTCATACACTAATAACGACAAATGTTTAATAGAAAAAAAGATGAAGTGATTTTATATTTTATATCTAAAATGTCAACTTCACTGTGACATCATAATGTTCTGCATTAAAAACTTTTCTGGCCTTTACTCAGCTCAGAAACAGAGGAGGGGATGTTTGGTCAGATACTGAATTGGTGACACTTACCTCGGGTGTTCATCTTTAAACTGTGCGGGTTGTACAGATCCTCTGTGCTGTCAGTGTAGATATTGCACATGATTATTGTTTGTTTAGTATTCTTGCTGCCCAGGTAAAGAAACTGTTTGTTAGTCTGTAGGTGCAGGTTTTCAATGTCACGCCTGTTCAAAGGCATCGGGTCGAGCAGATAACGTGCTGGGTGGGAGGAGTTATTCATGATAGATCTGACCTCCTGAGGCAGCAGGAGCTGGAGATCTCTTCCAAAGAGGGCAGCCAATAAACCTCTGAGCTGTGTTTATGACCCTCTGCTGAGCCCTCCCGTCTGCATAGAGCGATAAAAGGTCGCTAGCAGCGTTTGGTCTAGTTGTTTTCTGTTCTCCAGCTCTTCAGTGGCATTTTTGATTTTATTTAAATGCTGTGTTATAGTGTGCTTCTTTTGCACTTTGTCTTGAGGCTTCTATGTAGAGCACCTTGAATCGTCTTGTTGCTGAATGGCACTATATAAACAAACTGCCCTCGCCTGATGTGAAAGTACAGTCTTTGGATTGAGAAACGGCCCTAGAGCCGGCGGAAAACCATTGCATGGCGTATTATTTGAGCTGGGAGATAAGCAGGGAGATCTGGCAAGGCAAGTTAAGTTTATTAATATAGCATATATCAGCAACAAGGTTATTCAAAATGTTTCACATACAAAACAACAATTTAAAGAACTGCACAAAGGAGCCATAGAATATAAAATAAAACCAGGCTAAGGCATACTAACACAGGTATACAATACAGGAATAAAAGTTACAGAAGTGTAAGAAATTAATAAATGTTTGATTCAATAAAAGGCAGCAGCAAACAGAAAAGAACTGAGAGTCGCAGCAGATGGCATATTTCTAGGTAAAGGATAAGGAAACGCTGCTTCCCCATGTTGCCGTGACGCTTGATCTGGGCACTGGCAAGATAGAGGGAAGTTTACCATAGTTCATTTACACATCGTTTATGTCGCATTTGTGTTTCAAAGACATGCAGGTTAATTGGTGACTCTAAATTGGCTGTAGGTGTGAATGTGACTGTGAATGGTTGTCTGTTTCTGTCAGCCATGTGATAGTCTCACCTCACGCCCAATGTCAGCTGGGATAGGCTCCAGCCCCCCGCGACCCTCAAGAGGATAAGAGGTTATGAAAATGGATGGATGTGTCTATATCTGATTTTTTTGTGTTGCCTTTGCAAGTTCAACCACAGAGACTAAAGGGGGTCGTCTGTTGTTGATCTCGGCTCCTCCAGTCCGCGTGTTGAAGTATCCTTGGGCAAGATACTGAATCCCAAATTGCTCCTCATGGCTGTTCCATTGGTGTGTGTGTGTACTGAGTAGATAGATAGATCGATAGATCGATAGATCGATAGATAGATAGATAGATAGATAGATAGATAGATACTTTATTCATCCTCTCAGGGAGATTCAGGGTATCTCATAGCTCAATAAATACAGTAAGAACAGACAGTAGCCTACAAAACAACACAAACGCACAATAAAAGACGTATTCGGACAGTCAATAAATAAAATGTGAGCTAGCAGGTGGCACCTTGTATGGTAGCCTCAGCCCCCAGTGTGTGAATGTGAGAATGTAATGTAAAAGCACTTTGAGTGGTCAGAAGAGTAGACAGGTGCTTTACAAAACAGACAAAGGTCGGATGTGTAATCAGCCTTGTACATCATTCAAGCCAAGCCTCACCATCTCATAGCATTCACTGGGGGTTCAGTGTAACCTAGGGTAAGCCTTCTAAATGTGTCAAAACACTGTTATATGCCGGTGCTCTGGGAGAATGAACAGCAGATCAAATGTGCTCCCACTGCAAGAAACCAACTGGCAGCCAGAGAGGCAGCTCATTAGCACACCGTGACTCAAATTACAGCCAATCCATTTTAAAAAAAATATATATATATTAATTGGAAAACCTTTTAACATTTCGGATCACAGGCAATTAAATACAGTTTCAAGGAAGTTTAAATCCATCTTCTCTGCTGGGAAGTTGTTTAGTTGGCTTAGTTAATTGATCAGTAGTTAAGAAACGATTTTCTGTTCAACAGGAGATCCACCTCCAGGTCTTGTCTCATGTTTACTCAGTCTGCACACTGTTGCCTTGAAAGCAAGCTGAGGATTAGAACCTCTGTCACGTCCAAATTAACTAAGAAGCCACAACAACAGCAAACTGAGTTATTTTCTGATGCTGTTTAAGGGGTTTTGACCTCTATCAAGCCACCCCCCCAAGTTATGTATTTGAATCCGTAATCCTGATCTGTCGCTGTAGTTCCCAAGCCTTTCCTTATTTTCGTGTTCTTACAGTGTGATTAGCAGTGTGTCATCAGTGTAAAATGCCACCTGTGTTCATCGCTGTGAGAGTGGTATTATTAGCAGAGGCATTCTTGCAAAACAAGATTGATCCCGGAGATGGTTAGCTCTGCAGGAGACCATCTGCTGCATGTTAATTTGTTACTGGCAAGGCATGTTTGTTTGTAAAGCAGTTCATACACGGTGTCGGTTCGAGGTGTTGAACAGACAACATTAAACATGATAAAAAAAAGAGCAGAAGACATATATCAAAGAGCATCTGTTTTTATTAGTGTTTGTTTTGTCTGTCCTCCATCTGTCTGCTTTATTGACTGACAGTAAGACGTTACCATCCATCTCTTAGGAGGTTTGATGGTATGTAATGGTGCGAGCACGTTATTAGAAAAGCACAAATGAGAGCCATGTTTCTGTTCCAGTCAATAGGTGATTTTCTTTCTGTGTTGAGGTTGTAGTAGATGCAATGAGAAACAGTTATCAGAAGCTTTTAACCCTTGAGTGAGTCATCAGCAACCATTGACCTGTGAGTGAGTGCTTCTTCATTGCTCTCCCCCAGGCGATCTACGCGTGTCCAGATGAGCCTGCGCTCAGTCAAAACGAGCTGGTCCTCACTGCTGACGCCATCATGAAGAGAGCAGACTTCTTGTGCTGCAAAGACGGCTTCTTGGAGGTAACCTCACCACAGTACCGTGTTGTCAAAGTCATATTTCTTGTTTTATAACGAGAAGCACTTTGTCAGGAGGGCGCTTAACTTCAGTTTCTTTTTATTTTGATTTGGTAAATAAATAGTTGTAGAGGTGGTGTGCCTGTTGAAAGAATCTTACAAGCAAACAAAATGCATTGAAGAGCTCAGAACTTCTTTCAAGGTTGAACATTTTCAGAAATATTTTCACTTGTTCATGAGACAATGCAATGTTCATAAAAGACCTATTGTATTTTGCTTAAGAAGTTAAGAAGTTCTTTCACCCACTGCCTTATTATACACTCAGTGAGGTCCTATCTAGGCTACATCCACAATAATACTTTTCTTCTTTTAAAACCTTTTGCACTCCACCCCCATTCTGTAGCGAAAACACCTAAAATGACATACCCAAATTAAAATGACTGTAGCTTCTGAACAGCTCTGACTACATGCATGCATGAACTCCCTGAAGTTTCTTGTGAAAGTGTCAGAAACACTCTAGTTGATACAGAGACAGAGTAATGGGCCTCTGAAGTCAGTAAAAAGTTGAAGATTTTGCCTAAAATAAAATAAGAAATGATTTTCAGGATGAATAACTGTCTGTGGCTTCATCTGAGCAGGTAAATGACACTGTGGGGCTGTAGGCACACTATCAATGAACATTTCAAGATTGCTCAAAGTATGACCACTATACAGTGTTTTTTCCATGAAAAGATCCATGCCGAGCTCCAAATGACAAGTCGGTCACTCCACTTCAAAACAGCACTATCAGTGATCAAACAACACTCAGCCAGCTTCAAACATTGTACCTTATTGAAATCAGGTGTGATTATGATAGCTGATGTTGTTTATGACAGAAACACCATAAAGTATCACCAAATAAAGCCATGTGAAACATGAAAGTTGTAATCCCACTTTCTAGGCGGTATATCTCAGCCAAAAATAGTGGTAGGAGTGAAACTCTTAACTTTTATAAAAGATCTAAGTCTC
Source organism: Epinephelus fuscoguttatus (assembly GCF_011397635.1). Taxonomy (NCBI): domain Eukaryota; kingdom Metazoa; phylum Chordata; class Actinopteri; order Perciformes; family Serranidae; genus Epinephelus; species Epinephelus fuscoguttatus. The sequence goes on from NC_064771.1 coordinate 24,252,138, forward strand.
CACTCACAGCTCCGCATGAGATCACAAGTAATCCTTTAACTTTTCCCCTCAAAAAACGGCATGACATGACTTGTCACCACTCATCGTGATTTTGGACTTTGTGTGTTTAGGCTGCTCTGGTGCGAAATCCATAAGAAATAAAAGAAAAATGATGTCATTTTTGAAAAGTCGAGAGCTCCCTGAATCCGGCAATACCAAACATCACATGGTTTGATGACGCAGTGCGCCTGTGAGATATAACAGAGGAGGGAGGGAGCGTGGATGCTGGCGTCCGAGTGCAGTTAGAGAGGTTAAAATGCATAACTATTGCTTTGTTTACACCTATTGTTCAGACCACCCCTAAAATGGAGACCTTTGAAGACCTTATTTCAGTCTGGACATGCTGAAACCTTTGGAGGGGATGACCCAGACGTCCACACTCACTTCTTGATTAGGTTTTGTTAGTCACAGCTTGTCAAGTTGAAACAATATAGCTACATCTACGTACCTTTTCGGAATTTATCCTTCTTGTGTGGGTCCTGTTTTCCCATTGCCATGGCTTCCTCTGGTTATGGATAATGCTCTGCTCTGATGTGTCGCAATATTTGTTTTGTAACGACTCCCAATCTGTTGTCCACCATCTTGACCACCTTATACTCATTTTACTTTCAATAACAGTTCCACCCCCTATTTGGTATAAGACAAGTAGTCTTCAGTCTCTCGCCATCTCCGTAGTATTTTCTGTAACTTGGCAACCAACTGCAGAGTAAACAGTCTGTTAAACGCATGCCAAATGTACATGGATGGTCATGTGAAAGTATTTTTAGGTGTGTTAGTATTGATGGAGATTATTTCTGAAATGGTGCAAAAACAGAGATTAGGGTTTTTTCTTTTTCTTTTTCTTTTTGATGTCTTAAGCCCTATTTGGACGAGATTGGTTTAACGTGGAGATGTGGGGTAAAGTAATTATTACCAGGGATTTTAGTCCCGTCTGAACACGGCACGTCTGTAACCATTACGGACAATATCAGTAAAAATTTTTACTTTTACCTTCTGTAAAACGGTCCAGAGAAGATACCTCGGGTAATATCAATCCTGTGCGAACGCGATCTTCTGTAAAAATGTATGCAAGTAGTTCGTCACATCCTGCTTACAACCATTTTTCCGCATTTACAACTAGTTTTCCGTGTTTTTTCGATGATGGATGCACTTCAAGAAGCATTCGGTGTTGTCGGCAGTCGTGATAGTGGACATTCTTCTCATGATCGCGTAGCCCTATGTGGGAAACCAATCCAAAAGGTCGAGAAGAAAGCACTTTTCAGAGCCATAAGACTTCTGGTTGTGTTAGGTCGGCCCTATATAAATCCATATTGCTAATCGTTGTGTACACACAATCATGATCACGGGCAATATTATCCTTCAGCTGATACTTACAGGAACGACTTAGTAGGCACATGCTGACAGGGAAGGGACGCCGAGTTACCACTCCCATCTCTGGTAGAATTATGGAGATTTCTTGTCCCGTACGAATCGGACATTTATATTACAGACATCGTGTGGTAAACGGACTTTAGTCCACATCGCTGTGTGAAACTAATCCCGTCCGAGAGAGGATGGGGACGACATGTAGCAAAGGGCTGCAGGTTGGAACTGAACCCAGGCCGCTGCTAAGGACTCTGCTTACATGGGGCACACGCATACCTGGTGAGCTAGAGGTTACATTTGAGACTGTTTTTGTCATTCATTCATTCATCTTCTAACCGCTTCATCCTCTTGAGGGTCGTGGGGGGGCTGGAGCCTATCCCAGCTACATCGGGCGAGAGGCAGGGTACACCCTGGACAGGTCGCCAGACTATCACAGGGCTGACACATAGAGACAAACAACCATTCACGCTCACATTCACACCTATGGACAATTTAGAGTTATCAATTAACCTAGTCCCCAATCTGCATGTCTTTGGACTGTGGGAGGAAGCCGGAGTGCCCGGAGAGAACCCACGCTGACACGGGGAGAACATGCAAACTCCGCACAGAAGGGCTCCCACGCCCGGGATCGAACCGGCAACCCTCTTGCTGTGAGGCGAGAGTGCTAACCACCACACCACCGTGCCGCCCGACTGTTTTTGTGTTTTTAAAAAAAAAAAAAAAAAAAAGTCATTTTAAAAGTAAAAAGGTATTTGTTTGGATGTGGCCTTAAAGGAGCACTTGACCCCCCAAATGACCTTTTGTATATTATATACCCTGTGGTACATTGAACTAATGGGAAAAAAGTTTTTCTCATATGCCTTCACAGTGAACAAAAAATGCAAAAACTGAAAAAAATTCAAGATGAACTAAAGTATAACAAGTCCGCGTTTCAAGCCCAGTCCAGACCAAAGATCCGTTTTAGAATGTTGCAGAGAGAAGTTGCAGCAGATGTTGTCACCTGCAACTCTTGGAGCTCAGGTTTCATTTGTTGTTGTATATTTTTTGAGCAGCTACAAATTATATTCAGCTGCAAAATAAGCCTGAAAAGCTGGCACATGTCCTTGAATGTAGTTGCATTGGCCTCAACTGGCAGGTTTTCAGAATGTTGCAGACCAGGCCGACAAGAAATTTCAAGATTTGACTTGTCTTGTTGTAAATCGTTGGTCTGAATAAAACCTTATAATGAAAAATTAAGCAAGAAGTGAAGTTGATCCGTGCTCTCTTCAAAGCCAGTCTCCATCGGCAAAAACAGTCATTTAATTTTACTGAGCATCTTAATAGTGCTGCAACTGCCAACGTGTTACTCATGTGCACTCAACAGTGCAGAGAGAAAAATCATTACGCTTTCTCTGGTTGTGGTGCAACACTACTACATACATAAGTACATAAGAAAACGTGGTTTAAAGTGTATCCTTTGACTTTTGACACTGTTAAAATGAGAAATAACATGGCAGATTTTCCAGAGCACATGAAGTTAATGGGTTGTGCTGGCAGTAACACATGTGAACCTTTCCCCTCTCTTGTGAAGGAGTTAACTGACACAGGCTCGGAGAAGTACCTGGAGGTACAGTGGCCAAGCATGCGGAATTGCTTTTTAACTGAATCGAGAATGGTGTGTCAGCGAGAGCTGGAACAGTTTGATTATTTATTTAACAACTCCACTGTTGCTCTCGTTTGTGCTTAGATTCGTGCTGTGACATCTGACTGCTCTCTTTGAAGCTGGAGATTTTTTAAAGAGATTGCTTAATGTGATTTACTGGGAGTTTGCATTCTTTGTTACTGTAATATCTAACAACTGCATGACAGTGTGTCATGTGTCAATCAGCACACAATGTGATCAAACTTTTTGTTCTGATGAATGTTAATGAGCCTTTTGAGTATTTCTGAAACTGCTGAAATCTCTTCCCTCAACTGTAGGAGATAAAGAAATTCATCAAGAGCATCGCGGAAAGGATCAAGAAGACCAGGGACAAGTATGGCATCAACGACAACGGCACCAGCGAGGTAGGCAGCAAACATGGTGGATTCATTTGCTGAATGCAGTAATATCCTTAAAAGCCCCTCTTCAGCTCGGGTTACTTTATGTCTTACGGTTAACGTTCTTTCTCAAACAGAGAATGGGGGTCTGGTTATTAGTCAGACATAATCCATCAATTTACTATGACAACCAGTGTGCTGTTGTGGCGTTTTTGTCAAGGTCAACATCACTAGCAAGGATAGCGATAGCACATAAGTTATGATTAGGAGCCTCCTTTACCTGGAAATAAGGGCCCCAGTGAGCTGAGGGTCATCAGACCACACACCCCAGCGCTAGATGTGCGCTGATTGCACACACCTCATCATCTGGGAGATTGCTGAGCAGCCAGTTTGCTACGTTCCACAAGCTCTGGTAGTTTTATATGCCCCCATGCCAGTGATAGCTATGGCCAGAGGCATGTTTTTGGGTTAACCATCTGTCCCATTCTCATGAACGCAATATCTCAAGTACACTTTAAGGGAATTTCTTTAAACTTGGGACAAACATCGTCTTGGACTCAACAATGAGCTGATTAGATTATGGTGGTAATAGGTCAGTATAATCTTGCGCCCATCTTATTCTGGTGAGTGCGATATCTCAAGAACACCTCACGGGAATTTCTTTAAATTTGGCACAAATGTTTATTTTGGACTCAGTGATGAACAGGTAAGAATTTGCTGCTCGAAGATCAAGGTCACTGTGACCTTGCGTCTTTCTCATTCCCGTAAATCTGATATCTCATATGGGCTTGAGGTAAGTTTTCAAATTTGGCACAAACATCCACTTTGGACTCAACTACAAACTAATTAGAATTTGGGGGTTGAAGGTCAAAGGTCACTGTGACCTCACAAAACAGCTAATTATGGCAGCATTTCACACAAATGTCTGACAGAATAAAATGATGGAAGTGATTACATTTTATATCCAAAAGGCCAAAGTTCGACTTCTTTGAGACATCATAATGTTCTGCAAAAACACTTATCTGGCCATTAGCTCATGGCGATGTTAACTGGTTTGCTGATCAGACATTAAGAGGCAGATTGTACCAGTGCAAGCTTGGAGGATGACTTGTGCCCTGCAGCTTCTACCATAGTCATACGCCATCTTCCCATTGAAGCAACAACCATCTGTTTTTAACTTTGAACACAAAATTAAGACATTTGTCAAGAACTATTTAGCAAACAGTGTAGCTAATCAACATTGTCGGGACAGGACTCAAATAAATCTAAAATGCCAAAAAAAACCATTGGACTGGGGCCTCAAGCTCAGCCATATCTGAAACCTAATGATTGTCTCTCTTCTTTTGTGTTGCAGCCAAAAGTTCTTTATCAGCTGGACCGCATAACTCCCACCCAGCTGGAGAGGTTTCTGGAAACCTGCAGAGACAAGTACATGAGGTACAAGACTCTCATTTTATTCTAAGGCTCAATGTTATTTTTTACTTATCCATTCTCAGGAAAAGTTTTTGTTTTTCTTAAGGGAAGAGCTTTTGATTTTGTCCCTACATACTCAGAAACTGTGACTCTAGCTGTAAAAACAAGACCACTGCGGTTACCAGTAAACAACATCCTCTTGCAATTAGGTGGCTCAGAATGTGCCTCTTGGAATAGGAGGTAAGAAGTTGGGCGAAAATATTATAATGACACAGAGTCCAACTAAGCAAGGAAAAGTAAGACTAGGGGTATAGTGGGGTGACACTGGAAAATAACCACTTTGCTTTTCCGAAAACCCACACTGTACCGTGTACAGGTACGAAGGCCTTTGCACACCAACTTCATATTTTTTGTGTGGAAAAATGAATACGGCCTAAAGTTGTGTCAATCACATTTACTATTAAACTTTTGTTTGTCGAGAGATGTTGGAACAGATTTGATTTTCTCATGACCAGTTGTTTGGCCAAGAAGCAGTGAGGAAAATGTGGTGAAACCTGCAGGACACAAACATTCACAACAAGTATCATTTCATAAATCAGACAGCCTGCTTTAAACAGGTCAGATAGTAATATTCAGATGGATGATGGTGGTGAGGAAGAAGATAAAATAGAGGATGAGGACCACAGAGGGCTTCAGGGTGGAGACAGAGTGAGGACAGCTCAGCCCTAGAATCGTGCAGATTCTGTAATAGTTTTCATCTAGTCCTTGGCTTGTTTTATTCCCACATGCGTGCTCATAAATACACTAATCGAAAGGCCGTTGAGATGATGATAATGTTGTGTAATGTGTAATAGCTGCCAAGTGTCCCTTAAGTGTCTGTTTAATCAAAGCTGAGTCAGTCTCTTATGTGTTCACTCGTATAGAGCTCAGATGGAGCCAGGCTCGGCAGTTGGGGCTCTATGTGCCCAGAGCATCGGAGAGCCTGGTACTCAGATGACCCTGAAAACCTTCCACTTTGCTGGCGTAGCTTCCATGAACATCACTCTGGGGGTGCCTCGCATCAAAGAGATCATCAATGCCTCCAAAAACATCAGGTATGATATATAATTACATGATAATAGTGGCACGTCATCAGCAAATAAAGGCCTTGAAATGAAATGTCGGCATCTACTGATGCAGGCTGATGAGATGATGATGGTTTAATGATGTGAGTTTAATTAGTCCAGAAAGGTCAGATTTTCCCTGGTTGTGGCTACTGTCAGGACTTTTTCAGGGAGCCTGTTAAAGTCAGTTTCCAGTTTTGTACGAAAATGTTACATAAAAATAAATATGGCATGTTTTATGTGCAAATTAGTTTGCCAGCAAATGTGTACTTTTTCAAAAGCATAGTATTTTATGTCTGCATCTGCCAGTGGGCCGTCACAGTAAGAGTAGGCATATTGTGTTTACTACAGCATTAGGTTGCACCAGCTATGCAAAGGTTCAAATGTAGCCTAGTTTGAACTTTATTTCTAACTTAGGTCGAAGTTTATGCACTACTTGAGGGTTGCACCAACTGAAATAACTCCAACTAGGCAAAACTTAAAAACTTAAATCTTACACCAAGACCTTAGTAGGTGTAAAGTCCTCCATAAAATGGCTGTCATGGCGCATTGTTTTGAAAGATGGAATAGTTTTAAGGATGAGGAGGAGCAAATTACACTGTTTTGTGCTGCCAGTGCATTCTTCATGATAAATTACACTCCTTGGCCATTTATGATGACTTTGATTTATCCTCAGGCTTTTGTTTTCATGAGCAGAGGATTACCAGCATGCTTCCACCAGAGTTGTAACATGACACAGACAGAAAGAGGGCCCTCAGTCCTTCCCTGGGGAGTTAATATTCTGTTTAAATGACGGCTGTGTATTGGGCCATCTACGTCCCAACCTTCACCTGTGGTCCTGAGCTTAGTGATTGAGAGAATGAGACTGCAGAAACAAGCAGCCGAAATGAGTTTGCTAGGCTCAGCTTTAGAGATGAGGTGAAGAGCTCAGACACCCAGAGGGAGCTGCTACTCCTTCGCCTTGAAAGGGGTCAGTTGAGGTGGTTTGGGCATCTGATCAGAATGCCTCCTGGGCGCCTGACCTTAGAGGTGTTTCGGGCATGTCCAGCTGGTAGGAGGCCCAGGGGCAGACCCAGAACATGGTGGAGGATTGTGCATCTCTGCACCCTAACTTAAGAGAGAACTTGTGTATAGCTGGTGCAACAGGCTGCAGGAGAGACCTGATGTTTCTGAAATTTGTTGGAAAAAAATAAGTGCCTATGGCGGAAACCCAATGTTGAGCATTTCTAATAATTACAGAGGTGTTTCTTTATGTTCCCTCTGTCATATGAGCACAGAAGGAGAAGGATGGAAGTAGTTCTCATGCTTGACATTTGCTGCAGCTTTTGGCCTGAGCCACTCTTAATGAAGCATGTTGATCACTTGCCTGAGTCCATAGTTTAGACACTGCAATAGTCTGTTTAGCAAAATGAGCTCTGTTGGGACACAGAAACCGTCTCTTTGTGTCACAGTAATGAACACATCCCTAATTAGTTTTGAATAATCTGTCTCCACTCAGCACCCCTATAATCACTGCTCATTTGGATGTGGAAGACGACGCTGACTTTGCCAGGCTGGTGAAGGGAAGGATCGAGAAAACTCTTCTCGGCGAGGTAATCTAATCTGCAGCAAATTTTAAACTTGTGTCTTTTTTCCCCCTCTTTCATTAGTAAATGAGTGTTAAATTGAAAGACAGTAGTGTTTCCAAAACTGTCATTGTGAGAGTCAGGAACAAGTTGAAGAGTTGTGCTGTAATGAAGGTCTCTCGCTGTTCTCCACAGATTTCTGAGTACATAGAGGAGGTTTTTCTACCCGACGACTGCTTTATTCTGGTGAAATTGTCTCTGGAGAGAATACGCCTGCTGCGACTGGAGGTACCACAGCTTTCCTTTTTTGGACTGACACAGTGTAAATATTTCAAGTGTGTCCCAGCTTTCACACCTACCCTTTGATTAAAGATTCATTATAGTTTGTTACAGCTTGGCTGGTATTTTTGGAGTTTGGCCATCATTGCTGTCAGTCATGATAACACGATGTTTAACATGGTGTTTAGTCGTAAAGTAATTGTTGACATCTGAGAATCTGGAGGCATCACTGTCACTCACTCTCCCAGACCTCTTTGCAGCAATTAACTTGGTTAGTACTTGTCACAATACCAGAATTGTAAACTTCAGTATTACACTGAAGAACTATACTCAATACCTCTTTAGATAAAACAAAAAAAATCCTAGGTCCTTTTTTTTCCCTTTTTATTAACAACGTAAACACAGTCATTGCACATATAAACACGTTTGTAATAACGTTAATATTAATTACAATGTGGTTTGAAGTAGATCTGTTTTTTTTTGTTTTGTTTTGTTTTTTTTTTGTTTGTTTGTTTGTTTTTTAAACTTCCGTACTTTTGATACTATTTAATGTATCATTTACGGAGAGTGTATCTGTTTAAACATGTGGTATCAAAAAAGTACTGATTCTTTTGATCAAACAATGACAATTAGTCCATCCATTTTCGTCCATTTATCCGGGGCCTGATTGTGAGGGTAGCAGGCCAAACAAAGCACCCCAGATGTCCCTCTCCCCAAAAAATGCTTTCCAGGAGGAGCTGGCTCTAGTCTGATCTCCCTCCTGATGTCTGAGCTCCTTACCCTATCTCTAAGGCTAAGTCCAGCCACCCCACGGAGGAAAATCATTTCAGCTGCTTGTATCCCAATCTCATTCTTTCAGTCACTACCCAGAGCTCATGACCACAGATGAGGGTTGGGACACAGATGTACCAGGAAATTGAAAGCTTTGTCTTCTGGCTTTGTTCCCTCACGACCACGACAGTCCGGCGCAGCACCCGCATCACTACAGCAGCCGCAACAAACCACTGATCCATCTCACGCTCCATTCTACCCTCACTTGTTGTTAGAGAGTTATGATAATGCTTTAAAACAAAAAAACTTTTTTCAGTTTTCTGACTCATTGCTAATTGTGCTGCTGTGAAAATACATTTAAGCATATCACAGATAACTAGAAAAGCACTCAGAGAGTGCAGATCTCCGCCAAGTAGGTGATATTCCCTCCCCCTCTGCATCAGATTTTGCAGCCTGCATCACAATTAGGTTATTTGCATCACTATCATTATTAGGTTATATATGCCTTCACCATGGAGACACTGTGGTGTATTTATTTCGTTTTTATTTTGTACCAACATAGAATATAATATGTTTTTTTGTATTTTTCACTTTCTTTTTTTCCAACACAGAACAGTAATTTCAATTTTGGAATTACAGCAATATTTAGCAAGTAGAACAAGATGTGCTTTCCAGCCACCAGATGGCGCTATTTTCACCATCTTTAGAAATTGGAATTGCTGCTGAGGCTGTCAGACGATAGACTTTATTCATTATTTTATCCACTTTGCTTCAACCGATCACTACCAAAATTTTATCATCTGTTCCTTGTCTCATTATTCACCAATTTCATGAAAATCCATTCATAACTTTTTGAGTTATTTTGCAGACAAACAAACAGACAAACAAACAGACCAACGCCGGCGAAAACATAACCTCCTTGGCGGAGGTAAATATGTTGCTGGCTTTATCCAATAAAAAAAAACAAAAACATCTGAACAAACTATAGCCCACTCTATGAGTGCGGAAACAATCAGAAGAACCTATTGAAATCACAGAGTTATCAAAATTAAAAACCCCAAGCAAATTGTAATTAACATTTAATATTTAAATTCAAATGTTTTTTTATAGACATAGTTTTATCTGATGTAAAGCATAACAGTGGGACACAGTTCAATGTCTGTGCCATTAATTAGATTAATTTATGATGAGTCATATGCAGTGTTAATTTTGTTGACAAAATGTATGACGAATATATTTCATCCACAACCTTTTTTTCCATTACAAAAACAAGACGATGACAAGTTAGAAATAGATCTTGATAATAAAATTTATGTTTCATTTTTGCTGGTGAGACAAGATGTGACGAAAATGTTAGTGGTACTATCCGACATCGAAAGCCAAGAACGGCCGTGCTTGCAGTTATCTTCAAAGCTGCATGAGAGACAGGCTGGTAAACTCCAGTAAATAGTCTGCACCAGGATGTTTCAGTAGCCAACAGATACACTCACACCAGAGCAGCATCAGCAGTTGGTGCGAGTTGCGAGCTGTAATTCAGCAGTAAATAATCAGCTGTGTGTGTCTGACTGTGGATGGTGGAGCCGCTGAATGGATTTGTTGAGTTCATTAGTTGCAGCGGTGGCTGTTAGCAGCTCTGCCTGCCGCTTAATGGCAGCGGCACAAGCGGCCACTGGCCACTGGACCTCACAGCTGATCTCCGCAGGACTACAGTCAGTTTCGGACTGTATCGGGAAGGTTTATGGTTTGATGCTGTTTGACAGGCAGGTGGAAGGCTCAGTCATCTGTGAGTGTAGCTGTGCTGTAAGTAAACAGACTGAGCTCAGATCAGTTTTCTCTGACAGAAATGAAAGTTTAGTTTTAATCACCAACTCTGTGAGAGGACTCTAGCTTAAATCTCCAGACTGACATGTTGCAGATTAAGAAAGAATTCAGGCTTTAATTAAGTTATTTTTTTCTTCTTCTTAACAGTGAGATCGATGAGTCAGAGTTTACAATGGACCTGGGGACAAACCTTAGTTGTCATATTAGTTATTTGTGCTGTCGAAGTTTTTAGACCATGAATAGAGATGTTGAGCTTTTCAAATGATGATAAGTAAGTGTGAGCTCACAAATCAAAAACTGCTGGAGAAATGACAGCTTGTAAGTGTAGAAATAATTTGTAGTTGTAGAAAAAAAATTGCCTTAATGAAATTGACCTTGATTCTAATTTCTGATATATGAATTAGCCTCACTGGATTAGTTTAAAGATAAAAAACATAATGACTAAAACCTTTTGAATTTTCATCGACTTAAACTATGAAGAATAAAATGACTAAAATATGACTAAAACTAATAAGCATTTTCATCTCAAGACTTAAACTAAGACTAAATCTAACATAGCTGTCCAAATTAACACTGTTTACATGTCATATGGAGATACAAAAATGGCCAGAAAAAAAGGCCTTATTGATGTTGTTCAGTTGATTTTAAACATAAAGCTCAGCCCTAATGTGCATTTGTTCTGCTGGGAAAAGTGCATTAAACTTTTGTTGAGGTCTTCAAAAGATCCTTAAAAGCTTTAAATCTGATCTCAGTCTACAGCAACCTTCTATAAAAGAATCTGAAAAGCCTGATAGAGAATAGGCATTTGTGAACCCTATCATTGATTCTAGAGTTAAAACAAACTTCAGTGACACTGAAGAGGCACTGAAGTCTTTCTTTCATCACGTAATGCAACAAAAAGTTTGCGCTCTGTTGCTCTAACAACAGCAGCTACATCATTGGTTTTGAAGTGCTTCGTTTTAGATAAGTGGTGTTGGGTTGTGTTGTAAGAACAACAAATGTCTTTTTTTTTCTCTTTCAGGTAAACGCAGAAACAGTGCGTTACTCCATCTGCATGTCTAAGCTACGAGTGAAACCAGGAGACATCGCTGTGCACGGCGAGGCGGTTGTGTGTGTGTCTCCACGAGAGAACAGCAAAAGCTCCATGTACTACGTGCTGCAGTCATTAAAAGAGGAACTTCCTAAGGTCATTGATTATTTGGTTGTCTTTGAATTGATAATTAGAGTAATTACTAGGTGAGGCCCAGAATACTGTTCGTTATGTGGTGCTCTTAAATTTGTGCCCCTAAATAAAAAGTAAAGTGTTAGTTTCTTTTGTTTTAACTGTTCTCTTTTCTCTCTCTGAAAGGTGGTGGTCCAAGGAATACCTGAAGTGGCCCGCGCTGTCATTCACATAGACGAACAGAGCGGCAAGAACAAGTACAAACTGCTTGTGGAGGGAGACAACCTGAGAGCTGTCATGGCAACACATGGAGTGAATGGAAACAGGACCACTTCAAACAACACCTATGAGGTAACATTAAAAAGAGATTAGAGCCCTGTATACGTCCTTATTTTGGTTCCACATCTGTTGCATGAATTCTGAGACTGGATGTGATACCCGTGACAGATTGTGTTCTGCAAACTGGCCTGCTTCAGTAATAAATACAGGTCAAGACAATTTGAGTGAAATTCAGTTCCATACTGATATTTAGCTGATAAATCGGTGCATCCCCAAATTAAATAACATCCATCAGAAATACAAATGGATTAACCAGTTTTCTAATTGGTGTTCTATTAGCTGTGATATACCCACAGCTTAAAACAAATCAGGACAAAGCATACAAACTTAATCCAAGGTGATAGCTTGAAGGAATTTAATACCACATTTCATCATCAACCACTGTTTTTTTGTTTTTTTTTCTCAGGAAAAATTGACTGAGCACTCTTCACTCTGTACTCTGTAAAAGCTCTTTTACAGCAGTGCCCTGAGTTCACATTCAATCGGCTTGAAGGATACACATATATAATAGCAATTGCAATGAAGTGATGAGTGATAAGTCCATAAAAACAAATAAGTAGCAGCAATGTCTATTGGGAATTACAAACAGCAATTTAAAAAAAAGAAAAAGTACAAAGACGGAAAAGTTAAAATATAAGAATAGAGTCTGCCATAAAGGACGGATACAAAACAACAACAATAATAAAAACAATTATATATAGAAAACCATTCCTGTCCATTAACCAAAACAGGAACTACCACATCATCTAGTATGCACTTGAAATGTTATAACGACATATACCTCTATAATTTAAACACCTCTTGGAACTTGCTCCACTTATTTGGGATGAACGAAAAAAGTTAATTTACCAAACTCTGTACAATGCCTTATAAACAAAACGGAGACAATGTTCTTCCCTTCCGTCAGTCAGAGATGACCACACCACATTCTGATATAGCTCACGTTGGTGTTTCATTCAGGGCACCCTATTTAAACTGCTTTGGCCTGTCTGCTGTTGCTGCTTCCTCTGCAAGCTGCTTTGCAACCTGCCTCCACCCCAGCTCCTCCTTTTCATGCTGTGTCTGACTTATCAATGTCATTTCTGTTTGTCTTTGATGATGGCTTTGTTCTGTTCTTTGCGGGTCTTTGCTGCTGCTCTTAGGCTTTCCATGTAGGCGCATGGAAGGGCAGAGAGGTTTGTTCTCTGTACCTCAGGCTTTCCTCGTTTGCATGTGGAAGGGCAGAGAGGTGTGCTCTCTCTGCCTTAGGCTTTCTGCATAGGCCTGTGGAAAGGCAGAGAGGCCCCAGAACAGAGCTGTATCGCCAAATTCTAGTTCTTCTTAGAAATAAAATGGAAACTGTGGTCGACTGTATCAAGTGAATTTAGTGTGGATTGGATCTAAGACTGACACTACAGTAGATTGAGTAATTGTCCCTCTATTTATTAAAAATAAGCATGACCAAAATCTGTACAATGCACCCAATTGAATTCTCACCTTCTTTGTAAGCTTAAGCATGTTCATATGCAAGTAAACATAATTCTGATTAATAATATAGTGAATTTTTAATGCATAATGCTACTTGTGATTTTATTGAAGGCTCCTTTTTAGAACCAGTATGGGCAAATGGTCAGAGAACGCATATTCAAGTAGTTCAGTGAAAGCTAGAACAACCTTGCAAATAAAATTGCTCTTATTTTCTGCATCACTGATATACTGTAGCATCCTGCAGCAAAAAAAAAAAAAAAAAAGAATGCATCGTAATGTGCACAGTTTCTGTTACTGTTATTGTTATTTGGTGGCATTGCTGTTGTAACAATAGGGCTCAACAATTTGGATTAAGTGCATTTATAATGTATTCCCTCAGCTGAGAATCTGTTTTGCTCATAGATGGACTACTGGCTATAGAACGATGCTATTCACAAAGGAAATGATGAGCGAAAGGCATTTCTTAGCCAATTTAAAACCAAAAGTCAGAACATAAACTGGTCCACACCAGGTATCCATGCAGCTTTGTGACACTGAAAACTCTGACTGTAGACTCAACTTACCTCACTAAGCCATTTCATTTTGTGGTACACCCCTCTGAAGCATCACAGGGCTAGAAATAACGTGGATATAAGATAAGATAAAACTTAATTGATCCCACACCAGGGAAATTCACAAGTTACAGCAGGTCAAAAAGCACAGATAGAAAAGCAAGTTGAATGGCAACAGAATACTTAAAGACAAAATATCATAATTAGAAAAATATAAAATATAAAGTTCTAAATTTAGACACAACTATACACTCAATACTATTCACACTGTTGAGTCTTTATACTTGGTCTACTACATTGATATGAATGGGGCAGACAAAATATTAGAAAGTAGCCAACTCACTGTGATTCAGTTTCATGTGCATGCTGTCGTCTGACAGCAGTAAGATTTGCCATAATACGCTTTGTGTCAGTGACTCTGAACTGTAATATGAGATGAACAGCCTCAGAGAGTAACAAAGACTCTAGATCAGCTAAGATGACCTACCACTGAAAGAAAAGAGGAAAAAAATCAGTAGACAACATCACAAAAGCTACGGGTCTTATTTTTCTTATTTTTAGAGTGATAACACACATTATTAGAGGCTATTGTGCAGAGATATAAATAAAAATATAAAAAAGGGCCTTGAGATTTTGGCCCTTTGGTGTGCCTTGAAAACAAAACATTTGAAAACCATTATAGACTGACACGTGTAACCCGCCGAAAAATATTCTCTGCAGTTAACCAATTAATGGTTAACTGTTGACATCACTAGGTCGGGCCCAATCGGGTTGAGGCGGAGAATCAAATCTATAACAGGCTTGCTTGATTTACAATCTTCTCTGTGTATTTTTTCAGGTTGAGAGGACTTTGGGTATCGAGGCAGCCAGATCCACCATCATCAACGAGATTCAGTACACCATGGTGAACCACGGAATGAGCATCGACCGGCGCCACGTGATGCTTCTTGCAGATCTCATGTCCTACAAGGTATGACCATCACAATCTTGATGTTTCTTAAACTGAGCATAGTGTTAGTTCAGGCAGGACATGATGTCAAGCTCAGCTCACATCCCAGCTACACCAGCTGATCTCAAACAGCCCAATCAACTGATGGAGCAGCTGATTGATGGAACGGAGTCAGCTGATCACATGATTCCTTTCTATGCAACCAATTGGTAAATTTCATTCAGGGTGCCCTATTTAAACTGCTCTGGTCTGCCTACTGTTGCTGCTTCCTCTGCAAGCTGCTTTGTGACCTGCCTCCACCCCAGCTCCTCCTTTTCATGCTGTGTCTGACTTATCAGTGTCATTTCTGTTTGTCATTGATGCTGCTCTGGTCTGTTCCCAGGAGGTCTTTGCTGCTGCTCTCCCTGCCTTAGACTTTCCATGTAGGCGCATGGACGGGCAGGGAGGTTTGCTCTCTCTGCCTCAGTCTTTCTTCGTTTGCATGTGGAAGGGCAGAGAGGTGTGCTTTATTTGCCTCAAGGCTTTCTACATAAGCATGTTGATGGGCAGAGAGGTGTGTTCTCTTCGCCTTAGGCTTTCTGCATAGGCCTGTGGAAAGGCAGAGAGGCCCCAGAACAGAGCCATATGGCCAAATATAATACTGCAAATGGAGTGTAACTAAGTGTTCCTGACTGAATTGCGTTTCTGCTGTATTTCACCTATTGTATTGTCCTCTGTCCATAAAGGGGGAGATCCTTGGAATCACCAGGTTTGGTTTGGCCAAAATGAAGGAGAGCGTCCTCATGCTGGCCTCCTTCGAGAAAACAGCCGATCATCTCTTTGATGCCGCCTACTTCGGACAAAAGGACTCTGTCTGCGGTGAGCTGACGCTTCATCTCTGTTGTGAACTTGAACTCCACTCTTGATTGGATCTTAACAAGTCTTGTGTTCTTCTTTCAGGTGTGTCTGAGTGCATCATTATGGGGATTCCAATGAATATCGGAACAGGACTGTTTAAACTCCTACACAAGGCGGACAAGGATCCCTCTCCAGTCAAAAGGCCTCTCCTCTTTGACTGCCCAGACTTCCATATTCCTTTGATCACATAGCAGTAAGGAGAGAAGCAACAGCAGTAGGATTTTTGAAGGAGGATTTTTTTTTCCTCAGGACCTGCTGTCTGCAGACAATTTGAGATTATCTTCAGCAATTACAGAAGTGCCTGCAGAAGTGTCAGATGATTTCCTCTGTGGGGATCTAACAGGAAATTGGAATACAGCCTCTTGTTATTTTGGCTGACAGACTATGTGGACGCTGTATTTCATCTTACACATAAAGTTCGTTAGCATGTAAGAGGAAGTGGAATTGCTTATTATTTCAGTTCAAATCAGGTAATATGTGAAGAGAGAACAGAACAGTTCAGATGCTCTGATGTTCTTTTTGGCTTTTTATGTGTTTGTTAAACAGTGTGTTTCCTGTGTTATTAAGATGTTACATAATCTTATGTTCCCTCAGTGTAGTAGCACTGAACAAGTGTGCAGCAGACTTGAGAAAGATTACCTCTTAATCATGAAGCAGACTTAATTTCTTTCGGTTAAATATACAAGTCTTGTTTATAGCATTGCAGCTTTGAGACTTTTCATTCACACTGCAAAACCCACTTCAGGTTGTCTTTTCTGAAAAGTGCTTGTTTTTGTACGAGATTCACATCATTAGGGGTTCATTGAGGTAAAACATTTCCATCCTGTGTGAAGCCTATTCCTAAAATGTATATATAATGTAATAAAAAAATATGACCCACGACATCATGGGAAAGTATTTTTTGTGTATGTACAATGAGTAGCGCATCCTTTTGGCCAATCAGTTTCTAAATGCAGTAACATAAAGTTTAGAAACTTTATTGACCAGATGTCAGATATCATCACAACCTCCAATCTTTTTCAATTGTGGCATACTAAACTATAACTTTATTGAGAAAAAAAATAATAATATATTAAGACTTTTTAAATGACATATGTTACCATGACTTTTTATAACTTTTTCACAGACTATA
The DNA here is from genome assembly GCF_011397635.1 of Epinephelus fuscoguttatus. Classification (NCBI taxonomy): domain Eukaryota; kingdom Metazoa; phylum Chordata; class Actinopteri; order Perciformes; family Serranidae; genus Epinephelus; species Epinephelus fuscoguttatus. Next base: position 24,269,010 of record NC_064771.1, read on the forward strand.
AGAAGATATAAATAAGATATATAAGATTATACTATATATAAGATTTTTATAAATGAAAAACTATACTAGCATTTTTTAAAATAATATTTTATGACTTTTTAACAACATTCTTTACCATGACTTTTTGTAACATCTCTCACATACTACACCATGACTTTAAATGACAAACTTTACCATGACTTTTTGACTTATTGACACATACTGTACTATGACCTTTTTATGCAATTTTGAACGACACACTATGCTATGACATTTTTGAGCAAATTTCAATGACATACTGTACTGTGATGTTTTTAAGCCATTTTTAAGGACATACTACAGTAACGTTTTTATGCTTTATTTTGAATGACATACTATAATGTTTTTGTACAATTTTAAATTACACACTTTACTATTGCAATGTCATGCAATTTTGAACGACATACTATACTATGACTTTTTTTATGCAATTTTGAATAACCTATTATTCTGTGACATTTTTATGCAATTTTGAATGACACACTATACTATGATGTTTTAATGCAATTTTGAACGATATGCTATACTATGACGTTTTCATACAATTTTGAACGACATACTATACTATGACTTTTTATGCAATTTTGAATGACATACTACTCTGTGACATTTTTATGCAATTTTGAACGATATGCTATACTATGATGTTTTAATGCAATTTTGAACGACATACTATACTATGACATTTTTATGCAGTTTTGAACGACACACTATACTATGGCTTTTTTGTGCAATTTTGAACGACATACTATACTATGGCTTTTTTGTGCAATTTTGAACGACATACTATTCTGTGACATTTTTATGCAATTTTGAACGACATACTATGACATTTTTATGCAATTTTGAATGATATGCTATACTCTGACGTTTTAATGCAATTTTGAAAGACATACTATGGCTTTTTTGTGCAATTTTGAACGACATACTATACTATGACTTTTTTATGCAATTTTGAACGACATACTATACTATGACTTTTTATGCAATTTTGAACGACATACTATGACTTTTTTATGCAATTTTGAACGACATACTATACTATGACGTTTTAATGCAATTTTGAAAGACATACTATACTATGATTTTTTTATGCAATTTTGAACGACATACTATAACATGACACTTTTGAGCAAATTTCAACAACATACTATAGTATGACTTTTTTATGCAGTTTTGAACGACATACCGTACTACGACTTTTTATGCAATTTTGAACGACATATTATAACATGACACTTGTGAGCAAATTTCAACAACGTACTATGACTTTTTATGCAGTTTTGAACGACATACTATACTATGACGTTTTTTACGCAGTTTTGAACGACATACTACACTATGACTTTTTATGCAGTTCTGAACGACATACTATACTATGACGTTTTAATGCAATTTTGAACGACACACTATACTATGATGTTTTAATGCAAATTTAAACGACATACTATACTATGACTTTTTTATGCAATTTTGAATGATATGCTATACTATGACGTTTTAATGCAATTTTGAACGACATACTATACTATGACTTTTTTATGCAATTTTGAATGACATACTATACTATGACGTTTTAATGCAATTTTGAACGACATACTATACTATGACTTTTTTATGCAATTTTGAACGACATACTATACTATGACGTTTTAATGCAATTTTGAACGACACACTATACTATGATGTTTTAATGCAAATTTAAACGACATACTATACTATGACTTTTTTATGCAATTTTGAATGATATGCTATACTATGACGTTTTCATACAAATTTGAACGACATACTATACTATGACTTTTTATGCAATTTTGAATGACATACTACTCTGTGACATTTTTATGCAATTTTGAACGATATGCTATACTATGACGTTTTAATGCAATTTTGAACGACATACTATACTATGACATTTTTATGCAGTTTTGAACGGTATGCTATACTATGACTTTTTATGCAATTTTGAACGACACACTATACTATGGCTTTTTTGTGCAATTTTGAACGACATACTATTCTGTGACATTTTTATGCAATTTTGAACGACATACTATGACATTTTTATGCAATTTTGAATGATATGCTATACTCTGACGTTTTAATGCAATTTTGAAAGACATACTATGGCTTTTTTGTGCAATTTTGAACGACATACTATACTATGACTTTTTTATGCAATTTTGAACGACATACTATACTATGACTTTTTATGCAATTTTGAACGACATACTATACTATGACTTTTTTATGCAATTTTGAACGACATACTATACTATGACGTTTTAATGCAATTTTGAACGACATACTATACTATGACTTTTTTATGCAATTTTGAACGACATACTATACTATGACGTTTTAATGCAATTTTGAAAGACATACTATGGCTTTTTTGTGCAATTTTGAAGGACATACTATACTATGGCTTTTTTGTGCAATTTTGAACGACATACTATACTATGACGTTTTAATGCAATTTTGAAAGACATACTATACTATGGCTTTTTTGTGCAATTTTGAACGACATACTATACTATGACGTTTTAATGCAATTTTGAAAGACATACTATACTATGATTTTTTTATGCAATTTTGAACGGCATACTATACTATGGCTTTTTATGCAATTTTGAGCGACATACTATATACTATGACGTTTTTAATGCAATTTTGAAACGACATACTATACTATGATTTTTATGCACTTTTGAGCAAATTTCAACAACATACTATAATATGACTTTTAATGCAATTTTGAACGACATACTATACTATGACTTTTTTATGCAATTTTGAATGATATACTATACTATGACGCTTTTAATGCAAATTTTGAAGGACATACTATACTATGACTTTTATGCAATTTTGAACGACATACTATACTATGACGTTTTTAATGCAATTTTGAACGACATACTATACTATGACACTTTTGATGCAAATTTTGAACAACATACTATACTATGACTTTTTATGCAATTTTGAATGACATACTATACTATGACTTTTAATGCAGTTTTGAAAGACATACTATACTATGACTTTTTTATGCAAATTTCAGACATACTATACTATGACTTTTTTATGCAATTTTGAATGATATGCTATACTATGACGTTTTAATGCAATTTTGAAAGACATACTATACTATGACTTTTTTATGCAATTTTGAAAGACATACTATACTATGACTTTTTTATGCAATTTTGAACGACACACTATACTATGATGTTTTAATGCAAATTTAAACGACATACTATACTATGACTTTTTTATGCAATTTTGAACGACATACTATACTATGACATTTTTATGCAATTTTGAATGATATGCTATACTATGACGTTTTAATGCAGTTTTGAAAGACATACTATACTATGACTTTTTTATGCAATTTTGAACGACATACTATACTATGGCTTTTTTGTGCAATTTTGAACGACATACTATAACATGACACTTTTGAGCAAATTTCAACAACATACCATAGTATGACTTTTTATGTTCTGAACGACATACTATACTATGACGTTTTAATGCAATTTTGAACGACACACTATACTATGATGTTTTAATGCAAATTTAAACGACATACTATACTATGACTTTTTTATGCAATTTTGAATGATATGCTATACTATGACGTTTTAATGCAATTTTGAACGACATACTATGCTATGACTTTTTTATGCAATTTTGAATGACATACTATACTATGACGTTTTAATGCAATTTTGAAAGACATACTATACTATGATTTTTTTATGCAATTTTGAACGACATACTATAACATGACACTTTTGAGCAAATTTCAACAACATACTATACTAGTATGACTTTTTATGCAGTTTTGAACGACATACTATACTATGACTTTTTATGCAATTTTGAACGACATATTATACTATGACACTTTTTATCAAATTTCAACAACGTACTATGACTTTTTATGCAGTTTTGAACGACATACTATACTATGACGTTTTTTACGCAGTTTTGAACGACATACTATACTATGACGTTTTTTACGCAGTTTTGAACGACATACTACACTATAACTTTTTATGCAGTTCTGAACGACATACTATACTATGACTTTTTAATGCAATTTTGAACGACACACTATACTATGATGTTTTAATGCAAATTTAAACGACATACTATACTATGACTTTTTTATGCAATTTTGAATGATATGCTATACTATGACTTTTTTATGCAATTTTGAACGACATACTATACTATGACGTTTTTATGCTATTTTGAATGACATGAAATATAGTATGACTTTTTTATGCAATTTTGAATGACATGCTATACTATGATTTTTTATTCAATTTTGAAGGGCATACTATACTATGATATTTTTATGCAATTTTGAACGACATGCTGTACTATGACATTTTTATGCAATTTTGAACGACATGCTGTACTATGACATTTTTATGCAATTTTGAACAACATACTATACTATGACTTTTTTATGCAATTTTGAACTACATGCTGTAATATGACATTTTTATGCAATTTTGAAGGACATACTATACTATGACTTTTTTATGCAATTTTGAACGACATACTATACTATGACTTTTTATGCAATTTTGAACGACATACTATACTATGACTTTTTTATGCAATTTTGAACGACATACTATACTATGACGTTTTAATGCAATTTTGAACGACATACTATACTATGACTTTTTTATGCAATTTTGAACGACATACTATACTCTGACGTTTTAATGCAATTTTGAAAGACATACTATGGCTTTTTTGTGCAATTTTGAACGACATACTATACTATGACTTTTTTATGCAATTTTGAACGACATACTATACTATGACTTTTTATGCAATTTTGAACGACATACTATACTATGACTTTTTTATGCAATTTTGAACGACATACTATACTATGACGTTTTAATGCAATTTTGAAAGACATACTATGGCTTTTTTGTGCAATTTTGAAGGACATACTATACTATGACGTTTTAATGCAATTTTGAAAGACATACTATACTATGATTTTTTTATGCAATTTTGAACGACATACTATAACATGACACTTTTGAGCAAATTTCAACAACATACTATAGTATGACTTTTTTATGCAGTTTTGAACGACATACCGTACTACGACTTTTTATGCAATTTTGAACGACATATTATAACATGACACTTGTGAGCAAATTTCAACAACGTACTATGACTTTTTATGCAGTTTTGAACGACATACTATACTATGACGTTTTTTACGCAGTTTTGAACGACATACTACACTATGACTTTTTATGCAGTTCTGAACGACATACTATACTATGACATTTTAATGCAATTTTGAACGACACACTATACTATGATGTTTTAATGCAAATTTAAACGACACACTATACTATGACTTTTTTATGCAATTTTGAATGATATGCTATACTATGACGTTTTAATGCAATTTTGAAAGACATACTATACTATGACTTTTTTATGCAATTTTGAAAGACATACTATACTATGATGTTTTAATGCAAATTTAAACGACATACTATACTATGACATTTTTATGCAATTTTGAATGATATGCTATACTATGACGTTTTAATGCAGTTTTGAAAGACATACTATACTATGACTTTTTTATGCAATTTTGAACGACATACTATACTATGGCTTTTTTGTGCAATTTTGAACGACATACTATACTATGGCTTTTTTGTGCAATTTTGAACGACATACTACACTATGACTTTTTTATGCAGTTTTGAACGACATACTATACTATGACGTTTTAATGCAATTTTGAACGACACACTATACTATGATGTTTTAATGCAAATTTAAATGACATACTATACTATGATGTTTTCATGGAATTTTGAATGACATATTATACTATGCGTTTTTTTGCAATTTTGAACGACATACTATACTATGATGTTTTTAGGCAGTTTTTAACAACATACTATACTATGATGTTTTTACGCAATTTTGAAGGACATACTATACTCTGATTTTTTTCATGGTTTTGGGCGACATACTATACTATGATGTTTTTATGTAATTTTCAACGACATGCTATCCTATGACATTTTTTATGCACTTTTTCAGAATTCCTTTGTCCTTCTTCAGAGTTAAGCTAACTTCCCAAATTGAAGTAAATACAAGTAAAAAAAAAAAAAAATCCTTTCAAGCTACTGCAGTGAAGGACACATTTTCCCTTCTTTATAATAGTTTATTTAAACTTTTTTGTTGTTGTTGCAAGATTTCAGTGCCCATGTTGATCCAGGACCATTACAGCCATGTTGACTCTGGATAATTTGTTGATCAAAACCATCATCATCATCATCCTTATCCTGCATAATTTGTTTGATCTGGGAACATGATTGCCATATTGACCCTGGATAACTTTTTTATCTTTATCCAGGACCATCACCACCATGTTGACCCTGGATAATGTTTTTATCTTGATCTAGGACTATCAGCACCATGTTGACCCTGGATCATTTGTTCATATTGATCTTGACCAGCAGAGCCATGTGAGCATGGTCTCACTCCATCAAAATCCAGCGCTTGGGCAGTGATTTGCGGCATCAGAAATCAATGGAAAAGGGGGAAACGCAGTGGGAAAAGGACGAAAGTTAAGACAGTTAAAGTCTGTGACCAAAACATGAACATGATGAGGTTAGAGTGAGAAAGTGTTGGCTGTGTTGATCCTGAATGAAATTGCTGATGTTGATCCAGGACCATCATCGTTATGTTGATGTCGACATAAACAAATTATCCAGAATCAGCTTGATGATGATGATGGTCCTGGATAAACCTGATCAAATCTATCCAGGATCAAAATGTAGTACTCTTTGTTAGTGAGCAGCTTGCTAGTTAGCATAGCCAACCTAGTTAGCAAGCTAACTCGCTAACCCCACAGGTTTTTGTTAAATGTTACTGAGGATTTTGTTCAATTTTATTAAATTCAAATTGGAAAACTAGCTCTGAAGAAGTATAAAGGCATTTTGAAAGAAGCAGAGGAGCAGCACACTGTGGGTGTCCGAGGGCTGTGATTGGTTGATTGCAATGTTGATCCTGGAATGCGATGTGGGATGTTGATCCAGGAGCATGTCCTACTGGTAAAATCACACCATTCGGCATGATTTTATTATAAAGTGAAACATTAGGTTCAGTCCCTGTCCCCACTCCGATAATTTGCATATAATCCCTAAATTAAAAGGCCCCATTTGAATAATGCTGGGAAAAAAAGAAGAAACAAGTAACAGGCCGTTTTATTAAATGTAAAATTTAATATACCAATGGGATAAAGACCTCATTTACTGCAAAATCCTGTTCTTGCATATAGAAAGAGCAAAGTCTTTACGAAATGCCACTGATACAGTCATCCAAGGACAACACTCGTTTGACACAAGCTGAAAATAGAGCCTACTGGCACTCTGATCCAGTGATCTGCATTTTAAAAAACAATGAAAGAAATCAATTTTCAATTAATTATCACGATTTGATTTTCCAAGCAACGTCTTTAAAAACAACAATCTGCACAGAGCATTGCATAAAAGCCAAGCTGCTGTTACAAAACATACTTTTTGTAAACACCAAACATTCACTTAAGTTGTGTCAATATCAACATTACAAAAATATTTCACAGTACCATTAAACAAACACATTGAGATAATTGTGTCCCCTGTGTGTGTGTAATGCTGCCATTCCTATCTCATTTATGTTTTCTGTTCATGTGCGTGAAATGGCCGTATGTTTCCAGTGATAGAAGAAAGATGGTGTGATTCATGTCATGATTATAGCATCAAAAGGCTGCACTGGTTTGGTGCATGTGAATCGGACCTTTTTTCTTTCAATAAACCATAAAATGATATGTATTGTTTATTGTCAAATTTATTTTAGAAAAAAAAAAGAGCTGAGTCTAAAACCGGTATGGTAAGTCCTCTTAACATTTAATAAGCAACACTGTTAGCAATTGTAGATGTCAACAAGTGATATTTGACTGGTTAGATTTCCAAGCCACCATGTCCATAATGTGATTGTGACTGGTAGCAACTGACCCCTACAGCTATTCCATTTGACAGCAACGTTTCCAGCAAGCTTTCTTCAACGTTCATCTGCACACACTGTGATGCCACACAGCTGGTTCAATATCAGCAAAGTTTCCCTTTATATTCATTGTCTTGTGTGGCGATCAGCAGTGATGTGGTGGTTCACTTTTACACTGTGATCTGTAGCCTATAGTTCGGCTTTAGCTTCTAACTATCTTTGTCTTTTTAACCTGTTGTTGCTGCTGAGTCAGTTTGACATCCTGGATATATCCTTCAAACACAGACTGTAGACCCCTCTGTCTGCTTCTCTCTGGAATCACTCTTTCATTGCTTCAAAAATAATATTTCTTCAGGGAGTGCAGCCAGTTACAGCATGGGCTCCGTGCTTACTCCGACAGCTTGTCGGACCATCACAAAGGAGCAGGACTTAGTCAATGGTTCGCATGTGGATCAGCCTCATATCCTGCCCTCTACACACCCACATTCAACCATAAATAGCCAATGCAAAGCACATCATGAATGCTGATCCATAGAAATGACCCTGCTGATCAGTCATTCTTCATAGTGAATCATGCAAGAACAGAGTGACTGCAGTATTTATATGTTTGCAGCATCAGACTTATTGCCTCACACCTTGGGCTTACTGGCACAAATAAAACTGCCTGACTGAATGCTTCTGATTAACGTGGATTTATAACTAAAGCATGATATGAAGTGAAATTTAATGTGTTAGAAGAATCATTCTAAGTATAAGGATTCCTCTAACATTTCATTTCTACAATCTGGCTTCAATTCACAAGTACAGTTTCCGTACAGGTGCACACATTCTCCTGTCAAGTTGGTCTTTTACAGATCATAACTCTTGTGAGGGAAGCAGCGTATACCACTTTGAGGCCTAGTTTTGTGCATACCTAAAGGTTATAAATGAGACCTCAGGATGTCCTACTGCATCCAGTCATATGTTGCAGTATGCAAGCCATATTTGTAACGTGTCAATTGTTTTACAGATATCTTGAATTAATATTTTAACTAGTCAAAATGACATTTTGACATGCTGAAAAGTCATCTCCACCAGTGAAACTACATTGGTACTTATAAGTCCTGCTGATTAAATGCTAAAAGGGCATGCCGTATGTAAGGTGATTAAGAAGCACCCTTTAAATGGGCTCTATGTGAAATTCAGAGAGTATGAATTGTCTGGTTCTCAACATGGTGGCTGAGCTGGTGGTTAGCAGCTAACAGTGCTAACTCCATAAATAGTGCTTACAACAGCAACAGTGCTGACAGAGCATCCCGTTATCAGAGGCAACCATAGGAGCACAGTGCAAAGCTGCAGCAATGAGCTAGCCCCTGACATACAAACATGCACTAACATGAATGAGCAGCTGGACCTGTTCACCACCACAAACCACAGAGAGGCTCCGATTACAACACACACACACACACACAGAGGTAGCATGACTTCATTTCAGCAGATAGTGGTTTGCTGCTATATTAATGCTTTGAATGTTGCATACAGAACCTTTGGAGAAAAAAAAACAAGGCTGTTGTTTTCGCAGGATCTATTTGGGCTATCTATATAGCAGTTAAAAAAAAAAGTCAAAATAGTTTTTCATACATTATATAAAATGATTAAATTGTTCAATTGAAAGAAGTGAAAAGCGTACATGGATGTTTGTTCCTGCTGGCAATAAGAGGTGTTTCATTATCAGACTGAATTTGTGTGAATCGTCGATCTCTATCTCCAAAAGATTTAAAAGCAATAAACAAATCTATGAAGCTGAACAGCAACCTTATAAAGATGATGTTTTGCAATTGAACCTGAACTGACTTCAATGCTGCCTTAAACTAACGCAAATCTAGCAGTGCAATAAAAGCTGAGGCATCGTCCTTTGCTTCTTAAAGGCAGAAAGCTTTTGAAGTCGTCTATGATGTTTTTTCCAAAGAGTTCTCAGTGTAGCATACTCAGTATAACTCTACAGTGGTGACCGCCAAGTGCTTTTTTTCGGATGACACTGAACACAGTTGCATCTGACACACTTTTAAGCATTTACTGAGAGAGGCTGAATGTCCTGCAGATTTTAGAAATATCTCAATAGAAATGATTTCTCTAGTCAGAGAAATTCTCTAACAAATTGGTTGTTCAGTGTCTGACCGCTGATCGTGATTGCTCCAGGGGTAGTCTTCACAGCAAAAGTGCCTCTTTTTGGAATTCCTTCATTTCCTTCCTGCTGTTCGCCAAACCAGAATGAAAAAATGCTTTTGCCCCTGGCACTTCAGAGATATGTTTCCAAGCTGTTGGACTTTTTGGGACCTTGAACCACAACTGTGAGACCTGAAATCACATTTGATGCTCCTACAGCTGCTCCATCAACCGGGGGAGGGGGTCGACTTCAACTCCTGAACTTTGAGCCAATTCTCATTTGACTTGAGAGGAGCTATTTGCGGGGAGCACTGTTTGGATAGTGGACATTTTTTCTCCAATTATTTCCAGCAAGCTCTCTTCATGTGATGAACATGAGGGTCCTTTATCTTCTGAGTTCGGCTTAGAGGTAGTGCCTTCACCAGAATCCATGAAGGCGTCTCTACTTTGGGGTTTGATAAACTGCACAGTCATTTCTGGCGCCACCATGGCGCTGCCGTGCTGGTTAGGCTTTCGGATGCAGTCGGAGAGGGTGGAGACGCAGCTCTTCTTAAAGTTCTCGTTCATGAAGGCATACACGATGGGATTGTTGAAGCTGTTGAAGAACCCGATGGCCTGAACAATGGCGATGATCATGTTCAGTGTGACGCCGTCATATTTGTTCTCCAGGTCATCTGACAATAACAGACAGGAAGTTTAAAACTCAAACTGATGAACTGCAGGGAGACTTTAAATAAAATGGCAATACGCACTTAAAGGTCCTGTAAGTAACTTTTTACCAGAACTATTCGGTTTGTAACACAATTTAAAAAATGGCCACTTTCCCCGACTTTCCTGGTTGCCTCTAATGCAGCCTGTGGACTGACCTGCAGGCAGTGGACATGGGCCAAATTTTCTGGAAAGAAACAAAACAAAAAAAACAACCAAAGGACGTGACCTCATGCACATTCCTGGGTGCCTTGATTTTCTTTGGCTCTGCTACAACACTAACAGTGTGCAACTGTAGCTAAGGTTAGCTAAAAAATAGAGTCCATGAATGTCAACAAACAAATGGCACCTACCACAACATAGAGTTCGCAAATGCTGTTTCCATTTTATAAATGTTTGAAGTGGCGACCCGGCAAAGATGGACCACCACTTAGCTCCTTGTAGCAACTCAAATTCAGCCAGAACAAGACAGAGACCCTGAGCGCCAGGAGTCTAATCCCAAACTGCCCTCTTGCCTCCAATCAGCACACGTCATTGGTGTCCTTACATATTAGGTCCTCGCTGTGAACCCTGGGACTGGGGTTTGCTCTGGCTGAACTTGAGCTGTCTGCTCCTGGGGGTAAATGCAAGGCAAATCAGCGATGACCCAGGGAATGACCCCTACTCTGTCTATGAATGGCTAGTACTTGTTGCCTACATTGATTGGATTGGTAAGGTTAAGGCAAGAAAAGTGGGATTTGTTAGGGTAAAAATATCAGGATAGGCCAATCAGAGGCAGAATAAGGCAGAGTAAGGCAGGCAATTCCTTCACTATCCTAAATTTCGCAAATTCACTTCCCAGGGAAATAGTGTCCTAGCGGCGGGGAGTGAGGCGTCCTCGGGCTATGCAACCAGCTATTTTTTGTCTCAATTGTGGTCTGAGAAAACAGTAAATGCATCAAATTCAGTGCTCTTTATCAAAATTTCAGTGCCCTCTGGTGCTTAAAAGAAATCCTAACATTAGCAGAAAGACTAACTGACGGTGATATTGTGGCTTTAGCTGGCTATGTTAGCTAACGTCAGCTTGCTTGCTAATGCAGTCAAACTGCTAGCAAAATACCATCTTGGATGATGAACGTTATTAAATTCATCCAGATTGCAGGGCTAATCTGGTTGTGAAATTCGCTACCTTACCGTTTAATCAGCTAACATTACAAAGCAACCAACAGCAGATCAATGCAGCCTAGCTTTAGTTACAGCTGGCTGGCTGCCATAGACAAATTAAACTCACATCATCAGGATAGTCTTACCAGGCTAGCCTTAGCTTGCTTGCTTGCTAATGTTATCATTAGCAAAATATTATCTAAGGGGATTTTTCAGATGCCTAACTTGCCAAATTACTTCCCCAGCTAACGTGATACGGGTCCATGTCATTGGTTCGACATCCCATTAGTCTGACTGTCCGCGGTGCTGAACGGCTCGCGGGGGGCATATGGTGCACCGCGACCGGCTTGAGGCGAAGCAGGCTCACGGCTTATGTGTTTGTCACTTTCTCTTTCATTTTAACCCACACCATGATCTTTTCCTAACCCTAACCAAGTGGTTTTTGTGCCTAAACCTAACCAGACCTTAACCACAGGGCATCATGATGATTTCGGAACAGACTTCGGAACAATGAGTTTAATATGGTCGGAACAATGGGCTGTCGAAACAATGGGCTGTCGAACCAATGGGCAGTTCCCCGTGATACACAATACAAATTTATGTATTATGACAATCTGTGTTGATTTAGTCAATGATAAATGATGCAACGCTAACAGTAAAAAATGCTTTCTACTAGCCAAGAGCTATGTAGTAGTGACCAACAAGCTACTGAGCAAATGTTAACCAGGTAGCTTTAACTTCGCTATTCTACATGGTTGGTTTAATATTAGTTGATAATGTACTTTGTAAACAGTAACAGTTTTGGCCGACGCCCAGGTTCTCGCTTACGGCTACGGAGTGCAAGCACCATGCTGACTGTAGTTCGCTTAACAGCCTCAGATAAAGGTATCAATAATAACGAGGATTTTCTGAAAGTTACTTACACAACCTTTAAACTGTGTCAAGAAATAGTCCCTCTTTCCATTTCACATTCATACTTACAATACTCAAACAGCATGTGGACTGTATGAAAGGGTGCCCAGCAGATGGTGAACAGCAGAACGATGGTAATCATCATTTTAACTGCTCTTTTCTTTTTCCTGTAAAAGATCACAAAAGACATGCTGACTTGTTCCAGTGGGAAATCAACCAGGGTCTAGGTACCATGTCTGAAGGGTTACTTTTGGTTCCAAAGGTACCATGCCGCAAGTGTTTGGTGGAAACGAGGCTATTTATTAGGGGTATAATATTTCATAAATTTCATGGTTCCACTCGAAACAACAGTGTTGTCGTATCGAGTTTTCAATACCAGAAATGCCAGAAAAGCAAAATGTCCTTGATTTTATTCATTTTAATTCATTTATTTATCAAAACTAACATCACAAGGTATGATCTGGTGGACTTTGAACAATGATGGAGTTAAGTGATCCATCTTCTGAGGTGTCTTCTTAGCAGCATATAAAAAATAACAGCTCCTTAGAAATAATAAAATATAACTTAGAGTGCCAAAGTCACGCCCCTTTCCAGTAGAGCTCATGGGACCTTAGATCGGAAAAAATATGAATGGCAGTGAATGAGGAGAGCAATATTATCTTTTGCTCCCGTTTGAGTTGCGACATGAAATCTAAATATGTTGTTAATGAATTTAAAACATTAATTTTAAGGTCAAGAAAGTCATACTTTGTGGTAAAACTGTTGAGATATAAGCTTTTTAATTAGAAAGGCTCAAGAGTACACAGGAGTATGTGACGTCATAGCTTTCGCTCGCTTCCTGCAGCTTGGCCTCCCCGCTGAAATTCCACTGTTTTATGATTAATCGATTTATGATGGAAGATGTCTGTGTGTTTTGTGCCAGGTTGCAGTCACTCCAAGCTGCTGGAAGCGAGTGAAAGCTATGACGTCACATACGCGACCACCTCCTGTGTAGTTTTTCTAATTACGTTTTTTTCAAAAGCTTATATCTCAACAGTTTTACCACAAAGTATGACTTTCTTGACCTTAAAATTTATGTTTTAAATTCATTAACAACATATTTAGATTTCATGTCGCAACTCAAACGGGACCAAAAGATAACATTTCTCTCCTCACTCACTGCCATTCATATTGCTTCCGATCTAAGGTCCCATAAGCTTCACCGGAAGGGGCATGACTTCGGCACTCTATTATGGCTATAAAAAGCACAAAAAAAACTCTGAGTGTTGGAGATAATGATGTATAGATGTCGGCCTTCCTTTGAATATAATTGAACTTGATGGCACTCAGCTTGTTGTGCTCAAAGGAAATGTTCATCTGTCCATCGATGAGAGTCTCTTGCTCGTATCAGAATCAGAATTATTAATGCCGTCCTTCTGAGCTGAGCTTTTACTTTATATGGCTTAGTGGCGCTAGGTGAGTTAGCAGGAAAATGCATGCTTCCTCCTACGTGGTGATAGGGTGGGCAGGTGTAGTTCAATTGAAAGAAAATAGTTTCAACATGAAACTGCTCACAGCAGGGTCTGTGGATTATTTTGGGTAACCAGGTTATGATTTCTGGAAAGGGACATTGCTGTTGCAAATGTATATTTGGTGCTTTGAGCACCACAAGTCAGACATCTCTACGGCTGATATATCCAACACTTAGCAACTCACACCAAATAGATCTAGACCGAAAAATAGCACCACAGGTAAGTAAAAATATATATTTTCAATTTTGAGGTGATCTGTTCCTTTAACATATTAGGTTGCTAAACTAAACTAGTGACTGAAAAGCAACTGCAGTCTCTCCATCCCCTTTTTGCAGGTGAAGGAGCAACAAGTAGGAATTGCTAGTGCAACTACAACGGCATGATCCCAGCCAGCTTCCCACCCACAACCACAGCCGACTGTGTACACTGAAATACAAAACAAAGTTAAAAACACCACTCAGAGGAATTGTATCCATACTAACAGAGGGCATGATGGTGTATAAATATTTCTGTGTGATAAAAATGCATTCATATGTAAAGGAGAAACACGTGCTGTCTAACCTACCGTGAGATCTTATTGATCTCTCTGTGATTCATGGTGTTGAGCACTGAGGAGTCGCCCACCCTCTTGCGGATCCACAGCTCAATGCCGATGCGCGTGTAGAGGAAAAGCATGGCTGTCAGAGGGAGCAGGAAAAGAGCCACCATGATGAAGGTGGTGTACACCTGCCTGTGAGTCAGAGAGCGCCAACTCTCCTGACAGCACACGTGGTAGTGATCATACAGGAAGTCGTACTTCACCTTTTTAGAGGAAAAGAGAAAAATTGTTAGTCCCGGAGGAATGAACCAGTCATATAAAGTAGATCAGACTTACAAGGGGGGAAGTTATGAGGCAACTCTTGGATTACTCTTTTTAACTTTTAATCACTTTTTACAGTTGTTTTTCGACCATTTTTATTTTCTCACTGTGTTGGAGTGCCCAGTCATTGCCAGCATGTCTGCTGGCCTGGGGAGAGCTGCTGACAAACATGTGACATTGCACTCACTTTAATGAATTTCTCTCATATTCAGGGACATGACATCTCAAATGACAGAACGGGGGCAGGACCTTAATATTCTATGTATCAATATATAGTATCTCTGTTAGGACTTAGAACATTTGCAGTATTGCCAAACATTTTCATGGACAAAATTTGTTTTCATGACTTTTCAAGATTCAGTTTGTCGTTTTTCTTATGTATCTATCTATACAACAATATATACGAACAAACATTCAAACCACTGACAGGTGAAGTTAATAACTGATTATTTTGTTCCAATGCATTGTTCTGCTGGGAAACCTTTGGTTCTGGTTCTGGCATTCATGTGGATACCACCTGACATGTTCCACCCACTCAAACACTGTTGCAGACCAAGTACCCCCCCCCCCCCCCCTCATGGCAACAGTACTCCCCAATTTAGTGGCTCCCCAGCAGGATAATGCACCATGCCACACTGCAAACATCGCTTAGGAATGGCCCAAGGAAGGTGACAAAGACCTCAAAGTATCAACCTGGCCTGCAAATTCCGTGCCATTAACCCTGGAAATTTAGAAGACAGGTCGAATCCTTGAACTTTGATTCGGGCATTCATGTGGATACCACCTGACATGTTCCACCCACTCAAACACCGTTGCAGACCAAGTACCCCGCCTCATGCCAACAGTACTCCCCAATGGCAGTGGCCCCCCAGCAGAAAAAAGCACCATGCCACACTACAAAAACTGTTTAGATATTGGCCTGTGGAGCGTGACAAAAAGCTCAAGGTGTCAACCTGGCTTCTAAATTCCCCAGGTCCCAATATGCTCAAGGATTTTTGTGCTGTGCCGGTGTTGTGGAAAATTCTCTGCTGCTGCTGGTGAAGAATGAAATAGAGACTTCTGCTGGCTGACAAGGTTTTTATTTTCTTTGCAAAGAAAAGGTCAATCAGCACAAGAGCGGTCAGAATGAAGAAAGACCCCGAGCATGGGAAAGCTTAAACATTTATACCTGAAGACCACCTCTTAAGATGTGTTTCACACCCTTCTGTCTGCGGCAGGGAGCGGTGCCCCTACCCGGTGTTTTCACACTCTTTTGTCTGCTGCAAGTACTGGCTCCGACCCCCTAGGGTGTGTTTCACACTTGGCGTATCCTGCAGGATTTTGTATCTGGGTGGGAGGTTAAGAGGTCTAGACATCTAAAGTAGTTGAAAAGACAAAGAATACACAAAGAAAATGAAATTACAGTTACACCGGTACCCCAGATGTACCCCTAATCCAAGGTGGGGCCTCCTTAGATCAGACTTGGCTCTGACCTGTCGAGGCATGGACACAGGATCTCTGGGAGTGTCCTGCGGTGTCTGGCACCAGTGCGTTGGCGGCAGATCCATTTAGTCCAGTGGGTTGTGAGGTGGGTTAATGGCACATGCCGCAGATGCTCATTCAGATTGGGATCTGGGGAATTTGGAGGCCAGGCTGACACTTTGAGGTCTTTGTCACATTCCTTGGGCCATTCCTGAGCCATGTTTGCAGTGTGGCCAGGGCCGCCCCTCCCTAAACGCAGAACACGCGCTGTGCGTAGGGCCTCATCTTCCATGGGGGGCCACATTTTGCACGAGGGGACGCATTTGCGCATATGCGCAATGGATGCGCACATGCGCTACCGTGAGGCGTGCGTAGAATCAGCGCGAGGAAGGAGAGAAGAGACCTGACCACTCATGCCTCGCTGCAATGATTGACAGCACTCGACATCTGAACAATCAGAGGGGTGTGCGCTGGCAGGCACTTGTAGAGCTGCAGCAGGTGAAGAGTTGTCGACATGTCGTCCAAAAGAGCCTCAAGGCCAGTTTCCACCAGATGCGTGTTGGTTGCGTCTCCGCTCCAGCACGGCAGCGGAGCCGATAGGATTCAATTCTAGTCAATGTGTGTGTTTCCACCAGCTGCGGCTGTGCTGCGTTCCGGCTCTGTCTCAGCTCCAGCACTCCAGAGCCCTCCGCAGGACTTCTATTTTTGCCGGACGCCGGAGCACAACGCAGCAATTTAGCACAGAGCAGATCGTGCGGGGCAGGAAGTTGTGCACAGAAACACAATAAAACATCCAGTTAATTTTCAAAATAAAATACTCAGTGTTCACGGCAGATCATATTTCCCTGCACTACACCTTGAAAACTACATAATGGGCAGAGGCAGGCCTGAAGTCAACAGGTCAGAGGTTTTCAGACGTCATTTCACCCTGTGAACACCATGGACGAGGAGATATTAATCATGGCAGTGCACAGATGTCTTCCAGCGGAGCTGCACCGCTCCGCACAGCAAACGCAGCCGGTGGGTATTGGCAGATGGCGGAGCACGCAGCGGATAACCAGCGCTGCCGTTTCGCAACGGACACGCATCCAGTGGAAATCCGGCGTCAGGAGTGTGTGCGGGGACGGGAGGGCAGGCGGGCTCCGCGGAGGGGGAGACCCGAGCCTCGGGGGTATGTGCGGGGCCGGGAGGTCGGATGCTCCCAGAGAGGGGAGAGGGAGAAAAATAACAAAATAAGGTTAAATAGGAAAAACCTGTCTCCCTCTTTTATTTTATTTTCAGTGTTTAATCAAGGGTGGGGGATTGAGGTGGTGGAAGTTACTTTCTTTTGATGAGTAATTGATGGCTATTTGTGACTCAGATTTGTTTATTTATTTATTTCAGTTTGAAGTTATTTTTATTTAATATTTATTTATTTATTTATTTAAGTTTGAATTTTTTATTTTATTTGACTCATACAGCCAAACTACTGTATCTACAGTACATTTGTTATTGCCAATAAAGGTTGTCAAGTTAAATGGCAAGTTGTACAGTCATTTTGTACCTATGATAGAAACAGTGTTTGAGTGGGTGGAACATGCCAGGTGGTATTCACATGAATGTCAGAACCAAAGGTTTCCCAGCAGAACAATGCATTGGAACAAAATAATCAAAGTCATTCACGTCACCTGTCAGTGGTTTTAATGTTTTGGCTTATCGGTGTATGTTAAACATATTACTTAAAACTTCATGTTCAAGGACCCATAATAGCATTTTCAAGGCCATTCACAGTGTGTAACACGAACAGAGCTGTATAGTACATTTTGCTCCAAATGTTCATGACATTATAATTGGTGGTCTGCAGACATGGAGCAGTAGAGCTCCCAAAGAGAGGGAGTGACAGCCAACAGTTCTGTTAACCCACTGGTTAATTTCACCATGCTCGGCTTTCAGAGCAGTTAAAATTAAATCAGTGTGCACTGGTCCTCTGGGCAACAACTTTAAATAATCTCAAAAATGTAGCACAATGTAAAAGCAGTAGTAGCAACAAAATGCACTTAATGGGCTTCACTGATAACAACACCTGGATACACTGTCCCTCTGCAACAGACAACCACTTCCATGCATTCTGGCTCTGCACACCTGTTGAACGGTTTTGGTCAGGATCATGGGAGAGCTTTTAGGTGATCTCTCCTCACTCACAATCCCACACCATCTCAAGACTTTCATTTTGATAGCAATAACTTTGGCCAAAAAAGACTTCTAAAAGATTACTCAACTGGAAAAACAAAAAGAAATTACCAATAACCCATTGGCTCAATCTGTTGACGGACCACGCAAACTTAGAAAAGCTCTCAGTGACCCTAAGGCAACAGCCTGACCCCATTCCATAACACCGGGTCTGCGTTTCTGCAGTTCATTCAGAGCCGATTCCTCTTTATACTGTTTTACTCACTCACTTTATCCTCCCAATACCAATATGACAGCTTGAGTTTGCTTTGTGTTGTTTGTATCATAATGTCTTTCTTCTTTGTTCTGTAAATATGTTTGTTATGCACAGGTGGTAAAAAGTTAGGTATGGAAACTTTGGGATTCATGAGCCTACATGTTAAATCCCACTTGCCAGCCATACTCAAACATCCATTTTCTAACCACTTGTCCTCTTGGGGGTCACGGGGGGGCTGGAGCCTAACCCAGCTGACATTGGATGAGAGGCAGGGTACACCCTGGACAGGTCGCCAGACTATCACAGGGCTGACACATAGAGACAGACAACCATTCACGCTCACATTCACACCTACGGACAATTTAGAGTCATCAATTAACCTGCATGTACCCGGGGAGAACCCACGCTGACACGGGGACAACATGCAAACTCCCCACACCCGGGATTGAACCGGGAACCCTCTTGCTGTGAGACAACAGTGCTAACCACCACACCACCGTGCCGCCCCGTATTCAAACATATCAGATTCAAACTCTGTTGAAACAGAATTTTCTCAGACATGAAAGGATAGACAGGGAAGAAATGAAGAAACGTACCTAATAGTAAACAAAACGTCACCCATTAATGTCGACAAGTACAGAAAATAAATTTGCTGTTACATCACAAGGTTATTCATGCAAGATTAGTGTAACAATTACTTTCATTACAAAATTCCATGACTTTTCCAGGCCTGGAAAAATGACACTGTCAAACTCTATGGCTTTGCTAAGTCTTCCATGACCTTATTATCCCTTCAAATGTGCAACAGTTTAGTAACTTAAAACCAGCTAAAAATACTGCAATTCTTAAAATACCACACTCTAGCGTGTAATTTTTAATATCACTTTGGAAAAAAATTCTGGCTGTCAGTCTGTGCATCCTGTGCATGGTCTCTCCAGAAAACAAGAGATTTATATGCCAGTCACAGATGCTGCTGCAGCTGAACAGAGCTGGAAGAATTTTCATAAAATACCCTCATCAGGATTATCACAGTCAGCCTTGTGTTACTGGCCTCTACTGTTGGTTTAACACAGAGAAACAAGAGACAATGCAAGGCAGTAATTAACAAAATAAGCTGCTAAAAGACAATATTGTATCAGTGCCTAGGAGAGCAGACACCTCAAGTAAGAAAAAATGCTCAGTTGAATTTGACCGCAGTATAATCAGCAGTACTGCAGGCTTATCACCTACAATGAGATTAGCAGAACAGCTCTGAAGCCACAAAACCACCGGGAACTGCCCACTGGTCCAACAGCCCATTGGTCCAACCATATTAAACCCATTGTTCCGAAGTCTGTTCCGAAATCATCACGATGCCCTATGGTTAAGGTCTGGTTAGGTTTAGACACATAAAACACTTGGTTAGGGTTAGGAAAAGATCATGGTGTGGAGTCTCTCTGCAGAGCATAATGATGTCACAGTGACCTTTTACTATTTGGATATATGATGTCACACTTTAGACATTTCAATCAAATTTTGTCATAATTAGTGTATGAATTCTTGAGTTTTGGCCAAAATTAAGTCACAATAACTTTGATCTTTGACCTCTGACCACCAAATTCTAACTGGTTCATGTTTAAGTCCAAGTGGATGTTTGTGCCAAATTTGAGGAAATTCCTTCGAGGTATTCTTGAGACATCGTGTTTACAAGAATGACATGGACGATTTCACAGTGACATTGACATTTGACCACCAAATTCTAATCAGTTTGTACGTACATACGTTTGTGCCATATTTTACGGAATTCCCTCAAGGCATTCTTGAGATATTGCATTCACGAGAATGGATTGAGGGACAACTTGAAAACATAATGCCTCTGGGCAAAGCCATCACCGGCCGGTGGCATGAAATTGATTTCTGACAGAACACTAATACAGAGGGACTGGAATTAAAGAGGTGACAGCATTTTCGAAGGATTATATGGTATACTAAACAGCAAGCTAAAAAGCTAGCTAGAAGTTCTCATCCTCTCAGTGCATGACTTGTGTGTTTTCACTGGGCACTGGGTCCATGACATCCAGAAACTATAGCAGGTCAGCTTAAAAAGCAAATCACAAAGTTTGAGGGTGAGCATTTGGAGCATTTTAGGACATATCAGGAGGACTGAAAGTTACAAGATAGTGTTGAACTGTCTTTCTGGATCTTGATATTTAAAACAATTATATGCCCTCCTGCGCTGAATCAGTTTTTTTAACCCAGTGAAAGGAATTGTGTGACATGGTGCTTCGAGCGCTTACCTCTAGCTGTTGCACAAACAGCATTGGAGAGCCCACTATCACCGAGGCGACCCATACCAGCCCTGCAGGATACAGACAAGCAAAACATTGGTAAACAGATAAAATCTGCAGATAAAACCTTACAGTTTGAAATAAACAGTAGCTGCTGGTGATATTCAAGGATGAACGTCTGTGTGACCAATGTCAAACCAGAGGCACAGCTGCTGTATAATTAAATTCCTCTTTTACATAATTCACACACTATCAATCATGCCAAGTCTCTGCAAGGTCCCTCCACATTTCTTTTTTCAGTTCCAACAGTGGCAACGAATTTGTGTGTAAGCTGTTCACAGAAGGAAATTTACTTCAGTCAGGAACACTTCAGTCAAAGAAAAGTTTATTTTCATTGGCAGTATTATATCTGGCGGAAAGGCCTCTGTCTTTTTTCGGGCATACGCAGAGAGCCTCTTCTAAAAAGTATGCCCTTCTGCATGCCCACCTGGACTGCATAAGGCAGAGAGAGCACACCTCCCTGCCCTTCCATCTGCAAACAAGGAAAGCCTAAGGCAGGGAGAGCAGCAGTAAAGACCCCTGAGAACAGACCAGAGCAGCATGAATGACAAACAGAAATGACACCAATAAGTCAGACACAGCATGAAAAGGAGGAGCTGGGGTGGAGGTGGGTTGCAAAGCAGCTTGCAGAGGAAGCAGCAAGAGTAGTTTAAATAGGACGCCTTGAATGAGATTCAGCAATTGGTTGCATAGAAAGAAATCATGTGATCTATCAGCTGAATCCATCAGTTGATTGGACTGTTTGAGATCAGCTGATGTAGCTGGGATGTGAGCTGAGTTTGACATCGTGTCCTGCCTGAACTAACGCTATCTTCAATATGTATTTCGGCATTCATCAATATCTTAGCTTCGATCTTTTCGTAGTTACTAACAATATCTATACCTGCTTCTGACTGCTCGTGGTGCTTCTCGAAATAAGGACTGCACATAAATATTGCTAGTCATATATAACACATTTAGCTAAATAAATTGGCATTAAGAAGGTTTAAACATCAAATTAGGGCTCTTAAAAATGTGAACGGGTTTATTTAAATCATCTTAATACGTGTGTTTTCTACATTTCTGACATCCCGATCCCACTTGATTCAATCAGCAGAGAGAATTTCACAAATGTATCTTCTATTTGCGTGGTGAGACTGCGAGACCCACGTTACTGACGAAACACAAAGCTATCAGTGATGGCTGTCAGAATGAATAGTGCTTTAATTTATACAACACGTACGTAGACAGCAGCGGGGTGAGTATAGTCTGGCCAACTTCCCTCCCTCGGATGAAACATTTATTCCAAAGTTTCCAGACTTGGTGAAGAAGGCGGTTTTGGCTGGTACAGTGTTACTGATGTGAGTGGTGTATGACATGCTATGACAGTGCTGTAACAAAGGATACAGACAATAAGGACAGAACAGACCAGCCATGTGAAGGGAATTAACTATTCACACAGTAAACTCTAATTGAATGAGCATGTGCACATCACCATACCTTCTAAATTTCCTATTGACTGCTTCAGCAGACACATGTCCCTGTCTACCCTGACAGAGTGGTCTCTCTAATGATGCAAGCAATGTGCTCATCTGCAGCAGAGAGCTGTGACTGGGAAGTTTCACATCAAACCATTTCAATTGGATGGTTCTTACAACAGAGGACAAAGAGTTAATGGCACGCCTTACCTCTTTTGGGCCTTTGATTTACCTGTCCCTGTCACACCTCTAGTAACAACCCCACTTATCTCAAATTAGCTTCAATCTCAGTGTGGAAAAGTTTTTCTTTCTCTTTCTTTTTTTGCTCCATGCTCGCAGGTCGACAGAATGTACCTATCCATAGTAATTATTTCAGCCATATATGGTAATTTGTTATTGTTACAAACAAACATATTTTACTATAAGTTGGATGTTATCACTCGTGTTATTTTATGTTTTGTTCTTTACTGTATTTTGAAGTTCTTAATAACTTTGTGGTAATTTTATTAGACGGAGGCCTCAAGAAAAGCCCTCAGGGTTTTTGCTTTTCCCTGCGCTGTATTTCATTATGAATTTTTCTTGCCTTTTTTGTGTTTAAATTGTGCAAAAAAACCCTATAAACTAGAATTTAGGATTGATTCATGAGCATACACACGTGCTTACAATCAAATCTGAGTTTCCCAGGGCATTCATAAATCTGGTGTAGGTTTTTAGTACCAAGGTTTATTTTATGTGCAAATCTAGTCACAGAATTACTAACATGTTAAATAAACGAGACCCACTGTATATTATTCATGGAGGTTTTGACTCACTATTTCAAATGACTAAGTTAAGAGCTCACACTTGTCATTCTGTTGTGGAGTTCAATGAGACAATTTGGTTTTGTTCTCACTTCTAATTGAGCCTGAGAAATAACTTACGACTAATACTGATATTTCAGGTTGTAAAAAGAAATCTTTGACATAAAGTTTTTTGGGGTCTGCCCACTGGTCCGACAGCCCATTATTCCGACAACCCATTGGTCCGACATCCCATTGTTCCGACCATATTAAACTCATTGTTTTCCGAAGTCCCGTTGTTCCAAAATCATCATGGTGCCCTGTGGTTAAGGTCTGGTTAGGTTCAGGCACAAAAACCACTTGGTTAGGGTTAGGAAAAGATCATGGTGTGGGTTAAAATGAAAAAGAAAGTGGCAAACACATAAGCTGTGAGCCTGCTTCGCCTCAAGCCTTTCCCAGCTGACCCAGAGCTGGTTGTGGCGCACCATCAAGGCAGAAATACGCCCGCTGGGAGTCGTTCAGCACCGCGGAAAGCTCCCCACACAACCCCGACCCCAGAGTTAATATCAGGAGGTTATGTTTTTCATTCTCTCCTCTCTATGACACTTGTATCTTGACCAGTAGCCTACTCTTGTTCCGTTTGCTGATCCTCTATGGTACACAAATACAGTATAGCCTAGTATAATCACATATCGGAACAACGGGACGTCAGACTAATGGGTTGTTGGACCAATGACATGGACCCACTTTTTTTTGGCGAGAAACACTAAAATTTTGTTATCAAAAATAGACAAGTTTTCTGCTCTAACTCATATGGGAGGGATGTTTATATGTTGCTCAAGATTTGTTTATTACATCACTGTGGTATTTCTTAATGAGACTACTTTTTGCAGTATAAGAGGCACCTTGAATTTGCATGTCATTGTGACGTTTTTTTTCTCAGCTGTTTCAGTCATGTAATATTCGAAGTGATAATCTAGGCTATAATGGCATTTTAGTAAATGTATTTTTTGTTAATGTATTTTTTTGTAAATGTATTCCTATGATATATTTTGTACTGGTTTTACAGTGTGTTGTACTCGGCTTCTGTATCGCTACATGTGTTACCACACCATTGGTTGTATATATAGAAGTGTGTCTCCTTATCTTATCTTATCACCTATCAAAACGTCACATGTGGTGATATGATTAAAATTTCCACATGGAGCAGTTTCTGGTGTGAGGAATTTGTTTTGGTGTTTAAAAAAAAAATCCTGACATACACATTTTTGGCAAGAAACCCTAACATTTTGTAATTAAAGCAGAAATAGACAAGTTTTTTTGCTTTAACTTAAGTAAATGTTGATTGCACAGTGTGGTGGCTATAGAATAATCACACCATCAGTGATTAGATTGGTTTCCTATAAGCCCCGCTTTCACTACACTGTCTGCCATTCTGTCTGCCAACAGGTATGATCTGCTAGGAAAATGAAGGCTCCATTTACAGCACAAAGGAATTATATCAACCCTTCCAAAATAGGTAGCTATCTGTAGCTATTCCTGGTTATCAAAGAGTATGAATATAAGATAGAAAGCCCACGGTGTCATAGGTTTGATTGTCTTTTACATTACAAATTTGCTTGCTTTGTTCTGAGATAGTAATTTACTTTGTCTTACCTAAGCGACGTCATTGGAACTGTAGTGTTCAGGCAAGTTGAAGTTTAGTTTCAGCTTCGTTTGTTGTTATTAAGACAGCACTGTTTTTCCTTTCCCATTTTTTTGTTTTTGCCATTCACCTATACTTCCGTTACTTATTGCCATGTGTAAGTGTTTACTTAAATAACCTCTGTCATAATGTACATGATGCATGTGTTCATCTGTATGCTGATGACACAGTTATTTATTGCTCTGTTGCTGCTCAGACTCAGGCCCTCTCCCAACTTCAACTAGCATTCAGTGCTGTTCAACAGTTCCTGTTCAGTCTTTAGCTCATCTTGAACACTGACAGAACAACGTGCATGTTATTCACAAAGGCCAAGGTGAAGCTTTCATGTCTCTCAACTACTGTTACACCTCAGCACAAGAGCACAGAGTGCGTTTCATCCTATAAATATCTGGGCATTGTGTTGGATGGTTGTCTTTCTTTTAAGCCACACACTGAACTACTTGTAACGAAAGAAAAAAAAAGCTGAACCTGAAACTGGGTTTTTATTTTAGATATAGAAACTGTTTCTCTTTCTTGGCCAAAACTGACTGCGCATGATTATGGGGATGTATTATATATGAATGCACCCACCCAGTGATTGCATGCTGTGGACTCTGTACCATGGTGCATTGACGTTAATTACAAACTGTAAGCTGCTTTTTCATGGCATTATCTTTGTTTTCAAAGCTACTCTTGGCCGACTTCCAGCATATCTATAAGTGTAAGTTAAGCAAATTGAAAATGCTATGCTCTCCGTTCTCAGAACATGTTTTTACGGTCTATACCGAGGATATGTACAGAGTTTGGCAACCAAGCATTTATGTCTGCCGCACCTTATATGTGGAAGCCTCTGCAGAACGACCTAAAGATGCACTCTTTGGTTTCCCTCGGCTGTTTCAAAGCGCTGTTGCAGGATTTTTGTACACAATCTTCTATGAATTTTAGTGCATTACTTTTTGTAGGAAAATGTACAAACAGTGCATGAGAACAGCCTGGAATACTATATGACAATAACCCTGAACGTATGTACAGCCATTGCTGACTTGCTTTCTATGAACATGCATGTGACACAAGTAGCACTGTTCACATACTCGCCTGTGTACTTTCTGTATACCTGCAGTATCAAAAAGTGTAACCTCGAGACAGCAAATCAGGGCCAGATCTACATCTAGATACAAAAAGGAAATATTTTCCTTAAAACCTTCCAATTTCACACAACAAAAAGAAGACTAAATGAGTCAAGACTCTTATGAGACTCTAATGTGGACATTATAGCAAAGAGAGAGCTTTCTGTCGTTGTTGTTCTCCGTTTGTTGTTGATAACATCCCAACATCCTGCCCCCAACGTTCAAGACATTAAGACCGGAACATGCTTCTCCTTCTGTATGTGGGCGAATGTGCACAGCAGTTATTTAGGATTTGAATAACTGGTTTCTCTTTCATAGTTCGTCTTACTTTTGGGCATGGAGTGGTGCATGAATGAATTCACATTCTAGCACCTCTGGTTCCCTTGTCTCAAAGTGAATGGGTGTTTTGAATGGGATTTTTATTAGATGTCTGAAATAAGGTCTGTGATTAAAACAAGCTTGTGCGATTTTCATGTTTTGCTCTTCAACATAAAATATGTCAACAAATTTTGAAGCTTCTGTCTTAAAAAAGATGGTTGCTAACAAGTGACTAAGTGAGACTAGAGAAACATGGCTTTACAGCCTTGATGTAGAAGGGATGTTGAAGTGATGTGACCATGGTATAGTTCAGTTATAGCCTAACGTTAGCTTTTTACTTTACTTTTTTTTAGATTGCATGTAGGTTTCATTAATTACAAAAGTGGTGTTTATTTGTAAGGATTATTCTGCTGAACAAAACCTGAAGAAAAAGCCAATGGAAATATGCCATTGGCTTTTACCTTTGGAACCAAAAGTAATCCTTTAGACATGGTACCTAGACCCTAGCCTTTCCACCACAAACAGTACTCTTAAATGAGGGCAGGGTTGTTGTCACTTACTGCTCCGTCCAGCACTCATTGTATTTCCTCCTTTATCAGTTTGCACCTTGTTTATCGTCCACAGAACGAGGCTGCACACCGACATTTTCAGAACATAATAAAACAGGCTGCAGTGAGAGTCTCTCTCCATGGGATATTTGGAAATAGCGGGTTTGTGCATTTAGTCCTTCTCAGGCAAGCTCAGGGGTTTAGCGTTGCTGTAGCCCACAGGAACATTCCATGGTGTTTTTTTTTTTTTCTCTGAGCGAGGATTTGAATATATGCAAGTCACATAATCTGGTCGAAATTAATATATATTTTTAAACGCTTGAAGATTCACTCATTATTAAAAGTCTGTGTCATCAAGGGGGGCAATAGAAACTAAAGTAACGGTCAAAGTTGTCACAGTGAAATTTAAGGTGTGCTGATGGATTCACATCGTCACCTCACTGTGTAACATTACAAATAAACATTGCACCATAAATCAAATTATTACTACTGATGAATCAACGAACTGCAGTATTTCTATCTCCACCTTTTTAGGGTCCGGGCAGCTAAGCTGCCAGGACACTATTGTAATCCTAGGTATTCTTCTTCTTCTTCTGAGGAAATCATACTTCCCATGGGTGAAAACTCACCAAACTTTACACAAAGGTCCAGTCTCATGCCAGATCTCCTCAGCTGTAAACTCAAGCCAATAGTCCTGATGGTGGCGCTACAGCAAACGTCTAAAGTTCAAAAATTGAAAATTCATAACAAATCAACCATATGTGCTACAACTTCACAACTTTCATCAAACTGTAGCCCCAATACTGAAGAAACTTTTGTACATTTAAACCTATTAAAAATTATGAAGTTCATCACTCTGTTTTTTTCAAAAACTGTAAAACTTCTTAAACTTATCTCCTCCCACAATTTTTGCTCAATTGACACCAAACTTGCTACAGAGCATCTTCAGACTGTCCTACAAAAACTATGTTTCTCAGATTTTTGATTTATCAAAAATTGGCCTACAGTGCATCAAAATGTTTGACTGTAAACGGTACTGCAAACATATACATGCAAATTCTTGCTAAACAAATCTTCAATGTTCATGAAAAAATGACAAAATTCTAGAGTCATGGTAGATGATGTGTGGCAAATTTCAGAATTTTATCTCAAAAACTGAATTTTTGACAGCATTTTGAATTTTGCTCTCATGTGAACAATTGGAGTCAATGTAAAAATGGCAATTTTAAACATCAGTTTTTCACTTATGGAGCAAATCAATCATTGTTACAAGCAAATTACCAACATCTCCATGCTGTCTAGATGCAATATGTGTATTTTCAGATTTTTGTCTTAATAACTGAATTTTTTACAGTGGTTTCAAATCTGCCCTTCCATGAATGGATGGCTGCTTTCCTACACAACAGTGAATGGCTTACTCAGTTTGTGAAGCCACTATTGAGTTGCTACTTGTCAATTAGCTTAGAACGGTAGATGACTGTCTAGGGTTCCAGAGGTTGTGGGTTCGAGCCTCAACTGGTGCAGAATCCACATTGTAATGTAAACATCTTAATCATCTTCTTGTGCTCCAGTTTATTGCTTAGAATTGCCTGAGCGTGGCTGATCACTGTGCAGCATCTTCAAGTCTTTTTTCTGATAGAAAATCTGCCTTCTCATGCTTGAAAATAAACCAAACTTTGCACAAAGATCCAGTGTCAATACTTCAGTGTGAAACCATCTGAAGCTTCTCACTTTGCACATAGCTCAAATAGTTAAACATCAGTTTTTCACTTATGAAGCAAATCAATCATTGTTAAAACAAATTACCAACATCTCCACGCTGTCTAGATGCAATATGTGAATTTTCCGATTTTTGTTTCGATAACTGAATTTTTTACAGTGGTTTGAAGTCTGCTTTTCCATGCATGGACGGCTGCTAAACCTGCACGTCTGGCTTAGTCAGTTTGTGAAGCTACACATGAATTGTAACTGACTGATTAGCTCAGTGAGATAGAAACTGATTCTTAGTCGCAGAGATTGTGAGTTCAAGCCTCAGCTGATGCAAAAGGCAGACTGTGTTGCTAAATTCCTAAATGTCTTCCAATTCTTCTGCTTGTTGCTCAGAATTGCCTAAAAATGCCCGGACCCGACCCATCCCTGTGCAGCAGCTATAATTTTTTTATTATTATTTTTTGGGTGTTTTTGGGTGTTTTTGCCTGTGTGAGGGAGGGAGAGAGGGGGATTGACATGTAGCAAGGCATGGAATTGAACCTGGGCCACTGCAGCAAGGACAAAGCCTTTGTACATGGGGTGCCTGCTCTATCCACTAAGCCACCTAGCCCCACCTTTTAGTACCAGATTTGGGTGTTAGGTACCCCAACAGAGGGGGGACCAAAAATACGGACAGAAATGAACTGTTCCATTGACACATCCACAATTTCTCACATTGGAAATGGAAAAAAGGCATACCGAACTGAACTGAACCGGACTGCTCATTGGAAACGGGGCTTACAGTCTTTTGTCTCTGTCTCAAACCAGCTGATAATAAGTTTGATCAACCAGTCAGCTTTCAGCACACTAAGATGGAGTACACACTAACCAAATCTCACATGTATAAATCCAGCTTTTATTGGATCTCACAAAAACAAAGTTTTAATTTGGCATAACAAGCAGAGGAAATGCAAGGTACACAAGGTAACCATCGTACACACTTGTACTTTCTCAAAGCCATACAAAAGAGGCTTAACACAGTGGGTATTTACTTCTGATAAATCCATGCAACCTTTATCCACAGGTTTCCTGAAACACACAAAGACATCCACACCTCTAAAACATAATAAGCCACTCTTGCAAACATGGAATACCTAGCATCTTGTAAGCCCTTTTAGACGAGTAGTGCCTCCTCATCTTCAGCGGGAACACAATGCCCTGGTATCTCTCAATGGCAATGCAGGTCATTGTGAGGATGCCTGTCACAATGGCTGTAGTCTGCACAAAGGGAACTGTCTTGCAAACCAGAACCCCTGTATGAAAAACAGAAGAAACAAAGAGGTTCTGAGAAACAGAAGAAGACATTTCTATTAAATATCACATCATTCTTAGTGTTTGATGAGAGACTGGAGGCGAGCTCTCCCTCGTCCTTTTTCATCTGCCTGCACGGTTTCATTAAAATAGCAAAACGATCATCTCTGATTACTCTTGAACACAAATTTCACAGCTAATGAAGCAGAGCGCTGAAACCCAGGAGGAAATGCGCACTGTCTTTAAGACCCACATCACCCTGAACTAATTGTGACCAAGTCTAATAGGAGCACATGCTTTGAGCTGGCCCTCTATTGCCATGATACATTGAATGTCAGCTGTTAGCTACATCTCTATAAAGTTTCCGTGTTGTATACTGAGGCATGGTGATAATGTTGTGAACTGTTAAATACAATGAAATCCACCCTGATGGCCATGTGATAATATTCTATCTGCAAAGTTTCTGTTGACGCTGAGGCAAAGATGCTTTGACTCAGCTCTTTGTAGAGGCTGTAGAAGAGTGGCTGTGTAATGTCAGGAGTCCACCTGGTGGACACAGTGACAAAAAGGCATCTGAATGTAATGTAATGCAGTCATTTACAACAATTTACACAATCTACTATACTGTAATATGACAACAACTAAATTATATATAATTCCCAATTTACACAACTCAAATTCACCTAAGAGGAAAAACAAAACAAGAATAAGTCATTACTTTTGAAGCAGTGACAAACCATAGCAAGTTTTGTTGACTGAAACAGTGTAGTCTGAAGGTTTAGCTTGCATGCTCTTCCCACGTCAGTGTGGATTTTCGTCGGATTCTCCGGCTTCCTCCAAAAACATGCAGGTTAATTGGTGACTCTAAATTGTCCATAGGTTTGAATGTGAGTGTGAATGGTTGTCTGTCTCTATGTGTCAGCCCTGCGATAGTCTGCCAATCTGTCCAGGGTGTACCCTGCCTCTCGCCCAATGTCAGCTGGGATAGGCTTTATTAATTACCTTCATTTTGGATATATTTTAAATTAATTAAGTGTATACCACAATTCCTTTTTAAACCTATTCCACAAATTCTATTGATTTTGTCGGTCTAAACAACACATTCTCACTCTGACCTTTTCACATATTGACATTTGGTCATGGACTTTCCACGTCCAGACACGACGTGAAAGGTCCCCTGGGTGCGTTGGTCATTCTGGGACGCCAGGTCAAGTTCTGCCCGTTTCATGCATTGCCTCCTTTCAAATTACCATTCCATTTTCACAGGAAATTTAATGTTTACATACAGTCTGCAAATGCACTACATCGGTGCGTCGGAACTGACATTTTTTTCCTACAACAACTAACGAACGTGGTTGGGTTTAAGAAGAATTAATAGGGTTTGGCTTTATAATCTTAAGGGATGCGAACACTGGCCTCCCAGGTGAAGGTCTTTTTCTTTCTCCCTGATGCCAACAAGCACCATTAAACTATAATGGCAACCAGCCGCGTAACATAACGACATTAAAGGATGGCTTTTTTCGTTGGTGTCTGACACTGCAAGTCACTGCCCAAGCGCCGGATTTTGACAACTTCGGAGTGAGACCCGGTTGGTCTAAGATATACACCCATCAGCCAAAACATTAAAACCACTGACAGATGAAGTGAATAACATAAATTATTTGTTACAATATAATGTTCTGCAGGGAAACCTTTGGCCCTGGCATTCATGTGGCCTCATGCCACACCCCAAAAACTGTTCAGGATTGACCCAAGGAATGTGATAAAGACCTCAAGGTGTTGACCTGGCCTCCAAATTCCCCAAATCCCAACCCAATCGAGCATCTGTGGAATGTCCTGGTACCCCACCTCGTAACCCACACGCTCAAAGGATCCTCTGCCAATGCCCTGGTGCCAGACACCACAGGACACTCCCAGAGGTCCTGTGTCCATGTCTCGACAAGTCAGAGCCAAGTCTGAACCAAGGAGGCCCCACCATGGTTCGCGGGTGTCTCTGCTGTACCAGCATGTACCACGAATACTCAAGCAAGATGGTATCCGGGGAATATGGAGGCCAGGTCGATGTCTTGAGCTCTTTGTCACATTCCCCAGGCCATTCCTGAGCAGCTTTTGCGGTGTGGCATGGTGCATTGTCCTGCTGTGGAGGGGGCCACTGACATTGTAGGGTGCCATTGCTTGGGGGTGTCCTTGGTCTGCAACGATGTTTGTTTGGGTGGAACGTGTCAGGTGATATCCACATGAATGCCAGGACCAAAGGTTTCTCAGCAAAACACTGCATTGTAACAAAATGCTCACCTGTCAGTGGTTTTAATGTTTTGGCTGATCAGTGTATCTATGCTGTTGAGATGCTTTAAATTCAGATTATATTCAGTTTGAAGGAGCGATAGTGCCACCTGCTGTCAAAACTCAGTATCTAAGTGAAGTAGTAAGTAGCTGAGGATTATGGGTAATTTTCAGAGCTACAGGGGATTTTCTGTGAGATAAAGCATGAGCGGGTTGTCCACACTAGGGCACGTCCCTTATCACTGTTGTCTTTGCTATTTATCCCAGAGTTATGAGGACTAGGGTTTTCCACGAGGCAAATAAACCCGGCTGTTACCACCATCCACCAGCTCTGAATGGTTCATTAGAGCAGAGGACTTCACACAAGGGGCACATTTGCTTTACGCTGTACTACCTGAAATATCATAAAACCTAAAAAAACATATTTACTCCAACAATACAACATGAAAGCATGTTATTATTTGAATTCTGAGTTGAAGGATCAGGGAAGAGAGAGGGGAGGGGTTAGAGGGGATATTTTGCTAAGTTTGGCTTATGTTTGGTATTTCTTCAGTTTATCTGTATTAGTGCTTAAGTCATTTGCATTGTGTATATTAAGTGTAAGTCATGTTAAATTGCAGATGCAGTATATGTTTTAAAGTTAGTGTGGGAGTGTCACAATGATTTCACTGGTGTGGGAGAAGACTCGGGGTAGAAAAGCCAGGTGAGAGATCAGTGTAGAGTGTGAGAAGGAGGGGGACAAGTTGAGTGTCTCCTCTGTTCTGCTGCTGCAGTCACTGGAATCTGCTGCACCTGTGCAACTCCTTTGTTACCCAGCAGTCTGCTGCACGTTTGGCGAGGGATATGGGACTTTTTGTGTTCTGTGCAATGGCGGATTGGCCATCAGGACGTTTGGGCCGAATCCCAATGGGTCAGTCACCAAAAAAAAAAGACTAGTGAATGTCAAGCTAGTTGCTAGCAGTCAGTGCTGCAATGCGCGTCCCTCCCGTTTTGTTTGTTTACTGGGAGATGTTCAGAGGAAACGTAGGTGTCAATCTTATGTTTTGATGCATGAAGGAGATAAAAGCGGTCTCTTCCAAGGCTCTCGTTTTTCTTGAAATCTGATTGGCTCAGCCGCGGTTATCAGTCATTACTCAAGGCAGACCAGGCTAGTTTGACCGTTAGTGCTGAAAACATGGATAAAGCCGGCAAAAAAAGAAAGGGTGGCATGGAAAAAACTTGAATTAAAAAACCTAAATCTTTACAAGAAGAGGCAGCAAAGTGCTCCAAAATAACCGACCTGTTGGGTCACGGCGTTGGTCGACGGGCTGAGGCTGCTGGTGTTGCTAACGACGAAGATGGAGGCGGAACCGGCAGTCCCATAGCAGGAGCATTAATGTTAGCTAACGTTTGTGAGTGTGTAATGTGCAAGGTTGGCTTTAGCAAATTGCGGATTTCTTCTAGATGTCCGGTTTAAGAGGCCAACTAGCCTACTAGGTATGCATTAAGTCATTATAATTTAAACCTGTGCTAAAAGAAAATATGTGCTTGCCTTGCGTGAATGATTAAGATGAGAGGCCGCCCATGTTTCACTTCCTCACATTGCCTAAGCCATGAGTTGCACATGTGTGTGTGTGCGCTGCTGCTGCTGCGGCGTGGAGGAAATCTGACCGGTGTTTTAAGTTGGCATATTTTAGACTGACCGGCCAGTCACAGGTAATGGTCGATCATGTGAAAACCAGCCCGATTCAGAGCACTGCCGATTAATCGGTGCAAGTCTAATCCAAACCCTACAGCCACGTTCATTACTTTGTGCGCACAGGATGTTTATGTTAATTATCAGGTCCTGATGCTCTTTTCAACATGTAATTATCATCACTTGAGTTTTCCGGTTTGTGTTTGTACCACACTGAAGGTCTTCCCTGACGGAGGAAGTATCTGATTTCTCCAAAATGCAGTTAATTATCATCAGTAAACATTTTTACCTGGGTCCAGACCGCCCACTCCACCAAGCTGACTGACTGATTCCTCATGACATGAAACAGTGGTCTCTCAGACTGCTGATTTTCAACCAGCTCTGTGTCATCACAGCGTGGGAAAAGTGTGCACTGTCTGCAAATGAACAGCATTTGGCTCTCCTTTGTGAAGCGGACGCCAAGACCTCCCTGCTCATTTGCTGGCAGACTTTGATGACGCAGTTTGTGTCACCAGGCAGACTACTTCTGGCAGATGAACGGGGCTCCGGGAGCTTGCAGCAAGGGAGGAAGCCAAAAGCTGCTTATCTGCACATTGTCCATACTGCCATAACACAGAGCTGGATAAAAATTGGCAAAGTTTCCCCTTTAACAAACCATTAATAACACAATTCTGTTATTTCAGGACCTTAAAAGGCAGTCCTTACGTGGTTTCCTTTTTATCTATGAAACTTTATCCATCTGAAAAATACAGGAAGCTACCGTCTACACTCTGGGACATATTCACAAGACCTACAGTACTCTTTCTATCTGTTCCCAAAGTGTGTATTGAAATGGTTAAAAAGGGGCTTAAAAAATTTAAATAAAAAACTAACATTTATTGTTGACAGTTTCTTTATTTTCAGCACTTGAAAAGTGTAACCAAATGCTGCTTGATTTAGATTTAGCAAACAGATGCAGTTATGGAAGAATTTCCAAAATACATCAGCCTCAGAAGTGTGGGCTGCTATGAGGCAAAAATGCAATAATGAGCAGTGTACAAAGAAAAATATGGAAGTTTGACTTGCTTGATATGTTGCCAGCGTATGTTGTCCACCCGAGTTTTGATTTCGGCATTTTCTAATACTTT
This sequence comes from Epinephelus fuscoguttatus, assembly GCF_011397635.1. Classification (NCBI taxonomy): domain Eukaryota; kingdom Metazoa; phylum Chordata; class Actinopteri; order Perciformes; family Serranidae; genus Epinephelus; species Epinephelus fuscoguttatus. The sequence continues at coordinate 24,304,581 of NC_064771.1, forward strand.
TAATTATGTTTTATGTCATTACTACTGGTATTATTTTTTCATAATATGCAGTTCTGATCATTTAAGTCAAACATATTCTTCCTACTATGTCATATCATACCTCACAAAATCATTCTTTTATGAGTAAGGCAGCATCAGGCTTCACTTAAACATTGCTTCCCTAACTTTGTAAAACAAAATGTGACAAATACTTAAATGTAAATGTAATGAATTATTTATTATTAGAATATTTTTTGCCCCAGCAACTTTGTAAACATTTCAAAATTAACAATTATTATTGAAGCGTAACACTTTAAATGCAGATAAAAAAAATGGTCAAGACCTAAAAAGGCATTAAAATCCCTGTATAAAACAATACATGAGCTTGTGCATGTGCAATCAGGCATAAACATAAAATTAAGTTGAATAAATCCGCCCCATTGTCACCAGTACCCAATTAAGCTATTTGCAGGGGTTTGCACACATTCATTTATTCGTGGTGGGCTGCCACATTTACATTGTCTATTGCTGGAGTGTTAATTAGGTGTGCTCCTGGAATATATTTACTCTTTGCTTTTCATTTGCTCCACAGATGGAGAGTCAGATAGCCACATGCTGCCAAAGTGAAACTAGTTAATAACTAGGAATTAGTTATAGATGCTTATCTGCATTTGAGAAATATAGGCATAGTTTGCTTTTCAAGATAGCTGGCTCGTGCCATGATCACTGCAGTCAGGGGTGCAGCACCAAATTCTGAGCCCCCAGCTCATCATCTCTTGATCCATGTTTCTGTCAAGCACCTTTAGATTTTTTTTTCCTTTCCATTATTTCTTTTAATTTTTGGAATTTTTAGGAAATAACATGACGGTGTATGCTGATGCTCCAGCAGCATGGGCAGCCACTCACTCAGCTGTAGCTGCGTTTAGAGACGAATCCCAGTGCAGTGGCAGACTAAACCATTTTGTGCCTTTAAAGGGTGAGAGGAGCCTCAGAGAGCTTCCACTATATTACTACACAAAGTTCAGTCGCTAAAGTAATTATTCAGCCACTTGTAATTTAGTTAGAAATAATAAAATGCAATAAATGCAAATGCAGTGTGTTGGAAAATACAACTGTAACCATGTGGGCAGGTTCCTTCCATCTGTGGCTTTATTTTTCATGCCAGTTAATTTGCATTTTAGACATAGTCTTTTCATGTGAATTTATGCTCTTGCACTTTTGGGTGATGCTGGCAAGATGTGGCTTTGTTTCCAGAGCAGTGGCAGCAGTAGAAGTGAGTGAACAGGTGTCATTTTTAATAAGCATAACAGCACATAAATCTCTAAAATAAATATACTGTGTTAACCCTGACATAAAGTGGGAGATTACTGAGCTAGAAAAATGCATAGTGAAGTTTTGAAGTAATTATGTCAAATTGCCCCCCAAAAAATTAAAACATAAATGTAATTAAAATTAAAAATATATATATTTATATTAAAAAAAAATCATTTCAATCTTTTTTTTTCTGCGGAGGGACCCCGACCCCCCATCTAATTGTGTCCCAAGAATTTTGGCTTGCATGACGCCCGTGACAGCATGTATGAAAACACACAAGCAGTTGTATTTATTCAAGTTTGCTTAAAATAGTGCCATTTTAGTGCGATCAAGTACACTCAACACGACTGTAATATATATAAATCCATTTTAATACTCTGTAGCCTGTGTGATGTAACATTTACTTTCAACGCGGGGGTTTTCTCTGATTTTATGGCGTTTATTCTTGTTATTAAGCTTGAAAATCCTGATGCATTTAGCAGTTCATGCATTTAAAAGACAATATTTCAAACAGTTTTCTTATTTTCCAACTTTAGTCGGATTATTAAGAGCCAACAAGCGGATAAATTGACTTTATTTTAATGTCCAAATCAGTCTAACTCCTATGCGTCTCAAAAAGTATGAAAAGTAAGTTTTGCGCTTCCCAAACTCACCTCCGAACCACTCAGACAGGATGTTCTGCAGCAGGGTGAAAGGCATGCAGAACACAGTGATGAGCAGGTCGCTGACCGCCAGAGAGCAAATAAAAATATCTGTCGCCGTCTGAATCGCTCGTTTCTTCACAACAATGTAGATCACCAAACTATTTCCAGTCAGCGCCAGGATGAAAATGACCATGTACATGATCACGAAGGTGGTCTTGGCGCTGTACGGTAACTCGGGGATGTAGACGAGCGGCTGGATGTTGTAAGTGCTGATAAACTCCTGGCGGCTCAGGTTGTAGTTCTGGAGCATCTCCTGGAGCATCTCAGGAGTTATCTTGGTGGACCCGTGTCCTGAGTCTGCCGAGGCTGTCGCCATCCCGACCCGCGTCTTCAGCCCCTGAGACCAATTTGCTTTCAAGCAGGGAAAAAAAAATCGGTGTCGGTTCAGAGATGACAGCTCCTCCTCTGTGACCTGCAAGTGCGTCTGGATGTTGTGCCTTCTCCTTCATCCATCATCTGAACGTGCTGCTGCTCCTCCTGCTTCAGCTGTTGCCCCGTGTGTGTGTGTGTGTGTGTGTGTGTGTGTGTGTGTGTGCTCAGCTGACTCCAGGTGAAAGACCAATGACCGCTTTGCTGACGTTGTATATACAACAATGTGATTTATGTATATTTTATCCTCTGTGGTCAGACATGATGTGATTACATTTAGCTCTGAATCTATTTATAGTGCACACAAATCATTATAATCACATTTCACTATTTAATACCTCTTACTGACACCCTTTAATGCCGAGGAAATGAAACTGACAGAGCATGGTCTACACCTTCTTTAGCAATCGTAAACCCAATCACCAGAAAAAATCTTGGCTTTGTATTTTCTGCAAACCAGAGATACATTATGCTTGCACATCATTATGTAGGGGATATATTTGATTTGATTTGATTTGATTTCTTTATTTAAGTGTCATGCTTGAAAGAAGCCCAGCCCTTATGGGCTTATAAAACACTTTATCTCAAAAACAGAAACAATGATCAAACATACAATTAGGAATCAACCAAGATACAAAACAGATGTACAATAGTACAACGTAAACACAACAGTCCTCATGATTAGGACAGTGAACCCTAATGTAATCCATTGATATATCTCACTTAAAGAGCAACGATTGCCTTCTATTCCAGACTTTGAAAATGAAATTAGCAGTTTTAAAAACCTCAGTCTTAAATAACCACTCCAACTTCTGACCATCATCCGCCCAAAATAAATCAACTTTTTGTTTTTGCATTTCATCAAACAAGGGAACCCTTAAGTCCTTATACTGTGAACAATAAAACATAAAGTGACATTCATTTTCAACCTCTTTTAGATCACAGACATTACATATCCTATTGTCTTCAGGTACAGCAGTGAACTGCCACACTTCAATAGCGAGGGCTAGGATACCAGCTCTCAGCTGAGCACACAGTGACCTCAGGCTTCTGGTTAGAAAGGAAGTAACAGAGTTCAGGGCCAAAACTCTTCAAGCTTCATTTGAACATATGATCTAAGCTTGGGCTTGAGCCATATGTGATTTGACCATTTCAACATATTGACGTTACAATAAAGCATGTTATGAAAAATGTACGCAAGGTCAGCCTCCCTAAAAATACAAAGAATTTTCTTTGTCCAGGGGTGACTGTGAGCTTTATCCCAGTTGAAAACCCTTTTTGTTAGTCTACTCTCTGGCATATTAATAACGCGATTCCACAGCCGTATCATATCTCCCTGTATTGCAAGACTGGGGACAAATATGTATCCCGAGGAAACATCTTATGGCCCTGTTCTGATTAGAATTTACATTTTTAGCATCCTTGTTACCCCATACTCCAGCTGCATAAATGAGAATTGGATGTACACAAGCTTCATAAAGCTGCGAGAATGTGGAGTAACCAATATCTTTACAAAATTTCATTTTACTAATTATTGATCTTACAGCTCTTCCCCCAGAGTCTGCAAGTATTCCAATCCCCACATCATAAGACATGAATTCATCCAAAGTAAAGCCCAGGTATCTATAAGAATCGCTAAATTCCAAAGGCATATCACCCAGTAGAAAGTTCTGTGGGGATCTTGCAGTACCATTTTTTCTGAAGTGCATAATCTGGGTTTTAGTCTGATTGAACACAAGCCTCCATTGAGAGCACCAGAGAACAACATTCAACATCTGCTGTAAGGTGTTGCCTGACTCTGCCAGAAGAATTAAATCATCCGCATAAAGTAAGCAACCCAAAACAACATCGTCCAGAGTTACACCTAGTCCAGAGTTTTTAATCTCTAGGGCTAAATCATTTACAAATATGGCAAAAAGAGTGGGAGACAGACCATCTCCCTGCTTCACTCCATATGGTGTTGGGACCCAGCCTGTAGTCGAGTCATTCACTTGGACACACGCTATAGGAGCCTGATATAATGACTTTATGGCTTTATAAAATTTTCCATCAACACCATACTGGGTTAGTTTAAAGAAAAGCAAATCTCTATTAACCCAATCGAAAGCCTTTTGGAAGTCTATAAAGCATGCATAAATCGGTTTCTTCTCTTGAATTCTTGCTCTAACTGTGGTCACTGTATAGATATGGTCAATACAGGACCTGTGCTTACTGAATTATTGCTTATATTGAAATTTAACCGCTGTGGCTGTGTGGTTCGGTTTAGGTACAAAAAACACTTGGTTGTGGTTAGAAAAAGATCATGTTTGGCTTAAAATACCCTGCTTTGGGGGCTCAGTCCATGCAGGAAATGCAGCGATGCAGCAATGTCTCGATAAAAAACAACCACTTTTTGTGCTCCTATCCCAAAAGGAAGTGCAGCAAAGTCTCAATAAAAAACAAACATGCTGCCACCGCCGCTAGAAAAACAGTGATGGGTCATTACAGCCAGTAGTTCAGTCCGAGAAGACTTGGTTTGGGAACTGGAGGGTTGCCGGCTCAAGTCCCGATAGTGATCAAACACGGAATGCTGCGCACTGGTGGCTGGGGATGTGCCATTTCATGCCCTTGGGCACAAGCCAGATTCCCTTGAGCAAGGCGCCAGCTCGAACCCCCAGTAGCTCAGCGCACCTGCCCATGGGCAGCCCCCTCATTCGGACATCTCTCCGTTTGTGCATGGGTGTATTATGTAAAATAACAACAGAGTGAAAAAAAAATGAATTTCCCCTTGAAGGACTAATTTCTCTTCTTTCTTTCTCTTTCTTTCTTCTGGCGACTGGGCTTCAGCGTGACCAATTAAAGCCAGACTATGTAACCTTTGAAACTGAAGAAAACACATCACTACTCTTACAAATGGAAAGTTGAATTCACAGGGATAAAATGCACCCTTGCTTGATTTCTTACACTTAGGAGTTTTACACCGACAGCTTTATTTCAATCAGGAGAGACAGAAGAATGAACTTATGGAATGGACTTAAAATGTAGAGATTAACAGATGATTTGTGCTGATTAAGATTAAACACAAGTCTTTGGTGCTTCAACACCAGAGGGAGATATTTAGTGATCGAGGGACATCTGAGCAGCAGCAGGATAAATCCCCCCATGGAGTCCAGACACTGGTGGTGCTGGTGGCTGATGACTCTGAGGCTGCTGACTGATGGGGCTGATGAATCCGTAAAGACTACGTGGTGATGGGGAGGCGGAGGGCGCGCAGGACGGCAGCAAGAAAGAACTACGGCAAACAAGGAATCATATTTAAAATGTGGAGCAGTAGGATGATAGTTGTTGGACCCATCCCCCACCCTTCCCACCCACCTTACTTGGACTTTCACTGCTTTAACTTTCCTTGTCCCGTTACATTTCCCCCTGATGCCAAACAATAACAGTGACCGGCTGTGTATCATGCTGACGTGACAGGACGGCTTTATGTTGGTGTCTGACGCCAGAAGCGCTAGTTTTCAACATCTTTGGAGTGTGATCAGGTTGTCAAAACAGGAGTCCACAAACCAGTGGTTGACATCACTCTGCCTGCGTCCAATATTTTTTCAGTCTACAATAGAAACAAAAAAAAAAATCCATAATTGGTTTAAAACTATGGCTTGAAACATGGCGATTGTGGTTTGACCTACAAGTTGGCGGGATTTACTGACTCAACAACTAGCAGCTAGCATAGCCTCAGTAACGGCACACGACTCTCTAGCAGCTAGCATAGCCTCAGTAACGGCACACGACTCTCTGGGGGAAGAGACCTTAAAAACTTGGTGACTAACCCTCCAACTCTAAACACAAAATCAGGTGAACCCTGACTGCATGCTAGTGATGCATGGGTCAGGGTTTTTAAAAACCCCACCCAACATGGTCTGTTATAATAGTCAACCTGTCTGCCTAACCCCTGGACATATGCATTAATCAGTGACGCGAACCCGAACCACAAACCTGCAAACCAGAGCTGAAAGTTTCTGCTGATGACCTCCTTTCTGCTGGCTAGGTTTTGTGTCATTTCTAGTAAATACCACAATATAAAATGTGTGTTTTGTCTTTTAAAAAGTACCAACTACAGAAAGACAGTAAAAGTACCCATCTTTTAAGTGGTTAGTACAATCTTGAGCTCACAGCTGATGGTTTGTTTACATGAGGTTACAGAGGTGCATATTTAACAGATTCAGTGAGGACAGAGAGGCACTAGCTTGCCGTTAGAACACTGAGTCAGGTCTACATATTTGCAGAGGGAAACATTTTACTGGACACGACTGAAGAGATTTACATATCTCTGACTTTCCTGGTCAAAAGCTGAATAACGGACAGCTTAAGCGCAGCAATGCTGATGCTGCTTACTGTGTGACAGAGATAGAGTGAGGATTATCGCACCAATCTGTAAAAATGGAAATAAATTTGACCCAAACAATTACCGAGGCACGTGCCAGCAGCAACGTGGGGAAATTATTCTGCAGCATCCTCAACAGCCGACTGCGAGAATTCACATGTCCACCAAAACAAGAACATAATCTTCTCTTGTTTTGTGGATTTCAAAAAAGCATGTGATTCAATTAGGCATAATGTACTGTTCCTTAAATTAATTAAAAAAGGTGTAGTAGGGAAAACCTATGATGTATTACAACCATGAATATAAATTGCAGTCTCAGCCCCACCATGTTTAACATTTATATTCATGAACTAGCAAAATTACTACAACAGTCAGATATCCCCGGTCTCAGCCTTTCTGACACAGAAATTAATGCCTACATTTTGCAGATGATGATGATGAATATTCTCAGCTCCATCTACGGAAGCATTACAACAGCAACTGGATCATGTGCAATACTTCTGTCAGACCTGGACCCTGATGGTTAGGGCCTTTGTTACCACTGGAGTTACCTTTCTGGCTGTCATCACAGCTGCATGAAGGGGCAAAACTGTGCTTCCTCTCTGCCTCCACATTCTGTGCACAGTCCACATCCTCCTCCTCTTCATCATCATCATCCACCTGAATATTACTATCTGACCTGTTGAACATGAGCTATTTGAGTTATGAAATGATTCTGCGCGCCCCTTCCTGTGTCTTGTCGCAGCTGTGGCCCACCACCACATCTTCTTCATCGATTCTTGGTCAGACTGACAGATCTGATGGATGCAAGAAACGCAGAAAATCAAAATCTTTAGACGTGCAACAATTTCGGACGAAAAAAATGGACTCAGTGTACAAAGCAACCTGATCTCACCCCGAAATCATTGAAATGGGGCACTTCGGGCAGTGACTTGCGGCGTCTGACACTGACAAAAAGCCATCCCTTCAAATCTGGTCACCGTTATACTTAAACGGTGCTCGGCACCGGCAGGGGAAACGCAGCAAGACAAGAACGAAAGTTAAAGTGGTGAGAGTCCGAGTAGAGCAGGCAGGAAGGGTGGTGGATGGGTCCAACAAACACCGACTTTCACCTAGGGGAGCGTGTCCTGTAAGGTTCTTAAACCCGGTTCTTTTTTCCTAAAACCTGACCATGTGTTTTTGTTGCCTATTTCCAACCACGCGCGTTAGATGTTGAAGTAAAAAAAATGTCAATTCACAGTGTCGTACCGATGAGTGTGTTTATTTTGAAAGAGACTGTATGTCAACAATAAATTTACCGTGAAAACAGAAGTTCATCTTGACAGAAGACAATGCATGTAAGAGACAGAACTTGACACGGTGTCCCAGAACGTCAACAATCAACGCATCGAAGGTACTTTGCACATCGTATCTGGATGTGGAAAGCCCATGACCAAACGTCAATATGTGACAAAGTCGGAAAGAGAATGTGCTGTGCAAAGGCCTTTATTGGTAAAAGACTTGGATTATTATTAGGTGTCAGGGAAACCCAATTAGGTTCCTACTGGGCTCCACTGGCACAGTACACACACACAGCCACACATATTGGGACTAAAAATAACAGGAAATTTCAATCCGGCTGTTTATGATCTCTGACACAGGGGTCGGAGAGCTGTCTATGTTATAAAAAGGTCTTCAAACAGATATACCTGTTTGAATCTGGCTCAAAATAGTGCAATCTATAATCAAACCTACATTAATGTATGGTAATAAAGTGTGGGGTACTATTGTAAATCAAGACTTTGACAGATGGGACAAACACCCAATTAAAGGCCACAGGAACACCTCTAACAAATGATGCCAAGCTGAACTTGGCAAATCCCCCCCCCCCCCACCCCCCCCTTTTTTTTGGGGGAGATTTTTTTGGGGGCATTTTTTAGCCTTTAATGGATAGGGCTGACAAGTGTGAAGGGGGGAGAGAGAGAGAGGGAGTGACATGCAGCAAAGGGCCACAGGCCGGTGTCGAACCTGACAAGGCTCTCCAAAACAACCTTCAATGCTAATTGGCCCTAAACATGATGGCAAACTATGTGACCGCTGTGACGAATCAGAAACTGAAAAAGATAAGACTCAGATGAAGACTCAGTGATCACAGCCTGGCCAGAGACGGGCATACACAGACAGGCTGTGTCAGCTCTGTCCTTGGAGACAAAGCAACATTTCCTGCTACAGCGCAGCACATATAAAGACATCACAACAGAGTTCTTTACAAAAATTAAATGTAAACTCCAAGGTTTTTAATTCACTCTCTGAGCAGACTGAAATGCAGCATCTGCATGGAGACAACAGTGTCAGTGCATGTCACAGCCCAAGAGACAACCAACACGCAGATCGCACTCTTTAACATTTATATCTATGATCTTGTATTAATTCATTGTTGTCTTAAACTGTAATTGTGCTTTGGCAAAACAAATGACAGGTCATAATAATAATAAGTTTTGTCTTGATTTTTCCCTCTCTCCTCCTCTGTTTCTTCTTTCCTGACCTGTTTTTTTTTCTTGTTTATTATGCGATTTCATTGATGTTTTGACAGGGGAATTTCTTTGATAAGCTTTTAGTGGCTTCTAACCTCTCTGGCACTTTTCTTTTTTTAATCTTGTAAATTTTATACTATCTGTTCTTAACATTATGTGAAAAATAATAATGTTTCCTCCTCCTGCAGCTGCCATGGTGTTGTCCTTTTCTGTAAAGTTGCTTTTCTCCTCCTCATATTTTAGTAGAATTAATCTCTGATCCTCACGAGAAATACCTTTTTCCCCTCACATACAGCGCTTTGTGAGGACGCTCAGTGACGCTGCGCTTCTCTCATGATTGCGATTGGTCCGCTGTGTGCGCGTTCACGGCTCTTGATAAAGCAATCCTGAGTTGAGTTACCGAGTTGATATCCAGCGTCATGATACCGATTATCCTGATTGCCACTGTTAGGGTTAGTTAACCCAGGATAGGTCTGGGTAACCCAGGAAAGGTTGATCTCGCTTTGTGATACAGGCCCTAGGTTTGAGTGAGAATGTGTTGAGATGATGTGTGGGGCTTGGGTGCTTTGGATTTTTGACAGGGTGATTTTGGAACAAATGCACAGGGCCTCGGTTTTGCTGCCGTTGAGCTTCAAAAAGTTCTTGCTTATCCAACTCCTGATGTCCTCAAGGCAGGTAGCGAGGGAGGTGGGAGGAGGGCAGTGAAGGGTTTAGTCGAGATGTAGACCTGAGTGTCATCTGCATAGCAATAGAAATTAATACCATGGTGACGGAGGATTGTGCCCAAGGGAATGAGGTAGATGATGAATAAAAGTGCTGCTAATAAAGCTCATTGTATTGAACTGAACTGAGAGGAAGAGAAGGTGGATGGTGGATTACTGCACAATGTTTCTATAAGTTATAACTGACCTGCCCACCTGAAACCCATGATATTTTCTTACAAGTTTACCCAAATTGACCTGTGGGTCGACCCACGCATCACACTGCATGCACACCTGTTGCTGAATGAAGGAAGCCTGTTGAGAGCACACAAAACATCAATGAGGAGTCAAATCTTATATAACTCCATCCAATACTTGGTGCCGCTGTGAAAAAGTTACACTTAAAACCAAAACTTTATCAACACCTCATCATGAACTGCATGTGTCAATACTTGGTGGTGAGTTCAACCAAGGACAGATTCTTCCCTCTCAGATTGTTTCATTCCTATTTACTGCCCGTAATACCTCAACATTTCTTAGCAAGTTTTATGAAAAGAAAAAAAATGCTCTAAATACCTTTACCTTTTACCTGATGAAGGTCTAATTACTGAAATGGCACAATAAATCTATTTATTTGTGCAAGTTGAATAGTGTGTGAGAGTTTCTCTGCACATTGTGTCCTACCTGTCACTCTCCTACACAGTTGTTTTGATATAAATGTACAAAGTATTTTTTTGTTCTACTAGAAATTAAATTAAATTAAATTTTTAGAATTCTGATTAGTAATTACCTCAGTGCGATCGACATTCAATAATGGTACTTTCTTTCTAAAAAAAAAGATGATTGAAGCCTAAATGCAATCACAGCAAGTAAGAAGTAAAAGCTGATGATTATAAACAAACGACACTACACGTTGAGTCTTTCAAGAGAAAATGTTACATTTAAGGGCTCTGGGGGGCGAACGGGAAGAACTTGTTTGGACGTGCATTCTGGGGAACAACAATAAACCAATGTCCGATTTGTCTGGTTTATTTGAGTATGGTGACCAACCAAAACATTGTATGTCCCTCATTCATCTCAGGCAAGTGTCCATTCAACAGTTCAGTGTCCGTCACAGGTAAGTTTCCATTCATCAACACATTACAAACTCTTCATGCTGCCACACTTAACACGGTCAAAGAACTCTAAAGGCTTCTGACGCATGCGAAAAACGCAGAAAATCACTACCTGTTCTGGAAATTTTAATGACTGACAAAACCTTTGGAGACGTTTGACTAAGAATCAGTGAAGAAAATGTGGGGATGGGACACAGCCGTGACAAGACAGAGGAACAGGTCGCACAGAATCAATTTATAACTCAGATAGCTCAGCAGGTCACATAGTAATATTCAGGTGGATGATGATTAAGAGGAGGACGATGTGGTCTGCACACAGAATGTGGAGGACAGCTCCGCCCCTTCAGGCAGCTGCGAGGCCAAGTGCCACACAGGGAGGGAGTGATGACAGCCAGATAGGTAACTCCAGTGGAGAGAGGCAATGGAGGGAATACGTCTTTTAATTTTGTCTCATTTTGCTAATTTTCACAATAAATATAACAATAAACCACATCATAGTCAGTGTGCAAGGTTTCTGTGTGTAATGATTTTTTTCAGGATGATCGATTGTAGTAATTATCCTACTACTACGATTTTAAGGCAGGATGAAAGAAAATAATAAAACTGCTTGTAACAGCACCTCAAGTGGTTCTTCATTCAGAACTAGATGCAGCTGTGTTCATCGTCACCAGTCAGACCTGAACATGTCATCGACGTGAGGTTGGGATTCTTGTTGTGTTTCAAAGTCCGAAGTTTCTGACATATTTTACTTGGCAACATACACTGATCAGCCAAAACATTCAAACCACTGACAGGTGACGTGAATAACTTTGATTATTTTGTTCCAATGCATTGTTCTACTGGGAAACTTTTGGTTCTGGCATTCATGTGGATACCACCTAACAATGTTCCACCCACTCAAACACCGTTGCAGACCAAGCACCCCCCTCATGGCAACAGTACTCCCCAATGGCAGTGGCCCCTCAGAAGGATAATGCACCATGCCACACTACAGAAACAGTTTAGAAATGTCCTGTGGAGCGTGACAAAAAGCTCAAGGTGTTGACCTGGCTTCTAAATTTCCCAGGTCCCAATATGCTCAAGGATTCTTGTGATGTGCCAGTACCCCAGATGTACCCCTAATCCAAGGTGGGGTCTCCTTGGATCGGACTTGGCTCTGACCTGTCGAGGCATGGACACAGGATCTCTGGAAGTGTCCTGTGGTGTCTGGCATGAGTGTGTTGGCGGCAGATCCATTTAGTCCAGTTGGTTGTGAGGTGGGTTAATGGCATGTGCCACAGATGCATTCAGATTGGGATCTGGGGAATTTGGAGGCCAGGCTGACACTTTGATGTCTCTGTCACATTCCTTGGGCCATTCCTGAGCCATGTTTGCAGCGTGGCATGGTGCATTATCCTGCTGGGGGGCCCTGCCATTGGGGAGTACTGTTGCCATGAGGAGGGGTACTTGGTCTGCAACATTGTTTCAGTGGGTACCCCAGATGTACCCTTAATCCAAGGTGGGGCCTCCTTGGATCGGACTTGGCTCTGATCTGTCGGGGCATGGACACCTCACCTGTCAGTGCTTTTAATGTTTTGACTGATCAGTGTATTTTCTTCAAAGAAGTGTAGCAGATGCATAACAAGTCTTAAAAGTAAGACAGTCTGCAGAATTTGAGGTAGTTTCCTTGGTAATCTACCAATAAGTGCCCCACATTACCTGACTTCACCTCAGATATACTGCATAATTTTCACAAAGTGCTGTTAGAGAAGGCCTGCATCCCATTCTCATTTTTATATAACCCCCGAATCAAAAGAGCGCAGGACAGGAATAAATTCTGGCAGCAGAGTCACAATTTGATGTAAAAGCTGTACCATGATTTGTGAAGTGCAATTTGCTTGTATCCATAAACATAACAGCAACAACATTCAGTTGCATGAATCTGCTGGACCTTAAAAACAGTGTTTGTGTTTGGATGCAATCATTTTGATGACTGACAAGTTCAGTCAAAGGAAACTGCAAATGCAAGATTGACAGCATCATCAGATTTCATCTCAAGGTTTGTTTGACACCGTGTCATTATCATGAAAAAAGATTCTAACAGAGAGCGATGATGTTTGTGAATAACTTTATGCTTCTGATTTCAAACCGAGCTGTACAAACACTCTTTGTTCACTGTTAACTTTGTACAATGTACACTTTTAGTACACATAAAGCTCTTTTTTTGCCCATTGTGACTTTTCCTTACACCTGAGGATGGTGGGAAGCAAAGATGGACACTGAAAAGATCCCAAGCTCAACGGACTCTTTTGCAAGACATTTATGCTTGGGCTGTGTCTGTGAACATAAAGACTGCACTGTGAGTCTGCATTGAACTTGATGAAAATAAAAAGAAGTTTAAAAAAAAAAAGACTTGAAGAAAACTATAAACTATAAAACTATGTTATAAGAGCCCGATCTCACTCCGACGTTGTCAAAATCCGGCGCTTGGGCATTGACTTGCGGCGTCAGAAATCGATGATAAAAGGTGTCCTTTAACATCGGCATGATACGCAGCTGCTTGCTGTTATAGTTTAACGGCGCCCGACAGCTACAGGGGGAAACACAGTGGTACAAAGACGAAAGTTAAGGCAGCGAAGTAAGAGTGGGGCTGGTGGGAGGGGTGGTTATCTGGATCCAATAAACACGGACTTTCACGCAGGAGATCTGTGTTTACATCCCATAAGATTCTAAAGCCAAACCCTGTTCTTTTTACCTAAACCTAAACGTATGTTTTTGTTACCTAAACCCAACCACGTTAGAGCTTAGATTCTCTGCCCTAGCCCGAACCCAACCCGGACCTGACCCGACCTGGGGGCACTGACTTGACAGCGCCACTGGCCGCGCACATATGAGTTGTCGATGATGACAACGTGTGTGTCGGCTTCGTGGAGTGTACCAAGTGCAGCACGATGCTGGTATATGACAGTAAAAAGATGGGGACCTCGACACTTACAAAGACACATTGACGAAGGCTTGCCATGGAAAGAAAGACGAGAGTCAGCCTTCAATGTCCATGTTCGTATCCTTAAAAAAAAATGTCGGATTTAAACCGGGCTCGGGCTCATAATTACAGTTAAAGCAACGGGCTGGGCTGGGCTCGGACAGAACATGCACGGGCTCGGGTGGGGTTGGGCTGGATTTTTTGGGCCCGTTCTAAGCTCTAAGCCATGTGTGTTTGTTGTTGGAGAAAAAAAAAAAACAATGTAAATTTGCAGTGTTGTACCAATGTAGTACGTTTACTTCGAAATAGACTATGTAAAATGAATTTCCTGTGAAAAGAGAAGTGTATTTTGAAAGAAAACAATGTATGTAACAGACAGAACTTCTAGAGATTTAATCTGATCGACTTAAACATGGTCAGCGCCACCTACTGGTCACAGGAAGTTCATCTTTTCAGACACTTACCTTTTGATTTACATGCTGTTTGCAAAATGTGAAATAGGTCATTCCAGCGCCCACACTCTATGAAGGACATGCCATCTCACTGCATGTGGTGTCTGACTTTCACAGAAAAGGACAGCTATGTGAGCCAGCATCCTGCCAGCACCCCTGAGATGCACAGAGGTGCAGGGGCCCATTAATTGCTGCTTGCAGCTTTAATCTAGACTTGTCTTTCTTCCTTACATAGCTGATAAATTTGATGAACTTGGTATTTTAAGTCACAAAACGTTTAAATAACTGCTGAATATAAACATAAGTAAATCTTTATTGACAGAAGTCTCAATCCCAAGATGATCGTTTTCATTATACCGTATTTCCACAAATATATTCTCGCAAATAAAGGCTGGCAGTCAAACAAAGGCAGGGTCTCAAATAATGGCTGGAGCGTGGACGCCATGAAACAAATAAAGGTCAGCCTGGTGGGAAAAAAAACATTCACTCATTTTCTGTAACTACTTATCCTGTTGGGAGTCACAGGGGTGCTAGAGCCTATCCTAGCTGGCATCGGGCGAGAGGCAGGGTACACCCTGGACAGGTGACCAGACTATCACAGGGCTGACACATAGAGACAGACAACCATTCACTCACACATTCACACCTACGGACAATTTAGAGACAGCAATTAACCTGCATGTCTTTGGACTGTGGGAGGAAGCTGGAGTACCCGGAGAAAACCCAGGCTGACACAGGGAGAACATGCAAACTCCTCACTCCCACTGTGCTGCCAAAAAAACATTAAGTGTTGAGTGGTCATCTTCCACTCTGTGACAGCTCCTCTCCCTCCTGTCTCCGGTTTTGTCTGACCAAGCTGCAAAAAAGTGTCTCCTGTCATCCATCACTTGCCCACCAGCCGTGACTGAGTCTTCCTGCTCCCACTCGCAAATTCAACAAGTCACCAACTCCAAACTTGGTCTGACAGATAACAGAGTTTTGTGACAGGGTTTGAGAGTTGGTTTTTACCTGTTGCCTGCCTGTGTCAGCCCTCTGGTTTTGTTTCTCGTCTGACTGCATTTCCCTTGCTAACAAACCTCCCTACTGGCCAACTACATAGTTTTACTCCACCGGTTCAGCCTTCAGACTCTAGTTTTGGGTGTGAGGTCTGTCTGACACTGCTATTAACTGTGTAAAAAAATGCAGACTGACATTCTCTCGTGGAATTACTTACCAAGTGACAGAGAGATAAGTTAATCCAGCTGCTGGTGTGTTTGTTCTCTATGGTCCCAAAGACTGTGTGTGAAGTGGTGTGGGTTAAACAAGGGACCTAAACAATAGAGAAATTGTATATTGAAATTACTTCTTAAAGGAAAACTTAAAACCCAAAGGACAACTGCTAGACTGTAATTAAAAGAGGATATATTTCAAATTTAATGGGCACCTTTTATATCATATCTTGTTAAATGATAAGATCTACTGGACTCTTCGACCTCCCATTTAGACATTAATATTAATTCATAGTTCACTCTCTGTTCACTGATTTCTTTGTACAATATACACTTTGAGTATGCTTAAAGCACTTAAAGCTCTTTTTTTTACCCATTGTGACTTTTCCTTACACCTGAGGATGGTGGGAAGCAAAGATGGACACTGAAAAGATCCCAAGCTCAACTCTTTTGCAAGACATTAATGCATGGGCTGTGTCTGTGAACATAAAGACTGCACTGTGAGACTACATTGAACATGTTGTAAATGAAAAAAAGTAAAAAAAAAAAAAAAAAAGAAAGAAAGAAAACTACAAACTATAAAAATATGTTGTAAGAGCCCGATGTCCGAAGTTGTTGAAATTCGGTGCTTGGGCAGTGACTTACGGCGTCAGAAATCGATGATAAAAGGTGTCCTTTAACGTCGGCATGATACGCAGCTGTTTGCTGTTATAGTTTAACAGCGCCCGACAGCAACAGGGGGAAACGCAGTGGGGAAAAGACGAAAGTTAAGGCAGCAAAAGTCAGAGTGGGGTGGGTGGAAGGGGTGGTTATCTGGGTCCAATAAACACAGACTTTTACCTGAGTGAGCAGTGTCCGTGTTCCTTAAGATTCTAAAGCCAAACCCTGTTCTTTTTTCCTAAACCCAACCATGTGCGTTATTTGTTGGAGGAAATAAAAAAGGTAAATTCACTGTGTTGTGCTGACATAGTGTGGTTATTTTGAAAATAGTAAATTTCCTGTGAAAATGAAAGTGTATCTTGAAAGAAGACAACTTGACACGGCGTCCCAGAATATCAACAACCAACACACCCAGGGTACCTTTCACGTATGCGGACATGGACAGTCCATGACAAAACATTGATATTTGACGAGGTCAGGGTGAGAATGCGTCGGTTATAAACCACTAGATTTGGTTTTTTTAACGCCCCATTTTAAAGATCACCGGATGTTAGAATAAAGTTTATAAATATAAAATTCTGGTAAGAAATGGCTGAAAGAGGAAGATAAATGAGTTTTATTTCTAAATTTCTGTTGCTTCACACTCTTTTTCTTAAAGAGTAACTAAACCCTAAAACCATTTTTTTCCCAGCTGATAATCATTGTTTCTGGTTGTAAAGTAGTGTTACTGACTGATCCTCCTCAAAATCTTGACAGTTTAGTGCAAACTGTTGAAAATCTACATTTTATTTTAAAAATGTGCTATGGGCTGCCCCACGTTTTGTTGGAACCAGGAACACTCTTGCTGTGAGGTGACAATGCTAACCACTGCACCGCAGAAAAAAAACCAAACCCAAACTCCAGGGGCCAGATGCATGACATCCTGTTTACTCATGATTAAAATTGTCAGTACGCACAAAGGCAGGAATATTCATTCGCATTCTTCCACTTTTTTTCCACACTTTTAAAAATCCCAATCATTGTGCAATAGGGGCACATGTACAAGCCTCATTTGCACACCCACAGTTCACCATAAATAAATGTAGAAATGCCCTCAAAGATCAATTTGCATATTAATACTTGAGTGTGTTAAACTAATTAAATGTTTCTGTGACTTTATTTAAGATGACAGAAATTAAAGCCAACATTTTAATATGTAGGTATCTCAGATTAATTTGTATTTCTATTTCAATAACAGCTGAAGATGTTTGATCTGATGCTAACTCTACCACTCATAACTGCGTTTGCTTGTATCTACACTTCATGTACTGCAGCAGACACATATTAATGACAGTGTATCAGACACTGACGCTGGAGACCTGACAGCTCCTCCTAGGCAAAAAAGTGCATGCTAATTTGGGAGCAGAAATGACACTTGAGAGGTAAAATAAAGAAGAGCAGCTGACACTTTGCATCTGTTTTAATGAGTCATCAGGAAATGAAGACCTTTGTTCGTCAAATGAACCTGCAGGTGGTGGAGCAGTATGTGTGAAATCTGTGGACATACAGGCTGGCGGACACCTGCAGAGTAATGCACACACCAACACACACACACGAGAAAGCTCTCACAAAGACATAACAATTCAACTTAGTACACCTCAGCAACCTCCCATTTCAGTTTGATAAAAATTCATTATCTGGTCTAGACAAGCCAATTCTCTTAGGCCAATGAGAGATGATGAACAAGGCACAACGAAAGATTTTCTTTTAAGTTTTGCACTTTAGATTCAAACAAGACAGGGAACCAGTAAACACTGATAATGCAAAACATGTACTATCCCCTTTCAGCACCACTGACAAGATTTGTAAAAGG
Source organism: Epinephelus fuscoguttatus (assembly GCF_011397635.1). Taxonomy (NCBI): domain Eukaryota; kingdom Metazoa; phylum Chordata; class Actinopteri; order Perciformes; family Serranidae; genus Epinephelus; species Epinephelus fuscoguttatus. The sequence continues at coordinate 24,322,773 of NC_064771.1, forward strand.
TCTCCTGATTATTCCATAAAATGTAATTAAGTTCCCTACTCAAGGCCATCGCAAAGGTTATTCGCATAGACAACCACACTGTCTGGTTTTGCTTAAGTATTGGGGGGGGGGACAAAAGAGGGAACAAAAGTCAGTTTTGTTCGGTTTTATGAGCTTTTTCGGAGATTTGAAGTTTAAAAATGGTCAAACAGTGTGTATGGGGTACATGCAACTCTGACACAAGGTATCCTGAGAGGCTGGGCGACGAGGTGTATTTTTACACTTTAAACCACATCTCCACCAAGAAAAGTGTCTCCTTTGGATAAAGTTTTGCGGTAACGTTAGACCACAACATCAACTCAACGTGAATAAGATTAATGATGATGTCTACATCTGTTTTAAGGTAAGTCAACATTGTGTTTGAGGCAACATATTGTCACTTTGCTGGAAAGAAATATAAAGTTATCTTTAACATCTCTAGCTAACGTTAGCTAAAGTTAGCCTAACGTTAGCTCCTAGCTGCATTGTTCATCATGTCACCTTGTTTGCTGGGAGTTCATTAGCCTATTTTGTTCTAGTTTTGTACTTTGGTGATTGTACATCATTGTTAGCTGTTGTTCAAAGGGCTCTAGTTAAGGTAACGTTAACTTCTGGAGCTTAGCTTCATTAAGGCCCTGTCCAAATACCCGCACTTGCACCCTGAGGTCTTCCCTTAAGTGCACTTGTCAAAAATGCAGTTATGGGCGTAACGTAGACTCACGGTGTTCTGGATATCACGGTAATCCGGACACTTGACCTTTTCCCACAAATAAATGAATAAATACTTCCGGGTCATGAGTAATATATATATCTGTGTCATCTTTGGTTCCGCCTCTTTCGACTCTGACCACTCCCTTCTTTCAAGAGCCAGTCGTTTCGGAGAAATCAACGTGAGTTTCCAGTGTGCCCCTATGAACGTTCAGAAAGTGGCAGGGGGAGGGTTTTATGGCCAGACGCTTCGTGGTGGGGAGGAGCAGACGGCCGGTTTTAAAACATGATAATCCGCCAGCAAAATGACAGAAACGTTTCTAAAGTACTTGGGAGTTACTTCTTGCAAATATTTTTACTTCGTGAAGGGATAAACCCACACTTTGTCTGCCGTGAATCTGAGCGCCAAAGGCGCATTAGTGCACCAACACTGAAACAACAGCTCACTCTTAAAATAGCTGTTTTAAAGTTATTTCAACACATCTGCGTTTCTGGTTAGGGACATAACACATTTGTATTAACTAAGTCATAACGTTAACTTAATTAATATGTTAATGACAATACATATTGTGCCAATATTTGCCATGAAAGTCAACATTATTGTTCCTGGCTCACACTTGTTATAAAAGTTGTTAAAATGTTAAATTCACATAAATAAAAGGAGTCTAAAGTTAAAGGAACTAATTTTATTAACAAATTAAAATGAACATTAATAATAATCATGAACATGTTAAATCAAAATGAACATAACAACAATAATAATAATAATAATAACAAGAAGAAAAAGAAGAAGAAGAAGAAGAAGAAGAAGAAGAACATAATAAACATGTTGCTCTCCGGTCCAGCCCCTCTCTGCTCTGGTGCGTCCTGGCCTCTCTCTCTCCCCTGCTGTCAAAAGGCAAAATCCATAAATATCAGATTTAACAACTGTTAAGTTACAGAAATGCTTACAAATTCTAAATATATATTCTTAACTCAACTGTTAGGTAAGAATGTCAGGGAAAAAGATGTACACCAGGGAGACACTTCAGGCAGCAGTGGCAGAAGTAAAGAAAGGTTCAAGTGTCAGGAAAGTGTCTGCTAAATATAACATACCCCGGTCAACCCTTGCTGACCACAAGCTGGGGAGGTTTGAGTGTGGTCCCCATCCCAACAGGGCTGTTAATCAGGAGGAGGAAGAAGCCCTGGTTAAATATATCACTTGGACGGCAGATCATGGGTTTCCCCTGACGAGGGCCATTATTAAAAGCCTCGCCCTGGAGATCATTAAAGACAGCGGCCGGAAGACTCTGGTAAACACAGAGAGGGGCCTCAGTAACAACTGGTGGTTCCGCTTTAAAGCCCACCACCCAGAGCTGACCACCCGGATACCAGACTCCCTTGATAGGGCCAGGGTCCTTGCTGCCACACCTGAGGCAATAGATAGGCAACAGTTTTTATTTGCATTTTTAAGAATATCATCGACACGTACAGTCTCCATGATAACCTGACCACCTGATCTGGAACTGCGATGAGACTGGCTTTGGGGATAAGCCGAAGTCCAGGGAGAAGGTGATGTGCCCAGAGGGGAAAAGGCACGTCTACCGCCAGCAGACCACCACCAGGGAGCACATTACTGTGAGTGCAGCTGGTACACATGTCCCTTCCTTCCTCATTTATCCACGCTGCCTTCCAAGCGTTTCCTATGCCCTGGATGGTTAAAGTTAAAATGTTTTAATGTTTTCAAATTAATTAAATTTTTAATTATTCAAATTCACCAGAGTTGTGCTTATTAATTCTCCACATGGTTTTACATTAGCAGTATTTCTAGCTACATAATGTTCCCGATATGAATTTAAATTCTGACATAAAGCAATTTATCGACGTTAATACAGTTAATTAGCAGCTTTTTGGAGTGGTGCACCGTCATTTTGAACACATGGCCATGACTACGACGCCACGCCACTTCATATAAGCATTTATCAACAAAAAAGTAATGTAGAAATGCTTAGAAATAAGAAATATACAATATCTGATTGTTATTCAACTAAAATGTGTGTTTTTATAATGTTAGAAATGACTCCTTACCTGTCCGAAATACCATGCGTTGAAATGGCCAGCCGTCCGGATTACTGTGAGCCGTCACCGTCATCCGGACAGCGTGACTTTTTTCAACATTTCTCCCAAATGATTGGCCCAAAATGTGTCAATCAAACTTTGGTATGCGTGTAAGACCTGCGATACCAGAGATACACACACCAATCAAGCGTATCTATCTGCGCATTGATATCTTATGGGACTTTTACTGTGCCAAGTGTCCGGAACACCGTGAGTCTACGTTAAGTGCTCAAGGGATCGACGCTGTTTAAAAAGGAGAATTGGGACAGTTGTGTACACATCACTTCCGTTTGGGTCCAGCTGGTCCGTCTCCTAGGAGAAGAAACATGGCGATAGAGGAAATAACGTTGTTCGCAGCACTGCTGCTGCAAATGATAAATAGATACAATCAGCGAATGATGAGGAGGATTAGGAGCCGAAGGAGAAGGTGGCATCTACATCAGATCCAAGTATTGATGCTGATGCCCAACCAACAGGTAAATTAAATTAAATTTTACTCTTGAATTTACCTGTTAATAATGTGTACATTAACTGTACCATCTTTTTTTACTCTACTGTTACCGTTATTACTATTAAAACATTTTTTGCTTGGATAAATTGTGGTAAATTGTGATATAAAATAAACTATAAAGACATACGGTAATAAAATAATAATAATTAAAGACACAATCAAAACTGTAAAGTGATGTGGACTATCATACAAACCTCAGGTCAACTGTAAACTGTATATTATTTCATTATTAACGCCCTGTCATGTATTATTAAGTCCACACAGCGTGTTGTCTGACGTTATGTTCCTCTAACGGTTGTTGTCAGTCGGAGTTAACGGCTCGCGGATACGTCAGTTACCGTTTGAAGATGGTGAGTTGTACCGGCCAGCTGTGCAGTGTTACGGCGTCACGTCACTACGGAGGATTCTGGGTAAAATCCTTCAGCGAAGTGACGTCTGATGCGCACTTTTGGAAGGGGTGCATTAAGGGCGCAGGTTTGCACCCCTTGATAACAACAGAAGACAATTTGGACACCCTACGCACTTGCGCCCCTTAGCGGGAGCGCGCAATTAAGGGGCACAAGGGCGCAAGTGCGGGTATTTGGTCAGGGCCAACCTTATCTGTAATAGCAGAGATAACAAAGGTTGGCAAATGTTATGCTGAATGATTCAGTGTAAATACTGTAGCACCAAACTAACGGAGAGACACTCTTGGTAAAGATGGTAAAAAGGCCGTTATCCTTTTCTGATATTCTGAGCCAAAAACCTTAACTTCAGTGGCACTTTAACTTGTTGTCTTTGACGGCAATGAGATGTGGTTCACAAGCGTACACTGTGACCTGTAAATTTTGGCTTGTAATTTAAGTTTTTCATCGACCTTCTCAACAATAAAATGATGAATATATCCTTCCAATGCATAGTTTAGGCCCTTTTGGTTACTCCTCAATGACATCTGATCGTTATGTCCCCAAAAATCATCAACTGCCTCCTGTGAAATATCGTGTACTGTGACACCTGCCATAGCGCCGGTCACTGAATGTTGATAGTTTTTCCGAGTGAGTGGAGGGGGGCATGACAGAGTAGCCTATTAAAATGCTTTACAGGGTCTGTAATTTATATGTTGTGTTTGTTTCAACCTCAATTTTACACGAAATGTCACGAACATCAGCATCATATCAGTTTGCTGCTGCAGAGTACACCTGTCCCCTCAACTACATAAATATCATGCTCTGCGTCTTGCAGTCAATGGAGAGCAACAGCAGCACCTGGCCTAAAAGACTGCATCATACAAAAGTGGACAGCAATAACGGATGTGAAATCTGACTGATCTTTAATGAAAGCTGTTGTCTTGTATTTCTTTTTCCTCTGTCTTTGAAGTTGGACCCTGAACATAAACAGACTGCCTGTGAAGCATTTTAATAGGCTACTCTATCATAATTGAAACAATTGGAGACTGAGAACAAACAGACATAGGAGTCTGATGACATTTTAGTTATCGACATCAGATCTACCAGGATGTGTGTGTTTCTGTGACTTCCTGTACGGACTGACGGCTGCTGGAAACTGTTGGAAAACTGTCCGCCTTGACCGCAGATTGCTGTCACCGCCTCCTGCTGCAGCCACCAGGGGTCCGTTTCACAAAGCAGGTTCAACAAACTCTGAGTCTAATCCTGAACTCTGAGTTGATCTACTCTGAGATAGGAAACTCTGAGTTTCCGGTTCCAGAACAGCTGATTTGAATCAGTTTAATCAACTCAGAGTAGTTTCACCTGGAGTTAAGCACCTGCACCACGACTATAAAAAGCCAGCATCAATGGAGCCCCGATTCAACGAGTCACCATGGCAACGGGGAAGAGGAGGGCTGCGTTTTTCACCCCACTAGAATTAGAAATCTTAATGCGCTCATACGGCGAGTTTGCACATGTTTTCAAAAAGAAGTGCAACACCGCTGCAGCTGCAAAAGAGAGGGAGACGGCGTGGGAGAACATTGCTGCTCGGGTCAATGCATAAGTTTAAATGTAGTCCTTTGCAATCACAATAATATTACAGGGGAAACTGCTTGAATGGTAGCCTATTAATTTATTTCATTTAGGTGCAATCCCGCGGGGGAGAAACACACTTGGCAGCAGTTTAGGATGAAATATAAAAACATTGTTCAAACAGGTAAGACCTCGGCATAATATCATGGGGGTGCCTCATTTTGATCATGTTTTACATTGTAAAGTAAATATTAAGTGGCTGTTTGACTGTGCAGTTGTTTTATCCCCAACATAATGCTGTTTTCACACACATAAATGTCTTCTCGTCTATATCATGTTCTGTTAAATAATTAAGCCTATTTAAACTAACACAGACTTCTACTCAGCCAACAGAAAGAAGGCAGATGCCCGTAAAACGAGCACACTTTTCTGACCGCCCTGCATACAGTTGCCTTACTCAAGTGCTCAGCATCTCCGACATTGTACAAAAAACTTCCATTTGCAAAGAAACGCAGCGCAACACACAATATCTGCTGGGATGTGAGAGCATGACTATGATTGGTAATGTTGCAAATGTAAGGACGGATTAGGTTGTGTATGTAGATGATGGAGTGTGACGTGAAACGGTAGGCTACAGCTCAAAAATATAATTGTGTGGAAATGCTAAAACATCTATGCGTGGTCTGATAACCATCTCCCGACGAATATTTAATTCTCTGCGCAGTAATTCTGCACCTTCATCCACGGGATCGTTATCAAAAGGACATGCCATGTAGTAGTGAAAAAAGTCGCCACCTACTGTGCCTAATGGACTTCTAATATACTGACTCTGATTTTTTTTTTAAATGACAGACGGCAGAACGGCTACGCCAAAACTCACCTGCTGACTGAATGAATGAGGAAATCAGATGGAGTGTGTGGCTCTGAAAGAGGGCGGAGACAGAGAGAAACTCCAGGTTCATTGAGAAAAACCTGGTCCCGACCAGGTTAGGTTCATAGAGTCTGTTACTACGGTAACTGACCGAGAGCTTAAGTTACCTCTCTCTCTGAAACAGGCTGGAGTTACCCCTCTTTCTCTGGTTTGAGTTACCTCCCTTTTTGAAATGGAAAACTCAGAGTTTCCCTCATTTCAGGGTTAACAGACTCTGAGTTTTCACTAAACCTGCTTTGTGAAACGGACCCCAGCTCTTCTAACACTGCACGCTTAGTTGCCTGCGTTTTGATCCGTGGGCATGATGCATGTTGAAACCCTGTTGTCCCGATTACCCGTTGTGTGTTCCTGTGTTAACGCCCCATATCACAGATGATCCCAACACAAACATGTTAGTATGCAGCATGCTGAGCCCTGTTCATTTCTGTTTCCTCCTTGTGTAGGTTAACCTGCTGCTTTTTTTTCCCACCCACGCCTTGTTTTGCTCTTTTGCTCTTTTGCTCCTTACTTTGTTTAGTTTCACAGTTTGCTTTGCTGGAGTTGTACTTATTTTGCTGTTATTGTTAAACCAAGTGGGTGGTTTATTTGTTTGAAAAAGTTCTTTTTCTATTAGTTCTAATTTGCCTTCTGTGAAGCAGAGCGCCGTATTGTTGGGACACGAGGCAACTACGGTGAGGTTCCTACGTGTTATGCATGCGAGTAAGTGAGTATTTCTGCGTTGCAACGTGTTGAGTAGATGGTGGCACCCCTGGGCTCTCCTCAGTGTACTCTGCCTCTCCACAAGTGGCCTAGTTTTATTTCATTTAGCCTACTTGGACAGAATATTTTATTCAACTTGTGGTTTTAGATTTTGTGTTAAGACTCTTTTTAAATCCAATTGTAATAAAACACTATTTTAATTCCCCCTGTTGATATCAGTGTTATAATATCAATATCTTCTTTTCTCCCAGCAGCTCCAGCCCCTGCCTATTTGCTTACTTTGATTAATTTAATAAATATTATTGTGAAATCACATCTCTGTTCTTGTTTCAGTAACGAGTCTGCGTGTCCTATCCCTAATTTTCAACTCCAATTAAGGTTTTTGAAAACATATTTCCTTTGTTGTAATTTCCAGGAGCTGTTGTCAGTCCTCTTCCTATTTTTCCGCTCACTTCCCTCGCCACACTTGTGGAAAAACAGGCTTAAAACCATTAAAACATACTTAACGGAAAAACTCCTTAGAAAAGAAAATCCAGGTCGTAACAGGGTGCTGGGTGCCCCCGACATTTAAAAATGCACAATGAAAACAAATTGATTCACACTTGGAAGTTTGTTTTGTACTTTGACTGTGCCAGAATGCAATAAAAGGCATTCAAATTGAGCTTTATTATTCAAGAAAAAAAGCCTTACATACGAGGCCCACTTTCTCCTGCACTGAATACTGGCAGTGACTTGTGTGCGCTTCTTATATAAAAAAGTAATTCCTATGAACAATGGCAACCACTACTTTGTAGCTGTAAGAGGTAATTCAGGGGGCCTACAGATTATAAAAGACCCTTGGATGGAATTTGTGACACTGGGCTTTATAAATAAAATTGACTTGACCTAGCAAAATGCATGCAACAAGGGCTCGTCTATCTACTGCATCATTTTACTTGATGGAGAGCACATTGTGAAGATATGACTCACTTCTTTAATGTTTACTTTTTGATGTCTCTCTCAGTGAAAGAGTCTGAAAAATGACTGCATGAATATTAGAACTGTTTACTACCTTCAAAAGCAGAGGAGTCCATTCAGTCGTCCTGTGTTTGTGACTAATGATCACATTCATTATGATAAATGGTCACAATTTTTCAGCACATGCTTTTGTCATCTACGGCTAAGCAAGATACATAATTTAGCGGGATTTGGGCTACATCATCAAAAGCTACTATTCAGCTTATTGTTTGAGTGTACTCTTATCTCTGGATGAAAAGGGAAGGGATCACCACATTATTACATTTCATCCTGAGAGTGACCGTCAGACTGACATTGCCATCCCAAGAGCAATGCCTTTAAGGATGCTTTCAGACCTAGAGTTGTCTTGCTTTGGTCTGGATCAGGGACTAATTTTGTCACAAAGGTGCATAATTGCCTAAAGTTGGTTCGTGTTCTCACGGCAGCATTTACAAGCGGACCAAATCAAATGCCTTGTGCGAGGAAGCTGCTCTTGATTGGTCAGAATTTCCATGTGGGAAAAATCCAGGAAGTAAACCAAACGTTGGAGAAGAGTACACTTGCAAGATAAATGTGACACTTTCTAATGTCACAATGGAGGGACAACTACGCAGGTTGATTTTAGCGCTGCTCATCGTGGACTATATTGCTGTCATTGTTCATTTTAGTCAAACCATACAGTTTGAAAACGAGGCGCGGCTCCAACTAGAAAACAATGTTTTGATGCATTGGATGTGCTGAATGTGCATATTAAGGCAGTACAGGAGGAGGTGCACATTAATAATCCTCCAGGACTGTAACATGCTCATGTTTAACCCAAACAATGTGTCATGTGACTGCAGTTGGTTCACATCCAGGTCGCAACACGTTCTCACCACAAATGAACTGCACCAGAGTTCATTTGTAACTGGACTGAGACCACCTCTTCAAGAAGGTCTCAGTCTGGTTGTTTTGGTGCACACCTGAGTGTGATTGCTGTGTTCACACCTGCCCAAACAAACTGCACTTAGGGGCAAACGAACTTGAGTTTGATTGAAGTGAACCAAAAAGGGCAGATGTAAAAGCACCCTAACACAAATAACATTTCAACAGTCCCAAATGCAATGCAACTTTAGTTATTGATCAGTAAGACAGCATGTAGCATGCTAGGAGGTGATTCGCTTGGATGAACACAAAAACTGGAAGCGAGGGAAACAGCTGGCAATCAGAGCATCTCAGATTATGATTTAAAGAAGCACTTCTGTGTATCAATTTCTCACCCCGTGTTACGTCGAAGAATACCTTGGTTTTCTTGCGTTCCACCATTGAACGAAGAATCCAAAAACTGAGAAAATTCTTGATTGTCAGAGGCAGCCATGTTTAACAACTGCAGAACTATATCAAAGCACCGACAAACTCACACAACTTGTGCAGAATAATCTAGTCTCATTTATCCAGTCAAATGCTCAGTACTTCTTACACAGACAGTCCTCTTCCACGGGAACCTAAACGTAAAGTGAAACTGATGTATGTTCTCGTCGGGGCCAGACTCCATTGACAAAAACAGTAATTTTACCTCGCTAAATGAAGGGGCTGCTGGTCTACCACTGCCTCAGTCAGTTTGTTTGTGTTATATTTTGACCGGTGTTTTACTGACTGAGGCAGCAGTAGACAAGCAGCTCCTGTGTTCAGCAGAGAAAATGACTGTTATTATCAATGGAATCTGGCTTCGAAGAGAGCAAAGATAAGTTTCACTGTCTATTCAGTTTCCCGTCAGAGAGGGCTGTCTGTTTGGGAAGTACTGAGCATACGACTGGATAAATGACACGTGGATCAAACTGAACGAGATGTTGGAGTTTGTTAACAGATGTTTTGATACAGTTTGGTTGTTGTTGGACCCCCATGACTTCAATTCATCAAGAATTTGCTCCATTCCTGGATTCTTCGTCCACCATGGAGGCATGCGAAAAAAAAAAAGTGTTCTTCACAAATTCAGCGTAACAGGAGGGGAGTAACTGATATACAAATAGTCATTTGGGGGATGAAGTGTTCCTTTAAGTCAGGATACAAGACTGAGACACATGCATGTTGTAATACAGACAGCACGAATAATGGTACATTTTAATTTCCTACTATTTCTTGACAGACTATTCTCCACTGGTTGCCTGGCAACCTCACTGTATCATCAAGACTCCAGAGAGTGACCTCTCCCAGCTCTGTTCACGTCTGTGTTTGTGCATGGATTAAGCAAACAAAATACAACCTGCTTTGTTTTTTTCTGCTTAATTATTGCTAATTAGCCGCTGAGGTGTTTTCACAAAAAGAACCTGGGAATGAACCACAATATTCCACCAGCAGTCTGGTTGTTTTCCTCATGTATTCACATGGGTAGAAGTGGCATTTGATCTACTCACACCAACAGCATGTTGTGTAAGTGTAGAGGCCTCTTGTGTGAAAATGTGCAGAGCATTTCCCAGTGGATGCCAAGAAAATATAAAAGAAGCAAAGGACGTGACGTCAATGACTGTGTTAAGATTTTGCATTGGAGCCAGAGTTTGGCAGCCCACCAATTCTTCTTAATCAGTCAGTCCAGTTAATCAATAAATTAATCAATTAGTAAGCCTAGTCCCAATTAAACACCAAGTCCCTTTTACTGGCCTGGTGTAGCAACACATTTTGACAGATTAAGGCCTGTCTCAATTAGTTGCCTGGTCTGGCTGCCAAGCAGTTCATTTTTATGGACCTTCTTTGGATGTATATAAACTGATTGCTGACTTTCCACTTTAGCTAACTTCTGTCAGAATGGTGACGCTACGCATTGTTACCTCGGATCATTTCATTTTACTAAAACCATTCATTCTCCAACTATTCATTCAGATTCACAAGCATGATGGGAAAAAAGTGGTGAGTCCCTTCTGCAGAAGTAATTTGTATTTCTTTAGTCCATAAGGAAGCAATCAAAAGAATCAAAGTGTATTTATGAAAATTAACCCAAGTTATGAATATTGTTTGAACAGAATAAAGTAGTGTTGTGTCAGTATGCTGGGAGCCGTAATCCTCGGGCGTCAAGAAACAAGTATCGTAACATAACACATAATTGACCCTTCGTTACCCCCCGCCCCTTTGTGATGGAGTAAACATGGAGCCCACACTGTAACTAACTGCACTCTCTGAAGAAATATTATCCTATTTTTGGAAACAATGAAACAGTGATTCCAGAGAGAAGCAGACAGAGGGGTCTAAAGCCGAACTATAGGCTACAGATCACAGTGTAAAAGTGAACCACCACATCACTGCTGATCGCCACACAAGACAATGAATATAAAGGGAAACTTTGCTGATAATGAACCAGCTGTGTGTCATCACAGTGTGTGCAGATGAACGGTGTTTGGCTTCGCCCCTGTGCTGCTGCCAGCACCTGGACCTCCGCCACCTGACGGGCAGGGATCACTGGGGGAAGCCAAAGAACGTTCATCTGCGCACACTGTGATGACACACAGCTGGTTCAATATCAGCAAAGTTTCCCTGCTTCCTGTACAGCAAGGTCGGTCTTTGTTTCACTGTTATAATCATTAAAAAGCAAAAGCAGCATGTGTATACATTCAGTAGGCTATATCTTCAGTAGCTAGCTAGCTAACCCTACACTTTTCAGGGTTTGATTTTGGTTTTGGAACAGGGAAGAAACGTATATCTTTTTCCAACCTCTCCAGGTAACGAGTATCATGCGGCACATGGCTGATTTAATTCTGGAAATATTTCTTAGGCTGAAGTAGCAGGATTTCATGAGATTATTGACATGTGGTTCAAAGTTCAATTGAGAATCAAAAGTGATGCCTAAATTTCTCACTGTAGATTTTACATTTGTTGCCAGAGGACCAATAAAGGGTTGTAATTTCCTTAACAAGTAATCATGCCCCGTGTGAAACCAAAAGTCAGTGTTGTTTTCTTAAACTAACCGGCCGGTTTAACAGTATTAACCACCGTGTTACCATGTGTTTCACTGTGCGTCACACCATAAACTGTGCCCAGTATGTCACTATGAGATGCCCCGAGGCGTGTCCAAGCCTCTGTATTTAACAACCTGGGAGTGCGTACAAGTTGACACACAAGGGGTGTTGCGATAAACTGTTATTGCACTACCTCCGCAGGATGAGAAGAGCACATCTCCCCCCTCCCGTCCTCACCGCTGTCTACAGGAGCACCACAGAGAGCATAATGATCAACTGCATCTCTGCTGCGGACTGAGAGACCCTGCAGAGAGTGGGGCTGGACTGCAGAGAACCTCTCTTTCCTCCGTCCAGGATATTGGACACAAATGCTGCCTGACACGTGCACGCAACATTACCAAGGACTCCGCACACCCCCACCATGGTCTGTTCTCCCTGCTGGCCTCTGGTAGGAGGTACCGCAGAGCAACCAGGTTTTGAAACATCTCTCAAGCCACCTTTGAACTTCATAAGATAATTATGCTCCTACACACCACCTACTTACACTGAACTCAGTCACTAACCCCCTTCTCACACTGTCACTGATCTGAGCTTGATAGACTTGTATTAGTTCATGCAAATGTACATTTTCATATGTATTTTGTAGGATTTGCACTGGTACTTGCTGATGCATAGTTTTATCCATATCTTATTTAGTTAATGCAACAAAATTTCATTCTTATGTGCCTGAATATTACTACCAACCTGTTGAAAGTGAGCTATCGGAGTTATGAAATGATTCTGCGCACCCTGTGCCAGGTGTGTCCCGCCGCCATATTTTCTTCACTGATTCTTGGCCAAATGTCTCTAAAGGCTCTGATAGATGCGAAAAATGCAGAAAATCAGCCCTGAAAATTTAATGACAGACACAAGTTTCTAACTCAGCTTTTCCACCCCAACCAGCATACAGCTCTCTGAAATAACAATGAATACTCACTGTGGTCATATGTGCAAAATATTCAACCAACCAGCAGCTTCAGTACAAAGAAAATCTGTATCAAACTTCTGTCTTAAAACAGTATGGGTGCTGAGGCACTGACAAAACTTCAGACTGTAAATGGTTTGAAAGGCAGGGATGACTTCGCCTGCTTCTTCAACAGCTTCCACTTTAGTTAGGGTGGAACATTAGAAAGAAATTGCACATGTAATGAAAGTGAGTAGTAGGCTGACTGAATGTGGAAGAACAGAGACACACTGTATCCGAGGATATCACGGGCTGTTCATTAGTTGTTTCGTAAATGGATGAACATTTTCAGAGTGGACTTCTTTACACTTCAAAAAACAGGGAAACATTTGAAGGGTTTGCTATCAACACGTTATTACTGCAGTGGTTTTACTGGTCCAGCCCACTGTAGATCGAATTGGGCTGCATGTGGCCCATGAACCAAAATAAGTTTGACACCCCTGGTCTTTATAATCCAGTGCCTCTTAAATAATTCTGTCCATTCTCACTTTGTCTCCCTCCACCAACGTCATCTGGTTAACTTTTAACTATCTACTAAGTCTAAAAACTCTCTCTCCACTTCCCTTCACATGTATTTTGAGCGTAATTCATATGCAAAAAAAAGACAAACAGCGCAAAGCCAACCCTGGATTCATTTTAATTTTGTGTTTTGCCTAGCTATATTTGCTTTGTTTTTTGCACTTTGTCTCTTGGATGCCTGCTGTTCACAGAAAATACAGCCAGAGGGGAGAGCCCCTGGGAAAAATGCCACATCCATATTCCAATTCTGCATTGAATAATCTTAAAAAATGAGTTTAACTGATGGAATTATTAGAATTTTTTTTATGGCTTGTCAAAGTCCTATCAGCGTGCTTTCATGCTCTTGCATGAAGTGTTCTGAAACTACAGGGTGACTGCTGCGAAAGGGCAGCTGACAACCAGGGCAAGACCTAGTGACAGCATGCTGACAGGAGGGAATAGACTGCATCGGGGCAGGCATGGGCTAGCTACTACTATTAGTGCATAGGGTCCACCTAGCCTTTGCTACAAAGACTTCAAGAAGAAGAATTCCCTTTGTGTCTGCAAGAGCCCTGGTGCAAAAAGTCTCACTGATGGTAATCAGCCCGGGAGCGGACCCAATGGCGAACCAGAAGATCAGCACAGCCAGTGACAGAGCAGTAGCACTGGCTGAACACAGGCGTTGTCCCTGCCCAAATTCACACCGTACGCCAAACTATATGCTGCAGGAAACTGATAAACTAATACATTCTGTGGTGAGGTGTAAGATGCTTCACTTACAACTCTTAATGTTGACTTTCATCCACTTCACCATCTGTTCAACAATCAGAAAGGTCTTCACTTGTCTACGTTCTTTAATTAAATCACATATTTGGGTTAAGTTCTACAAGTAAATCCTGTCTAAAAGAAGTTGAGACGCCAGCCACTCACTGTGCACGGATCCCATTGTTTCTTGTTTAATTAAGGTTTCTTAGCAACAAAGGCAAACACAGCACATGAAGCACCAAAGCTGAGGAGCTGGAGGATGTCTTCTGGGGTAAAGTGGTTATAAATTTAGTTTATTTCTTCTTGGTAGAGCACAAAGACAGCATTTCTCAAGTTTGAAACTCTAATTTATGTTTTGAATCATGTTTGAGTGCTCTCTGAGTGGCACCTTTGTAGTTTTCAAGTGGTTTCTAGCATGTGTGGTCAAAACAGCAATCAAAAGAGCCTGTTGGTGTATCTATCACAGCACTTCACAACAATATTTTACTCTTTTTCTGTTACTCCCTCAGATTTAAAAGAGCAAACAAACTTGCAGCTGTCATTTCAAGACATGGCGATGAGTCCAGACCCCCGTGGGATGACGGGAGAGAGGAACCGCAGCCAAACCAATCAGGTGCCGTTCACCCCTGAATTTACCAAGATGCTAACGAGAAGCAGTGCGCGCTTTGGCACCTTAAGTCATCACTCATTCTTCTCCCGACATAACCCTCATCCAAACAGGGTGAAACATATTCAAGGTGAGCATGCAGCACAGGAAATTCCTGTACTTTATGAAATTGATTTTTTTTTAATACAGCAATTTGAAAACTAAAGCAATCATTGGCTTCTGCTTGCATAAATTACAGCAATAATGTGGTTTCTTATTCATCTATGCAAAACAGATGTCAGAGGGTGTTCTGAACCTTTATTTCTGATTTCCCCGAGCACTTGGCTCCAGTAAAAAAAAGGTGCACCCTGAAGACAGAGGCAGCAGATCAAAATTAGATGGATGGATGGAAGATAGATGACATTTTAGGGGGGCTGTGTATAAATGTCAACACTCAGTGTGAGCTTTCAGTTTGTTATCATTGCACTACTGAATGAAGGAATACGTATTTATCACAGTACACTATCTACTACAATACATCACATATATTACTGTTGTATTGTGCGGTTAAAAGAATGCATATTGCATTTCCTGACACCACTAGTAATCTGTGCTTCCATTTAGACTCTATTGTTATTAAAGTTGCACTAATCTGCCTCAGATGTACACTGTGGCTATAATCCTGCCACTGGGTGTTGATTTCGCTCCCTTTCTTTCGCTATCCGTTTCCGCTGTGTAAAGTTGTGGATGGTACCAATGGAACACTCTGTACCGTCCCCATTTTTGGTCCCCCCTCTGTTGGGGTACCTAGCACACAGATCTGGTACTAAAAGGTGGAGCTGTGAACACTGCAGTCTGTGGCTGAGTTGTGGCTGGTTTTGAGGCTCATGTAATCACTGTTCATACTGTGGAGAGTTTTCATATATTAGTAAACTACAACTATAAAATGAAAGGATGTTTTGCTGCCTCTTGCAGCAGCTGGAGCCTGAGAAGAAAAAAATCTAATTCACTGGGCCGACTGCCGGTGACTTTTAAGGTTAAACTTGTAATGTTACTCAATGTATGAGCTGACGACGTGAATCCATAAGCACACCTTAAATTTTGTGACAACGTTGAAAATTGGTTTAGTGTTTTATGACATACACTTTAAGTAATGATTGGATCTTAAAGCATTTAAAAATATATATTAATTTCAACAGGATTATGTGAACTGCATATATCCCAATCTTTACTTGGAGGAAAAAAAGCACCGCGGAGTGCAGTTCCTGTGGGCTCCAGCCTGACTAATCCCCTGAGCTTGCCTGAGAAGGACTAAATGCACAAAAAAATCCCCAATTTCTAAATATCCCACGGAGAGAGACTCTCACTGCAGCCTGTTTTATTATGTTCTGAAAATGTTTGTGTGCAGTCTCGTTCTGTGGACGATAAACAAGGTACAGACTGATAAAGTAGGAAATACAGTGAGTGATGGACGGAGCAGTGAGTGACAACAACCCCGCCCACATTTAAGAGTGCTGATTGTGGTGGAAAGGCTAGGTAGGCTAGGCTAGGTACCATATCTGAAGGGTTACTTCTGGTTCCAAACTGAAAGTGTTTGGTGGACATGGGGCTATAGAGTGGTGCAAGGATGACGTTTATTTGTAGGCCAGCCTGGAAGTTAACATCGCTCTGGTTTCCTCAACAAATGCCAATGGCATATTTCCATCAGCTTTTTCTTCAGGTTTTGTTCAGCAGGATAATCTTTACAAATAAACATCACTTTTATATTTTTTGAAGCCTACATGCAATCTAAAAAAGTAAAGTAAAAAGCTAACGTTAGGCTATAACTGAACTACACCATGGTCGCATCACTTCAACATCCCTTCCGTGATGACATTCTCACTTAGCCACTTGTTAGCAACCATATTTTTTAAGACACATAGAAGATTCAAAATTTACTGACGTATTTTATGTTGAAGAGCAAAACATGGAAATCTCATAAGCTTGTGTTAACCACAGACCTTATTTCAGATATTGAATAAAAATCCCATTCAAAACACCCATTCACTTTGAGACAAGGGAACCAGAGGTGCTAAAATGTGAACTCATTTCCAGGTGTTAGGACTCATTCACGCACCACTCCACACCCAAAAGTAAGAGGAGGTACCATGTCTGAAGGGTTACTTTTTGTTCCAAAGGTACCGTACTGAAAGTGTTAGGTGGAAATGGGGATTAAAGAGGCAACAGATGGTGTTGCGTTGCACTGTCGCAACGACCGAATTGACTGTGGGGATCAGAGATATGTGTCAGCCAACCAACACTCACTACCCGGTCCCTGGTTGCGGCGATTTGCGATGCTGGCCAGCTAGGAATTAACTAGCAGCCAGTACAGTATAGTCCTCTCTCGGCTAGCTAACATTCAGCCGTGTTACTTACTACTAAAGCTAGCTGGACATCGGTTTTGAAGCCTCTTTGGTCACAGAGCTCCCTCCATCTCTTGAACGCCTGACTGAGGTTTACTCTTGTTTTTCCTCTTCTTTTATCACTCTCCTTTTTGCTCTTCTTTGCCTCCTCACACAGAGGAGCTTGTTTTCTTTCGCTAGGCCGTTTTTCACTTGTCTCCAACGTCTCCACGTTTCCTGTTGTAAAGCAGATTTTTTTCCGCGAAATTTCACCCCCGGTGGCAGAAGCTTATTACAAAGATTGCAAAGCCACTAAATAACCCATGTAAAAGCTGATAGTCTGATTTTACTGTTGCCACTACCCTGTGCAACCCATATTATTTTCATAATGATATATTTAGGAAAAGATGCTATCTGTTGCCTCTTTAATGTTCCGATCCGTTCTACTTGACATAAGCTTCTGTGATATTATCAGCATAATATTTTGCCAGAGCCACATACAGCCGGTAAACCATGTGATCTTAACATGTCCAGATCTCCTGACCACTGATTTTCAAATTATGTTTGTATCTCTTTTTACTAGAGGTTGAATCACAGAATGACATATGACTTAATGCTTTTTGTGGCATTTTATTTTGTGGAGCTATTTTGATTAAAATGCTTAGCTCTCCACATGCAACCTTCACCAAAACAATTTCAACCCCGACACTATTCTGTACAAGCACCATCACTGCACCCTGGGCTTAGTGCCACTCAAGATGATTGTGCTTGGGTTAAAGACATAACAACAAGCCAGAGCATTTTTTCTCCTACAACACAAAGATAACCGGTGATTCCAGACCTTTCCCTGGCGAGCACTGTGCAGATAGATCTGGCTACATGAGACTAAAGCCACATTAATCCCTGGAGTCACTTGTAGCGACAGAATTTTCACCTGACTCTGTGGTTCCAGTGTTTCCTCTACATTTTTCACAGCAGCTGTGAAGATTTTTAGTGCATGTGCTGACACAAGACGGGCTTTAGACACATATCTCTATCTGTACACAGCTGTATGTCACAGATGTCAAGTTGTGTTTGATAAAATGCTTCCCATACCCCATATGCTCTTACAAGCACTCCTACTTGTTGGGGCAGATCTAACATTCGACATCTAGTGTTTCAATCAATATCGTGAGTCTAACATTACTTGTCAGAACAACTGCTGACTGTTAACAAGGAGAGTGTATCAAATCGTTTATAGTAACAGAGACAACTGTAATCATGAAGAAATGCAGATGAGACAGAGCTGGTATTATAGATGTCATGTTGATCATGTGGGCAAAGTAAGAACAAAAGGCTAAATGTAAACTGTCAGAAAACAGCAGAGTGTATGACAGCCTCTATAGAAGTGTTCACTGCGGTGTGAGTGTGTGTGACAAGCAGGGAGGGACACGTAGGTGAGCTGGATGTCAGGTTGACAGTATACCATGAACGTAATGGTGAATGTTCAGGTAGAGCGACAGTTTGTCAGAACAGACAGACGAATGAAGCTATTTTAACGGTGCATAAAGGATGTGGATATATACATTTGTAGGTTAAACTGTGCTCCATTTTGTCTTTTCTTTGCCTGATATCAGACAGAATTGAGAAACCATTTTCATGTCACGATGCCACATGAATCCGTCAACTTGAACTAGGTAAAGTGGATGGATTCAAAGGTCTGGATCTAGCGAAACGTTTCCTGAGCGTTTCCTTACTTCCAGACTCGTCAACTAGCTCTAGAAAGTAGCTGTTCAGATAACTCAGTGGTGGTGCTGAAGGAAAACGTCAGAGGATCATCAAACTCAGGAGGATTCATCCTCTGAGGCCCACAGTGGTGAAACAATCAAGAGACAGACTGACCGACCATCCAGTGGGCAGATATTGCCATCCCAATAGCTGCGTTGTTAGCCTAAAAACTCTGATAAACCTACTGTAAACTACCTGCCCAGCACCAAGTAGCAGGCAGACAAAATAAAGGAGCATTGAGGAGCTAAAGAGACAGATAAAGTAAAGATAGGAGTTAAGGTATGTTATAATAATATTATTTACAGCTTATTCCATGACCCACAAGTGGTGTGTTCTCTTTGTTATTATCAGATGCTTTGCAGTCCAACCACCTGCAAGTACAGACTCTCACTATCACTTTTCAAACTGTCTACTTGTCTGAGCTGATTACCTTGAATGCCTTAATTTATCTTATCTAAACAAAGATTCTAACAAGGTCCTTATTGTGACATTGCTGTGGAAACATCTCTGCCTGAGATGAATTATATTTCACAGGATTATAAACAAATTTTATGAGCAGCAGCACGATGCCATAATGTACAGACCCTTTCCAAAAAATTAGAATATCATGGAAAAGTTGTTTCATTTCCATAATTCCATTCAAAAAGTTAAACTTTCATAGATTATAGATTCAGGGCCCACAATTTAAACGATTTCAAGTATTTATTTGTTTATTTTTACATAATTTGGGCTTCCAGCTCATAAAACCCACGAAAACAGGAATTCAAAAAATTAGAATACTGTGAAGAAATCACCATTTACTTCTCAGTTTTTGCAGAAAAAAAAGAAAGAAATTAGGATCACATCAAATCAATCAAAATATGGTACTTACAAAACGATATGTCAATCTTCAGTACTTGGTTGGGAATCCCTTTGCCTTAATCACTGCCTCGATGCGCCGTGGCATTGAGGCAATCAGCCTGTGGCATTGCCTGGGAGTTATGGAAGCCCAGATTTCCTTGATGCTTGCTGCCAGTCCTTCTTTGTTTTTGGGTCTGGTGTCCCTCATTTTCCTCTTGATAATACCCCATAGATTCTCAATGGGGTTTAGGTCCGGCGAGTTGGCTGGCCAGTTAAGCACTGTGATGGCATGGGCATCAAACCAGGTTTTGGTGCTTCTGGTGGTATGGGCAGGGCCAGGTCCTGCTGGAAGATGAAATCTGCATCTCCATACAGATCCTCAGCAGAAGGAATCATGAAGTCCTCTAAAACATTCTGGTAGACTGTTGCGGTGACCTTGGATTTAAGAAAGCAGAGTTTACCAACACCTGCACCGGACATTGCACCCCAAATCATGACTGACTGTGGATATTTCACACTGGACCTCAAGCAGCTTGGGTTCTGTTCCTCACCCGTCTTCCTCCAAACCCTTGGACCTTGATTCCCAAATGAAAGGCACACTTTACTTTCATCGGAAAAGAGGACCTTGGACCACTGGCCAACACTCCAGTCCTTCTTCTCCTTGGCCCAGTTGAGACGCTTCCTACGTTGGCTCAGGCTCAGAAGTGGCTTGACCCGAGGAACCCGACAGTTGTAGCCCGCCCATCTCCTGGATGCGTCTGAATGTGGTGGTTTTTGAAGCTGTGACTCCCGCCTCATTCCACTCTTTCTGGATCTCTGCCAGATTCTTGAATCTTCTCTGTTTGATAATCCACTGAAGCCCACGGTCATCTCTTTTGCTGGTGCATCTTCTCCTGCCACATTTTGCCCTTCCACTAGACTTTCCGTTGATATGCTTGGAGACAGCACTCTGTGAACATCCAGCCTCCTTAGCTATGAACTTTTGTGGCTTACCCATCCTATGGAGGGTATCAATGATGGTCTTCTGGCCAGTTGTCAAGTCTGCAGTCTTCCCCATATTGAACCGAACTGAGACAATTGATCCAAACTGAAGCAATTTAATGACACCTGGGGAAACCTGTGCAGGTGCTTTGAGTTTAGTAGATGATTAGTGTGTGACACTCAGTTTAAAGCATTCATGCCCTGCAAAATTTGGGCTGATTTCTTCACAGTATTCTAATTTTTTGAATTCCTGTTTTCGTGGGTTTTATGAGCTGGAAGCCCAAATTATGTAAAAATAAACAAATAAATACTTGAAATTGTTTAAATTGTGGGCCCTGAATCTATAATCTATGAAAGTTTAACTTTCTGAATGGAATTATGGAAATGAAACAACTTTTCCATGATATTCTAATTTTTTGGAAAGGGTCTATACATGAAAGAGACAGCTGCATTATTGGGGAGAGAAGTTGGTCTCCTTCCTGCAGTTCTTCTGAAGCCGTCACTTGTGATCTCAGCGGGAATTTTCCAGTTTCCTCTCTTCAGGCTATTTCCTTTGATTGCCCCACCCTTTGAAGCACTTTACCCCCCGCATGTGTGTGAGCTGCATGAATATTGTGTCTCTTTCCCACAGGACTCAACGGTAGGCCCGTTTGCATGGTTAGAGATGACTGGTTTGTCACCTCATCATTATTTCCTCATCCACTTCTCAAGAGCCATGTCCTCAGGAAGGCAGCTCATCCACCACTTGCTTTTCCGCTTGCTCAGTATGTTCTTGGAGTTAGCGGTAATAAAAACAAATCAGGTATGTTCACAGTCACACACAGCTCCGAATTGTTCTCATTACTCTGCAGATTCTGAGTGACAAGTATGTAATATTTCCTATTTGTTTCACAGCACAATTTTCAGAGGCCTGGAGAGACGAACTTAGAGACCTCGCTGCAAAAGTCAGTTTATCTTCTCAAGCACAAAAGGACAAAAAGGAGGTATGTGTATTCTGTAATTTTAAGTGTGTCCAGGGTTACTTTA
Source organism: Epinephelus fuscoguttatus (assembly GCF_011397635.1). Lineage (NCBI taxonomy): Eukaryota > Metazoa > Chordata > Actinopteri > Perciformes > Serranidae > Epinephelus > Epinephelus fuscoguttatus. The sequence goes on from NC_064771.1 coordinate 24,344,464, forward strand.
TGGCACTGATCACCTCACCCTTAGCTGCTGTTATCACAAACTGTTTTGCATTACAATTTCAATCAACCAGAAAAGGGCACCGAGTAGAGCGCAGACGCATTCCAGCTGTTACATTGCCGGACGAGTGTATTGTGACCACTCTAGACAACTGACCTTTCACTAAGCCCCATCTCTTTGTGATGGTCTGACAAGCTGTCAGAATAAGCATGGAGCCAACACTGTAACTAACTGCACTCCCTGAGGAAATATTATCATATTTTTGGAAAACTGAAACAGTGATTCCAGAGAGAAGCAGACAGAGGGGTCTACAGTCTGTGTTTGAGGGATATATCCAGGATGTCAAACTGACTCAGCAGCAACAACAGGTTAAAAAGACAAAGATAGTTAGAAGCTAAAGCCGAACTATAGGCTACAGATCACAGTGTAAAAGTGAACCACCACATCACTGCTGATCGCCACACAAGACAATGAATATAAAGGGAAACTTTGCTGATATTGAACCAGCTGTGTGGCATCACAGGGTGTGCAGATGGACGTAATCAAAATACTTGTTTTTTTTCAAATCTCAACATTGTTGTATATTGTTACACTACATTTACAGAGCCTTATGACTCTAAAACAACCCACTGAATCGACTGACGTGTTTGACTGACGAGCCTGTTGAATACAGAGCTTGTTGAATGTGCTGCAAAGCCTGTAGAAACACAACACAAATGGACAAAAGGGCGAATCCTCACCTTGGTCTGCTGCCACAGCCATAGACACAGCCTCTTGACCTGTCTCTACCAATGAGCTGCCCAGTCTGAGTGCTGCATGTGCGAGGTAGAGGTGCAGGAACACCACTTCGACAAACAAACCACACTCAGAACTGCGTGATCACAGATTATGGACTTTTGCATTTTAGAAAAGGAAAAGAAAATCATCTACAGACTTTAAAGCAAATGTGACAAGTAACAGGAGCCTTTATAGAAATGCAGTGGAGTCAAAATTAATGTTTCCAAAAAATAATACTCGAGTAAAGTGAGTACAAATACTCAACTGTTTCTGATTATTTGAACAGTGTATAGTAGTGGACTGCTAATGTTTATATTTACTTTGTTCACGTGTTAGAGTGCAGGCACAAGTTATTGACACCAGGTAAGGTGCCCTACATCAGATTAGTGCACATGACAGTAGGAGAGTGTGGAAGTCATATGTAAAGACGACGTAAGTTTGTGTTGATTTGGATCGTAAAGTTTTTGATCATGTTATGCAGTTTTGAAGTATAATAACGGGAATATGTGACAATGTATAGGACATCGAGTCAGAAGAGGACCATGCAAGATGTAATTTTGGAAGGCCTGTCGTTTTGTTTGTTTTTGTATTCTCAATAAACCTCGTTACACTTTTTCCCTGCCTCACGTGAGTGCTGTGGATCTTAAAGCCACTACAAGGAACTTTTAACTGGATATGCAAAAGTCTCTCGTTTCTGCTGATGTCTGTGCGTGACCTACAACAGCAAATGAGATCATCAGTGTGAAGATAAGCTATTTCTATATAGTGTATATCCATACCTTTAGGAAACTGTGTACGGGTCTGTCCCAGGTCGCTTCCAGGACGAAGCGATTTACGGCACTCAGACGGCACACGCCATCTTACCTAGCTGCTTACATTTGACTAGTAGTGAAATGAAATAGTGACTCTTATAAATAGTCACTATTCCTCCTCCTTGACCCGCCGTCCGCGGGGAGTTAAAATAGCAGCAATCATCGGGTAAAAGTTCTGTGAAAGCACTGGACTCACCAACAGACAGCCACGTCTCGGGAAGTCAGGAAATCCTTCAGGTTAAAAGTTTTGTTCGCTAGCGATCTAGCATTTACCAGCCCAATCCTGGCAGGAGCCGGCGGGTCCACCGCGTTAGCTGTCCGGGGAGCCACACACGGAGGCTGCAGGTTGCCCAGATTCACCCTGCACCAGCGGGGACGAGGAGAGCAGGGGCCGCCGGGCTGGAACACCTCATCCGGGCCGACAGCAGGTACCAGCCAGGCGTTGACAGGGTCCAGCGAGTGCCGAGAAATAAAGAGGCGAGGCACCTCTCCATACTCAGTCCAAGAAGTCGTTGAAGTGCTCGCCCAACAGGCCTTCAGTCTTACCAGCCAACCGTTGCGTTTACCCCGGCGGCGGTGGCACTTACGCCGGAGAAGTGGAGCTGGCGCGCGGCAGAGGTGAGCTGGGATCCCCGATAGGAGCGGGGGCAAAGTTTTCCCGTCTTGTTGTTTCATTCATCCCCAAAACAAACACCTGCGCGAGCCAGGTAAGCGTCTTTATGACAATACGCGCTAGAGCTCATGGGAAATATAGGCTTCATTCCGGCAAAACACTACCGCTTTTGTCCACAGGGTTGCCAAAATCAACTCAAAATGAAAGTTCTTTGTAGGGGCTTTAAGAAGAGGAACCGAAACATGAGTCAAAACTACGCCTAGGAACTGTGGTATGTTGAAACGGCCACTACAACAACAAAAAACATAATTAAAACAGTCAAAGGTATAATGCTGTGCAGTAAACAGAACGAAACCAGGGCCATGGCAGCCACAATGCAGCGACAGGTAGAATTGTCTCTCCTGGCTTCCTTACGCCGGAATTCCACTGGATGCGTGTCCATTGCGGAACGGCTGCACTGGTTATCCGCTGCGTGCTCCGTCGTCCGCCAACACCCACTGGCTGCGTTTGTGGTGCGGAGTGGTGCAGCTCCGGCGAACAGCGGGAGTCACGAGGACCCACAAGATCTCACAAATTCACGCATAATCGCGCGATATAACAAGATGTACTTTCTATAAACAGAACCACAAAACCAGAGGAGTAGTAGAAGACATCTCGGTGCACCTCCATAATTAACATCTCCTCGTCCGTGGTGTCAACGGGGTTAAATGATGCCTTTATTTTGAAAATTAACCGGATGTTTTATTTTGTTTCTGTGCACGACTTCCTGCCTGCTGCGTTGTGCTCCGGCGTCTGGCAAAAATAGAAGTCCTGTACATCTGTTGCGGAGGGCTCCGGAGTGCCATAGCTGTTACAGAGCCGGAATGCAGCACAGCCGCAGCCGGTGGAAGCACACACATTGACTGGAATTGAAACGTATTGGCTCCACTGCCGTTCCGGAGCGCGGACGCAACCCACACGCATCTGGTGGAATTTGGGGGTTAGAGTCAGGATGGCAGCAAAGATAACAATAAACACACACGAATTCGTCTCATATTGTGCTTTAGTGGATCATAACATATCTAGTACGGAAATAATCTGCAGATGCTCCGGTTCAAAATGAGAAACTTTTGACTCAATTCCCAAAGACCACCATGTTAAAATGCCAAACTTTACAGCAGAAATAAATATGTTTACAGCCTGGTATGAAAACGTTTGTGGTCTCCATAGCTAATTTTCCCACTCATGACAACTGTACGGAGATGAATTTAAATTTGTCCAAATAAAATCACAAATATAATCACATCTGATTAATCGAAGACAATCAATCGAAGGTGGCAACTGTCAAAATGCCAAACATGTGGCTTCAAATGGGAGTCTACAAACCAATGGGTGGTGTCACGGTGGTTATGTACATTATTTAATACAGTCCATGTGTTCCACACTGTGTGCTTCATCCTATTTTGGCACCTCTTCCCATGTTCCTCAACAAGCTCAACCAATCAAATGTTTTAGTTTGCCGTGTTTTGTTAATTTATGTTTCTGGTTCACACAGCTTACTTAAGAAAAGATTATACTGGGACATATTTTAAAGTGAAGATTGTGTTCCAGGTCCAACCTGAGGAAGAGTTTGTCCGCCGACAGACCCAATACTCAGCTCAAACTGGAAGAATCATCCCTCCATCCTCAAACTCTTACCAACGCAGATCCTATTCCCAGCGCCTGATGCATCCTCAGCCCTTCCACGATCAAGAAGTCATGGTGAAAATACTCCTCTACTGATTGTTACATCTTCCCAGAGTATTATAGTCTTAAACTGATGCACAGCCATGTAATATTTTACTGCAGGGAAGAAAAGTTAGCAGAAGATTAAAGGGACATTTCCAGTATCAGAGATAACTCTTTTGAGCAGACAGCTTTTGCATGGAGGTGTTGAAAAACAGTCCCCAGCGCCACTCTGTCACCAGGCAACTTGTGAAATTCACTCGTAACTTTAATATAAATTGATGTTATCTACTAATGTTGTGACTGATCTGCTGCTCTGTTATCAGGTGTTTGAGCTACTGTGTCAGATCCTGCAGACAGACTCCCTGTCTGCAGTCCAGCAGTGGCTCCTGCTTGCAGGCCAAAGAGGTAAAATGGTTCTTCACTGCAAATAGAAACTGAGTTTTCTTTATAAACAGTGTGAACAATGAAGTGTGGATACTCAGGGTGGGCATTCTGAGTGACTTCCATATTCGAGTGATGACATTAAATTATCATAAAGTACTCTGTTATTTGCCAAAACAAATCTACAAAAAACCTAAGGTAAGAATAGGAATGTAAACTGACTTAATATGACATAAATATGACATAAAATTAACATGAGAAAAATCAGCAAACATTCTGTCCCTGCCATTACGTAGGTTAGAGAGAACCCTATAGGATCGTCTCTGGTGGCCGAAGCTGCTAACCTCCTGCAGAACAAGCTAACACAGCAGCAGCTAACAACCAACACTGAGCCGTTTAACGATACCAAGAAACACATAACGACACCAAAACGGCTCGTCTCTGCCGTTGAACATGTTAATAACCATGAGGTAACATTAGCCATGTGATGCCAACAGTTAGCCCAGCTGATGTGCACACTGTGTGGTCAGACTCACACCAACTGTTCCCCAGCGCAGAGCTCACACTCCTGCAGCTCTACTCTCATGATTTTTATTTGGCCACCTTTACTCTACACCTTCAGCAAAAACTGACGTCAAAATCGAGCACTCTTGCCCATCCCTTGTGGATACCTGACCTGCAGCCAACAGGACCCATCAGGACCTGACAGTCTGGGTTCGCACAAATATTTACAAATGATGTTCAGGTCAGGTTCGGAGTACTGGAAATGGTGTTTCAAGCTTCGCTACCCAGTTACTATTCGCATCCTCATTATGTCACCTTTCAGTTTGTTGTCAAAGTGAAACAAGGAAATGGACGAGGCCGTGTAAAGAGGGTGGCCTGCATGTTTCAGCAGCAGCACCGGATTGGAGTAGAGTATCAGAGTTCCAAATTTCAGATTGTAGCGTTAATGCAGTGGCCTCTCACTCAAGCTAATGTCCGCCATCCATCAGTAGCAAACTGACAGTACACAACAGCTTTTCAGCATTTTTCTTTCTCGCTCCTCGTGTGGAAGCACATTTCTCTCCCCTAAAAGGGGGTGCAACCTTGACGTGATGCCGGAAACATGTGGCCTGAGTCACACTCTTGTGTACCCTTCAGTGCTTTAGAGATGCTGAAAATCATCTTATAGGTATTAAATGCCAATTTGATTTCATCAGTACTTCTGACACATCAGTGCGTAGTGTTAGGATATAAATAGGTTGCAGTTTCTATGGTGACACAAGTTCCCAATCTTGTCAACAATCAATTCATTTGACAAACTCTATTTTCATATCCGTGTTTCATTTCGTACATCGAAGTTTGGCGAATTATAGGAGATATTTTATTTATTAACTCATTTACTGAATTGAAATTTAATATCCTGACTTTTTGTGGTCAAGCTCCAGAACTTTGGTTGCATGTTTGTATGTTTTAGCGTCAAAATCTATTTACACAAGCCCCCCTTTAAAGTGTGGGTTTCTGAATGGTTGCTGTTGCTTCATATACACCCCCTAGTCCACTTAATCTGCCTCTTCAGGACTAAGACAAGCCATCTTTGAAAATTTATATATAGATTTTAAGCTTTTCTTTAACCAGGGGTTGTATTCACAAACACTCTGACTCGCAGAGAGCTCCTAACTTAGCCTAAAAGAATTAAGTCAGGAGATCTAGCCCAAGAGTGATCTAGGAAGGTTCTCAGAGCAACTCTGAGCAATGAAGAGACAGAAACTTTTACCTTAGTGAGGGGGCGTAGTTGACCCTGTTGCTAGGTGTGATGCATTCTTTTAACAGATGTAATTGGTTGTCCCTGAGGCTGAAGGAAATGAACTGCATCCCAATATGAGACTGAAAGTGAGATCTCTCTGTTAGTGGCAGGTTGAGAGAGACCCAGGTCATCACAGCAGCACTGCTTTTTTCTCGTCTTCTTTGTGTCGTGATCATTTAATTTCTGGCATTATAGTGTTATTGCAATGGGTGGAAAATGTGTGTGCATCTTTAATAAGATCGACCACAAACATGACCTTGGCAACATCTACTCGAGCATTTTATTAACTCATCATCAGTCATCCAGTGTTTGGAGAATATTTCTCTGACCTCTGTCTGTCTGCCATTTTCTCCTCTGCCTAAGAACCTTGAACGCCTCTTAAAAGTCCTCCTCCCTGCTCCTGACAGTTATTCACCTCAGGAGCTCTCTTAAGGGTTCTTCATCTTTACCAGGACCTAGTCTTAACTTTAACGGGAAATTCTTAGGCAACGTTATAACTCTAAGAATTTTCTTAGAATCTTATCACTAGGAGCAACTCTTTGTACTCAGAAGCTTTGTGAATACGGTCCCAGGTTGGTCCCGTTAAGATCAAAGACCTCTTTAGCAAGGGAGACCAGGCCAAGAACAGCAACGACACAGAGTTTCAACAACAACAATAAAAATTACATAAAAGCACATGGATTTCAGTAACATAAAATGATAAGACAACACAGCTGCAGATAGATAGCCTGGACTCAGTAGACTTCACTCATTCAAGGTCACCATATCTTAAAGCTTGACATCATTCTGCAGATCATGCCATGTTGTATGTGCAGAGAAACTAAGGGTGCTTTCATATCTGCCCTGTTTGGCTCAGTCCAATCAAACTCAAATTTGTTTACCCCCTAAGTGCAGTTCATTTGGGCAGCTGCGAACACAGCAGTCACACTCAGGCGCGCACCAAAACAACGGGACCGAGACCTTCTTGTAGAGGTGGTCTCAGTCTGGTTACAAATGAAACATGAGCATGTTACAGTCCTGGAGGATTATTAATGTGCACCTCCTCCTGTACTGCCTTAATATGCACATTCAGCACATCCAATGCATCAAAACATTGTTTTCTAGTTGGAGCCGCGCCTCGTTTTCAAACTGTATGGTTTGACTAAAATGAACAATGACAGCAATATAGTCCACGATGAGCAGCACTAAAATCAACCTGCTTAGCTGTCCCTCCATTGTGACATTAGAAAGTGTCACATTTATCTTGCAAGTGTACTCTTCTTCAACGTTTGGGTTACTTCCTGGATTCTTCTCGCATGGAAATTCTGACCAATCAAGAGCAGCTTTCTCGCACAAGGCATTTGATCTGGTCCACTTGTAAATGCTGCCATGAGAACACGAACCAAGAAATTTGGACAAGAATTGCATGTTACTGATCTTCTAATTCAGCTCTGTTCCTCTAATCGCCTTACTGGCACAGATGCTAAGCAATGTACTGCTGGACACCATATTAGTTCTGGTTAGTTAAAATCCAGAAATTACACAATAGTACAAACAAATTAACCAGTCAGGGCGGTAGTAAACGTTTCCACAAAAAACTTTCGGCATGGCATCTTTTGGAACCAAAAGTAATCCTTCAGACATGGTACCTAGACTCTGGCTGCACGCCGACATTTTCACAACAAAATAAAACAGGCTGCAGTGAGAGTCTCTCTCCATGGGATATTTAAAAAAAGCGGGTTTTTGTATTTAGTCCTTCTCAGGCAAGCTCAGGGGTTTAGTGTGGCTGGAGCACACAGGAACAACGCTCCACTACACTTTCGTTTCTCCAAGTGAGGATTAGAATATATGCAGTTCACATAATCCGGTCGAAAGATCCATTCATTACTAAAAGTGTATGTCATCCTAAAACACTAAACCAATTTTCAATGTTGTCACAAAATTTAAGGTGTGCTGATGGATTCATGTCGTCAACTCATGCACTGAGTAACATTATAAGTAAACATTCCACCTTAAAAGTTGCCGGCAATCGGCCCAGTGAATTAAATTATTTTTTCTCCGACTCCAGCTGCTGCAAGAGGCAGCAAAACATTCTTTCATTTTATAGTTGCAGTCTATGAATATGTAAAACTCTCCACAGTATGAACAGTGGTTACATGAGCCTCAAAACCAGCCACAACTCAGCCCTGAGCAGAGTGACCGTCCTCTATTGACCAATCAGCAGACTGCAGTGTTCACAGCTCCACCTTTTAGTACCAGATCTGTGTGCTAGGTACCCCAACAGAGGGGGGGGACCAAAAATGGGGACGGTACGGAACGGTTCCAAAAGCGTACTGAACTGAATCGTTGGGTGGAAACGGAGCTAAATAACTACTGTGTTCTGCGAGGTAAAATTATTGTATTTGTCAAAGGTGTCTGGTAATCCCGGTGCATCTCCGTAGCAGTACATTGCTTATCTTCTGTGCCTGTCCTCCTGCCTCAGCTGAGAGCGTACCAAACACCACAGACTGGTGATTATACACTGACTGACTGTGGATACAGAACCACATACAGCCCCACTTGTAAAAAATCTGAACTAACTTTTTCAGTAATAACTGTTATCAGCACTCTAAACTAAATGTAAGTGCTTGCTGTTAACCGCTGAGTGGGTAATTCTATTAGAAAAATCCTCATTAGGATGGAGATGGAGTCGACCTTTAGGTGATTCAATTTAAATCAATTTATAAAGTAGTTCACCAAATTTTCATTCAAATTCTGCTATTGAAAAATTAGTTAAGCATTTATCGCAAGGGCCTTAATCTTTGCAAATGATAATCTCTATTAAGTTTCTATTCATCAGTTAATACAGTTCATTAAATTAACCACTGAAAGAGTATGTCATTTCTCTGCTGATGAAAAGAATCATTGAGCTGTTTTTTCCTGGTAATGTGTGATGTGATGTACCTGCAGAGAAAGACCTGGTGATGGGGATGATCAAACAAGCTCTGGATGGTGTTGACCTCTCGGGTCATCAGCAGCAGAGCCTCCAGCAGCTTCAGGCTCTTAATCCTGGTGCATCCCCATCGTTGTACCGTGCATCGTCTGACCTGTCTTGGAGAAAACCACAGAGAGCGAGGTCAGGAAGAACTCTTTGATTTGAATCCATTCTTCTGTTAAAATCTTTAAGCTCCATGTTATTAACGGCATTTATTATTATTATTAACCTTCACAGCTCATGCGAAGTGAATCGAGCTTTCAGCGCTGACAAACCAGGTAATTCAATGTACTTCTTTTCTCAGTCTTAATGACATCTCTCTTCCTATACAGTATATATCAATCAAGACACATTTCACGGCACAGCAGGAATTCCTGGAAGTTACTGAAGTCCTCTTAAATGTATTTAAAATGTATTTCTTTTCCTCCACAGAAATTGTACTGATCTTTCCTACATGCTAATGCATTTGATTGTTCTGTTTCCACAATGGTATTATTATGTTATTTAAAGTAATACACTAGAGGGGACAAAAGGACACTACAATCACAGTGGTGATTTTGCACAGCTTCAGAGTGTACCGTAGTTTTCTGTACTCTTCAGTGAAAGTATGCTTAACATAGATGAAAGGATGCCTCTCATGGAAACAGTCTTTGGTATAGAAGGCTTTATGTTTCCTTGAAATCGTCTGCTGAAAATCTGTTTTATAACAGGCACAAGAGAAAATCAGAGTGTTCTCACGCTTGTCTAAGCTCCTCACGCACAACAGACACCATACAAAAGATAGACCTATTGCAAATTACTGGCTTTGTATGGCTACTTGAATTTTCTTTTGCAGAGAGGATTGGAGATTCGGAGGTCCTTGAAGTCCACACGGAAGCTCAAAATAATCTTCAAGATCAGCCACTTCAGCACACAGAGAGCGCTTAAAGTTCCCTGACTTACTCTGTAGTGGTAACTACAACAGACTGGTTCCCTTGTGTACTGGTCTCTTCATATATTACAAGGTTTTCTTAAGCGTATTTGCTGCGTAGATGTTTCTTAGAAACACAAGCCAATCTAATGAAAGGAATTCTCCAGATTACATTTGCATTTAAATAATACAATGCACAATAGGCAGGATACATGATACTGTGGTTGATGTTGCATTACTGTATCACTTGTCTGGGGGATCATGTTGTCAAGCTGAGAAAAGCAGAGGGACAAGTTAAACAAGTGTAACCTGTTTGCAGGGAAATAAAACTTAAACGATATGTTCATGTGGCTTCATGTGTGCAAAAAATAATTTCAGGTTTTGGGGAGTTTGGTGGTAACAAAGCTAAAAATGCTTCTATCAGTTTTTCCTATCATGCTATGTGTCGCCACACTGGAATATTTGTCCAGACATTTATGGGTTCCAGATGATCCATCCTGACGACGTTGGTGACTTCAGCCCCTTTTACACTGCCAGATTTACCGTGAATGTTGGGCTGTTTTGCCGGCAAGCTGCGAGCATTTAGACACACAGAGCTGGATTGGCGAGTTGATCCGAGGTGCCCAATTTTCCACCTTGTAGGGTAGACATATTGGTGGAACCCTTTTAGTTTAAAAAGACAGAGGTGACCTTCCACAACGGGAGGTGCTGTTGATGACTTGTGGGAGGAGCTGTTGATGACGCCGCACGTGTGATCCACTGGCGGTGGATAAACAGGAAACAGCTGATAGCAGGAATGAGCAGGTAGTAGCAAGAGGGAAACGCAAACCTGACAGACACTGTAAAGATGAGCAACTGAGAAGACAAGGAATTGCGCGCCCTCCTTGCCTTCGCAAATGAAGATGCCATTAACCGTCAGATGCGGGGGGACAGTGAAGAACGGGCCGTCTTACAAGAGAATCGTCGAAGGACTGACCAGCAGCGGCTTCCCTCCCACGTCACTGTTTACGTCACACGCTGAGCTACATGTTTTGTTACTTGCTCACGCCCCCCATTGCCCCGAAAAAGGTGCAGTCTGTATAAGCAAAAATAGGTAGGTGGCATTTTGCCGCACTCCCCGATTTTGAGACTGATTGGGCTTTCCTGCAAATTTGCACAACTACAGTCTAAAAAGGGCTTTTTTGTCAAACGCCACCATGAGGTCAACCCCGTCTTACTCCTAACTCGTTAAATACAGATGCTTAGTCAGTGGCCCTCGGTGTCAGATACCAACGCACCAAGGCACAGTGGCGTAATGGTCATTTCCCTTATTCTTTAAGGGGTTGCTGGGGAGCTGGAGCCTATCCCAGCCTACATTCGGCAAGAGGCAGGGTACACCCTGGACAGGTCGCCAGACTATCACAGGGCTGGCACATAGAGACAGACAACCATTCACACTCACATTTACACCATTTACACAAGGCAATTTAGAATCACTAATTAACCTGCATGTCTTTGCATGTCATTTTCCTTACTTCGTTACTACAAGATAAAACTGTAAGGTTTGACGAATAAGTGGTCCCAGCTTGCGAGTTACTGTAGCTCATATCCATAAGTGCTTTATCGTAGGCAACTGGACTTGCTTGCATTTCTTGAAGTGTTCGCCTCTCATCCGATAAAGCACTTACAATTACCATGACCTGGATGACTGACAATCTTCACCGATGAGTTAGATCATAGTTAATCACATAAGGACAAGTGCAACAAGTGCAGTTAGGTTTTGATTTCCAGTCAAACTCAAACATATTAGATGCTAAATGCTAGTGACTACATTCCACTCAACAATGAGGCCAACTCCATCATGGAAGCAGAAAATGGCATCCCATAGCAGAGAGGGCAAGTAATGATTCAAACACCAGACTTTCACCCAAGAACCCACTGTTCATGTCTGTATTTCCAAACAGCTGACCTGTGTACTGCCACTGACCAAGTGTCTGTATTTTGACGAGTTGGGCTTGAGAATGTGTTAACCATGTTGAGATTTATGGTTCTGAGTGAAATGTCTTGACAACTATTGGATGGACAGCTGTAAAAATTTGTTCAGACATTTATGCTCCGGTCAGAGTTTTAATATGTCCAATACTTTGGTTGCTGACGAAATACCTGCAAAACACATGATGTTTGTCCTTCTCAAAGTGCTTATAAGTAAATGTTCCCAAGACAACATTGGCTACAGCAAAGCTGTGTCTATACAGCCTCACAGTCTAGCTTTGACACAATACATTGTGACATATAGAGGTTTTTATATCTCATATTGTTTCACCGTGGTCAGAAAAGGTCATTGCAATTCTTAAGTTGCAATGTATTTAACAACAAAGAGACACTGCTGAAACCAACTGGAGCTGAAGGAAGTGCTGCACACATCTTTTGCTTAATCACCAGCAGACCAGATCAGCTTTTTTCCCTTGAGAAGAGTTGACAACATTGGTGCCAAAGGAAATTCTTGAATTTAAAAATAGGGTTGGACTGAGAAATTAGCTGAGTTTGAATTCATAAATACTGCACGCCATTTATTAGCATCATTCTGTACGGTGGAGGTGCTATGTCTTCTTTCTCTGCCTCTTCTGTTTGGGATAAAAGGTTTGAGAATTCAGTAGCAACAGAGAGTACAGCCCCATTACATCACATGGCAGATCAGACAGGATTTTACAAAATATCATCAAGATCAAGATGAAATGTCACAATATCTGAAGATATTTATAGAAATGATTCAGGTAAATTGTTGGTGCTCAGCTGTAGCATTTACATCAAACAACGTTCAGGAGAAGCTGTCATTTAAAGCAGCCCAGACGGCAATATTTAAATATTAAAACAGTTAACTAATTAGTATCTTTACTTATGCCACGACTGCCCCAATCTGACCACTATCCGATTACAATCTTTTGGAAAGGTCAAGACAGTGCAATTAACTTCAATAACATCCTTGTGTAAGCCATTAGAAACCATGAAATCTGCTCGCTAATAACTCCAAGTGTGATGCACAGGTTCCTGCTCTACAAATTAAGTAAAATAAACACTCCTACTGACAAAAAAAATTCATATTTACTGACTTGAAACAATCCATTGAAGACGCAGATCAATGCAAAAGGAAACACGACAAGGGAGAAGTGGTTTGATCAAATTACCAACTGAGGTGTCTGTCAAAACAAAACTGCAGTAACCCTGCAGATTAAAAGAAGTATAAACACATCGTCTTTATAATTATAAAAACAGAAACAAACTCAAAACTCATTCTGGGGATAAGATTCAGAAAATCAAAAACAATCAAATCTATTACCAATGGTAAATGGACACAGCAGGCTGTGCAGTGGGAAGGGATTCACAGTGTGTTTGTCTGATCTAACGTGAGCTGCAAATATTACCAAGCCCATTGACTAGAACAGATGTAATGATAATACAGCTATCACGATTCTTGGTGTTGATTAGAGTTGAGAACACAGCGTCCTGAACTGTAGTAAGAGATAATCCTCCCTTCCAAACCAGAGGGTTCTGTCATTTAGTACAAATTCAAGAAAAGCACATTTTCTTGTGTGACAGCCAATAATAACCAAAACTGAACCGCTGACTTTTCTCTGCGTCACAGAAATAATCATGACAGCAAACAAAAGCAGTGAGGGACTGCTGCAGCTCACTGGAAATGTAGGTCAGTACGTGATTGCAGACCGGACCCTGCCTCTCTCAGTGCTTTTTTTTAAGTTACTGTGCTAGTTAAAAGGACAGATAAAACCAGCCTTATTGTTTGTATCACCAACCAATATATTAATATGGACCTCGGTCTCATAACAACGACTGTATATTATGTTCAGTTTTTGTGAGACAGGGTTGTAATATGAATGAAAAACAGAAGAGCAGACTGCCTTGAAACCACAGCTCCACGTTGGTCCAGTGGTCCGAAAACAAGGTTAACTGCATTCATTTTTAAAAGCTATCGTCACATTATTGACAGATATATGAATTTCTGTATTAATTTAATATTGATGACACACTTTTGACAGACAGTAAAAAACCTTGATATAAAACCACAAACTAGAAGAGTTTTCAGTAAGAAAACCAGGCACCTAGCCGATGAGTTAATATGTTTTCAGTTGCATCGGGGTGCACAACAGGGTGTCTACAGGTGTCAGACCATTAAATTTAAGACACCTTCTAACCAAATTTAGGACAGATTTTTGGACAAATCATGTTTTACTTATCTAGGCATCGCAGGTTAGAATTGCACGCAAGCATCATTTATATATGGTCTTGTGCAGAGGGAAGTGTTATGTAGGAATATGGTTATCGGTCAATGCTGCGATTTATGGTGAAGCCAATTTGCGTACTGTGTTTGAAATTGTCTCTATTAAGCCATGTTTAATGTGTGTTTAATGTGTGTTTTGAGTCATCTAAACGTTACAGCACTTGACAGAGTCCTCCACCGCCAACTAGTGTTTTGGAGGTGTAGCAGAGTGACACAGACACACCACCGCAGAAGTAAAAATAACGTGCAGATTTTTTTTTCCCCACGACTAATCAATTAGTTGAAGATTATGTACGACTTAGATTTTCTTTGGTTGACTACAGCCCTACAAATCTGACAAAAAAACACACTAATAATCTACTCTGAAAGATATAAAGGATATATTAGATATTATATACAGGATCTGATTGTGTTAAATGATAAAATATGCATCCTGTGTTTCCACATATTTGTCAGTTGTGTTTAAACAGAAAGCAAGAGATGAGCAGATACACATGCACAAACTTGCACACACAGACACACACACACAGACACAGACACACACACACACACACACACACACAAGCAAACACAGACAGAGCTCTGCATGTGATTCAGAAAGAGCAGAGGAGCAGAATTACTTATTACTTGACTGGCACAGAGAAGTGCACTTACGGTGTGAACGGCCAGGTGTGCGACAACTGGCAAATCAGGTTGCTTCCACATCCATTGTGAACATGGCTTTAATCAGTTGGACTTATGCGATGCTGCCATTTCAGTATCAGCAGTAACTGCTGTATGAGCGCAGTGCAGAGTGGCAGTAAATAGGAACTCATTTGCACTAGCAGCTGGACGTTCTACCACAGAGAGGCTCAGATTACACCACACACAGAGGTAGTGTGATTTCATTCTCTGCTCTGGATGCTGTTACCACCTTTCATCTTTACACAGCAAAAGTTGTTTGCTGCTATATTAATTCTGTGACTGCTGTATACAGAACCTTTAATATCCCTGAAATGTATTTTATTATCAGGACATCAGCCGCAAATGTATGTCACATTCATGAACATAGCGTGCACATACATCCATGATTGCACTGTGATGGGAAGATATATTATAATTAAAAATATAAAAACACTGTAGTCGTGGCTCCAAATGGGAACTATTGGGAGGAGAAGTGCGGATGAGGAAGAGAATATTGTCACTTGCCATCTTGCAACTGAAGTAGATGAAGTGCTAGTGGCTACTCATGCAGCACTATTAAACACTTCACAGCACCTGATGAGGGGCTGGTGCTTGCAGTGTAAGAGAGTCGTGTGAAAGATGTTTTCAGCTGATATGCTGATGGTAAATTACATTTCAGGGATATTAAAGGTTCTGTATACAACATTCAGGGTATTAATATAGTAGCAAAGAAATGCAACTTGGCTTTAGAACAGGGGTCAGCATCCTTAATTATCCAAGGAGCCATTTGTGAACAAAAACAATTCAGAAAGTTCTGTCTGGAGCCATAAAACATGTTACTTGAATAATGAATATGGGCAGCAGGTGTATGGTGACTTTAAGTCATATTTTTGAAGTCTAAGGCAAAGCCGTGGGCTCAAAATGGGAGGAGCTGCTTGGTGTGTGGACTTAGGCCCCGATCTCACAGAAAGCATTTAGCAGGTTACAATTGAATGTTCAATTGAATGCCAGTAGTGACAAAAAAAAAACAACCAAAATGCTTGCTACACCTTTATATTGTTGCCAAGCAACCACCCTATCACTGCCTTACCCTAATCTTCCACTGTAATCAATCAACTGTTTATTCTGGCTTGCTAAAACTACCTACTTATTTTCACAGTAATTAGTGGCTAGTTATTAAAACTGACAGGCAGAAGGTAAAGTCGTACAGCTCTGGGTGTCAAGCAACCGCTACCACCAGTTTCTCCTCCATTGCTTACCAAATTGTTGTCATGAACACCACAGAAGGCCTGCCTCTCAATCATCCGATTGGACAATGGGAAAAAGGGGCAATGACATGGGGTGCTTTTCCGCTCTGAGCTGAAGTTTTTTTCAACTCCAGGAGTTCAGAGTCCTCTGGAAAAAACACAAGGCACCTAGAGTGCAGAAACGCGAGGCGCAAAGCAACCTAAAAAGCAATTTAAAAAGCCACTTAAAGTTAAAACACTTTTTGTGTGATCGGGGCCATATTTGTTTTCTACTTTGCCGGACGCTTCTTTGGTCCGGCTCCCACTCCATTGGATATTGGGATGCGCATGTCTTTTGTACAGTTTTTGATGTAAGCACCAATAGTCAACCCTACAATATCGATATCAAGGTATCTGATATACCAGCCCTGCTCCTGTGTGAACTGTCTGTAGGTTAGTCCCGAAGAATCTGCAGAATCTGCAGCTAAGACAGGGACCATTGTGCTCACTCTGGAGACACTCTTTTCAGTCTATTTCAGACACCTGCGAACTTTTACTTTTTCTCAATAAATATCACAAGTCTGAAAAGCTTTCTCAAAATGCCACCGAGGTGATCACTTGACTGGAGAGCAAATGCATCAAACCATAGCTGCTCAGGTAAAACACAAGAAGAAGGATTCTAAATATTTGTGTTATACATGACACTACCATTTACAGTGTTAATGATCTTTACTGTGAAATGGAAAGTGAACAAACATTCATTCATTCATTCATTCATTCATCTTCTAACCGCTTCATCCTCTTGAGGGTCGCGGGGGGGCTGGAGCCTATCCCAGCTACATCGGGCGAGAGGCAGGGTACACCCTGGACAGGTCGCCAGACTATCACAGGGCTGACACATAGAGACAAACAACCACTCACGCTCACATTCACACCTATGGACAATTTAGAGTTACCAATTAACCTAGTCCCCAATCTGCATGTCTTTGGACTGTGGGAGGAAGCCGGAGTGCCCGGAGAGAATCCACGCTGACACGGGGAGAACATGCAAACTCCGCACAGAAGGGCTCCCACGCCCGGGATCGAACCGGCAACCCTCTTGCTGTGAGGCGAGAGTGCTAACCACCACACCACACCGCCCAGTGAACAAACATGTTTTTTTTAATTTTAAAAAAAGGCTCACCTATTAGCTTAATAAAATGTAAAATAACCAAAGAGGCACAAAAAATAAGACGCAGAATGCGATGCAAAATAGCCACAAAGAGACACAAAAAGTGACACAAAACAACCACAAATTGACATTAGACACAAAATGAGATGTAAAACCACAAAAAGACTCAAAATACGATGCAAAATGACCACAGACACAAAATAAGTCGCAAAACAACCGCCAAAAAGGCACAGAATGAGACAAAAAAAATGACGTCAGACACAAAATTAAATGCAAAACAACCACAAAGACACAAAATGATTACAAAGAGAAAAAATGACCTCAGAAGATACAAAATTAAATGCAAAATGACAACAAAATTAAATGTAGAATGACCAAAGAGGCACAAAAAATAAGACGCAAAATGCTATGCAAAATAACCACAAAGAGAGAGATACAAACAATGACAAAAAGCAACTGCAAAACGACCAAAGAAGATACAAAATGAAATGTGAAACAACCACAAAAAGACTCAAAGTGAGATGCAAAATGACCACTAGACAAAAAACAACCACAGAGACACAAAATGATTACAAATGGGAAAAAGACCTCAGAAGATACAAAAATAAAAGCAAAATGACCACAAATGTAAAATGACCAAAGGGGCACAAAAAATGAGATGCACAATGACCATGGAAAAACAAAATGAGATGCAAAACGACCACAAAAAGATGTAAAGATACACAACATGACGACAGACTCACAAAATGACCACAGAGTCACAAAATGACCACAACAGAGATAAGAACTTCCAAGAGACAAAGAATAACAATAAAGACAAATCAAAAGACTTTAAACAACAAGGCTACTCTATTGCAATAGAAGTGTTCTGTGCCTCTTTCAGTCAGCTCTTGTAGTTGGGGCGGAGCACCTTTTATATGTTTGCGCCCATTGTCTCATAATCCAACCATGAATATGCGCGCTTCATTCTGTGTCATCACATGACACAACATGCTTTATCATGTACTAAATTATATGTAACACATGATACAGCTATTTTGTAGTCAAAAAGAAAGAACAGGAAGATCTACAGCCTCGTCAAGACAAAAACAGTCAGCCATTACTACTCAAAAATAACAGACATTACTTCATTTCGTATAAACAAAGTGTGCATTCCAAGACCCATATGACCATACTAGTTAGTATGCCAGAAAAAGGTTAAGTATGTCCCAATACACAGTGTGTCGATCCCGGTACGCCAAAAATTCCAGTAGTCTCACTGATAAAGTATTTGATTTATAAAACTGTGTCTGCCTGCCAGTGCGCCATTTCCTTTTACAAACCCAAATCAACTTGGAACTGTCTGCACATGGATCTATGCATCACAAGCCCTATATCCTGCTCTCTACACACCAACACCAAGCTCTTCATGGATGCTGATGGATGGAAATGACCCTGCTGACCAGTCGCTCTTTACAGTGAATCATGGCAATAACAGAGTGACTGCAGCATTTATATGTTCACAGCATCAGACTGATTGCTTCACACCTTGGGCTCACTGGCACAAATAAAACTGCTGGACTGAATGTTTCTGATTAACGTGGATGTATAAGTAACACATGATATGAAGTGAAATCTAATGTGTTAGAAGACTCACTGTGCGTTTATGGATTCCTCTCACATTTCATTTCTACAATCTGGCTTCAATTCACTACCTCACCATCTGCATCACCAATTTCTCCTGGATCCAAAATGTCTGTATGCATGGGTAAGATTTCCTGTACAGGTGCGCACATTCTCTGTCAATTTGGTTTTTATAGATCACTACTAACTACTGTACCCAGTGCCTTTTTGCAATGTGCAAGGCAGCATGCTTTTCTGGCTATTCTGACCCACAATCCTCTGTGCAGCAGAATATACGTCACATCAGCTGAGCCACAAACAGATTACAGCTTGTGACAGCTTGTTGACAGTTCATTAACAGCTCTCAGAAGCCGCAAAGGTGGATGACAGCGCATTCAAGTAACTGATGACAAGTCGTATCCATAGTAATAACAGCAACAACAGAAATAGGAAATCTTTAAGTGAGCAAGATAATCAAGAGCAAAAAGACAACTATGAAAATAACAATGGCAGAGAAATGCACATGTAATTCTACTGTTGTGATATATGTTTAAAAAAAAAAACTACAATGTATTAGAGGATCCACGATATGATATCATCATGATATATTCTTGCAATTTCTAATATATTGCGATATGCTTAGTATTGCAAGTATAAATATATCGTGATTTGTTACCTTTTTTTTTTTTTTTACTGTAGATTATGTCCCCATAGAAAAACTTTGTCCACATTTGTTTTAGCTAATAAGATAACGTTTTTAGTTTGTTCCTCTCACTTGGTTTTTTTGTTTTTGTGGACTGGAATAACAATTGATTCATGACTGATGCAACTGACATGTGACGATACAAAAGTGCCACACAAAAATGTCGTGACACTATGCTGTATCGATTTTCCCCCACGCCTACAATGTATCAGCCTGGAAATCCAGACCCAAATCTAGAAAGATTTAGGGTCTGGCTATGAGTAATGCAAATGGCCCAACTCGAGGGGCGGCACCAAGCATGCATTTGAAAATATCACTGCATGCAATTGGATAACACTACGACCAATCAGAACAATACACAGGGTGACGTATCCAGAGCGCTACCAGCAGAGCTAACTGGTAGATTAGACTCTTGCCGTATCCAGTCAGCAAAACAGCAAAAACATCCTTCTTGCAAAGGAAAGATTCGAGCGCCGTCTTCTGTTCCTCTTTTAGAGAAAAAGCCGAGTCTAACTCGTTCATTGAAGCGGCCAAAGCTGTTTCAAACAACTGGTGTTCATCCGTAGCCATCTTGCAATGTTTACTGACTGATTCCGGACTTTGTTGCCACAGCGCTGTCGACATCTGTTTAGCTCGCCTCTGGCCCACCTATATCAGATACACCGATGTGATTGGTGCAGCTCGGCTACAAGGGCATGGGTAATGAGCATCATTACTGATTGCCAGAGTGACTCGCTGAGCAAATTCAAATTGTACTCTAGCAAGAACTCGGGATTTCCAGGGTAACAATGTATGCAGTTATGACCTAAAAGTTAAAACTACATACAGTGCAAAGTAACAACAGCAGAGCATGGGGTTGACCTGCATCTCTAGAAAGCTTGGCAAATGGCATTTCATTTTATCGCCATGGTAACGCTAAAAAATAATATCATTGAAGACTACTGAATTCAAAATCACATACTTTTTCTTTTTACATAAAATTTTGTGCTATGGACTGAAACGGATGTATAAGCAAGAGGGTCCAAGTTCTGATTTGATTCCATTTAATTTATTTATTTCGAACATTGAAGTAATAAAATAAAATAGAATATATTGTAGAAAAAAACCCTACAAAACAGAGGCAACCAATAAATGATAAAACAGATTTACAATGAGAAACATAAATCAACATTTCATATCCGAAAAGGAGCAGGAAGAAGCACTATTCTCGTCTAACCCTACCCCCATTCCTAAACTATAATAATCCATCACTAATCGATCAACCACACATTTACGCCACTGCACTTCTTCATACCTGATAACCAACATTACTCCGTGTACAGAACAAATATGAAAATACGAATTGAGAAAACCGACAACAGAATCACCCCGAGTGTGTTTTACATTCCCTCTACTCATTTCTGTACCCTGTGAAGATACTGTCTTCGTACCTCCTCTTAAACTGTCTGATATATTTACTTTGTTCGCTTTCTTCACCCAGTGTGTTCCACAAAATCACCACACAAGAGGATATACACATACTTGTCAGAGTGGAGCAAAAACAATTTCAAATTTCAAGGCACAATGTTATGACAATAACAATGACAAAGGAGAGGAGGAAGGTGTGTTTGTAGGCAGACAGAGAAGAGGAAAGGCAAGAGTCTACAACTAAGAGTAGGGACTTTGAATGCTGGGACTATGACAGGGAAAGACAGAGAGTTGGCTGACATGATGCAGAGGAGCAAGGTGGATATACTGTGTGTTCAGGAGACCAGGTGGAAAGGTAGCAAGGCTAGAAGCTTAGGAGCAGGATTCAAGCTGTTTTATCATGGTGTGGATGTGAAGAAATGTTATCAGAGTGTCAGACAGGGTGATGAGTCTGAAGATAGAAACTGAAGTTGTGATCACTGTTGTTAGTGCCCCACAGGTAGGATGTGAGTTAGATGAAGTGATACAGAATATCCCTAGAGGTTAGAGAGTGGTGATTGGTGCAGACTTCAATGGACATGTCGGGGCAGGGAACAGAGGTTATGAAGAAGTGATGGGCAGGTTTTGTATCCAGGATAGGAACACAGAAGGACAGGTGGTGGTAGACTTGGCAAAGAGGATGGAAATGCCTGTAGTGGATACTTTCTTCCAGAAGAGGCAGGAACATAGGGTGACTTATAAGAGCGGAGGTAGGAGCACACAGGTGGACTACATCTTGTGTCGACGATGTAATCTGAAGGAGATCAGTGACTGCAGGGCTAGTGATCATAGTGGTAGAAGGATGCTGAGGTTGGAACAGCCAGTCAAGAGGCCTAGAGGAAGACCAAAGAGGAGATTTATGGATGTAGAGGATAGAGCTAGATGGAGGCAGATGATTCGCTGTGACGACCCCTAAAGGGAACGGCCAAAAGAAGAAGAAGAATGTTATGATAATGTACGTTGTAGTATGTCCAAAATGTATGTATACTCTATGCAACAGTAAGAACTTGGCAGAAGGGACTGACAATAAAACAAAAAAATATGTTCCAAATTCAGGGAAGATTCCTAAAGCAGAATCCACACATTTACAGTTGGTCGGAGTATTGTAGTGACCTTTTCTCAGGTCACTGAAAGGTTCCCTCAGACAGCTGCACCCTAACAAGAACCAATGTTTAACTTATCTGCTATGAAATCATGCTACTTATTTTAGTCTATTTACGCAGAACGCTTTTCTACGCCTTAAATACATGGAACAGTGACGACACGTCTGTCGCAGCATGTCCACAGCAGAGCACGTCCATTATAATCATCTGAAGCTGCTACACTGACCACACTGTGCTCTATTTTTTCCTCTCTGCACGCAGCTCCGCGGGCCTCTAACAGGTGCAAACTACATAAAATGTGTAACAAAACAAAGAAAATATGTTTAAAAGAGTTTAAATGAATACGTCATTGCACCAGAGGCAATGTGACACAGCAGGGCGACATGTGTTTTTACTTTATAATAATTCAATTAAATCAGTGCAGCCTGTCTTTTAAACGATCCAGTTGATTAATTGAGTATTAGTTAATACAGCCTACCCCTCCAAACCCTGCATAACCAACTACATTATCACTTGGTAAAACTCAGTGACACTGACAGCAACCACATGCTACAGAGCAAAGAGTGTAGGAGGTCAAAAACCTGCTTTGCCTCACTTACATGACACATCCGTGCCCTGTGTATTTCAGCCGTTACTGGTGTGTACTCATAATCCTCCTCTACAGAGAACACAATTGTATGGTGTGTTGGTGTTTTCTGGTGAATTCAAGGCTGATGATGACTGGCATGAATGAATGGTTCAGGGCCAGAATACATCCCTGATCTTCTGTTGCTGTATGATCCCTCTTGACTTCTAAAAGGTCAGCACTGGTCTGCTGAATTGATTCCAAGCATGGAGAAGATGTGTTTAGTTACCATGCTGCACAGCTCTGCAACAGATTTTCTCATGATCTGAAACACATCTCATTACTATCAATCAGAATCAGAATCAGAAATAATTTATTGATCCCCGAGGGGAAATTATTCAAATCAATGCTTTTTGCTACTGCTTTTAATTAAAGCAAGTGTCCATGTGCACCCAGGTGAGAACAGTCACACTGCAGATATTTACACCCATCTCTACGACACATGATTATGGATCCCTCTGTGTGATGTGACTGATTGTTTATTGTCATGCTGATGCCTCAAAGGTCAGAAGCCGCTGGAGTTAGGGCAAAGAGATCATGATTAAGGCTAGTACTAGCCAATCTCAGATATTCTCTGAGATTAAAGTGGTATCTTTACAAGAAACAAAAATACTGTTATTCATAGAAAAATTGGAAAAATTCAGCATCAGGTGAATAACACTGAATTGGTTTAAATGTTATTAAAAAAACAGGCAACAATTTGTTAAAATGGTGAATATAAATCATCATGTCATAATATTACTTGTGGTGTACCCCAGGGGTCAGTATTGGGACCAAAATTGTTGCTATCATATCCTCCTGAGATCATGTGTCCTCATATGAGGACATCACATTTTGGGTTTACTTGACCATATATTTCATTCTACTTAACTTAAATCTGTTGTCCTCGTCCGTGGACACTTTTTTTGTGCCATTTAGTGGTAGTAAGAGAACAATACACTAATCCATGCAAAATAAAAAAGATGGCAGCCATCTCTGCCAAGTCAGTCTGCAACCAATCCTGACACAAAAGTGGACAACATCCAAAATCTGATCACATTTTATGATTGTTTATTTATGATTAAGAATGTTTGTTTGGCTACAAATTTGACCAATTTTAGCAACAGTAACAAGCTAAGACACTGTTAATTAGGAAGTACTTGTTTGAAGACATTGGGACTTTATTATCGTTGACAATGTTTAGGTTTTCATACTTATCAGGTCCTACTGATCCCAAATAGCTCGGAGAAATTAAAAATTCATTCCAAACAAAAGTTCAGGTCTCAGATTGTTAAATTAATGACTTGGGTCAAGTTTCAAAAACATTAAAATTTGTGTCATTTGCAGATGACACCACCTATTTTACGCTCCGGTGAGGATTGACAGCTGCTTTGACAGAGATTACAACAGAAATGAACAAACGGATAAGCTGGTTTGACAAAGACCAAAATGAAAAATTGATACGCAAGGGCAGATTAAGATAGATAATGTTGATTTAGAAAAAGTGTGAAAATAAATCTCTGGGAGTGATACTGGATCAGGGAATCAGCTGGAAACCTCAAATAACTCACATTCAATCAAAGCTGGCAAGGAGCGTTGCAGTTACTGGAAAATCAAGACACATACTGGACCATAAATCACTATATATCATCTACTGCTCACTTGTTTTACTGTATCTTAAAGGGAAATTTCGGTTTATTTCAACCTCTCTCCTATCGTCCTAAATTTGTTTCAAGTGACTAGTGACATAAAAATAATAGTTAGCATGTTAGCTGTTAGCCTAGATACAGCCGGGGCGCATAGTAGCGTCAGACCTGTTAAAACGTAAGTGAACGGGCAACCTTCAAGTGCAAAGTTAGTCCACTAAACAAGCTTTTTTTCCACAAAGACCGCCTCATATCGTTAGGATAAATGTCAGAGAACATATGGAAAACGACATGTAAACATGTTGTCTTACCTTACCGGTGTGCTGCCATGTTTGTTTACCATCTAGCTCTCCAAAGTGCGGCCAAAATATATCTCGCGAGCTCTAGATAAAGCCCAGCTGGATACTAACGTTACTCCAGGTGGAGGTGTCTGGTCCTCGGTCACATCCAGACCTTGAAAATAAGGCTGCAACCGGTCCCATTCCTTGCAACAGAGGCATTCCTCTTCTGTGGGCACTGGGGCACAGCATTCACAGGTACACCAACAATCTCCAGAGCCACGCAGCCTTGCAGCAGCCATTCCTCCTCTCTCGTCCTCTACCTGTTGCGCCTCTCTCTCTCTCCTCCTCTGTTCTTCAATTTCACGAAGCTCTTCATTAGTGTATTCTGGCTCAAATAAATAAGGGCGGCCATCAAACTCTGCAAAATCAAATTCCTCCTCCGCATAAAGTCAAAGTCTGGCAAAAAGTCAGCCATTATTCTTTAAATCTTTCATAAAATAAATGAATGAACTTTTCAGGCTACTGTCCGGTTCTGTCTTCCAGCTGTTGCTGCTTGTTCTCGTGAGATTTCGGCCGCGCTTTGGAAAGCAGAGCTAGATGGTAAACAAACATGGCAGCACACCGGTAAGGTAAGACAACACGTTTACATGTCGTTTTCCATATGTTCTCTGACATTTATCCTAACGATATGAAGCGGTCTTTGTGGGAAAAAAGCTTGTTTAGTGGACTAACTTTGCACTTGAAGTATGCCCGTTCACTTACGTTTTAACAGGTCTGACGCTACTATGCGCCCTGGCTGTATCTAGGCTAACTGCTAACATGCTAACTATTATTTTTATGTCACTAGTCACTTGAAACAAATTTAGGACGATAGGAGACGGGTTGAAATAAACTGAAATTTCCCTTTAATTGCTGTGTAAAGGTCGGGGGAACACCTATAGAAGCAATTTATTCATATTACACATATTACAAACACACTGTTTTTAAAGTCACATGCATTAGAATTTAAGGAGTTGGTAAAAAAAAAAAAACAAAACATTGAAAAGTGTGTATTTGAGTATGTGGGGTGGATTTATGGAACAAGTTAGATGAGGAGTTAAAGGGAAGCACAACTATATAGCACTTTAAAAATATGTACAGACAGCTTATTTAGGAGGTATGCAGACGAAGAGGGGTGATGCTGATGGTATGGATGGATGGTTGGATGCTTTTCTTTAAGTTTAACACTCTTCAGTAAACTGTCCTGTTTATGAAGAGTGCAATCCATAAAGGTGCTTTTACCTCAACACAAAATTGATTTGACTGGAAGAAAATGTACTGTACAGCTGCTTATAATGGAGCTCTTTCATGGCACAGAAAGCATTTTGTGCTATACAATGAATTTGCAGAATTGTGACACTTTGGTGCCACTTGATGTCTGACACAAAGCCTGAATATTGTGCTCATAACTGCATAAATTGTAATGTGGGGCCATTTCGGGAACAATCAGCATGTTCATGACGAGCTTCCCAGTGGCTCTTAAAAAACAAGTCCTTTGCTGAGCAAAGTTCATTTAAGATGTACCAATAAATTTGAATTTACATTCTTCTGATATTAAAACAACAAAAAAAGTACAAGCAACCCTTTTAATAAAAATACAATTCCAGTTTGGCATGCTGTGTATAAACATGCAGATGATGTGCCTGCATTATCTTAATTCACTCCTACATAGGGTGATGAAATGTTTTGGATTTTTTCCATCAGTTATGTGAGAGGTATCAAATCCCAAAAACAGTTGGTTCTCAAATGGTGTGCCGTGATGCCAATCAAGGTGTGCCGTGGGATTTTTTTTTTATTATTATTACAATATTCAACTGGGCCTACACAAAAAGTTACAAATTCATTTTTAATTGACTGTGTCAGTATGTTGTGTGCACCCACTTCCTAATAAGGAGGCAAACTGAAAGAAATATAATTTAATTTAATCAAAGAACCCAACGGCTGTTTGCTCATGGGAATTGTAAGTGTGTGACACATCAACAGCCCTGATTGGCAGCCGGTGTGAGGATTGATAACAATTAATAGGAGAAAGCCGTGAGTTGGACAATGGGTCGCTTTATTGTTCGGACCAATTACTACAAAGCACCAGCCAAGACAACCTACAACTGAAAGAAAAGATTCAGTCAGTAGACAGCGTCACGAGAGTTGCTCATCTTATTTTATCTATTGTGCACATATATACATACAGGTGTGCCTTGAGATTTTGGCTGGCCCTTTGGTGTGTGTATACAAGTGCGAGAAATTCTTTCATTCAGAATTAGAAACGGAATATTCGGGCCCCTTACATCGGAATGAATTTTCAATCGCATTGGCCATTTTCATTCCCAATTAGGCGTTTACAAGATCACTTTTAATAGGAATGAACTTTAATTCCAAATGAAAAGGGAATTAAACAGTCCATGTAAACCCACTCACTGTGCCAGAAATTAAATGTACTTCAAAATAAAGCGTGTTTTCTACAAACTTGACACATTTGCAACTCACTTGCGGTCCATACAGAATGGACCTGTAACCCTTTTTTTGGACCGCGACCCACCAGTTGGGAACCACTGGTGTAAAGTGGTTAATGCAAATGTACATTACTCCTGTCAAACATTAAAAATGTTGAGTTTCAGAGGCTTTGTGTCATCTATTCTGACTTTAAAAGGTTAAAACTAATAAAACAATTATAGTTGCTGCACAGCAATGGTCGGGCCGGGCAATTAGGCAAAATTAGGCAATTCTGAGCAACACACACACTAAAACAAAGCATATCACAACATAGAAGTTACATCATATAATTATGGCATGCCCTTCAAATTGTGGATGAGTGGCTGAAGTGATCAGACTCATAATATACAAAGGAAAGAAAAAACTCAAGAACAAGAAAGTAAGAATAACATTAACTGCTAGCAATTATGAACAAACTGGCCTGATCTAGCTTAAAGCTAAACATTATCCATGGTGTCAAAGATGAAAATATTTTTAAAATGTAGAAGTAGCTACTGGATAGACTCTGCATATTGACTGATAGCTAAGCCAAATAAACAGGGAAAAGAGACAAGGGATAACAGGGAAAATGTTGATAAAGAGTATTTGTCTCTCCGCAAAACTGCCTGGATCATAATTATTTTAACCTTGGTAGTCTCTAATCCACATGGCATGATGCCTGAACATAGGACTTTCACATTAGAATGTCCATTCTGCCTTAGCTGAGGCTTGAACTCACAACTTCTGAGACTGAGGTCCATCTTCTATCTCACTGAGCTAATTGGCAAGTGACAGTTCATGTGTGGCTTCACAAATTGACTAAGCCAAGCATCAGGGTGCCAGACAGGAGCCATCCATGCCATGGAAAAGCACATTTCAAAGTGAAAGTTCCAAAGCTGTAGCACATATGGTTGATTTGTTATGAATTTTCAAGTTTGGAAATTTGGAGGCTTGCTGTAGCGCCACCATCAGGACTATTGTCTTGTGTTTCCAGTTGAGGACATCTGGCATGGGACTGGACCTTTATGAAAAGTTTGGGTAGATTTGTCATATGGAAATGTTGCACAAGCTGAAGCTTGAACTCACAATCTTCAACACCAAGAACCATCCTCTAGCTCACTGAGCTAATTGGCAAACAGAAATGTCACATGTAGGTTCACAAATTGACTAAGCCAGTCACCTGTGTGCAAGACAGCAGCTGTTAGTGTGTAAAGGCAGATGTCAAACGGCTGTCAAAAATTCAGTTAGTAAGACAAAAATCTGAAAATACACATATTGCATCTAGACAGCATGGAGATGTTGGTAATTTGTTTTTAACAATGATTTATTGGCTCCATAAGTGAAAAACTGATGTTTAAAATTGCCATTTTTGCATTGACTCCAATTGTTTGCATGAGAGCAAAATTCAAAATGCTGTAAAAAAATTCAGTTTTTGAGATAAAATTCAGATATTTTCCAAACATCATCTACCATGACTCCAAAATTTTGTCATTTTTTTTAATGAACACTGAAAATGTATTTAGCAAGAATTTGCAAGTATATGTTTACAGTACCGTTTACAGTCAAACATTTTGATGCACTGTAGGCTCAATTTTTGATAAATCAAAAATCTATGTGGATCATTTGTGTAGGACAGTCTGAAGATGCTCTGTAGCAAGTTTGGTGTTTGGTGAGCAAAAATTGTGGGAGGAGATAAGTTTACGAAGTTTTACAGTTTTTGAAAAAAAAAATAACAGAGTGATGAACTTCATAATTTTTAATAGGTTTAAATGTACAAAAGTTTCTTCAGTATTGGGGCTACATTTTGGTGATTATTGGTGTTTTTGCAGCTGAGGCAATCTGGCATGGGACTGGACCTTTGTGCAAAGTTTGGTGATTTTTCTCACATGGGAAGTATGATTTCCGCAGAAGAAGAAAGAAGAAAGAAGAAGAACATGCAGGATAACATGCTTAGGCTGCCAGGACCCTAATAAGTCCACTGCAACAGCATTTTTATGTTAAATACCTTTAAGTTTACTTTTAATTCTTAACCCCTCTGGTGTGAACTTCTGGCATCAGCTAATATTCATCAGTTTTTATTTAATCAGTCATTTTTTTAGCCATGCCTATTAGAGAGTCTGTGCACACCACTGCCCCCTGTGGCCATCTACGATAACCTATTATAGTTTGCAGCCTGTAGCAAATTTGCTTTAGTATTTCTTTCCCTTAGTACTCTCCATTTCTCACTTACTGAGGAGGACGAGGCAGCTCATTTCCACATCACACGCATGCCAGGAAGTGACATTTGATGATGCTGTATTATTGTCCAGCTAGAAACATGTCGGAGGGGCTTACAAATATTGTGCAGTGCCAGAAACAGATTCTGATAATGAAAAGGAAAACCAGTGTAAAAAACCTGAATTTAAATCTGATTTATGAGACTTGGAGGAAATCGGGGTGTGTGATGAGAAACAGGAGTCTCCAGGGATAACCAGAAGGACTGGCAAGTATGCTGTGAGGTCAGCTGGCCTGGTCAGAAGGTGAAGATCATCATTGACGTCATGAATCCTTCTCACAAGGACACCTGTTGACTCCAGGCGATAAGAGGCAGCTGTTAGCTGGTGCTCTATCAGCAACGCTTCTGCAAGGCAGCATTGAGAAGAGAGGGCGGCAATGGACCCTCCTCAAAATATATCACAGATATAACAGACCTCTCTAATGCATCTCATATCGTACAAGGACAGAGATGGAGCCACTCCAAAGCGAGGGAGTGGAGCTGAAAGTAGAAGTAAGGTGAATGGAAGAAGAAAGATGGTTAATGAATGAATCAATGAAGACGTGCTGTGCTCATTTTAAGGTTCATGCTTGTAGTTTGGGTTTCTACTCAAACATGTTTAAATGCTTCAACATTCTAACATTTTTTTTCATAATTTTGTGTGTGCTGGTGCAACTGTACTCAGTCTGTCACCCTCTCTCACTCTTTTCCAGCAACATGGAACTGGTTATGTTGCAGCTCCTGCACCTAATTTCAAAATGCTCAGAGCATTTCGACTACAAGTGAATTTTGTTCAGAACCCAAAAGCTGGCTACTGAAACCAAAATAAATTAGTTTTCCTTGACCTGTGCAAACCATGATGACATCAGTGGCTGTTACAGGTTGGAAAAAGAGAATTAAAAATGCAACGCT
The DNA here is from genome assembly GCF_011397635.1 of Epinephelus fuscoguttatus. NCBI lineage: Eukaryota > Metazoa > Chordata > Actinopteri > Perciformes > Serranidae > Epinephelus > Epinephelus fuscoguttatus. Next base: position 24,374,795 of record NC_064771.1, read on the forward strand.
AGAGAAGTCAAGCGAGAAATTGTCAGACAAAAAAAGACTTTGCTTTCACGGTGGCGGTCTATGGGCAAAATGCTTTCTGGACAGCAGGGGATTTTTTTCGCTGACGCACCATGAGTTGCCACTGGGGGAATGACTTTAACGGAGTATGGTGATAATTTCTGTTGTGAAAAATCAGCAACAAAGAGGTCTCACTCAGTAGCTGAGTGTGTAGAGCAGGCATCTCATGTACAAAAGGCAATGTCCTTGCTGCAGCAGCTGCGAGTTTAATTCCAGTCTACAGCCCTCTGCTGCATGCCATCACCCCTCTTCACATTTAATGTATCCTGATACATAAAAAGCCCCCCCCCCCCCCCAAAAAAAAAAAAAAAATCACCAATAAAAACTGGACATCTTCCGACAAGAATATGATCTAAAATCTGGGAGAAAGTAACAACATCGGCAACCTGATGTTAGCACGCAGGTATATGTAACAGAAACAGAGTATTCAGAACTGTCTGAAGGTTTTTGCTCAGAGTACTTTTACATACTTTGGCCATGTTTAATATGAACACCCAACATTATAGCATTCTATGTACACCGATCAGCCAAAACATTCAAACCACTGACAAATGACGTGAATAACTTTCATTATTTTGTTCCAATGCATCGTTCTGCTGGGAAACCTTTGGTCCTGGCATTCATGTGGATACCACTTGACATGTTCCACCCACTCAAACACCGTTGCAGACCAAGTACCCCGTCTCATGGCAACAATACTCCCCAATGGCAGTGCCCCCCCCCAGCAGGATAATGCACCATGCCACACTGCAAACATGGCTCAGGAAAGGACAAAAAGCTCAAGGTGTCGAGGCATGGACACAGGATCTCTGGAAGTGTCCTGTGGTGTCTGGCACTAGTGCGTTGTCGGTAGATCCATTTATTCCAGTGGGTTGTGAGGTGGGTTAATGGCACGTGCCACAGATGCTCATTCAGATTGGGATCTGGGGAATTTGGAGGCCAGGTTGACACTTTGAGGTCTTTGTCACATTCCTTGGGCCATTCCTGAGCCATGTTTGCAGTGTGGCATGGTGCATTATCCTGCTGGGGGGGCCACTGCCTTTGGGGAGTACTGTTGCCATGAGAGGGATACCTGGTCTGCAACAGTGTTTGAGTTTTGGTGTATGACAGAAAATAAGGAAAGCATAACAACTCTCCTTAAAAATGAAAACGCAAACCCACAAAGACATGCTAACCAGCAACTACCAATAATAATTGAATGAATAAATGAAATCACAAATCATTATTATGTCTAGAAATTCTACCAGTCTTCACACAGACATTATTAGTAGTCACATCTTTACAAAATAAGTCAGTTAAAGATTAAAGTGTAAATGAATCAATGAATTTATGAATGATGAAACAAATCAAATTAAAATAAACTATGCTGTGTCCAGGGGTCATAATTCACACAGGTGTAGTAATGAGCCATTACCATTAACAGAAACCTCTACAAGTAAATAAATGAATGAATGAAATTGAATATTAAACCAGCATTGTGTTTTGGGATCATACTTCACAATGGCACCTCAGCTTTGCTCAGAAAAGGAGATTTATACTAAAAAAATATTAAACATAATTTAAACAATAAACCTTGTGTCCAGCATCATTATTATTGTTCACACAAACATGCCAACTAGCCCGAATGATTTTTCTCTGATCTCTTTAAGCCAATCACACTTATCACACTGGCCCTGGGGGCAGAAAGGATGAGGATGCTGAATCCTGGGATTTCACTCTACAGAAACAAAAGCTGTTAGATTAGGCAATATTGGAGGATTAACCTCCCCCTCTGACCCTTAACACCATCTCATCTCCGCTGTATCAAATTTATGTAGACACCGGTGTGTGAGTGGTGCAGCCTAGAGTTCATTAATGGTCTCACTCCACAGCATCTCTGACACCTGATTACCATTAGGTGTGCAGAGGTTTCATGGATACGCCACGATTATCATTAAAAAGACTTCAGTTGTTACTGAGAATACTTACTATCATAGACTACTTATCCAACCATATGCAAATTATTCTTTTTTTAAATCACAAAGCAGTGTTTTATAAGTCAGTCTGTTCATTTCTACCCCACAACCTTTGACATCAGTGTTTGATTAGTCCATTGTACAGCAGTGCAAATAAGGGTACATTAGCATCTCTAATTCTTATTATCCACTGCTGATTTATCAGTGTGACAGTCGTCTTTAAAAGGCGGCATTAATCTTTGGTGTCTCTCGGGGTCAGATTTCAGGGCTCTGATCAAAATGAATGTATTCAGATTACCTCTAGTCCTTTGAGACCTACAACCTTTCGAGCATCCTGTAGTGGGTCTTGTCAATTATCACCTCGACTGCATCGGCCCACTAAATATTCATGTGTTGGACCGTAATGATTTCCTCTGCTAAGGAGGTTATTTTTGAATAGGAGCTCAGGAGTTGTCATGGAGGAATCAATAATGCTCTCAAAACTATAATTTGCACTCTCAGTTTAGCAAAACATAGCCTATTATCTTTTTGCTGTTAGTTTTGTCTTGCATACATCTTTCCCACTGTCACTATCGATCACTTGGATTTGATTAGATTTTTTTTTTTTATCTTGGACTGAGATGTGGATATACCTCAAGTTTTGGCTGTAAAGAGTTATGTTTGAGATTGTTTTTTTCAAAGATTAATGAACTTTTTTACCATAAAAACTCTGGTAATAATGCAGATGTTAGGGCTGGGCGATATAACCACTTAGTGCGATTTATTGATATATTTTCAAGCAAGATATAAATTTAGACAACACCGTAAATATCGATATAGGGTCAAGTTGTGTTCCATGGCGCATACCATCTCCTCTCTCTCACACTCGTGTGTGATTTATCCTGGCTTCCTGTGAGTAGAGTCGTTTGTTGCTAGGCTAATTCATACAATGTAAAATGCCGCTTGTGCCAATAACGTTAGCATGTTAGATTTGTTTGGAAAACGTTGTTGTTTAGTATAAGACTGTTGTTTTGTCGGTGAACACTGTGAGTTGTAATGGAGCCAAATTATGTTGCTGTTGTCCCTGGTTTCATATGAGAGGAGGAAAAGTCTGCTAGCTGCTAGGCTAATTTATACAATGTAAAATGCCATAGGTTTGTGCTAAAAACATTAGCATGCTGTCTTTGTGGGGAAAATGTGTCCAGATAAAGACAAGTGTTTGTCTGTGAATGCTGTGAGTTATCGTGAAGCTGATTTGTGCACTTGTGTTTGAAATTGTGTGTTTTGGGTGTGTTTTGAGTCAATTAAACTTTACAGCACTTCACAAAACCCTGCCGCCGACTAGTGTCTTGGAGTAACTGTTGTACAGCTGTATATTTTCAAACAGGGGGATAAAAATCAATGTCTTTCATTTTTATTACAGTCTGTTTTTATAAAAACTGCTTGTGACATCTCAAATGTGGCTTTGACTTGTAACTAAAAACATGTAGCCTATTTCATAGAAAATACCGAGATCGTGTATCATCAGTCAGCCTGTAAATACCAAGATATGAATTTTTGGCCATATCACCCAGCCCTAGCAGATGCTGTCCAGTGTCTAATGGAAACAAATCAATGCACAGTTAATACAAAGGACATGGTTTTTCTAAACACAGGAATATCTAAATCAAGTGCACAAATACTAGTTAAAGCTGAGGTAGACAGAAATCTGGAAAAGGAAAAAAAAATAAGAAACAGCAGAATGTGAAAATACACCCTCCTCCTGCTGCTCTCCCCTGTCTGTCCTAAACCTCTCCCACCAGACAACCACAGGCATATGCACGCCTCATACTGTACCCAGTGTTTCCATACATTGATTTAATCTTTTTTCATTGTACAGTTGCCTGCAGCTCATTTGCTCAGCCCCTTCTCGCCTCGCTAGCTCTCTCTGTTTATCAGACCATCACAATCCCCCCAGTGCTGGGTGTCACAGCAGGCTGGTGGCCGGCGGCGGTGCTGGGTTTAAACTGTGTGATAGCAGCTGCAGAAAGTTTGCTGATCTGGTGAGGACTTGGGACTGTATGGTGACCCAGAGCTGGGGTTTCCACTGGATGGACTGAGGTTGCTGTGGCCACTGACAGGTGAGGTGATTGGGTGAGGTAAGGTAAGGTATATAAAATAAATATCCCTGATGGACAATTTGAGATACAGACAGTAGACATGAGGGCAATAAAACAGACAGTACAATACATAACACACAGTATCAGTATCACACACTGTCGGGGGTAAATCATGGACATTAATGGTCACTGCTGCTTAACATAATTGATAGCAGACGGGGAACAGCACGATCTGTAACACTTAGGGCTGCATTTAGGGAGGCAAAACCTAAGCCCTCACAGAAGCATCTGAAACTCAACATGGAGGGGATGTTGAGGGTCTGAGACAATAGACCGAGCTTTAGAGGTGAATCTCTCTTCATACAGATGCTGTAGGTTATCAAAAGTAACACCAGTGATCTTACAGGACAACTTGACCACTTTTGCCAACTTGTTCTTGTTTTTCAGGCTGAGATTACCACACCAACAGACAATGTTAAAAGAAAGAGCAGACTGGGGCGTCGGTGGCTTAGTGGTAGAGCAGGCACCCCATGTACAAGGCTGTTGCCGCAGTGGCCCGGGTTCGAGTCCAGCCCGTGGCCATTTGCTGCATGTCATCCCCTCTCTCTCTCCCCCTTTCACACTTAACTGTCCTGTCAAATAAAGGCCAAAAATGCCCAAAAAATATCTAAAAAAAAAAAAAAAAAAAAAAAGAAAGAGCAGACTGAATAAAAGCAGAATAGAGCAGGGGCGTCGTTTCAGCAAAAGCTAAGGTATGGCAATATGACATGACGTCACAGAGCTACTGATGATGGAGTTTCAAAAATATGAACTTATATAAAACTTCACTTTGGTCTTTGACCTGTCAGAAGTACATACTATGCTATTGAAAACTGTTTCAAAGGACATGAAGCTGTTTCTCACATTCATAATACCTCATGTCTGCATGTAATGCACGACTTGGTGAGAGCAGTGAAAACATCGGAACTATTTCGGCGCATATTTCAGCACCACGGACAGCGAGCAGACGCTTAATTATGATTAGTCATGTGTTTAACTTCACAGAAAATAAAGAAAATAAATTAATTACAAGCTCATTTCTAGAAGATAACCAAGGGGTCCGGTGTATGAAACACAGTAAAACAAAGGCCAATTTGGTACAAAACTGTATAGGCGAATTTATTGGAGTGTCTCCAGAGTCCTCACAACACTTGCGGAGATCCCAGGGGAGAGGGGGTAACAACACAACAGAAAAGTTTTAAAGTTGGGGCTTCAGGACACTTGGATCACTACGGAAGAGCAGTATGGAGATATTTTGTGGTTCATTATGTGTTTTTGGATGCTTGAATCTGGGGCGCCGTAAGCCTCCATTAGGTGGAGTTGTGTTGCTACCCCCTCTCCCCTGGCATCTCCGCAAGTGATGTGAGGACTCCAAAACTTCACCTGAGCCTCCATCGGCATATGGGTGAGTAGATAATGGCTGAATTTTCATTTTTGGGTGCACTATCCCCTTAAATGCTGCGCTGATAATGTGTTTCATTTTGTTTATTGTCAGACCCTCTTTGAAAAGTGTAGGCAACTGTTGCCAATGCTGGAATAGCAACTCTTCTAGTTGATTCTCCACAGCTGAATCAGGCTTTCATCTTAGGGACGTGCGCATGTATATGCATTTTTCGAACAGCCAATAGCAATGAAATGACTCTCTGAAATGACCTTTATTGGCCAAAGTCTCCCATCATGGCTAGATTGAAAACTGAGCCAAGAGGAGGTGCAGACGTCTATTGTTCTCAGTCCAGCTGAATTATAATATGTTCAAAAGGTTATGGGATTTTTGCCCAATGAAGCCAAAATTAAACTGCCTACTGTGTGTCACATTCAGAGCATTAATATAACATCAAACAACTTGCTATATAAAGATACAGTGGAGTCGTGGCATCCTGAGCGGAGAATGAGGTCACACAACATCTTGGTGTTGAACTCCAAGCTTCTCTGTTTTTTGTTGTGGTAGACTGTCTAGCCATGCATACATGTTAACGCATGTCTACACTGCACTCATTAAATGTCATTGAATCTTAGGTGTTTTGGACTAAAACCATTCAAAGGCATGTCAGTGAGTCTATTTTCATCATGCAGCAGGATCTCCCAGCCATATTTATTGATAAAAATGATTCAAAGGTAACATACTTTCAACTTGGATTCATTTATCGACTACACACGCTTCTGCCAACACAAGTTATTAAGATTTTGGCCACATTTTCACCATTCATCCCACAAACTTTGACAATTTTTCATAATATCTGACATATAAACATATTTGGCTGAAAACTAAATACATTATTAAAGTAATCATGGGATCCTTAGTTACAAAGTACCACTTAACTTGAGGGGACTCCAAAATTTAGTACAGTAATTCACAAAAAAGAAAGTGTTAATTAGATATAATTATGATAAGTGTACAATTAAACGAAAAGAGTGCCACAAATCTTGGATTCATGTCATTCATAACTGGAATTTAACAGTATTAATTTTGTCTGTAAACTGCACAACTGCACACATACTAGGAAATAAATAACACAATTAAAACAGCAAAAAAAAAACCCCATTTAACTATTAACTTATGACAGAAGCACAAATATCAAGAAAAAATGACTGAGAACATTTTAGGCAAGAAATGGGCGATG